>NC_090331.1:50376743-50976743 GCF_035084215.1 Heptranchias perlo
TGGAGAAAGGGAGGAGGGAGGGGGAGAAAGGGAGGAGGGAGGGGGAGAAAGGGAGGGAGGGAGGGGGAGAAAGGGAAGGAGGGAGGGGGAGAAAGGAAGGAGGGAGGGGGAGAAAGGGAGGGAGGGAGGGGGAGAAAGGGAGGGAGGGAGGGGGAGAAAGGAGGGAGGGAGGGGGAGAAAGGGAGGGAGGGAGGGGGAGAAAGGGAGGGAGGGAGGGGGAGAAAGGGAGGGAGGAGGGGAGAAAGGGAGGGAGGGAGGGGGAGAAAGGGAGGAGGGAGGGGGAGGGGGAGAAAGGGAGGGAGGGAGGGGAGAAAGGGAGGGAGGGGAGGGGGAGAAAGGGAGGGAGGGAGGGGGAGAAAGGGAGGGAGGGAGGGGGAGAAAGGGAGGGAGGGAGGGGGAGAAAGGGAGGGAGGGAGGGGGAGAAAGGGAGGAGGGAGGGGAGAAAGGGAGGGAGGGAGGGGAGAAAGGGAGGGAGGGAGGGGGAGGGAGGGAGGGAGGGGGAGGGAGGGAGGGGGAGGGAGGGGGGAGAAAGGGAGGGAGGGAGGGAGGGGGAGGGAGGGGGAGAAAGGGAGGGAGGGAGGGGGAGGGAGGGGGAGAAAGGGAGGGAGGAGGGGGAGGGAGGGGGAGAAAGGGAGGGGGAGGGAGGGGGAGAAAGGGAGGGAGGGAGGGGGAGAAAGGGAGGGAGGGAGGGGGAGAAAGGGAGGGAGGGAGGGGGAGAAAGGGAGGGAGGGAGGGGGAGAAAGGGAGGGAGGGAGGGGGAGAAAGGGAGGAGGGAGGGGGAGAAAGGGAGGGAGGGAGGGGGAGAAAGGGAGGGAGGGAGGGGGAGAAAGGGAGGGAGGGAGGGAGGGAGGGGGAGAAAGGGAGGGAGGGAGGGAGGGAGGGGGAGAAAGGGAGGGAGGGAGGGAGGGGGGAGGGAGGGAGGGGGAGGGAGGGAGGGGAGGGAGGGAGGGGGAGGGAGGGAGGGGAGGGAGGGGGAGGAGGGGAGGGAGGGAGGAGGGAGGGGGAGGGAGGGAGGGAGGGGGAGAAAGGGAGGGAGGGAGGGGGAGAAAGGGAGGGAGGGAGGGGGAGAAGGGAGGGAGGGAGGGGGAGAAAGGGAGGGAGGAGGGGGAGAAAGGGAGGGAGGGAGGGGGAGAAAGGGAAGGAGGGAGGGGGAGAAAGGGAAGGAGGGAGGGGGAGAAAGGGAGGGAGGGAGGGGGAGAAAGGGAGGGAGGGAGGGGGAGAAAGGGAGGGAGGGAGGGGGAGAAAGGGAGGGAGGGAGGGGGAGAAAGGGAGGGAGGGAGGGGAGAAGGGAGGGGGAGAAAGGGAGGGAGGGAGGGGGAGAAAGGGAGGGAGGGAGGGGGAGAAAGGGAGGGAGGGAGGGGGAGAAAGGGAGGGAGGGAGGGGGAGAAAGGGAGGGAGGGAGGGGGAGAAAGGGAGGGAGGGAGGGGGAGAAAGGGAGGGAGGGAGGGGGAGAAAGGGAGGGAGGGAGGGGGAGAAAGGGAGGGAGGAGGGGGAGAAAGGGAGGGAGGGAGGGGGAGAAAGGGAGGGAGGGAGGGGGAGAAAGGGAGGGAGGGAGGGGGAGAAAGGGAGGGAGGAGGGGGAGAAAGGGAGGGAGGGAGGGGGAGAAAAGGGAGGGAGGGAGGGGGGAGGGAGGGAGGGAGGGGAGGGAGGGAGGGGGAGAAAGGGGAGGGGGAGAAAGGGAGGGAGGGAGGGGGCGGGAGAAGGGAGGAGGGAGGGAGAAAGGGAGGGAGGGGAGGGGAGAAAGGGAGGAGGGAAGGGAGAAAGGGAGGGAGGGAGGGGAGAAGGGAGGGAGGGAGGGAGGGGGAGAAAGGGAGGGGGGAGGGGAGAAGGGAGGGAGGGAGGGAGGGGAGAAAGGGAGGGAGGGAGGGGGGAGAAAGGGAGGGAGGGAGGGGGAGAAAGGGAGGGAGGGAGGGGGAGAAAGGGAGGGGGCAGAGAGAGAGGGGCTGAGAGGCAGAGATTGGAGAAGGAGGAGAGGTTGGGAAAGAGATTGTCTTGAAGGTGAGGGGACCTCTGGCCTTCCTGCCACCTGCCTTTAGGTAGGCACAAGTGGGGAGTGGGGGAGGATTAAGGGTGAGGTGAGTGATAGTGAAGCAGGGGGAGGGAAAGGGGATGATACAGGTGTTGAGCAGGTGTTTCAAAGTGGAAGAAGTTGGGGTAATGATGGGAATGACAAGATGGTAGAAAGGGGAGAAGACAGGGGTAAGCATGTGATTGGGAAGAAGCATGTGATTGCAGGAAAGGAGCTACTGAGGGACAAATTTTACCGATAACCCCCTCTAAATGTAGCCTGTTCTCTGCCACACCACTATAACCTCCCACTTGAAAGAAAAGAAAGGCCAAGAGATAGAGATGAATAAGCGGTTAGAGTGAAAGAAGCAAAAAGAACGATTATGGGGGGAGAGAGGGAGTCAGACAGACAGAAGTAGAAAAGGAAAGACAGAAAGAGACAGGTAAATGAGTGACCATATTCTGACTTACCATATTGAATGACATGAGAAATTGACTAGTTATTTCTTAGAGTTAGGCAGGAAAAAGCAGAAACCATGTCAATGAGGCATTTTCCATTGTAGAAGAGTTGATGCCCTTGGTATTAAGAAAATTGCTACCTGGGCATACCTGAGGATCTAAAAAGGGCCAGAATAAATGCAGTGCTAACAATGATGCTGCTTGCATTTATCCTTGTGAAATCTATGCGGAGAAAATTCCTGTAGAATTAATCTGTTTATTTTATTGGGACTGTGTAAATTAGGAGAAGAACATTGTAAATGAAGGACTCACCCTGAATCAATAACCTGTGTCAGTCGTGTAAGTCGTGTCCAGGGATTGTAAGCAGAGTCAATTCTAAAAAGGCGCATGTGCATGGCTAACACATGCAACAACTGGTCTGAAACACAAAACAACATATTTTGTTTAGAACAATATACAACAGTACTCTGCGTTCCCAATTTCTCCATATTCTCAAAGAAGGAATTATTCTTAAGTTTAAAAAAAACTCTAATGCACAACCTCCAACTAACTATCCAGAAGATGAACAACAAGTTGTGGGAACCTGCTGTATTTGCCATTTACATTACTGTTACCATTGGACTGCAGCAGCACAGAGGTTTATTAATTAGGATTTTTGAATACTAACCTCTTTAGTAAACACAAATTAGACAATGTCAGCTAGATGGTATTTGCATTCGTAAAAATCTGTTCATAAGAGAGAGGCTCATGCCACTGGAAACCTGAAAGGTAGAAGTTGTTATAGGACAGAGAGTAACAATGAACTGACATGAGGTGGAGAACTTGTTGCAACACTGGAGAGGAACTATGTGGAACCAAAGCTCAAGTAGAGTTTCACACACTACATCAAATGGCCAAAGAAAGTTGGCAGATTAAATAATTCAACTGTAGGGCTCATTGTTGAGCATCTCAGGTGTTTTTCAGTACATCGAGTCTACAGCACAGAAACAGGCCATTTGGCCCAACAGATCTATGCCAGCGTTTATGCTCCATACGAGCCTCCCCTAACCCTTTCACCATATCCTTCTATTCCTTTCTCCCTCATATGCTTATCTAACTTCCCTTTTATAATACGGAGTACTCCAAATGTGGTCTGACCAAGGTTCTATACAAGTTTAGCATAACTTCTTTACTTTTCAATTCTATCCCTCTAGACATTAACACTCATGCTTGGTTTGCCTTTTTTATGGCCTTATTAACCTGCGTCGCTTCTTTTAGTGATTTATGAATCTGTACTCCTAGATCCCTTGGCTCCTCTACCCCATTTAGACTCTTATTATCCAAGCAATATGTGGCCTCCTTATTCTTCCTACCAAAATGCACCACCTCACCCTCATCTATATTGAAATTCATTTGCCAATTACACGTCCATTCTGCAAGTTTATTAATGTCTTCTTGCATTTTGACGCATACTTCCATTGTATTAATTACACCCTCCTATTTGGTGATGTCTGCAAATTTTGAAATTGTACTTTCTATTCCCGAGTCCAAATCATTGATGTAAATTACGAACAATAGTGGTCCCTGCACCAATCCCTGTGGAACACCATTTCCCATCTTTTGCCAGTCTCAGTAGCTACCCTTAACCCCATTTCTCTGTTTTCTATTTTGTAGCCAATTTGCTATCCATTCTGCTACCTGTCCCAACTCCACACGCTCTGACCTAAGTCATGAGTCTACAATGCGGTACCTTATCGAAGACCTTTTGAAAATCCAAATAAATTACATCTACTGGAACAATACATAGTAGGAACTATGCTATTGTTTTCTACATTTAGATTGCAAATTATTCAGTTGAAAACAGAAAATAAATTGTGTCTCAATGTTGTAATATGGCTTCAAAGGCTGGAGGAATGGTATAAATATTTGAAGTGAACATTAGATCACATTGTTCAAAACAAATATGCTCCAGCTTAGCACCGAGCTTAATTGACAGCCATATCAGGGATCTAGCGCAAGGTATGTCCTCGGGGGGTTTCCCAAACAGCCGCCAACCAAGATGGAAGATCGGCGGAAACCCCAGAGATGTGTAAGCAGGATTTCTGCCAATCTTCCGTAGTTATTGTGGCTGATCTGGAGACACCCCGAGGAAATTCCCAGCGTTGTTTCCAAGCATTTGATATCTACCTATAGAGTGATTGCCATAACTGTAGTTTCAATTTACAATGTTGCATGTAATCTTTACGAATAATAAAATCTCAAATCAAATTTTAAAAATGAATTTTTATTTATTAGATGTGAATATGATAATATACACAAACGGTAATTAAAATAGCATAGAATCATAGAAATTTACGGCACAGAAGGAGGCCATTCGGCCCATCGTGTTTGTGCCAGCCGAATAAGAACTATCCAGCCTAATACCACTTTCCAGCTCTTGGTCTGTAGCTTTGTAGGTTACAGCACTTCAAGTGCATATCCAAGTACTTTTTAAATGCAATGAGGGTTTTGCCTCTAGCACCCTTTCAGGCATTGAGTTCCAGACCCCCACCACCCTCAGGGTGAAAAAATTTCTCAACTCCCCTCTAATCCTTCTACCAATTACTTTAAAATCTATGCCCCTGGTTATTGACCTCTCTGCTAAGGGAAATAGGTCCTTCCTATCCACTCTATCTAGGCCCCTCATAATTTTATACACCTCAATTAAATCTCCACTCAGCCTCCTCTGTTCCAAAGAAAATAACCCCAGCCTATCCAATCTTGCCTCATAGCTAAAATTCTCCAGTTCTGGCAACATCCTTGTAAATCTCCTCTGCACCCTGTCTAGTGCATACACACCTTTCCTGTAATGTGGTGACCAGAACTGTATGCGGTACTCTAGCTGTGGCCTAACTAGTATTTCATACAGTTCTACCATAACCTCCCTGCTCTTATATTCTGTGCCTTGGCTAATAAAGGAAAGTATCCCGTTTGCCTTCTTAACCACCTTACCTCCCTGTCCTGCTACGTTCAGGGATCTGTGGACATGCACTCCAAGGTCCCTCTGTTCCTCTACATTACTCAGTATCCTACCATTTATTGTGTATTCCCTTGTCTTGTTTGCCCTCCCCAAATGCATTACCCCACATTTCTCTGGATTGAATTCCATTTGCCACTTTTCTGCCCACCTGACCAGTCCATTGATATCTTCCTGTAGTCTACAGCTTTCTTCCTCACTATCAACCACACGGCCAATTTTTGTATCATCTGCAAACTTCTTAATCATGTCCCCTACATTTAAGTCTAAATCATTGATATTCACCATGAAAAGCAAGGAACCTAGTACTGAGCCCTGCAGAACCCCACTGGAAACAGCCTTCAAGTCACAAAAACACCCGTCAACCATTACTCTTGATTCCTGCCACTGAGCCAATTTTGGATCCAACTTGCCACTTTCCCTTGGATCCCATGGGGTTTTACTTTTCTGACCAGTCTGCCATGTGGGACTTTGTCAAAAGCCTTGCTAAAATCCATGTAGACCACATTAAATGCGCTACCCTCATCGACCCTCCTGTTGCCTGCTCAAAAAATTCAATCAAGCTAGTCAGACACAGCCTTCCCTTAACAAATCCATGCTGACTGTCCATGATTCATCAGTGCCTTTCTAAATTACGATTAATACCGTCCCTCAGAATTGTTTCCAATAATTTGCCCACCACCGAGGTTAGGCTGACTGGCCTGTAATTACTCGGTTTATCCCTTTCTCCCTTTTTAAACAATGGTACAATGTTAGCAGTCCTCCAGTCACCACACCTGTAGCCAGAGAGGATTGGAAAATGATGGTAAGTGCCTCCGCTATTTCCTCCTTTGCTTCTCTTAACAGCCGGGGATACATTTCATCTGGGCCTGGCGATTTATCTATTTTCAAAGATGCTAAACACCTTAATATTTCCTCTCTCACTATGTTTATCTCATCATCCTGTACCATCTACAGGATCCACTGCAGCAACTCATCAAGGCTTCTTCGACAGTACCTCCCAAACCCGCCACCTCTACCACCTAGAAGGACAAGGGCAGCAGGCACATGGGAACACCACAAACCTGCACGTTCCCCTCCAAGTCACACACCATCCCGACTTGGAAATATATCGTCGTTCCTTCATCGTCGCTGGGTCAAAATCCTGGAACTCCCTACCTAACAGCATTGTGGGAGAACCTTCACCACACGGACTGCAGCATTTCAAGAAGGTGGTTCATCACCACCTTCTCAACGGCAATTAGGGATGGGCAATAAATGCTGGCCTTGCCAGCGATGCCCACATCCCATGAACGAATAAAAAAAAATCCAATATTTCACACTCCTCCTCCTTAACTACAATGTCTGAATGTCTGCATCGTCCCCCCTCTTTGTGAAGACAGACGCAATGTATTCATTAAGAACCATACCCACACCTTCCGCCTCCACACGCAGATTACCTTTTTGGTCTCTAATAGGCCCTACTCTTTCCTTCGTTATCCTCTTGCTCTTTATGTACTTATAAAACACCTTTGGGTATTCCTGATTTTACTGCCCGATATTTTCTCAGGCCCTTTCTTTGCTTTCCTAATTTCCTTTTTAATTTCACCCCTGCACTTTCTATACTCCTCTAGGCTTTCTGTAGTACTGAGCTCTCGGTATCTGACATAAGCTCCCCTTTTTGCCTTATCCTACCCTGTATGCTCCTTGACATCCAGGGGGCTCTAGATTTGGGAGTCCCTCCCTTTTTCTTTGTGGGAACATATTTGCTCTGAACCCTCACTATGCCTCCTTGAATGCCTCCCACTGCTCTGACACTGATTTACCTTCAAGTAGCTGTTTCCAGTCCACTTTTGCTAAATCACATCTCAGCTTAGTAAAATTGGCCTTTCCCTAATTGAGAACTTTTACTCCTCGTCTGTCTTTGTCCTATTCCATAACTACGCTAGATCTAACTGAATTATGATCACAATCATGAAAATGCTCTCCCACTGATACCCCTTCCACCTGCCCAGCTTCATTCCCTAAAACTAAGTCCAGAACTGCTCCCTCTCTTGTTGGGATTGCTACGTACTCATTTAAAACAAAACATCTTTCTAAAAGCAATGGATCTGTCTGGATCTCCTCAATAACTGGGTGATGGGCAGTTGATCTATTTCCACTTTCTCAACCCACTTGGCAAGTAAAACCAAAGCCAAATTATGATCTTTTTATATATATGTATGTGATTTACACAGGTCAAAGCCAACGTGTATGGGATCATCACCATAAAAAGTACAAACTTCATTCTTCACATAAAGAACTCCCGGCTGTATTTGAAGGTACAACCCGTCTAGTTCAGTTGCAAGAGTGAGGGAAAGCTTATCTCCAGAGGGATGCAGTGGAATTAGCCTTTTTGCTGTCCTCGATTATTTTTAGAAGCTAGTATAAACTTTCAGAAAAACTAATTTTCTCCAGCTTTACAATGTACAAATTGCCTACTAATTTTGACGGCTACAAATTAAAATTTTGATAACAGAAGTTAATGTCAAATCATAACACAGCTCTTTTTCTCTACCGAGGAAAATTTAGAATGAGTTACTAAATTCACCAGCTAACCTACAAAGACCTCTTCTGCGGCTGCGTGCCAGTTTCCTATAAAATGGATAAGATGTATTCTATTACGTTGTGCATTCTGGGTAGGAACAGATCCTATTAATGTCAGGGCAGTAGAGAATCGCATCTGGAGCATGAATATAGGACAGAGCCTGAAATGCATAAACAGAAAGCTGAGAGCCCGGGACTGCGCGGGCTACACAGTGTACCAGAAACCCACATATAACGTCACAACTACCGATCACCTCGTTCCCACTTTGTTAAATATACAAGGTTTTTAAATTGAAATAGTTATTTTTATTTTATTTGCAGTTTTTCAATCAATAAATTGAATTAATTTTTACTGCAAGTTCCCTGACTACAGTTCAGGCCTGTCTCTGATACGGAAGAAGTGAAAGTACATGGGCGCACAGGCGCAAAGTGCGAATACGATGTATTTTTCTCCTGGATCGCTAGCGATAGTGCTTGGGAAATCAATCCTCCACTCCTGGAGACTCCTGGACAATCTGGGAAGGTTTGCAACGCTATACCCTTATCAACGAATCTCAGTCTTCAAAATTTCAAGTAACTCAGCATCCACAGCCTTTTGGGGGAAGAGAGTTCCAGATTTCCACTATTCTTTGTATGAAAAAATGCTTCCTGATTTCACTCCTAAATGGCCTAGCTTTAATTTTAAAATTATGCCCCCTTAATCCCCCATCAGAGGAAATTGTTTCCCTGCATCCACCCAATCGAATCCCTTTATCATTTCAAACACCTCGATTAGATTTCCCCTCAACCTTTTAAATTCAAGCGAATACAAACCAAGTTTCGATTCATGGAGCACTGGCACCAGTACTTGGGAAAGAGGGAGCTGTTCCGTTCAGATGGGCTCCATTTAAACCAGGCTGGGACCAGTGTCCTGATGAATTGAGTAACTAGGGCTGTAGAGAGGGGAGGGGGGGGGGGGGGGGGGGGGGGGGAGTAGGGTTCAGGGGAGGGGAAATTTATAAATCTAAGGAGAAAAGTCAAGGCCATAGAGCAGTGTTAGCGAATTGGGTAAAAATAAGCAGTGTGTGACAGGAAGGAACAGAGAGTTTAACGGTAATAGTGCATCGGTGAATAAGGTCAAATCAGGGAAAAATAGTAAAAAGTTAAAATTAAAGGCGCTTTATCTGAATGCACAATGCATTCGTAACAAGATAGACAAATTAATGGCACAAATAAAGATGAATGGGTTTGATCTGGTAGCCATTTCTGAGACGTGGCTGCAAGGAGACCGAAGTTGGGAACTAAATAATCCAGGGTACTTGATTGTTTTGAAAAGACAGACAAAATGGAAAAGGAAGGAAGGGTAGCCTGGATAATAAGGGATGACATAAGGACAGCAGAGAAAGGATCTTGGCTCAGAAGATCAGGAAGTAGAATCAGTATGGGTGGAGATAAGAAATAACAACGGGCAGAAAACATTGGTGGGAGTAGTTTATAGGCCCCATAATAGTAGTTAAACTGTTGGACAGAGTATTAATCAAGAAATAAGAGGGGCTTGTAACAAAGGTAATGCAATAATCGTGGAGGACTTTAATCTTCATGTAGACTGGGCAAATCAAACTGGCAAAAGTAGTTTGGAGCACGAGTTCATGAAATGCATTCGAGACAGTTTCCTAGAACAACACTTCGTGGAACCAACCAGGTAACAGGCTATTTTAAATCTGGTCTTGTATAATGAGACAGGGTTAATTAGTAATCTCATAGTAAAGGATCCTCTGGGGAAGGGTGATCATAATGTGACAGAATTTCACATTGAGTTCGAGAGTGACGAATTTAAGTCCGAAACTAGAGTCTTAAACTTAAACAAAGCCAATTACATAGGGATGAGGGATGAGTTGGCTAAGATGGATTGGGAAATTAGATTAAAAGATATGATGGTAGATAAGTAATGGCGAACATTTAAAGAAATATTTTGCAATTCTCAATATACATTCCACTGAGAAATAAAAGCTCCATGGGAAAAGTGATCTACACGTGGCTAACTAAAGAAATTAAGGATAGTATTAGATTAAAAGAGGTTTACAATGTTGCCTCTTTAAGAGTAGTAAGCCTGAGGATTGGTAGAGTTTTAGAAACCAGCAAAGGATGACCAAAAAATTGATAAAGAGGGAGAGAATAGAATGAGAGTAAACTAGCAAGAAATATAAAAACAGGCTGTAAGAGCTTCTACAAGTAAAAAGGAAGATAGTAGTGAAAGTAAATGTGGGTCCCTTAGAGGCTCAGACAGGAGAAATTATAACGGGGAATAAGGAAATGGCAGAGACATTAAACAAATATTTTGTATCTCTCTTTACAGTAGAAGACACAAAAAACATATCAGAAATAGTGGGGAACCAAGGGTCTGATGAGAGTGAGGAACTTAAAGTAATTAATATTAGTAAAGAAAAAAGTACTGGAGAAATTAATGAGACTAAAAGCCGAGAAATCCCCTGGACCGGATGGCCTACATCCTAGGGTTCGAAAAGAGGTGGCTGCAGAGATAGTGGATGCATTGGCTGTAATCTTCCAAAATTCCCTAGATTCTAGAACAGTCCCCGTGGATTGGAAGGTAGCAAATGAAACCCCGCTATTCAAGAAAGGAGAGAGAAAACAGGGAACAACAGGCCAGTTAGCCTAACATCAGTCGTCAGGAAAATGCTGGAATTCATTATTAAGGACATGGTAACAGGGCACTTAGGAAATCATAATATGATTAGGCAGAGTCAACAAGGTTTTATGAAAGGGAAATCGTGTTTGACAAATCTATTAGAGTTTTTTGAGGATGTAACTAGCAGGGTAGATAAAGGGGAACCAGTGGATGTAGTATATTTGGATTTTCAAAAGGCATTCAATAAGGTGCGACACGAAAGGTTGCTACACAAGATAAGGGCTCATGGGGTTGGCAGTAATATATTAGCATGGATAGAGGATTGATTAATGGACAGAAAACAGAGAGTACGAATAAACGAGTCATTTTCAGGTTGGCAGGCTGTTACCAGTGGTGTGCCGCAAGGATCAGTGCTTGGGCCTCAGCTATTTACAATATATACGAATAACTTAGATGAAGGGATCAAGTGTAACGTATCCAGGTTTGCTGATGATACAAAGTTAGGTGAGAAAGTAAGCTGTGAGGAGGGATAAAGAGTCTGCAGTTAAGTGAGTGGGCAAGAAGGTGGCAGATGGAGTATAATGTGGGGAAATGTGAGGTTATTCACTTTGGTAGGAAGAATAGAAAAACAGAATATTTTTTAAATGGTGAGAAACTATTAAATGTTGGTCTTCAGAGGGATTTGGGTGTCCTTGTATAAGAAACACAGAAAGTTAACATGTAGGTACAGTAAGCAATTAGGAAGGCAAATGGTATGTTGGCCTTTATTGCAAGGGGGTTGGAGTACAAGACTAAGGAAGTCTTGCTACATTTGTACCGGGCTTTGGTGAAGTACTGTGTACAGTTTTGGTCTCCTTACCTAAAGAAGGATATATTTACCTTAGAAGCGGTGGCGTGAAGGTTCACTAGATTGATTCCTGGGATGACAGGGTTGTTCTATGAGGAGAGATTGAGTAGAATGGGCCTATATTCTCTGGAGTTTAGAAGAATGAGAGGTGATCTCATTGAAACATATAAGATTCTGAGAGGGCTTGACAGGGTAGATGCTGAGAGGCTGTTTACTCTGGCTAGAGTGTCTAGAACTAGGGAGCATTGTCTCAGGATAAGGGTTTGGCCATTTAGAACTGAGATGAGGAGAAATTTCTTCACTCAGATGGTTGTGAATCTTTGGAATTGTCTATCTCAGAGGGCTGTGGATGCTCAGTCATTAAGTATATTCAAGGCTGAGATTGATAGATTTTTGGACTCTAAGGAAATCAAGGAACATAGGGATCAGGCGGGAAAGTGGAGTTGAGGTCGAAGATCAGCCATGATCTTATTGAATGGTGGATCAGGCTCGAGGGACCATAGGACCTACTCCTGCTTCTATTTCTTATGTTCTCAACCCGTCCTCATAATTTAACCCTTTAAGCCTGGTAACATTACAATATATAGGTATTCCTATCTGACGTAGGAAGTGTGCTATGACTGACATCGCGTGGGAGACACAACGTTTTCATATGTAGATGAATTAATCTCCCATGGCATTGCACACAGGGAATCAAGACCAAGTTTAGTACTCAGGTAAGGCAGCACTACAGGGCAGCACACAACTGAATCAAGGTGCACAGATGTAATTCAGTCCCAATATTAAAGTCATACATTGTGTTCTTATTTTTATATTACCATGATAAATTCACATTTGTAATGTGCCCAGGTAAGCTCATCACACTACAATTACATTTTCCCACTTGTGGTGGAGCTGCAATAACTCCACTCGGGGAGAGTGCAATTACAATGTGACAAGTTTACACAGGGAATTTCCATTATAAATGTTAACAAAGTGTGCGCAGATGCAAAATTTTTGAATAAATTAAAAATATATACTAGCAAATTGCTCGTGGCGCCAGTCACTGCACGTCAGAGGAGATGCTGTTTAACTAACAAGAACATTATACAATGTAAACCACAATTCACTATTTTGTTGCTGAAGCGCAGGTTTGTGTCTCTTTAAAGCTACAAGATGCAATTGCTCTGAATTCTTGAAATGAATGCTCAGGTCAATTACATGTCAGGCTGCAGATTAGAGTAGTGGCTGGTGTCAAATCTGACACAAAGGAAGATGGTCACGGTGCTGAAGGACAATCATCTGGTACAAGAATTTTGCATAATTTGCAGCAAGTGCAATGGCAAGGTGAAACACAGGAAATGTGGCAAAACTGCACCATGGCTTTAATTAATATTGTACTAGCAGATCTCCTGTGGAATTGCTCAGGGAGAGTCAGCCACGCTGCTTTCAAACAATAGGAATTCTATGGCAAGTAATGCATACCATCAGGATGCTAATTTATGTTGACAAGCCAGATCAAACTGTATTTTTATTAGTCTATTCTGGGGATTTTTACTGGTGATTTGGGGATTACTTCTGTGATACTACCTGTTTTTCTGTGAAAATTGTAAATAAGTGGCCTTGATTATATGTTCATTTAACTATATATTTAATTTTATCTTATTCTGTTTAAAGCCCCAAATATACAGGAAGATGGTAGACAATACATTGCAAACTGGAGGTAGATAGGTGAGGCTCAGCAGTATAGAGGGGATGGGTTGTGGGGTTTAGTAGCAGTTATGGCGGGGTGCTGGCATTTTATAGGATTACAGCTGCCGTGATATGCAGGAACTCGTGTAGAATCTGCAGTTTTCTTTACTGAGTCATTCTTGAGGTTTCACAGTAGCAGAGAGCAAGTGACAGCGCTTGGTAGGTTTGGGGGAGTTGTCATATGGCACAACTGAGGTGGGGGCTGGGTTGTGCAGTCAAAGTTAGTTTGGTGAATTGCTGCAATGTATCCTGTAGATAGTGCACAATGCAGCCACAGTGCTCCGTTGATTGAGGGGGTGGATATCAATTCCAATGGCAGAGGGCCAACCATGCTGACTGCTGTGTCCTGTGTCCTGGATGGTGTTTAGCTTCTTGAGTTTTGGCCGCACCCATCCAGGCGAGTGGTGAGTATGCCATCGCACTCCTCACTTGAACTTTGTAGATGGTGGAGAGGCTTTCAGGGATCAGGAAGTGACTCACTCATCACAGAGTACTTAGTCTTTGCCCTCCCTTTGCAGCTCAGACGGAGGTGGTCAAGCTTTTTAAATTGTTGTAGATGGTTACTGCCTGATACTTACACGGTGCAAACATTATCTGCCTTTCGATGCCCAGGTCGTGCAATAGGCTGACATGGGTGACTTTATTATTGAAGGAATTGTAAAGGGAGCTGAATAATGCACAAATTTCAGCAAACAGCCCCACTCCTGACCTTATATTGGAGGGAAAAAAAAATCACTGATGAAGCAGCTGGAGATGGCTGGGCTGAGAACACTATCCTGAGAAACTCATGTAGCAGTGTCTTGGGACTGCAATGACTAGCCTCCAACAATCACCTTTCCTTTGTGAGTTTTCCTTTTACCCCCATTGATCTTAATTTTGCTAGGGTTCCTTAAAGCCATTTTTGGTCAAATTATGCCTTGACGTGAGGGGAAGTTACCCTTACCTCTCCTCTGTCATTCAGCTCGTGTCCATGCCTGGATCAAGTCTGTGACAAGATTGGGAGCTGAGTGCTGCTGGCGAATTTGAAACTGAATGTTGGTAAGCAGGTTATTAGTGAATAGATGCTGCATGATCCCACTATTGCTAATTCCTTCTATAATTTTGCTGAGTATTGAGAGGAGACCAATAGGGTAGTAACTGGCTGGATTAGATTTGTTCTGCTTTTTATGGATAGGATTGGCAATATTCCACATTATTGGGTAGATGCCAGCGTCATAGCTGCACTGGAATACCTTGGCTGAGGGTGAGGAAAGTAATGGCTAGCTCTGGTGTGGAGTGTCTTTACTACACGGCTCACCGTCACCTTCTCAAGGGCAATTAGGGATGGGCAATAAATGCTGGCCTTGCCAGCGATGCCCACATCCCATGAATGAATTTTTAAAAAAACTACAGCTGGGATGGTCAGGGCCCATAGCTTTTGCTGCATCCAGTGCATTTAACCGCTACTTAATGTCACATGGAATGACTAAATTGGATGGATGCTGGCACCTATGATGGGAGGGAGCTGATTGGGATTGTACTCCTTGCCAAGTCTTTTCAGCAAAAACTGCCAACACCAGCCTGGGCTCTTACCCTCACATGCTCCGGTTCGCTATAGTCGAGAGCACACATTTTCATGGAACATCCTCCCTATTGTCGCCTGATTGTCCATCACCATTATTGACTGGATGTGGTAGAACTAGAGAGCTTTGCTATGATCCATAGCCTGCTGTTTTTGGTGTTTAACATGCAGATAGCCCAGTAGCTTCAGTAAGTTGGTGCCTCATTCTAGGGTATGCCTAATGCTGCTCCTGGCACACCCTTTACACTCCCCATTGAAGTAGGGTTTCTTCTGGCTTGATGGTGATGCAGGAATGAGAGATGTGTTGGGTTACAAGGTTGCAGATATATACAATTCTGCTTCTGGATGTCTAGTTTTGAGCTGCTAGATCTGTCCTTAATCTGACCCACATAGCACCGTGGTAGTACCACACTACAAAATAGATGGTGTTCTCACAGTGAAGACAAAACAGTGTGGTGGTCTCTCCTATCAATGCTATCGAGGGCAACAACAGGTAGGTTGGTGAAAACAAGGTCAAATAGGTTACTCCCTTGTGTTGGTTCCCTTGCCACTGATGCAGGTCCAGCCTGGCAGCTATGTCCTTCAGAACACAGGCAGCTCAGTCAATGGTGGTACTACCATGCCAATGTTGGTGGTAGACACTATCACCTACCCAGTGTACATGCTGCCTCTCTCAGCAATTGCACCAAGTGTTGTTCAACATTGAGGAGTACTGATTCATCAGTTGAGGGAGAGCAGTAGGTAATAATTTGCAGAAGGTTTCCATGGCCAAGTTTAATCTGAAGCCAAGACTTCTGGTCGAGTTTTGGTTTGGCTGTTGTTCTTTTAAGTCCAGTCATTGTACATAAGCAGCTTCAAAAAACACAACTGCAATTCAAGTTCCTGTACCAAACTTATTTTGGTACAATGTTGCAAGTTTTGTCAGTTACAGTCTAGAGAGTGGAATAATTCAAACTTAAACAGTGCTGTGTGATTAGTTCAGTTTGTTCAAGATGGATAGCTCTTTTTCAAATTCCAGTGGTCACATATTTAAAATCCAAGAAGTTCCAGTAACAGTTATGGGACAAGAAAAGCACAGTCCTGTTTGAATTGGAGTGTAATTTTGAAAATTGCAGAAGGAACTGGTCAGTTCCGAGAGAGAGAAAAATCACTGAGAAATTTCAAAGAAACAGTATAGATTAATATAGGCTCCCATACTCAAAAAATTCAAGAAAAATAATCAGTGTATTTAAAAGTTTTTATTTTACAGAGAGCTAGCTTAGTTCTTGGAGCTACAGTCTTTATTATTTTGTCCATTCTAAAAGTTAGAGAACAGACTTTCCATTGTAAATAGAAAATTTTATCGTTCAGATTATCCACTTGTTCACGTTCATAAATTTGCTTATTATTTTAAACTTCATACTCTACTGCTCTCTAAGACTGGAGTGGGCTTATGAAGGGATAGAATAAATTCCAACAAGTTGAAAAACTGGTATGCTGTTCATTTCCTGGACAGGTTACTGCACTGTCTTCTTAAACCCCTCTCCCCTGCCTCCTCCACCCTCACCTCCAACAAGTGCGAGGACCTCATGGACTACTTTGTCAATAAAATTGAGACCATCCATTCAGCTGCCTCTGCCACTTCCCCTAGCCCACCAAGCCAAACTTCTTCAAAGGTTCCCCCTGCCCTAGTCTTGAACTTGCATTTTTCTCTAGTTTCTCTCCTATCTCGCCTCATAACCTCTCTGAGCTCATCTTGACCATGAGGCCAACCTCCTGCTCCCTCGACCCTATTCCCATCAAATTACTGACCACCCAACTTCCCTTCCTGGCCCCCATGTTAGCTGATACTGTTAACAGTTCCCTCTCAGGTACTGTCCCCCTCCCCTTTAAATCTGCCATCATCACCGCCTCCTTAAAAAACCCCACCCTTGATCCCTCTGTCCTTGCGAACTACCACCCCATCTCCAACCTCCCTTTCCTCTCCAAAGTCCTTGAATGTGTTGTCGACTCCCATATCCGTGCCCATCTTTCCCACAATTCCATGTTTGAATCCCTCCAATCAGGTTTCTACCCCTGCCACAGTACTGAAATGGCCCTTATCAAAGTCATAAATGACATCCTTCTCGACTGGTCTGCAGCCTTTGACATAGTTGACCACACCATCCTCCTCCAAAGCCTCTCCTCCGTTGTCCAGCTGGGTGGGACTGCGCTCGCCTGGTTCCATTCTTATCCATCCAGTCATAACCAGAGAATCACCTCCAATAGCTTCTCTTCCTGCTCCCACACTGTTACCTCTGGAGTCACCCAAGGATCTATCCTTGGCCCCCCTCCTATTTCTCATCTAGATGTTGCCCCTCGGTGACATCATTCAAAAACACAATGTCAGGTTCCACATGTACACTGACGACACCCAGCTCTACCTCACCGCCACCTCCCTCGATGCCTCCGCTGTCTCAGATTTGTCACACTGCTTGTCTGACCTCCAGTATTGGATGAACAAAAATTTCCTCCAACTAAATATTGGGAAGACCAAAGCCATTATCTTCGGTCCCCACCACAAACTCCGTTCCCTAGTCACCAATTCCATCCTGGCCACTATCTGAGGCTGAGGCTGAGGCTGAACCAGACCATTTGCAACCTTAGCATCCTATCTGACCCTGAGAAGAGCTTCCAACCATATATCTGCTCCATCACCAAGACCGCCTACTTCCATCTCCATAACATCGCCTATCTCCACCCCTGCCTCAGCTCATCTGCTGCTGAAACCTTCTAGACTTGACTATTCCAATGCTTTCCTGGCTGGCCTCCCATCTTCCACCCTCCATAAACTTGAGTTCATCTAAAACTTTGCTACCCGTATCCTAACTTGCAGCAAGTCCCGTCCACCCATCACTCTTGTGCTCGCTGACATACATTGGTTCCTGGTCCGGGAACGCCTCTATTTTACAATTCTCATTCTAGTTTTCAAATCCCGATCTCTGTAAACTCCTCCAGCCTTACAACCCTCTGAGATCTCTGCACTCCTCCAATTATTACCTTTTGCACACCCCCGATTTTAATCACTCCACCAATGGTGGCCGTGCCTTCAGCTGCCTAGGCCATAAGCTCTGGAATTCCTTCCCTAAACCTCTCCGCCTCTCTGCCTCCATGAAGACCTTCCTTAAAACCTACCTCCCACCTGTCCTAACATCTCCTTTTGTGGCTCAGTGTCAAATTTTGTTTGATAATCACTCCTGTGAAGTGCCTTGGGATGTTTTACTACGATAAAAGCACTATATAAATCCAAGTTGTTGTTGAAAGTTTACCCAGAACTCAAAGCAAGGAAGACATGTTCAAAAGTTGAGAGTTGGGATTTGCCCATGAGGGTGAAGAAAGATAAGGCCCAAAATAATTTAGAATACAGTTAGAAAGGATCCAGGAGCATTGGCGTCCAGTATCTAGCAACATTGAAGAAGTGGGGGGGGGGCGGGGTAATTGGTGGCTGGGATCTGGCAGCATTTGAAAAGGGTGTGACTTGACCCCTGCCTATTCTCAGCCATTACACCCTCCTTATTTTATATATGCACTCAATTTTATCTTTTGTACTTTTTGAAGTCCAAGAAAGTCTATGGAAAGGTGATAGGTATCTGATATGTGGGGAGGAGAGAATGTTCAGAGTTTAGGAGCATGTAGGCAGGGAGTTATGATCCTGGGGTTTGGCAGATCCAGGGTGGGGGTCCTGGATGTGAAAACTTGTCTTTGCTTACCCACTGTAGCTGAATAGCTAGCACAGCTGTGTAATTAAATGTTTCTTTAAACAAAATCATTCTTTTGAAATGCTAAGTATGAACAATTCAAGCACAGGTTTCTTGGACATTCTATTTCTTTTTTTCCTCTAGTAGCCTCTCTTTCTGAAGTTTAAAAATATACACTTCATAATGGTTTGCTGTAAAACTTCACCTCAAATTCATTTTGTGCTTTCAAAATCATTTGCAAAAACAAAATGAGCTATTATGGCCTGTGCAAACATATGTCAAGTTTTTCATTAAAAATGGACGTCGACTCACATTGCCCGACCTGTAGGGTTATGGGACCCAGGAACGTAATAATGATACTCCCTTGTGATCGAGACTGGATCTCCGTGTCTTACGCATGTGTACTTCTCAAATAATCTTTCATTGGCAGGATGTTAGAATTCAGACAGGGTGGCTGAACCTAATATACACACCTGTCATCCATGCTGTCCTGTAAATTTAACCTCTTAAAGCAAGCTATGACTTAAAAACAAATTTTAATACATTTTACATCTCAATCCTTTCCATGGAAAAATGGTCAAACCAATCCAAACACATGAGGCTCTCTGCATCATTCTTTAATTCCCTTCCTTTGTCTTTCCATGTAAATCTCTCTTCGTGTGTACATGCACATGCAAGGTTTTGTGTGTGTCTTTTGTCTCTCCATCTAAAGTTTAATTCAGCTGCAGTTAATAGTTAAAATATAAACACAACCTGAAAAAAAAGTGTTCTCCACTCTGTCCTGTGGCAGACTCTCTTTTTTTCCAAATGATTTCAAGACAAACAGTCTTTCAATTGCATTTAGAAAATCCTACTGATGGGAAACGTTGCCCTGAAGCTAAGAACGATAACAATGGGTCAAAATATCATCTTCAAGCACAGGCAGTTGAAAGAGGCTGAGGGAACATGTTTATATTATAGATAGCTGGATATAGATAATAGATTGAAGACTAGCTATTAGATCCAGAATTAGAAACAGAATGAGTAATCTTGGATGGTTTTCAAAGTCTCAGATGATGGAAAAAAGATGGGGGAGGGAGGGCAGTTGTTAGTGGAGAAAAATACAATCAGCTGAAAGTTGATTTTAAAAAAATTATTAAATGTAACCCCGCTATTCAAGAAAGGAGGGAGAGGCAAAACAGGGAACTACAGACCAGTTAGCCTGACATCAGTTGTCGGAAATTGCTGGAATCCATTATTAAGGAAGTGGAAACAGGGCGCATAGAAAATCATAATATGATTAGGCAGAGTCAACACGGTTTTATGAAAGGGAAATAGTGTTTGACAATTTTATTAGAGTTTTTTGAGGATGTAACTAGCAGCGTAGATAAAGGGAAACCAGTGGATGTAGTATATTTGGATTTTCAAAAGGCATTTGATTAGGTGCCACATAGAAGGTTGTTACGCAAGATATGGGCTCATGGGGTTGGGAGTAATATATTAGCATGGATAGAGGATTGGTTAACGGTCAGAAAACAGAGAATAGGGATAAATGGCTCATTTTCAGATTGGCAAGCTGTAACTAGTGGGGTGCTGCAAGGATCAGTGCTTGGGCCTCAGCTATTTACAATCTACATTAACAACTTAGATGAAGGGACCGAGTGAAATGTATCCAAGTTTGCTGATGATACAAAGCTTGGTGGGAAAGTAAGCTGTGAGGAGAACGCAAAGAGTTTGCAAAGGGATATAGACAGGTTAAGTGAGTGGGCAAAAACATGGCAGATGGAGTATAATGTGGGGAAATGTGAGGTTATTCACTTTGATAGGAAGAATAGAAAAACAGAATATTTTTTAAATGGTGGGAAACTATTAAATGTTGGTGTTTAGAGAGATTTGGGTGTCCTTGTACAAGAAACACAAAAAGTTTGCATGCAGGTACAACAAGCAATGAGGATGGCAAATGGCATGTTGGCCTTTTTTGCAAAGGGGTTGGAGTACAAGAGTAAGGAGGTCTTACTACAGTTGTACAGAGCTTTGGTGAGACCACACCTGGAGTACTGTGTACAGTTTCGGTCTCCTTACCTAAGGAAGGATATACTTACCTTAGAGGCGGTGCAATGAAAGTTTACTAGATTGATTCCTGGGATGAGAGGGTTGTCCAATGAGGAGAGATTGAGTAGAATGGGCCTATACTCTCTGGAGTTTAGAAGAACGAGAGGTGATCTCATTGAAACATATAAGATTCTGAGGGGGCTTGACAGGGTAGATGCTGAGAGATTGTTTCCCATGGCTGTAGCGTCTAGAACTCGGGGCATAGTCTCAGGATAAGGGGTCGGCCATTTAAGACTGAGATGAGGAGGAATTTCTTCACACAGAGGGTTGTGAATCTTTGGGATTCTCTACCCCAGACGGCTGTGGATGCTCAGTCGTTGAATATGTTCAAGGCTGAGATAGATGGATTTTTGGACTCTATGGGGATATGGGGATTGGGCAGGAAAGAGGAGTTGAGGCCGAAGATCAGCCATGATCTTAATGAATGACGGAGCAGGCTCGAGGGGCCATATGCTCCTATTTCATGTTTTTATTACAGGTGGAATATGGGAGCAGAACTTAAGTGTACATTATATGCAATTATATGCCCAATCCAAAAATGAGAGATAGGAAAAGCTGTGCAGTACATGCAAAAAAAACCTGCAGTTAACAGTAAGAGTAAAACAAAAATATGAAATGACCATAGTGGAAAATTACATTGACAGTTAGGAATTGTCAGGAACAGAAGTTGATTGCTCAAGGATAGGAGTCAAATATCTTTCCACCTATATAATTAGTTGAAGAACAACAACATAAACTTGATAAGTGAGGGTAATTTGCTGCAAGAAGAAGTTCTAGAATCTTCACACCATTATATAGAGAGATAACAGTTTTTTCAGAATGGTAAAGAGGTTTTCTGCTATTGCAGAAAAGAAAAGCTATGATACTTTTTGTTATGTGCTCATTGTACATTATTACAACGTTATGTGCTCATTGTTTGTTACTACAACTTTAAACATATCTTGTCAATAAATATAAAATATCTACTCAGTTTTATAATGAACAGTTCAGGACTCCCCAATGGCTTATCAAGCTTATCAAGTGAGTAGTTCAGCAATATGTGCCAGGGAGCTCCCAAGTCCAATCAATTAATTGTCCTGAGTTAGCTGATCTAATCTCAGATGGAAATGGGACACCACAACTGGCTTCAGCACCCTGGGGCTAGGGAGGGAAAAACTGGCCAGCATTTCCATTCCTGATTCAGTGACCCCTGGTGGAAATACACATCTGTGGGGTTAGCATTGTGGAGGCCGTGATGCCTCCCTATGGTCCTTGCTCTGATGAGCCGGATGGCCTGTTTCCTTTACCAGCAGTCACTTATCATCAGGACTCGCACATAAATAACGTCCACTTGAGTGGGGCACCAAAGGCTGGCCTGGCACCCATGGAACCACACCCAAGCAGGGAGTCAATGCCTTTAGGAAAGAAGGGGAGAAGAGCAAAATGGTCGGAGTAAATTAGAAGGGAAAAGACAGGAAAATGTATCTGTGATCACTACTAGTCTAATGTAACAAATTACATTCAGAAACACAACGTTCATTTTGCAATGTGTCTGAACACAATATTTCATTTATATTCTATTCAACTCCCACATTATAGCACATATTTACTTAAACATCAAAATTAATTAAACCTGATTTCACTATTAAGTGCTCAAGAGATGTCTTTCACATTTTCTGTATCCCAGGAGTAGAGCACTGCTGTTTAAAAGGAACTGTTGCCAAATCATTTCATCCTCATTTACTCTGTATTCAGGAAGCAGGTGACAGCAATCAATTGCAGTGCAATCTTGATCTTCAATTATTTTAAAAGCTGCAGGAGATAATTACAAGCCTAAGGCATTAGCAGTCAGCTGACTACCATACAACTCTGGTGTCAAAAGAATGGAGTATAATGAGAGCCAATCGTTTCGATATTCCAGAGAAAATAACATTCCGCTTAATATTCCCCAAGTACAATAGGAAGTTCAGCAAGCCAGACCATCCAATACATCTAAGAGAAATGCAATACACCCTGCAGCTTTTTGATAAAAATGCATGTTTTAAATGTACCACCTTATCAAAAGCACAA
Organism: Heptranchias perlo; assembly: GCF_035084215.1. Lineage (NCBI taxonomy): Eukaryota > Metazoa > Chordata > Chondrichthyes > Hexanchiformes > Hexanchidae > Heptranchias > Heptranchias perlo. The sequence continues at coordinate 50,399,391 of NC_090331.1, forward strand.
ATCAAGGGCACGACACTGATTCTAAATTCTCACATGCAAGGTTTGTTGGCCCAGAAAAACAACAGCGATCAAACACAATTATAGCTAAATGATTTTTTCATTTACGAGATTAGCTGTCTTCTTTGGGAAGAATATTCATAAATGTTTCAATGTAATTCGCTGTTCATTTCAATTCGCAAATATCCAATATTACAAAAGTAGATTTTAAAAATGCATGAAGCCAATGTTATTTGATCCCTACATAGGCTGCATAGTTGGACAGCATACAAATACCCTGGCCTGACCTCCCTTCCACCCACCCCCCCCTCCACCTCACACCACCATTCCCCCTCAGTCAAAAACAGACTCTATTTTTATATACAATTTGCTAATCTGCTAAAAACATCTGTTGGGTTTTTCTTCCAAAACAGATTAGTAAAAAGCAGTCATATGAGAATTTGTTTTTTCTTTCTGTGTTATTGTGAACAGCATTATATGAGTTGCTAATTATCTTCTTTCCATAGATCTACATGGAATTTTTCTGTGGTTGGGTTGGTCAAGTATAGGGATTTGGGGGTCTGTGTTAGTTCACCTTCTCCAGTATCTTGGCAAAAGATTTATATGATCTGAAGAGAAATCAAAGTATACGGGAGTTCCCTTTTCTCTCCTGTAACCTTCCTTTTACAGCAGAGTTCTGGACTTCTATTGATTTCAGGGCATGCTTCTGCCTCAGATCACATGGGGTGGGCCATACCCCACTGTGATTCAGTCTAACTAAGTATATTTTGAGATAGTTTGAGTTGCTGGCACATTGTTTCTTCTGTGTCAGAATTCTCTGATGAAGCTGTTAATGGTTTTTTTTTTGAGTCTTTTCTACCCTTATCTTAGATACCTGGGTTTTTGTATTTTAGATTACTCTTGTAAAGTTCTCAGCTCCTCACATCCTCTAAAGTACTCTCACTGGATCCAATACCTAGGCATATTTTTACCCAGGATAATGAACAGAAAACCTTTCTGTGATTTGCTTTAGCTGCTGGACCTATCATGTGCTCCACAAGACCTTTTTCATCCAAAAAGCTGTAGAGCATCACAACATCAGATCTTGTTTCAGACTTGATCAATTGAGCAAATTACAAATGTACAACAGTAATACATATAGAACCAGAGACCATTGTGGTTCTGCTGGCTCTTTGCTAGAGCAATCCAAAATGATTCCCACTACCCATACTCTCTGCATAAAGAAATTTCTCCTAATCTTTCTCCTAATCCCCTGGTGACAATTTTAAATTGATGACCCCTCATCACTGACTCCCAACCACAAGAAATATTCTTCCCCTATTCAATGCATCAAAATCCTTTCTAATTTAAGAAACTGCAATTAAATCTCCTCTTAGCCTTCCCTACTACAGTGGAAACAGTCCCAATATCTCAAGTCGCTCCTCATAACTATAGTTTCCCATCTCTAGCATTATCCTGGTGAATCTATGATGTGCACTCTTTGTGGCTTTAATATCTTTTCTATAATGGATTGCTCAAAACAGTATTCTAACTTCGGCCTAACCAACGTTTTGTATGAATTCATTACTTCTTTACTCATGTACTCTAGGACCTATTTATAAAACCCCAAATTCTATGGGCCTTTTTTATGGCTTTGTGTACCTGCACTTGCAGGGAATAATCTACATGCATCCCTAGGCCTCCTTGTTCATCCAGACCCTTCAATGTTTTTCCATTCCTTTTTACTCCCAAAAAGGATCCACATTAAATTGCATCTACCACCTGTTTGCTTATTCTACAAACCTGTCTATATTTTGCTGAAATCTTTTGGAGTCCTCCTCACTCTGCCAATTTTGTGTCATCAACAAATTTAGAGATTGTGCTCCCTGTGCCCAAGTTAAAATTATCTATATATACAAAAAACAAATGTGAACCCAGTAATAACCCCTGCGGCACACGACTTTTACCCTTTCTCCAGTCCAAGCAACACCCATTTACCCCAACTCTGTTTACTGATCATCAACCAACTTTGTATCCTTGCTTCTGCATTTCCTCTTTTATCATATGCCTGATTTTTTTTCTAAGACGCCCCTTGCTAAGATACCTAATTGAAGGAAGGAAGGAAAGAAGGAAGGAAGGAATGAGAGAAATCAAGACCCCATAAACAGCAATCATATAAATGACCAGATAATCTGTTTTAGTGATGGTGGCTGAGGGATAAATATTGGCTAAGACATCTGGAGAACTCCCCTGCTCTTCTTCAAATAGTTCCATAGGATCTTTTACGTCTACCTGAGAGGGCAAATGGGGCCTCAGCTTAATATCTCATCCAAAAGACGGTACCTCTGACCACATCTACTTCATTCCCTTCATCTTTTCAGTCAGTCATTTAAAAAAAACTTAAATTTGTAAAACACGACTATCTTTAACTAATCTGTGCTGATTATTCTTGATTAACCTTTTGTGTTTCTAAGTGCTTACTAACGTTATCTCAAATCATGGATTCTAATAGTTTGTCCACAACAGGTGTTGGACTAAATGTTCTACAGTTACCCAGTTTATCTTCTCTTGAACAAAGGTATTACTCTCCAGTCCCATATCTCAATTCGCATACTAGAGGATTGAAAAAATATGGTCAAAGCCTCTGCTAACTCCATTACAACTTTCAACAGCCTAGGTTTTATGCCACCAACACCCATGACTTATTAATCTCGAAATATCTTCAGAACTAATTTCTTTTCTACAATTATCTCTATCTATTGTTTCACATTCTCCCGTAGCACACTGTAACAGAGTGAGTGCCATATGTGAGCTTTTGAGAGCTCTGTATCCTTTATAAGGATACAGCTTTAAGAAATTGTCTAAAATGTCTGAATGACCAAGGCAAGGTGGTATAGCTTTAAGAAAACTTTAAAGGCAATTAAGGTCAAACAGGAATGACTCCCAGCCAGGAGGGATAAAAGGCAGGGAAATGATTCAGTTGGAGGAAAGAGTTAAGGATGAGAATCTCTATGCTAGAAGGTAATACCGGTCATTGGTTTGTCTCTGCACTTAAAGACATAATTACCATGGGTGAATGAACCTTGCTTGTTTTGAACATTAAGCTCTAGTTTGTGTATCTAAGTGACTACTGAGTCCTGGACCTACTTCAGCTTGTTACATGTGGTGTCAGGAGTGGGATTTGGCATTCTGAAAAAGGTCAAGACCCACCATCATGGAGGAAATAGTGACAGCATTTGTAAAGGCCACAACAGCACAACAAGAAATGAATTGGATCATTAAGATGACAGTGGAAAGAACTGAGGCTGAGATCCAGAATTTGATGCAGAGACTGGTGTTGGGAGGATCTAAGGTGACAGACCTGCAGCCTATCTAGCCTAGTTTGGTACTGCAAAAGATAACTCCTGATGATGATGCTGTGGAGGTGTACCTTCTGGTCTTTGAATGATATGCAGAGCAATAAAAGTGGGCAAGGATTGTGGCTCCTTTTTTGGTAGGAGATGCCCAAAAGGCATAATTTGACTTGGAACTGATGAACACAGCTGATTACCAGATGCTGAAGGAGGACATCCTGGCCTGTACTGGAGTAACCCCCATGGTGAGAGCTTGACTGTTTCAAGCCTTGACCTATGTGTTGAGGAAAGCTCCAAGATCATATGTACAACTTGATACACCTGGCATATGGATGGCTGCAGCTTGAGACAAATAACCTGGTGAAGATTGTGGAGCTGGTTGTCTTGGGCCAGTTCATTTGAGTTCCTCCTTCCACCCCACAACACCCCCCCCCCCCCACCCCCACCCCCTGGAATGTCAGGAGATGGGTTGGACAAGGTGAGCTGGCAGACACCTAGGAGTTGGTGGTTGTAGTACAGCAACATCTGGTGGTGGAGAAACTGGCTTGTGATTGAGGCGATATCTCCTCCAGGACCCTATGGTGCCCTCCTAGCCTGCAGAACTGTGGTGATCTCAGTAAGACTGTATGGGGAAAGGTGGGGGTGCCAAAGTGCAGCATGAAGCTGTTAAGGGACATTGTAATCTCTGATATCAGATTTAATATATTTTTTAAATTTGTCAAGTTGTTAATGTTGTTTGTGAGGAGTTAGGTCATATTGCAAGACTACATCCTAACATTGTAGAACCTACAGACTGTAGTCTGGGTAACCAGAACTCTGCCCCTGGGATGGATTATGTGATTAGCATAGTGCAAACCATGAGCCATGTGGAGGACATCCATGGTTTTTTTTAAAGCCCATAAAGATAAATGGTAAAGTGATCACTGCTGACTGATTCCAGTAATGTTATGACCTTGGTAGTCACCAATCTGGTCCGACCTTCCCAGTTACTTTGTGGGTCCAAAACGGGTACGGTGTGTGCATGGGGATGTGTGGTATTACCCCACTACGATGGTGACTTGAGTATGATGGGAAAAGTCAGGCGATTACTGCAGGGGTAGTCCCAGGCCTCCCTCAACCAGTGATCCTAAGAAGGGATATTCTGGAATTTGAAGCCCTCATGCAAAATAAGGTCCAGAATGGGCCTGTGTCGGACATGGACACAAATGAGGAGTTTGCTCAAAATGTTACCTTTTGAGGACCCTGACATATTTCAGGGGATTGGGAAGAAACAAAAATCTAGGAGCTGAGGTGGGCTAAGGCTCAACGAGCTAGAGAACAGGTCCCTACTATTTTAGGAGATAAACATGAGTCCCCCATTCCACTAGTAGAGCACCTCTGTCAGATGCAGAGGGACAAATTTCCAGAGGACCTTCTTGGGAGAAGGGAAGACTCCCTAGAGTCGTTTCACATAAGTATAACCGATTTTTAAACTGGAACAGGCTTATGACCCTACTTTCCTGAATGTGAAAACTGAAGTGGTATCGATTCATAGACACCTGGTAGAAGGCAAATTAAAAAAGGGCTGAGCCTTACTATACAATTAAGTGATTTGTACAGAGTGACCAGTGACGACGGGATAGAGGTAGAATGACTATTTATTTCAAAACCCTTTTGATGGCTAGTATTAGATTTGGACCATGAACACTTGATGGGTGGACATTTTGGGGTAGAAAAAACCCAGGAGAAAATCTTATGACTTTTTTTGGCCAGGGAATTATAAAAGTTCAACTGTTGTCATTCCTGTGCAGAATGTCAATTGGCAGGACCTAAGCCTAGTCTTTGTGCTCCATTGGTTCCCCCTACCCATAATCAATGTACCATTCTGAACAATTGCTATGGACCTGATGGGGCCTTTGGCAAGGTCTGCCATGGGATACCAGTATATCAGTGATAGTTGAAGATGCAACCAGGTATCCAGAGGCTATTCCCTTACAGAACATGGCATTTAAAACATTGCCAATGAATTGGTAAAGGTGTTTTCCAAGATTGTAATTCCAAAAGAGATTGACAGATCAGGGGACTCTATATCCAAACTAATGGAAGACCTATGTGCATCTTTAAAGATTAAGGATCTATGAACCTCAGTATATCATCCTCAGATCGGTGGATTAGTTAGTGTTTCAATAAAACATTGAAAAGTATGATTTTTTTTTAAAAAAATAGTAGACAGGGATGGCAAGGCTGGTATGCCATTTGGGCTGCATAGGGCTCCTGCCACCTTTTCGGCAGCTAGTGGATTTTTTTTTGAGGCCTCATGCTCATACGCCACTGCATACCTAAATGATATTGTAATCTACAGTGGCGACTGGGAGTCCATCAAAAAAATTAGAAGTGCTACTAGATAGTTTAAAGGCAGGTTTGACAGCCAACCCAGGGAAATGTCATTTGGGTTTGTTGGCAGCACATTACTTGGGGGGATATATAGTCAGGGGCGGACTAGTTAAGCCCCAACTTGACAAAGTAGAGGCATTAGAAAATGGCCCAGGCCCGTAACAACAAAAAAAAACTTTTCTGGGCCTCGTCTAATATTATCACTGATTTATCCCAGACTTTGACACCAGGGCAGTCCCTTTGACAGATCAAATCTCTAGAGCGGAATATGGTCTAATGGACCCATGGAGGGGGAAAAAGCATTTGGGGACCTCCAGAATGCCCTATGTTCAGACCCAGTACTGATTGTTCTGGATATCTCCTGGGAGTTCATCCTCCAGATGGATGCACCATACGTTGGGCTGGGGCAGTGCTATCCCAGGTTATTGAAGGGGCTGAGCATCCCATAACTTACCAGCTCAGAAAGTTGCTTCCTTGCGAACTGAACTATGCTGTATTTGAGAAGTGTTTTAGTGATCAAATGGGTGGTGGAGACCCTTCCAGCTGGTAACTTATCATGCACCCCTTAAGTGGATGCAGATGAATGAAGAAAAGAATGCCCGGGTTACACATTTGGTTTTTGTCCCTCCAGCCATATACTTTTACAGTTCAGCATGGAGCCAGATTGGCACATGGCATGCAGATGCCCTCTCCTGAGTGTCATGCCTTATGACAAAAATCGCTCTAGCTTCTGGCTTTGCTGGTGGGGGTTTATGTAACAGTGAGAAGGACACTGTGAGCCATAGGCTTGAGAGCTTTGTATCTGCTATAGGGGTACAGCTTTAAGAAATTGTGTAAAATGTCAATGAGCAAAGCAAGGCAATATAACTAAGAAATCTTTAAAGTCCACTGTCAATCAGTAACAACTCCCACCCTGGAAGGATAAGGCAGAGAAATAGTTCGGTTGGAGGAAGGAGCTAAGAGCAAGAATCTGTACGCTGGAAGGTAATTCCAATTACTGTTTTGTTTGTCTCTGCACTTGAAGACACAACTGCCATGGGTAAACCTCACTTGTTTTAAACATTAAGCTCTAGTCTGCATGTTTAATTGACCACTGGGACCTGGGCCTGCTTCAGCTTGTAACAACACTTACATTCTCACTTCTACCATCATTTGTAAGAAGAAAAAACCTGACTATTTATCAATGCTATACCATCATCCTCCACAATTAAACTCCCCCTTCAACCTTGAGTAGTTCGAAGCACTAAACTAATCTTACTTTTTACATGCTTATAAAGACCTTACTATTTCCCCTGTTATATTGTCTCCTTTTTAAAAAAATTTTTTTACCCCTCTCCCACCACACTGTCCATATTCCTCATGATTTTCATTAATATGGTTAGCTTTAAATTTATCTTATGCCTCCCTTTAAGTTTGTTTAGGATATATGATATCCACAGAACCCTAATCTTTTGTGCACCCACTTTTTAATCTTGTAGGAATATTTTATTTTATAGTCTATCCATCTCATTTGAAGATTTCCTATTGCTAATCATTAACCTGCCCAGGTAATTCAGGCCAGAACCCCTCCTATCTCTCTGAACTTTACCTTTTTCCCAGTCCAGTACTCTTATCTTTCACTCCATTCTGCTTTTCTATTCTAATTGTTTTTCTATTCTAATTATGTTGTGATTGCTATTTCCCAATTGTTCTCCTAAACTCAGTTATTTGCCCCAGTTCATTTCACAGAACTAAAGCAATTCTTTTTTCCCATATTGGACTAAACATATTGATCTAGGAAACAGTCCTGGATGTATTCTAAAGCATTTGACCAACTTGATTACCTTTATCCCAGTCAATCTTGGGATTGTTAAAATCAACCAACAGTATTATCCTGCTGTTCTTGCATAGCTCTCTCTCAACTGTCTGCAGATTTCAATCTCTTGTATCTACTGTTTGGTGGCCTAGAATGCACACCAAGAATTGTACCATTTTCCTTCCTAGATCTTAACTCATCCATATAAATTATTTTAAAACACCTTCCAGAATAGCCTTAAGTGCTAGAACCACTTCTTCCCCTCTTTCTTACTGTATCTCTCCTGAACATTTTTTAACTAGGAAATGTTCAGCTCCCAGTCTTGTCCCCAATTCTATTTCTTCCCATGTCATTGGTTCTAACATGAATCATGACTTCTGGCTGTTCCCCCCCCCCCCCCCACCCCACCTCAATCCTTTGCACCTACTCCAATATCCCTTACCCTGGCATCTGGGAGGCATCACACAATTCAGACCTCTTGGTTGCAAATACAAAAATGCCTGTCTCTCCCTGGCTATGGAATCCCTTAGTACTAGTATTTCTGCATTTCAGTCCCCTTCTTTGCCAAACACTTGGTCCACAATGCCATGGTTTTAAGTTTTTTTCATTGTCACAGGAATACTTGTTTGTCAATTCAACATTATTAGGAGATGTTTGCACTGCTGCTGTCTTCCTACCTCAAATACTTATGAATATCCATTTTTAAAAATCTACAGTCTGAGTGCATTGCCCATCAATTTTTTTCCCACTTTAAATATCTATGTAAACTGCCTGGTAAGAAGGTGTAATTACATTGAGATGTTTATGTAGGCAGTTTCCATTATAAGTTCTGCGAAATGAACTGGGGCAAATAACTGAGTTTAGGAGAACAATTGGGGAAATAGTAATCACAACATAATTAGAATAGAAAAGCATAATGGAGTGAAAGATAAGGGTACTGGACTAGAAAAAGGTAAAGTTCAGAGAAATAGGAGGGGTTCTGGCCTGAATTACCTCGGCAGAAATTTTGTAACCAGGAAATGTTCAACTCCCAGTCTTGTCCCCAATTCTATTTCTTCCCATGTCATTGGTTCTAATATAAATCATCTTAGTGTTGCTTTTCTCTTTCCTGCTGCTTATCTTCCTTCAATTCTTCTTTTGGCTTCTCTGGCTCATCTGCTTCTGTTTTTTTATTTGAATGGGAGGTGATGAACCACCAACTGCTGCATTTGGGTTGGTGCTTACATGGAAAATGTGACCCTTAATGGTTCCCTTCCCATTATGGGCATAGGAATTTAAAATGGAAAAAGCTGAAGTGCACACAGATGTAACATTTTTTTAATATTAGTAAATAAGGAGACACTGTTTCCAGTGGCAGAAGGGTCAGTAACCAGAGGACATTGATTTAAGGTGATTGGCAAAAGAGCCAGAGGTGACATGAGGAAACATTTTTTAACGCAGCGAGTTGTAAAGATCTGGAATGCACTGCCTGAAAGGGTGGTGGAAGCAGATTTAATAGTAACTCTCAAAAGGGAATTGGATAAATACTTGAAGGGGGAAAAAAATTTACAGGGTGATGGGGAAAGAGCAGGGGAATGGGAATAATTGGATAGCTCTTTCAAAGAGCTGATACAGGCATGGTGGGCCAAATTGTGGACTCCTGTGCTGAACCTACTATGATATCAAATGAAATATATTACATAAAGATAAGGGCAGAACATATGACTTTAAAATGAGGACTGAATTTATCTGTACAATGTAGTCTAATTAATGTTGCTTCACCTGATGACTACACTTAGTTTTGATGAGCTCTAGTGCACACACACATGTTGGGGAACATGGTCATTCTCTTACTTGTCTCATCTTAATGTTGCTTTTCTCTTTCCTGCTGCTTATCTTCCTTCAATTCTTCTTTTGGCTTCTCTGGCTCTTTTGGCTTCTCTGGCTCATCTGCTTCTGTTTTTTTATTTTGAATGGGAGGTGATGAACCACCAACTGCTGCATTTGGGTTGGTGCTTACAGGGAAAATGTGACCCTTAATGGTTCCCTTCCCATCATCTCCCCATCACTCCTAATATGTACTGTACTCCCTTGCCACTATCCATTCCCCTTCCTATCACTGCCTCACTCAAATCATGCTCACAACTCTTCTCCTTTTGGATTACACACATCCCTGTATTCTCCACTGTCACTTAACTCCTCAACACTCTCCAACGTGGTGTCCAAGGGTGTGTCTAGAACAGCCAGAGCCCCCCGCCAACCTGTTTCCTTCCACATCTGTTTCCTTCAAAGAGGCTTAGTTTGTTTTCAAAATTCAACCTTTTGGGGGGGAAATCAAATTAGAATGCAGAAAGAAATTGTCTGTCTGCCTATCTTTGTCTTCCCCTCTTTCTCACCATCTCACAGGCGTTACAAATTAGTCCATCTTGAGTAACACAGGAGGCAATAATTAGTTTGCTTCAAAATACTTTTTAAAAATTGAAGTAATAATACTCCTTCTCTGACCCCAGTCTCTTACTGACCTTCAGTTTAATACTCTTCAAAGTTTTACAGAACACAAAACTAAAGCTACAACAGATGTGTCACCAGAACAGATTTTTCTCAAAATTCTGGGAAATTAGGTACACCACACATGCTAAGACTGCACAAGCCAAATTCAGGACAAAAATATCAAATCCAAGACCAGGTGCTTGAGAGCCTGAGGTCTTTTAATGCCTTCTTTAATCATGTTATTTGTAATTTTAAAAACATTTTTGAACTCTTATTTTGGACATTAGATATTTCAGTTACTTAAACACTTGTCTGTGGGAACCCAGTAGCCAGATTGGGCAATAAATGTTAACAGTAAAATAGCAACACATTGTGTGTAAAATCAGTCAGTCACTTACAGCAGTGTGGGCTCCAGGTGTGATTGACAGGGGAATTCCCCTATCATCTCCTGGCCAGGAATAACACTGTCACTATATGTATCCCACTGCTGTGTCACAGGCCCTTTTAATGTAAAAGGTGTCATGCTATCACAGCACTACACACAGATACTTGAGTTTTCAATGAAACATGCATGCCAGATACCAAATATTATCTTAATTAGCTCCTCAGATGACAATAAATGGATGCAATCCATATGGCAAGCTGCTTTTTTTTTGTTTTTTGTCTAAGCCGCTTTTCTTGTTGTCTTATCCAACTGCAGGATCTATGATTCTAGCCTATATTTCTTGAAGTTCCAAACAACTTGACTCAAAAGAATTCTTTGAACAGTGTCAGCTCATTAAAGATCCCTGAAAACAGTTGTGGGGGCCTCCTGAATTTGAATAACTCGCACACATAACTGAGCAAGACACACAATGTTTCTTTAAACGTGGCTTGGCTCCCCCCTCTGGCCTTTGTTAGATAGCCAAACCAGATGACCTCACATTTATATTGAGTTAGGCTGGAACATGCATTTTAATGCTAGATGGTTTTTAAAAGTCCTTTTCTATTGGTGACAAAATTAAACAAGCTTCTACAAAAAAAATTCATTTTCCTTAGAGTCTACCCTGTTCATCACATCCCTATTGAGTTTCAGCTAACTTTTTTGGCCCAATAAATTCACTGTTTGCAAGGCTTATAGCTTCACTGTTAAAATGATCATTCCACACCATATTTGCTTGATTTTACACCCACCTATTTTAACACATTAAAAGTAGTGTATAGTGCAGATTCCCAGTAAGTGTCACATTTTTGCCATGTTAAGTCACTGTTTATACAGAAAGCATTGTCCTGTCAAGTTCTTTGCTATTTTTAACCCAATTTTTTTTAAAAAAACATTTCTTCTTACCCTTGATTTGCTCACTCCAACCTTTTGGTTCTCCTACCCAATCCTGTGCCCCCTCCAGTGGTATTGTCAAGAGATTCAACTAACTTTCAACAGCTCCACCAACTAAATATATTTTTCAAAAATAAATATATAACATGGATTTAATGTTACCTATTCTAATATTGCACTTTTGGCTTCAACAGTCATTTCCTCCCCATACTTGCTCAACAGCATGCCTCTTTCCCAACCCTACCTACTACCATAATCCTGCTGGTTTCTGAGTATTGAGTGGGAAACAATTCTTAAATCTTATTATAAAGTAGTTTGTCTTCCTGCACCCACCTTTCTACCCCACACCTGCCCAAGTTCTCTCTCCTTAACAGCTAATGACTACAACCTCCCTGCTAAATCTCCAGCACTGAGCCGAGAAGCAGTTTAGTTCACTTATGCATTAACAGCACAGTTTGTTTTATCAGGCCTCATTCCAACCAGACTTGTCAACCCTTTTGGCTTCCCAGCAATTAGCTAGGAACTGACCATTCTTAGGTCATTAAAGTGCTTTTATATAATTGGCAAATACAGTAAAAGCACAATAAGCAACTGTCAGTGACCAGCTCAGTACTGGGAAATCCAGTTTAACGTGAACTTTAGACTTCTGTAGAGCAAATGTGTGGTAAATGAAACTTGCATCCCTTTCCCCATGAAAATGTTGTTTCCCGCACCCCCCCCCCAAACACTGACAGACCTCAGCATTCAATAACCCCAGACATCACACTTCCATCTTCCCAGACACCTGCACTTCCTCCCTAAAGACTTTGAAACCCACTTCAATACTCCATCAGCCCCCCTCTCCAATATTCCTACCCTAACATCCCTGTTATTCTGACTCTTCTCATCTCCTCCCACTGTTGCCACACCACCCTCTTACCAAAAACAAACCACACTCTCCATTACTATTACAAATCTCCTACCTAACTGCAACCTCAATTATCTTCCTGATCATACTACTCTGTGCCCTGCCTTCAAAAAATGTTTAAATAGCACACAAGACAGTACTATCCAGCATGCTGTGAGTAACATCAGAGGTCTTCCAGTAATATTGTAAAAATGGTACATCTAGTGCACATTTTTTGTTTGCCATACTTCAGTGTCACACTTCAAAAAAAGAGCTATAACTGAACTCTAAGAATACAAAACACCAGAGCTAAATGTCTGGAGTCTGTTAACTGACAGGTGCATGAACTCATGAGTTTTACTTTAACAGCAGTAGCTTCTTAGTTAACCTTTGTATGAACCCAATGTTTGCCTAATGAGACTTTATAACCTTAAAATGGCACACATCTACACTTCACATAGTATAATTGTCCTGATTTTATGACAAGTGCCTGCCCTGGGAGATTTGTTAATAAGGTTAAAAGAAGAATTAGTATAGTACCTAGTTCCTGACCATCATACTTCCCCTTCAGGCATCACACTCATTGTGACATGAAAAGTATAAACAAGGAACTTTCCAGGAACACACAATATCTGCAGCCTTAGGTAAGTTCATTGACCTGAACTTACCTAATTTATGTGATAACACTTAAACTTAGGCAGAAAAATAATACATTATGTGGATAGAGAATTATAAAACACAAAGGAAACCTCCTCTGACTTGTGAGCTGTTAAGGGAGATTTGCTGGTAATATATTAAAATGGTGCATCTGGCGCACACTTCCTGTAAATTAGACTTCAGCGATTATGCCCGCATTAGATAAATGCGATACCAGACAGGTTATCCAGAGATTCTGCAGAGGACACAATAGCGGGATAAGTTCATCCTGAAAGAAGGGTACTAGAAGTAATTCATCCTAGTCCAGGTCTAATTGTTGCAATCTGAAGTAACAGTTGAAAAATTTGCATCATGAGGATCAATCAGAAAAGCACTGCTGCCAGATCAGCCAGTGAAAAGAAGAAACCGCTTTAATGCTTGAAGAGGACAGACTGAGCAGAATAGGCCAAGTATGAATCTGAAGGCAGCCCTGATGACGTGAGCTGGTAACGAAATGAATCATTTCTGAATGCCATGATCATGAGTGGACACTTGGGTATACAAAAACGATGCTGCAACTCTGCCAATGAGCTTACTAGTAGAGTATGAGAAGGTAATTAGTTAGGTGAAGTCTCGTCATATATGCCAAGTTTCAGGCACCAATAGGGTTAAAGATCTACAGCTCCATGGAAGTACCTGGGGGTGATCTTGTTGGATCCCTTCCCCAACCCAATATGGGTAATTATTACTTACTGGTTTTTGTTGATACTACTTCAAATGGGTAGAAAAATTGCCTATTAGGCATATAGCAGTTAGTGACTATTGAGAAGCTGCCACAGGACATTTTTATGTTTCAGGGCTCAATTACCTGGTGTCTAACTAGGATATACTACTTACAGGTGCAGTGACTTTTGTTCGCTTTGGGTTGGAAGAGATTAAGTCTTGTGGTTGGAGAACTCCGATGTTTGGGATACTCTGTCCTCATCCCTATCTGCCAGAGAAATAGGTGACTGAGCTATTTAAACCTGTAGCTTGTTACCATACCAGTTGCAACTTCAGTTAACCACTAAGGTTACTCAGGTGAAGAACTAGTAGGTAGAGAAATTCATTCAAAAAGGTTTGTAGGTTCTAGGGTAACTACCAAGTGATCAGCAGGGTTTTGGCTATAATTGTAGTATTTGATATGTATGTTTCTTCAATGTTTTCATGTTAATTCTGTTTTGTTAAGTGGGTATCTGGTCAGTTACATACTGACAGGACATCAGTTACTAAGTGGGGTGCTAGGGGAACTGTAATGATTCTGAGGGACCAGACCATGCAAAGGTAGAATTGTGGCTCCACCCATCCTTGAAGTTGGGTACACCAGTCAAACTCAAGGTTCTGGAGGGACCATGCAAGACAGAACATGATAGCTTTGTTGGGCAGAAGTTAAGACTCAGTTCTTACATGGATCTTCACACCACACATTAGTATCTAATGCAAATCTTTTGACAGGAAAGCCACCATTTGATGCATATAAATTCAAAGTGTCATTTCTTCAGATTTATAATCAAGACTCTTATCTCAAAATATATTTCATAGACTCTTACGGCACAGAAGGTGGTCATTTGGCCCATCGTGCCTGTGCCAGCTCTTTGAAAGAGCTATCCAATTAGTTCCACTTCCCTACTCTCTTCCCATAGTCCTGCAATTTTTTTTTTCCCTTTTGAAAGTTACTATTGAATCTGCTTCCACCACCCTTTCAATCTTTGATTCTTTATTCCTGTATTTTGGGATAACCATTAGCTTACAAATATTTAGGGTTTACATGCCAGCCCTTCACTGGCTTATTATTGTATGCAACCCTTTCAAATGTTTTCATTTTGCCACACTGATTTACTACCAGTTTAAACATAAAAGCTAATTTTTGAATGTTTCTAAAATTGTTTGAAATTACTGTAATTTTGTTGCTATATATTCACTTGTAACTTGATTTGCAGATCTTTTAATTTGTAAAAAGCATTATTCTCTAATTTGTGCTCTATTCAGCTTATGTCAGACATAAATGTTTCTTCTGCTCACTACATGTACTGTCTTTTAAATACTTTATTTTCCATTTTTAAAATCAAAACCTAGGTTAGTATAGAGCTACATCAACTGTATATGCTGGGTGGTGCTGCAGTTAGAAACTTGGCCCACTCTAATTGCTTTTGCACTGTCCTTCCCCCAATATCAACTAGAAGTGATGCTAGCTCACCACATGGCCATCTTTAGATGGTACCAGTGGCTATATTTTGTGTACTGAAATAAATGAATTTATATAGCAAAAATAGTAAAATGTTTAATTTAAAAATCAGCTTCCACATGGATACTGCATCATCTGAGCTGCAGGATGATTAGAGACACCAGACAGTAGGAAGCTCCATTTTTCAAGTTTGATTACTTGTGCCTTCCAGATCCTATAAATTGGACATTGATTTAAGCACCATCTGATGCAGCAAGATGAATGCATTGAGCCAGTTGCATGCTTGCACTGTGATGCAAAATAGCATCACAATGCAAGAGTGCAGATGCATGGGACTAGCGCTGCATCAATTGCTAGGCCCATGCCATGATTAGGATAAAATACATATACATTTTCAAAAAAAGTTATCTGAATTAGTTGAAACTGACTTTTTTTTTTAAAAAGATGCTGTCCGTCTCCAAGTTGAACGAGTGACTTGCGTCAGGTTACGACACAAGGGGCATTCAAGTAACAATTGAATCTCCATATCTCTCAATGGAGTTCTGTGGGCCCACAGATACCAGGAGAAAGTTTCTCTCATGGAAGGCAATCTGCTTAGCCCAGAACACACAAAAGCAAGCTAAAAGTGGGCAATATCTAAAGAGATGAGTTCAGGAGAAACATATTCACTATTTATTAACAACTTAGATGAAGGCATAGACAGTCTCATATCTAAGTTTGCCAATGACACACAGATTGGTGGCATTGTAAGCAGTGTAGATGAAAACATAAAATTATAAAGGGATATTGATAGATTAGGTGAATGGGCAAAACTGTGGCAAATGGAATTCAATGTAGGCAAATGTGAGGTCATCCACTTTGGATCAAAAAAGGATAGAACAGGGTACTTTCTAAATGGTACAAAGTTTAAAAACAGTGGATGTCCAAAGGGACCTAGGGGTTCAGGTACATAGATAATTGAAGTGTCATGAACAGGTGCAGAAAACAATCAAGAAGGCTAATGGAATGCTGGCCTTTATACCTTGAGGACTGGAGTACAAGGGGGCAGAAGTTATGCTGCAGCTATACAAAACCCTGGTTAGACCGCACCTGGAATTCTGTGAGCAGTTCTGGGCACCGCACCTTCGGAAGGACATAGTGGCCTTGGAGGGAATGCAGCGTAGGTTTACTAGAATGATACCCGGACTTCAAGGGTTAAGTTACGAGGATGAGATTACACAAATTGGGGTTGTATTCTCTAGCGTTTAGAAGATTGAGGTGATCTGATCAAAGTTTATAAGATATTAAGGGGAACAGATAGGGTGGATAAAGGGAAACTATTTCCACTGGTTGGGGATTCCAGGAGTAGGGGGCACAGCCTAAAAATTAGAGCCAGACCTTTTAGGAGTGAGATTAGAAAACACTTCTACACAGAAAGGGTGGTAGAAATTTGGAACTCTCTTCTGCAAATGGCAATTGATGCTAGCTCAATTGCTAAATTTAAATCTGAGATAGATAGCTTTTTGGCAACCAAAGGTATTAAGGGATATGGGCCAAAGGCAGGTATATGGAGTTAGATCACAGATCAGCCATGATCTTATCAAATGGTGGAGCAGGCTCAAGGGGCCGAATGGCCTACTCCTGTTCCTATATTCCTACTAAAAAAAAATAAGAAACTAGCCAAGAATGAGAAGTCATAGATGAATAAAGGATAGGATGAAATTGAATCTAAAGAAAAAGTCATACACAAAGTACATAAACAAAAAAAGTGAGGATAACATGGGAATTTGAGTTTAGAAAAGGGGTGAAAATGACAATTGGGGAGGCAAAGAGATGAAAATATTGAAGAATATAAAAAAGTAAAGTATTCTATAAGCATATAAGTAACAAAAGGAGAATTAAGATAAGGATAGGGCCACTAAGGGACGAGCAAGATAAACTCACAGGAGACGTTACTGAATAGATTCAGTTTTCACCTGAAGAGGCTATCCGAAAATGACAGTAGTTGAAGGCAAGAGATATTACAACAGTTACTATACAATGAAAGGAGATATTGGAAAAACTACACCCACAAATACTCAAAGAAACTAGGGAGAAGATAGCCACTGCACTAGTATCCTTATGTAAAAATTCAGTTCAAGAAGGAATTGTGCCAGAGGATGGGCATAACAGCCTTTGTAGGTTCCCATTTTCAAAAAGGGAGCTAGAACTAATCCAGGGAACTATAGACTACTTACCTTCACATCAGTGGTAGGAAAGATACTAGAATCTTTGCCCAAAGATAATATATCTAGAGACACAATATAATAAGTCAGCATGGACCTCTGAGGTCATATTTTACCAACCGTACTGAATTGTTTGAAGAAACAACAGTAGACAAGGGCAATGCAGCAGATATGGTATAAATTTTCAGAAGGCTTTTGATAAGGCATCACATTCCCTGACCTGTCATAGGGCTTGTGAAGTCAGGTCAGGTAGCAGAATGAAGTGAAAGATGGCTACAAAACAGAAGAGGGTAGGAGATAAGGGAGTTTCTCGGACTAGTGGGAAGTGCTGTCCTGAAGGGATCAGTGTTGGAATTGGAAGTATGGTGCCAAAATTTGGAACTAACCAAATTGGAGGAAATAGCTGCTAATGTAGAAGACTGCAGCAAAATACAAGACAACAAATATGCTTGCAGAGTGGGCTGATAAATGGAAAAATAAAGTTCAATATAGTAAGATACAAGCTGGTTCATTTTGGTAGGAGGAATAATTCCTTAGAAGGTAAGAAACTAAATGAGGTAGAGAAGCAGAGATCTGGGAATACTGATACATAAAATACAAAGTAGCAACATAAGTTGATAAGGTCTTGAGTGCAAACAAAGTATTGGGGATCATTTCCAGAGGAGTTAATGTTAAATTTATATCGAACCTTGGTTAGACCACAC
This sequence comes from Heptranchias perlo, assembly GCF_035084215.1. Taxonomy (NCBI): domain Eukaryota; kingdom Metazoa; phylum Chordata; class Chondrichthyes; order Hexanchiformes; family Hexanchidae; genus Heptranchias; species Heptranchias perlo. Next base: position 50,417,326 of record NC_090331.1, read on the forward strand.
TGATAACTGTGCAATTCTAGTTAACATACTAAAAGGAGACCTGATGGACATCTTTAAAATAATGAAAAGGTTTGATGGAGTGGATTTGGAGAAATGGTTTCCAGTTGGGATGAGTCTGGAACAAGGGGTCATAAATATAAGATTCAGTAACAGATCAAATAAAGAATTTAGGATGAATTTCTTTACAGTGGTGAGAATGTGGAACTCACTGCCACATGGAATTGGTAAACCAGCACTAACCTATTTATGGAGAGACTTGACACATACAGGGAGAAGGGAATAAAGAGATGAGGGCATGGTGGAAAGAGGTAATTAGAGTAGGAGGCAGCACATGTGGAATATAAACACTGGCATAGACCATTTGGGCCAAAAGCCCTGCTTCTGTGCTGTGGATTCTCAATATATTCAAATACTTTTCATAATTGGTAAGGCAACTGGAAATATAATGGATAGGCAAATGGAAAAAATTCTTATGGAATTTACAGCAACTTTTTTAATGTTAAAAGCTGTTTGTTTGTTTTCTTCTATTCAGAATTCACTGATTTGCTTTCACTCCAGTAAACATCAATCTCTCATAAATCTGAGTTAATTTTTGTTTCCTTTTTAAACAAAAATGTCTGGAGAAACTGCATATATAACCAATGAGAAAAGTTTGCAGGAAACAGCACAGATGAATCCTCTTGGAATATAAAGATATCAAGGACAAAAATGGTAAAGAATTCAAGCCTATGGGCACAGAGGGTGTGACAGTTATCAAATGCACCACTTGCATTAAATGACTAGGGACTGTCAAGTGAATAAGAACATTCAGAAAAATAATCTTAGATCCTTTAAAAGAAAAATGTTCTGGTCTTTTTAAATACTCAAACATAAGTTATAGGAACTCTTAAATAATCAACTATCCTCAAGTGCCAGAAATTTCTGAAGAACCAAGTAAGGTGAAAACTTTATATATAATCATGAAACCACATCTATTTCAAAGTCTTGCTGCATACTTGATCTAGCTCAATCTAACAAGTCTAAAGTCCTACTTTCTCTCCCTGTAAAGACAAACATGCAATTAACCTTAATATCAGATTGAAAGATTTTTCTATTATAAAAAAAAGTTACTAAATCTCTTGACTCATTACATTATCAGTAGAATATAATAATGTGAATAAAAATTCACAATCAGCTAGCCTACCTAAAGATTGAAGCCATTGACAGAGTAGAACTGCCAATCCCATATTCTTTCATCATTAAGGCTGCCTATTTCCACCTCTGTAACCTCACCCACCTCCACTCCTATGAAATTTAAACGCAGAAAAATGCAGAGTGATACATTTCGGTAGGAAGAACAAGGAGAGGCAATATAAACTGGAGGGCAAAACTCTAAAAGGGGTACAGGACACAAATCTGGGCGTATACATACAAATTGTTGGAAGTGGCAGGGCAGGTTGAGAAAGCAGTTAAAAAAGCATACAGAATCCTGGGCTTTATAAATAGAGGCACAGAGTACAAAAGTATGGAAGTCATGATGAATCTGCATCAAACACTGGTTTGGCCACAACAGGAGTATTGTGTCCAGTTCTGGGCACCACACTTCAGGAAAGATGTGAAGGCCTTAGAAAGGGTGCAGAAGAGATTTACTAGAATGATTCCAGGGATGAGGGACTTTAGTTACGTGGATAGGCTGAAGAAGCTGGGGTTGTTCTCCTTGGAACAGAGAAGGTTGCGAGGAGATTTGACAGAGGTATTCAAAATCATGAAGGGTCCAGACAGTAGATAGAGAAACTGTTCCCATTGGCAGAAGGGTCAAGAACCACAGGACATGGATTTAAGATGATTGGCAAAAGAACCAAAGGTGACATGAGGGGAAAAACTATTTTACTCAGCAAGTGATTGAGATCTGGAATGCACTGCCCGAGGGGGTGGTGGAGGCAGATTCAATCATGGCCTTCAAAAGGGAACTGGGTAAGTACTTGAAAGGAAAACATTTCCAGGGCTACGGGGACAGGGACTAGCTGCATCACTCTTGCATAGAGCCAGTGCGGACTCGATGGGCCAAATGGCCTCCTCCTGTGCTGTAACCTATGATATTTTTTTATTATTCGTTCATTGAATGTGGGTGTTGCAGGCAAGGCCACCTTCTTGAACCACTGCAGTGTGTGTGGTGAAGGTTCTCCCACAGTGCTGTTAGGTAGGGAGTTCTAGGATTTTGACCCAGCGACAATGAAGGAATGGCGATACACTTCTAAGTCGGGATGCTGTGTGCCTGCTGCCCTTGTCCTTCTAGGTGGTAGAGGTCACTGGTTTGGGAGGTGCTGTCGAAGAAGCCTTGGCGAGTTTCTGCAGTGCATCCTATGGATGGTACACACTGCAGCCACGGTGCGCCAGTGGTGAAGGGAATGAAGGTTTAGGGTGGTGGATGGGGTGTCAATCAAGCGGGCTGCTTTGTCCTGGATGGTGTCGAGCTTCGAGTGTTGTTGGAGCTGCACTCATTTAGGCACGTGGAGAGTATCCATCACAGTCCTGACTTGTACCTTGGTGGAAAGGCTTTGGGGAGTCAGGAGGTGAGTCACTCGCTGCAGAATACCCAGCCTCTGACCTGCTCTTGTAGCCACAGTATTTATATGGCTGGTCCAGTTTAGTTTCTGGTCAATGCTGACCCCCAGGATGTTGATGGTGGGGGAATATGGTGATGGTAATGCTGTTGAATGTCAAGGGGAGGTGATTAGACTCTCTCTTGTTGGAGATGGTCATTGCCTGGCACTTGTCTGGCACAAATGTTCCTTGCCACTTATGAGCCCAAGCCTGGATGTTGTCCAGGTCTTGCTGCATGCGGGCACGGACTGCTTCATTATCTGAGGGGGTGCGAATGAAACTGGACACTGTACAATCATCAGCGAACATCCCCATTTCTGACCTTATGATGGAGGGAAGGTCATTGATGAAGCAGCTGAAGATGGTTGGGCCTAGGAAACTGCCCTGAGGAACTCCTGCAGCGATGTCCTGCAGCTGACATGATTGACCTCCAACAACCACCTTCAAGGGCAATTAGGGATGGGCAATAAATGCTGGCCTCGCCAGTGACGCCCACATCCCATGAATGATTTTTTTTTTTAAAGTCATGGTCCCCCAACACCTCAAATTTAAAAATCTCATCTGTTCATTTCTTAACTCCCCACTTGACCCAATTGAAAAGTCAATAAAACAGCTGAAAAAGGCACATCCATTATGAAATCCTAAATGTCAGAATATGCCAACTGGATACAAATGTGATTCAGCCAAACAGAATTTTATTTACAGCATTACTTTTCTCCTTAACCATCCATCTTCCTTTAGTCCTACCACCCAGGACAAGGGCAGCAGGTGCATGGGAACACCACCTGCACAATCCCCTCCAAGTCACACACCATCCTGCCTTGGAAATGTATCGCTGTTCCTTCATAGTGTCTAAATCCCTTTTATGGCCTTTTTTTTGCAACTTCCTCCAGCCCTACAACCGTAACTCTCTTCCTGACACTGGCAACTTATGCATCTTTCACTCCATTATCCCGCTGCTATGCTTTCTGCTATCTAGGCCCCACACTGGAATTCTCTCCATAAACTTCTCTCTCTCTCTCTCAAAACCCACCCCTGACCAAGCTTCTGGTCACTTTCCTAATATCTATTTAGCTCAACATTCGTTTGTGAAGCACTGTGGGGCTTTTTTGTGTGTTGAAGATGCAATATAACTGCAACTTTTTTCTGTAAATGCAGTCAGTGTACAATTTTGGTTCATTTCTTAACTCCCCACTTGACCCAATTGAAAAGTCAATAAAACAGCTGAAAAAGGCACATCCATTATGAAATCCTAAATGTCAGAATATGCCAACTGGATACAAATGTGATTCAGCCAAACAGAATTTTATTTACAGCATTACTTTTCTCCTTAACCATCCATCTTCCTTTAGTCCTACCACCCAGGACAAGGGCAGCAGGTGCATGGGAACACCACCTGCACAATCCCCTCCAAGTCACACACCATCCTGCCTTGGAAATGTATCGCTGTTCCTTCATAGTCACTGGGACAAAATCCTGGAACTCCCTACCTACCAGCAATGGAAGTACCTTCACCATACGGACTGCAGCGGTTCAAGGCAGCGGCAGCTCACCATCACCTTCTCAAGGGCAATTAGGGATGGGCAATAAATGCTGGCTTTGCCAGTGCTGTCCACATCCCATGAATGAATGTCATGTAGCCAATAGTTTTTCCCTATTAAGGTTTGCTGCAGAACTTTGTGCACAAGATAGCAAATGTAAACGGTTGTGCTACAGCAGCATGTCAAGTTAGATTTATAAAGTAACATCTTGCTATAGGGTTAAAAATAAAGATCTTGTAAAATATCAATTTTACATTGCAATCTTTTCAATATACAAGTTGTATCAAATGCTGAGACTTATTTGTATCCAAATATAACTTATAAATTGCCATTTTACATTTTAGACAATACTGCAATTGAAGAAATGCTATGGTTCCTTCTACCTATAGTTTTGATATACAGTATGGAAAACTGACCAAGTGATTTTGGCTGATCCAATATGCTGTACAATATATAATTGACAACAGCAAGTGACAATCAGTACTAAAGTATTATTGTAAAATAATTGTCACTGGTGACCAAGTGATAATGTTTAAACCCAATATGAATGGTCACATTCAGCAAACATGTATGCACACAAAATACTTTTTGCTGCTATATGACAGACCAGTTTCCTGATCACTGCATTATGTCCACTAACCAACCATTCCTGTCACACTAGCTCAGTCACCACCACAGACAGGTATATCAATCATTGCTAATTTCCAGTTCCCAAGAGCATCAGTTCCTCACAATGCAATCTACTAAAACAGCATTTGACCCATTTGTTCCCATCTTGTCTCTTGATGATTGTTCCTGTAATGACTCACCTGGGACACCACTTTCTATTTTCTACAGTATCTAATCAACAAACTTCACAACATTACAAGTAAAATGCAGGCTGTTAGACTTAATCACAGAAAAGACACCAATTTCAATAGACCAGCCAAGTAAAGAAGTGAATTTTGTTAAGGTGTCAATTGTGATATACCAAGCTGCCTGATGGGAGGACAATATTGTGAAAGTGATTATATTTATGTAAGCCAGACAAAATAATATTTAGAAAATGTGCAATGTCTCTTTCAGGACCTTGTTTTTCATTCCTCTGTGAAAAATGAAGAAATTACTACTTAGATTTAAAAAGCAAGAACAGTTTTACTTTTTTCTTCTGTACTTTAACTAAATTACTTTGTTTGATCCTAAATATAACCAGTAATGCCAAACAAGATTCAATCCTGCAGCAAAACAGAAAGCTAAATTAATAATGGCAGACAGCTAACATCTAGTAAGATATTCCCAGCTTACACCAGTTTGTTAAAGCAGCAAGAATGATCAGGATTAGATTCCAGTAACCATTTAAAATCTGCAGTATCATTTTTGCACAAACACAAATAAAAGAATGCAAGATTTAGGAATGTTATGAATTAAATATTTCATGGTGGCATATGTTTGCAATTTTATTTCCTAACATCTGGCATTAGACATATGCATAATTTGCTCAACATTAAAATATTGTGAAAACTAGAGGATAGTCAAAGGGTTATTCTATGTATCTGTCTCCAGATACAACACCAAGTATTTCATTTGCCTTATCTACCTGCACTGCCACCTTCAAATGATCTGTATCTGCACACCAAGGTTCCTCTATTCCATTTAAAATACTTCAATTGATATAAATGAAAACCAGTCTGCAAAATACCTCAGTCTGGTGCAAGAGGTGTTAAAAGTAAATTGATGGTTACATTATTCATTTAAGACATGTCAACTGAAAAATCACTTTAAACACATCACTACTTTGACTAAAACAGAACAGTTTCTCTTGTTCTTCCTTCCCCACCCCGCCCTTGATAATTTTCCACACTTGTCTGCATTCTTCTCCCCTTCCCTAGGGCACAGTTGCACAGGCACTAGGTGCCCTTCAGTTCCTCTCTCCCGCTTAGCCACAATTGAGTCTGAACAGCAAATGTCAGCAACTACGCCACCATATGAAGCGTTGTGGCCAAGCCTGGTTCTATTATTAGGGTTAAACTTGTACTGAACCTTGGTTAGACCACACTTGGCAGTACTATACACAGTTCTAGTCTCCATATTACAAATAGGACAGAGGCACTGGAGAAGGTGCAAAAAAGATTTACAAAGATGATACCAGAACTGAGGTCATACCTCAGGACAGACCGAACAGACTAGGGCTCTTTTCTCTGGAAAAAAGGCTAAGGGGTAACCTAATAGAGGTCTTTCAAATTATGAAGTGGTTTGAAATGATAGATGCAGAGATGATTCCACCTGTGGTACGGTCCAAAACTAGGCGACATAAATATAAGATTCACTAATAAATCCAGAAGAAACTTCTTTACCCAGGGAGTGGTTAGAAAGTGGAACTCACTACCACAGGGAGTAGTTGAAGCAAATAGCATAGATGCATTTAAAGGAAAGCTAGATAAGTACATAAGAAAGAAAGGAATAGAAGGATATGCTTAGATGAAGTAGGATGGAAAGGGGCTCATTTTGAGCATAAATACTGGCAAAGATCAGTTGGGCCAAATGGCCTGTTTCTGTGCTGTAAATACTAAAGTATTTTATTTGAACATTTTGCCATGTACCTTCAATTTTTAGACATCGAGGATGTTGGAGTATGTCATCAGCAACTATGCAGATCAAATGTTCAGAAAGACTATGCTTAAGACGTACTGAGTCCTTATCTAGAACTGTATCGGTTCAGTGTTCTGCAAAGCAGCTCTAGTTCATGTGTGCATAGAGAGATTAAAATTTGTATTTTCTCCCCATAACTTACAAATGTAACCATTTTAATTTAAGTGAGTTTACAGTACAAATATTTTTGTAGGTAGTGAAATATAATACAGGCTGCAGACTTTGAATGGTCTAAGCATATTATTTCTCTATAAAGTGATTACTGAAAACGATCACAAATCCACTTGATGCAAGGCAATGCACATAAGTTGATTTAATTGGGAAGATGTAACAATTGGAAGAGCTTTTTCTATCATCTGCATAGTAAGTCTTATAGTCATCTTTATTATTCATATTCAGCTATTCCTAAAAGTAGCAACACAACATGCATTTGTTGTTCTCATTGAAAGTATCTTCCAACAGTGTTTTGGAAGCTAAACAAAAAAAACTCCCCATAACTGATGATCCTAAATTTGTACGGATGCACAAATAAAGACACTTTCAAATATCTTCCCCCTAAATGGTGCCTCAGAACTTGAAGCAGTGATGAACCCCTGCCTCATTTCTCTTTGGCTGCAGTTCCTAATCCTGGAAGAGGAAGCTCATAGTTACCACCCCCTTTTTTTTTGTTGAGTGAACTGTCAATGATTCCAGCCTCTGTTTGTGCAGTGCTCCTAAATCTGTGACTCAGATCACTTTCACCCGAAGACAGCGTGGTCCGGAAGCGACTGGGAAAGATCAGAGCAACTCCACACAATGCCCAAGGACAGAAGGGTGTTAATTATGGATGCTGGAAAGCCTATCTTAAGTTAAGTATTGCACCTCAGTTCTTTTTCTATTGTTGACAAATTCTTATTCCCTGGTTAACAAAGCAGGAATTTCTCCTCCCAGTATTCCCCTTCTGATGGTGACATCATGTCGATAGTTTTATCTTTGGCAAAAATGTTTTAAGGAAAAGCAACTTTTCTGAATGTTCAGTCCTTGCCAGTTCTTCTAGTTATTTTTCCTTAAGTTGGTTGAGACTTGGGTTGTCTAATGTCTTTGAACTGGTAGAACATAGTTGTCAACCATCCACTTTTGGAGTGGACAGTCAATTTTTTTTTATTATTCGTTCATGGGATGTGGGCATCACTGGCAAGGCCAGCATTTATTGCCCATCCCTAATTGCCTTTGAGAAGGTGGTGGTGAGCCGCCTTCTTGAACTGCTGCAGTCCGTGTGGTGAAGGTTCTCCCACAGAGCTGTTAGGTAGGGAGTTCCAGGATTTTGACCCAGCAACGATGAAAGAACAGTGATATATTTCCAAGTCGGGATGGTGTGTGACCTGGAGGGGAACGTGCAGGTGGTGTTGTTCCCATGTGCCTGCTGCCCTTATCGTTCTAGGTGGTAGAGGTCGCGGGTTTGGGAGGTGCTGTTGAGGCCTTGGCAAGTTGCTGCAGTGCATCCTGTAGATGGTACACACTGCAGCCATGGTGCACTGGTGGTGAAGGGAGTGAATGCTTAGGGTGTTGGATGGGGTGCCAATCATGCAGGCTGCTTTGTCCTGGATGGTGTTGAGCTTCTTGAATGTTGTTGGAGCTGCACTCATCCAGGCAAGTGGAGAGTATTCCATCACACTCCTGACTTGTGCCTTGTAGATGGTGGAAAGGCTTTGGGGAGTCATGAGGTGAGTCACTCGCCACAGAATACCCAGCCCCTGACCTGCTCTTGTAGCCACAGTATTTATGTGGCTGATCCAATTAAGTTTCTGATCAAGGGTGACCCCCCGGATGTTGATGCTGGGGGGTTCAGAGACGGTAATGCCGTTGAATGCCATGGGGAGGTGGTTAGACACTCTCTTGTTGGGGATGGTCATTGTCTGGCGCGAATGTTACTTGCCACTTATCAGCCCAAGCCTGGATGTTGTCCAGGACTTGCTACATGCGGGCACGGACTGCTTCATTATCTGAGGGGTTGTGAATGGAACTGAACACTGTGCAATCATCAGCAAACATCCCCATTTCTGACCTTATGGAGAAGGGAAGGTCATTGATGAAACAGCTGAAAATGGTTGGGCCCAGGACACTGCCCTGAGGAACTCCTGCAGCAATGTCCTGCAGCTGACATGATTGGCCTCCAACAACCACTACCATCTTCCTTTGTGCTAGGTATGACTCCAGCCACTGGAGAGTTTTCCCCGATTCCCATTGACTTCAATTTTACTAGGGCTCCTTGGTGCCACACTCCGTCAAATGCTGCCTTGATGTCAAGGGCAGTCACTTTCACCTCACCTCTGGAATTCAGCTCTTTTGTCTATGTTTGGACCAAGGCTATAACGAAGTCTGGGGTCGTGTGGTCCTGCCAGAACCAAACTGAGCATCGGTGAGCAGGTTATTGGTGAGTAAGTGCCGCTTGATAGTACTATCGACGACATCTTCCATCACTTTGCTGATGATTGAGAGTAGACTAATGGGGCGGTAATTGGCCAGATTGGATTTGTCCTGCTTTTTGTGGACAGGACATTGTCGGGTAGATGCCAGTGTTGTAGCTGTACTGGAACAGCTTGGCTCGAGGCACGGCTAGTTCTGTAGTCTTCAGCGCTACAGCCGGGATGTTGTCGGGCCCGTAGCCTTTGCTGTATCCAGTGCACTCAGCCATTTCTTTATCACGTGGAGTGAATCGAATTGGCTGAAGACTGCCTTCTGTGATGGTGGGGATATTGGGAGGAGGCCGAGATGGATCATCCACTCAGCACTTCTGGCTGAAGATGGTTGCAAACACTTCTGCCTTGTCTTTTGCACTCATGTGCTGGACTCTGCCATCATTGAGGATGGGGATGTTCACAGAGCCTTCTCCTCCCGTTAATTGTTTGATTGTCCACTACCATTCACGACTGGATGTGGCAGGACTGCACAGCTTTGATCTGATCCGTTGGTTATGTAATCGCTTAGCTCTGTCTACAGTATGTTGCTTCCATTGTTTAGCATGCATGTAAGTCCAGTGTTGTAGCTTCACCAGGTTGGCACCTCATTTTTAGGTACGCTTGGTGCTGCTCCTGGCATGCTCTTCTACACTCCTCATTGAACCAGAGTTGATCCCCTGGCTTGTTGGTAATGGTAGAGTGAGGAATATGCCGGGCCATGAGGTTGCAGATTGTGCTGGAATACAATTCTGCTGCTGCTGCTGATGGCGCACAGCGCCTCATGGATGCCCAATTTTGAGCTGCTAGATCGGTTCTGAATCTATCCCATTTAGCACGGTGGTAGTGCCACACAACACGTTGGATGGTGTCCTCAGTGTGAAGATGGGACATCATCTCCACAAGGACTGTGCGGTGGTCACTCCTACCAATACTGTCATGGACAGATGCATCTGCGATAAGTAGATTGGTGAGGATGAGGTCAAGTAGGTTTATCCCTAGTGTTGGTTCGCTCACCACCTGCCGCAGGCCCAGTCTGGCAGCTATGTCCTTCAGGACTTGTCCAGCTCGGTCAGTAGTGGTGCTACCGAGCCACTCTTGGTGATGGACATAGAATGTACTCTGGGTGGGGGACTTCAGAGTCCTAGTTACCCTCAGTGCTTCCTCCAAGTGATGCTCAACATGGAGGAGGACTGATTCATCAGCTGAGGGAGAGCAGTAGGTGGTAATTAGCAGGAGGTTTCCTGGCCCAGGTTTGACCTGATGCCATTAGATTTCATGGGGTCCAGAGTCAATGTTGGAGACTCCCAAGGCCACTCCCTCCTGACTGTATATCACTGTACTGCCAGGGACAGGACATCCCCAGGGTTGGTCATGGAAGAGTCTGGGATGTTGGCTGAAAAGTATGACACAGCCATACTCACAGAATCATACCTTTTGTAGTTGACTAGTCTGTGGGACAGCTCTCCCAATTCTGGCACATCCCCAGATGTTAGTGAGGAGGACTGGGCTTGGTTTGCTTTTGTCATGTCCGGTGACTAGTGGTCCGATGCCGGGTGGTCCGTCCAATTTTATTCTTATTGTGACTTTCTGTAGCGCGATTGTACAACTGAGTGGCTTGCTAGGCCATTTCAAGGGCGATTAAGAATCAACCACATTGCTGTGGGTCTGGAGTCACATATAGACCAGACAGGATAAGGATGGCAGGTTTCCTTCCCGAAAGGGGATTAGTGAGCCAGATGGGTTTTTACGACAATCTGGTAGTTTTATGGCCACCATTACTGATACTAGTTTTTTTTATATTCCAGATTTTATTTTTAATTAATTGAATTTAAATTCCCCAGCTGCCATGGCAGAATTTGAACTCATGACTCCAGATTATTAGTCCAGGCCTCTGGATTACTAGTCCAGTAACATAACCACTATACTGTCGCACCCGTATATACAAATTTACCACAGTTGCTGATGTGGGGCTAACAGAAGAGCTGACTCAAACTCATGGTTCAGGATATTACACACACGCACAGCTTGTGCCCTTACCCCCATGTGGGTGGAAGTTAACTTGTGTACAGGTTTACTTTCCTTGCAGTGCGAGCCTAACGCTTCAATCTGCTGTGTTATCAGCCCAAATGCTCCCTGTTCATTCCACGTGACCGAGACGTTCCTTCAGGGCAGTGCAGTGTCATTGAGTGATTCTGCTACAGTCTTGTGGATGGGAGCCAAGCTTTGTGGTGCTGGGCAAGAGCTGGTCCAGATAAAGGGGCTAGGCTTATCTCACAGCAACCCTTTCAATCCATCACTATAGGTTTAACCAGGCACTGCAGAGCCTAGCAGTGGGCTTTTTGTCAAAACCTTCATAAATGTGCTCATTAGTTCAGAGTAATCACAACATGGGTTCGATTTGGTCTCTGTCTCTGTAACTCCTAATACTATAGCAGATAGCCAATAACTTCTGGTGACTTGATCCTTGAGAGTTACCCTAGGAGGAAAACACCTTCCCATGGGCTAGGATAGAGAGGAGGGTTGATAACATTTTACATTTTATTATTAAGGAGCATTTTTTTTTTGGAAAGCCACGTTAAAAAAAAATGAACGTACAGTACATATATAATTCATGGGTCAACTACGTGTGTCTGACATTCCTGTCACTTGATTCTCTCCAAAGTGACACCTTGAAGATCAGCTAAGTTTACTGACTAGTCTGTATGTGCTAATCTAAAGCACACACCTTTTAAATATTTGATATCAGCATTCAGTAAAAACTCAGCAGACCCCTTTTCAGAAAATACTCCTGCGTAACACCTATCACTTCTGACATCCCCATAAGTTGTTAAAAAGAGATCAAAAAGCACAATTTTGAGAATCTGCAAAAGCTTACCAAATAGAGACTTTGCAGAATCTAGTAAGTGTGCATATAAATACTCCAAGTTCATATTATGGTGAGGCTTGCCAAAGACTGGTAGCTTGACTCAACAGTTTTACAGTGATGTGAGTAGCATGAATGCAGCATGTTCTGTACAATCCTACTGCATCTGGGTGATTTGTTTCTATTGCCACTCTGCAGGGAGAATTTTCCCAATGGAATGTCAAGGCCTTAGAGAGGGTGTAGAAGAGATTTACTAGAATGGTGCCAGGGATGATATGTGGGGAGACTGGAGAAGCTGGGGTTGTTCTCTTTAGAACAGAGAAGGTTATGGGGCGATTTGATAGAGGTGTTCAAAATCATGAACAGTTTTGACAGAGTAAATAAGGAGAAACTGTTTCCAGTGCCAGAAGGGTCAGCAACCAAAGGACACAGATTTGCGGTGGTCAGCAATAGAGCCAGAGGCGACATGAGGAAACATTTTTTTAATGCAGCAAGTTGTAAAGATCTGGAATGCACTGCCTGAAAGGGTGGTGGAAGCAGATTCAATAGTTACTTTCGAAAGGGAATTGTACAAATACTTGAGGGGAAAGGGGAAGAGGAGGAGATTAATTGAATAGCTCTTTCAAAGAGCCGGCACAGGCACGATGGGCCGAATGGCGGCCACCTATGATACTATCAATGTGTACCCATCAAAGGATGTTTGTTCTGTCTTCAGAAACTTTGCAATTTCTGTTACTGAATGAGACTCATGTGAGGGTTTCTATTTTCATTGAAAAATGAACTGAATTTCAGAATGTGATCTTAAAACACCAATAAAAATCCTGAAATCCAATGAAATAAAAAGGAATGTAACTTATTCAGTGCCCTTTAAACAGTAGCTTTCGTTATAAGCCTTTATTCAGGGATTTTTATTCCAGTTGTACGTTCTCTTTTGATTTGTCAGCTTTCCTGAAGCAGTTTGTTGGCTTTTGCGAGTTTTGTCGGCTTGCATGTTCGTATGAAAGCTTATCCTCAAATCATGTTCATAAAATGTGTCAGTTTAGATGCCTACTACTAAAGAGAGAGAGAGACTGATTCTAAATTAACTCAGGAACAAAAGGATGAGGAATATCATCACTATTATGCACTCTGAGTACTCTTGGTTTTGGTGAATAGTGGCATTTAACTGAAAAATAACACGATGTATACACTTACTTAAACAGGATCTTTTTGTGGTAGCACTTGCTCCTCCTAAACACAAGTTTCCTCCTCGATGAGCCAATTCCAACTCCAAATTCAGCCTGTAGCAGAAATTAAAATGTAATTACAATTGATAAATTGAAATCATTCCACTACTTTTACAATCCCCAAGTTGCAATTAAGAGACTATATGGAAATATATACCTGTTTATGAATTAAAACCGTAACAAGCAAAATTCACCTATGCCAATAGGATTTCTGTGCAAAAGTTCAAACAAAAAGAATTTTCACTGGTTGAAAGTGTTTTAATATCTACTTACTTTAATGTTTATAAAATGCACAGTGTGTTTGAGTAATTTTTTTCAGTAAAAGTTCTTTTTCCTGTGTCAAGGTTTCAAAATCCAAGAAATTGTAGAACACTATCCCCAAGTTATTAGCTTAATCCACCAAGGTCTCAAATGCAGTTTTAATCCTCTCTGTTGCACAGAATAATGCAATTTAACATTGATAATTTTTTTCTGCGTAGGTCTCCATCTGTTTCCTGCTGATAAGAGCCTCTGTGTGACAAGTGAATTTTCCACTCTTCAGGCGATTTGCTATGTTCACTGAACTTCTAAAAAAAACTACCAGTGAGGGAGCAGGAACTGGAAATTTCAGACCAATGGGCAGGACAGTAAGAGTCAAGTAACAAGATTCAGTTCACCATGGGAATACAAATGAGGGATAATGTGTTTAATTTATATACATGTGTTAGTGTACATGTTCTGTAGAAAAACCGTAGGTCTATCAAGACCAAATGAGGTTCCACAGCAGCCTTAAAATAAATCTTTTTAGAACAATGTTACAGTTTATTGAAAACTTTACTACAGCTACCCTCTGCTATTTTAAAGGTTTGTAGTTTCAATTTTTTTTGGGAGGGTCATTGCATTTAAAAACTATTTTGGTTCAAGGTAAAAGGATATACAACCTGGTCACTTAATATTAAATTGAAGATGCTGGCACAAACTGGTGTGTATTTTGAAAGCTTATCAGAATTGAAAATACTCAACTGTCAATCAAATACAGCAGATCCTCTTTTAAAAAGACATTATTGTTTTGAAGGTACGATTTTGGTGCAATTTCACTATTCATCAAGATTTTTCAGTTTTTAAAAATTGGTGGAAAAAAGAATGGTGGCACAAGAGGCTGCTTAAGCTTTAAACAAAAGTAAATAAAAGGCATTCCTCATTCTAGCTACAGTTGAACTTAGGCAAGACCATCTCGAAGTCTCATCAAGTATGAAATGGGCCTGGCACCAGTAGCATTATACTGCACTTTTGCAACTTGACAATAAAAATCTCAATGCAGTTCCAGCACCAAAAGCAAACAATGTCAATGAGAATCTGAAACCCACACAATATAATTTATGTTACATTAATTGTGGTTTATTTGTTAACTACTATATAAAATGCCACAAAAATCCCAAATGTGATGCTATTGTTAATTTAACAAGCAAGCTCTCTGCGCATTTCCATTTGGACACTCAATGATTATGGATTTTCATGCATGTCAAGACATCCAGCTGACCAAACAGCAAAACACCTTTTACCCTACAACAGATGAGAAAGGCCCAACTTTCAGTAAAGGGAAGTAATTTATAGACATATGTAACATTCGTAGGACTGCCCCCACAACAGGACATAATCTTGCAGATGTTGGGTTGCAGAACTAGCACCAATAGCAAATGAGAGACAGGGAGCCTGGCAGAGTTCCATCCCTACCCAAGAATGCAGCAGAAAGCGGAGAGCCAGTTCAACACAGACCCAAATTATACAACCCAGCAATGGAACATGCAACAATGGAATCCTGATACTCCCTGCTCAGCATGCTGCAGCAGCAATTTAAATCTAAATTCAAGAGTACATGCCATTTCAGATGAAAAACGATTTAGCAATGAGGGTCCACATATATTTTGGTATATGAATGGAGAGTATTTTAAATAGACAAAATGTTGCAGGTCTGGAATGATCTGTATCCCTAAATATCCAAACCCAGAACTGGGAGGAGAGTCCAACAATGCAAGATCAGGCCCAAAATCATTACTTCTGAATTCATTTTATATCTGACTAATGATTAAATAGTTGCACAGAGTTATTTAAAACACTGAGAAAGCTTTAATGTTCTTGTCCTGCCACAGATTCACCCCAATGTCTTGGTTTACATGAAAGCAAGAATTACAGGCTCAAGTACCAAGAAAAGCAATAGAGATAATGACATCCTTATTGTGCATATCAAACCAGCTCAAAAGTGGTAGCCAATAATTGAAGGCAAGAGCAAAGTGAAGCAGTAAAGTGATTCCCAAGAAGGGAGGTATTAAGCTACCATTTATTACACATTTCTAGAAGCTCTGGCACACACAGGTCACTGGTGTTGGATCCAAAAACCCTACAGAACCAACCGCGCTGGAGCCGATAAAAAAAAATCCTGAAGTCCTGATTCTTGTAAAGTAAATGTAAATTGTGAGGATGTCAAATCATATTTAGATCATACATTCACAAGGGCAAGATTCTTATATCTGTGCTGCAATAAATTTATTACAGCTAATCATTTTATTTGATAACAGCACTAATGTTTTTTGGTAAAAGAGAAGATTAAATCAGAGGGAAAAAAATCTTTTTAAAAAGGTGCCTGAATGTAGGAGACACCTTGTATATTTTTCTCTGCAGTTAGAGAGTACTTCAAGCAAGTGTGAAGAACTGAGGTAAAGAGCAACTATATCCTGTGGCACATTAATTCAAAATATTCTGAAGGTCAAAACAGCTACCCTGTAACTAGAAGCGCCCTAAAATGAATGAGTGTAAAATGCTAAAAAGCAGTTTTCACAGGCCAAATTTCGTTGTTTTTTTAAACTGCCCATAGCTGCTATTAAACAGCAAATCATATGACTCTTTTTCAGAAATAACATATGCTTAACAAAAAAAAAGGCATGATCATTTGGATAGTGGACAAAATTACTGAACAAAAATCTCATATGGAGACTACCAGTGATGTCACTACCTATACACCAGTGATTTTTCAAGGGCTCCCAAAATTATTGTTTCTGGAGAATCCACCACCATCAAAAGCCTTTGGCAGGCATCCTAGCTTCCCAGCTTGGTAAGCAAACTGCTAATAGCTGGGTGCAGAGAAGGCTTTTGAAAAGCCCATCGCAACTGTCTTTAGCCTCCAGTTCCGATCCCACCCAACCCGCGGTAACAATCTCCCATTGTTCTCAGAAGTTGCAGATTGTTCTAGAGTGATTTTTATTTTGGATCAGCTGGACACCCACCATTGCCAGTAGCCCATGAGCTTTCAGGTCTGCGATTTTCTCCCAAGGGCCATGATCTCCAGGAGTGTGACCCCTGACTCAGATCATGATGTGTAATCCTGAAAACAAGGAGGCAGAAGAGGAGAAAAAAGAGAAAATGAAAACAAAAAGGTAAACTAAATGAAATGAAACAAAAACAGTGAAAAGGGGAGAAAATCTACAGAAAAAAAAACAGAAGTAGCAGAATAAAAATTTAAATAAAAAAAAAACAAATCTCAGTAAAAGGAGAGAAAGGATTCTGGCAGGAATAGAAAGAACAGCTACCACAGTGTGAGGTAGGAACACTGCTGCTGCAAAAAGGAAACGACATAAATAGTCCAGGAGAGAAATGCAGAAGCAAGAGAATAAATTTAAAGAAGCTATGAGTCAGCTAACAGCCTAAAAAGAAGTCAGGCCCAAGGGTTATCTTCCACCAGATCACTTCCTCATGGAAGTCAGTAACTGCAAACCAGTTCTGCACTATAGAAAACACACCAACAGAGCCACACAAAAAAAAGCAAACATTCTACTAAAAAAAGAAAACCTCAACCCAAAAGGCACCATTCCCCTCCTCCTATGCATTGCCAACCATAAGGACAGAGAGCACGAGGAGACCACCCAAGCCCATACAACAGCAAGAATCCAGGTGAGTTCTAAATTGATGCAACATTCACACTCAACTCAGCCTCAGCACAGCTGCCAACAGGATCAGCCTTCCCCAAAATGGCTGACCTATGGACTCTCCAACCCCCTCTCAGCTTGACTACACCCTCCACCAGCAAAGCCATGAGACCCCCAAATACACAAGCAAGGATTCCCCCACAACAGCACAGGAGGAAGCACTGCCACTGAAATACCTTTCATCTCACCAATAACCTGCTCATTGATGCTTAGTTTGGGTTCCGCCAGGACCCCTCAGCTCCAAACCTCATTACAGCCTTGATGCAAACATGGACACAAGAGCTGAATTCCAGAGGTGAGGCGAGAGTGGCTGCCCTTGACATCAAGTATAGTACAAAGGAGTCCTAATAAAATTTAAGTTAATGGGATCGGGGGAAATCTCTCCTGTGGCTGGAGGCACACCTAACACAAAAGGGAGATAGTTGTGGTTGCTGGAGGCCAATCATCTCAGCCCCAGGAGTTCTTCAGGACAGGGTCCGAGGCCCAACTTTTTTCAACTGCTTCACCAATGACCTTCCCTTCACCATAAGGCCAGAAGTGGGGCTGTTCACTGATGATTGCAGAGTGTTCCTTTCCATTCGCAATGCACCAGATTGTATATATCCTCTATATATCCTGCTATATAAGACGGCTGATCCATTCTAGTAAAAGGCCGAATAACAGGAGAACTGACAACAATACTTAATACAAATGCCCCGAATGAGTACTCCCCCACACTGTCATTTCTCACTCACCCCACATATGGAAGGAACAGTAATCATGGGTCGGGACCTAAACTGTGCCTGCCACTTCCAGTAAGATAAACTTCAGCAGACAAAGGGCATCCAGGACAAACAGCCAGAGTTTTGTATTGACCTCGGTCTGGTGGATGTCTGGCACTTCCCACATCCCACTGAGAAGGAATTCACCTTCCACTCACACCCCCACAAAACATACACCAGGATAGACCACTTCTTCATGAAACAATCCAACCTATCCCGAATCACATGCTGGGATACAGGGCCAATATCCATTTCAGATTATGCCCCAAATACACTTCTGCTCACCCTATTCAACCATCTCCTCTTCCCTTCCAATAGCGGCACCTCAACCTGACCCACATTAGCAACCCTGAGTTCCTATCACACCTCTGGGTTAAGTTCGCCTGCTGTATTATGGACAACCAAGGATCTCACATTACTGTGGGAAAACACCAAAGCAGCCCTCAAGGGTCACAATCACCTTCACCTCTGCTAAAAAGTGTAAAGAGCTGCAGACCAAGTGACTTGGATAAAAAGGTAAAAGAGTTAGCATCTCAACATTTGAGGCACCAAACGGAAAGCAATGAAGGAACCCTGATATAGACTAGAGAGGAACTCAATATCATCTTAACAAAGGATGCTGAAAAGTTCCTCCATTATACCAATGCCACAAATAGGATGAGAAGCCAGGGAATTTCTGGCATACACTCTTTAGCAGCAAATGCATAACATGACTATTGCTTCAATTAAGCGAGCTGAGGGTAACCTCATCTCAAACCCTACTGAGATAAACAGAGTTCATAAACTATTACTCGCTGCAGGAGTTCCTCAGGGCAGTGTCCGAGGCCCAACCATCTTCAACTGCTTCATCAATGACCTTCCCTCCATCATGAAGTCAGAAGTGGGGATGTTCGCTGATGATTGCACAGTGTTCAGTTCCATTCACAACCCCTCAGATAATGAAGCAGTCCGTGCCCACATGCAGCAAGACCTGGACAACATCCAGGCTTGGGCTGATAAGTGGCAAGTAACATTCGTGCCAGGCAATGATCATCTCCAACAAGAGAGCGTCTAACCACCTCCCCTTGACATTCATCAGCATTACCATCGCCGAACCCCCACCATCAACATCCGGGGGGGTCACCATTGACCAGAAACTTAACTGGACCAGCCACATAAATACTGTGGCTGCAAGAGCAGGTCAGAGGCTAGGTATTCTGCGGTGAGTGACTCGCCTCCTGACTCCCCTAAGCCTTTCCACCATCTACAAGGCACAAGCCAGGAGTGTTATGGAATACTCTCCACTTGCCTGGATGAGTGCAGCTCCAACAACACAAGCAGCATTTGACAGAGTGTGGCACCAAGGAGCCCTAGTAAAATTGAAGTCCATGGGAATCAGGGGGAAAACTCTCCAGTGGCTGGAGTCATACCCAGCACAAAGGAAGATGGTAGTGGTTGTTGGAGGCCAATCATCTCAGCCCCAGGGCATTGCTGCAGGAGTTCCTCAGGGCAGTGTTCTAGGCCCAACCATCTTCAGCTGCTTCATCAATGACCTTCCCTCCATCATAAGGTCAGAAATGGGGATGTTCGCTGATGACTGCACAGTGTTCAGTTCCATTCGCAACCCCTCAGATAATGAAGCAGTCCGAGCCCGCATGCAGCAAGACCTGGACAACATCCAGGCTTGGGCTGATAAGTGGCAAGTAACATTCGCGCCAGATAAGTGCCAGGCAATGACCATCTCCAACAAGAGAGAGTCTAACCACCTCCCCTTGACATTCAACGGCATTACCATCGCCGAATCCCCCACCATCAACATCCTGGGGGTCACCATTGACCAGAAACTGAACTGGACCAGCCATATAAATAATGTGGCTACGAGAGCAGGTCAGAGGCTGGGTATTCTGCGGCGAGTGACTCACCTCCTGACTCCCCAAAGCCTTTCCACCATCTACAAGGCACAAGTCAGGAGTGTGATGGAATACTCTCCACTTGCCTGGATGAGTGCAGCTCCAACACTCAAGAAGCTCGGCACCATCCAAGATAAAGCAGCCCGCTTGATTGGCACCCCATCCACCACCCGAAACATTCACTCCCTTCACCACCGGCGCACTGTGGCTGCAGTGTGCACCATCCACAGGATGCACTGCAGCAACTCACCAAGGCTTCTTCGACAGCATCTCCCAAACCCGCGACCTCTACCACCTAGAAGGACAAGAGCAGCAGGCGCATGGGAACAACACCACCTGCACGTTCCCCTCCAAGTCACACACCATCCCGACTTGGAAATATATCGCCGTTCCTTCATCGTCGCTGGGTCAAAATCCTGGAACTCCCTTCCTAACAGCACTGTGGGAGAACCGTCACCACACGGACTGCAGCGGTTCAAGAAGGCGGCTCACCACCACCTTCTCGAGGGCAATTAGGGATGGGCAATAAATGCTGGCCTTGCCAGCGACGCCCACATCCCATGAACGAATTTTAAAAAAAACATTACTGCAGCAGCACCAACATGCCTGTCCTGGCACTCTCCCTGGATGCAGAGAAGGCATTAGAGTTTAGGAAATTCCTCTTTGTGACACTTGAGGAAATGAGCTTTGGTACCACATTCAAGAGATGGATTATAATCACATATTAGCATCCCACATCCACATTGTGCATCAAGGCCGTAGCTCCTTCATTCCACTGCAACAAGGATTCCCCCAGAGCCTCTCCTATTCGCTCTGGTCATGGAACACGTACCAGAGTGAACCCAGGCATCCACCGAGGACAGACAGGAGGAAATGAACACAATATATCCTTGTATGTTGACTACATATGGCTGGTTATATATAAAATTAACTTAACCATCTCACAGTTTGGATGACTCTCCGGCTTACACAGAGTAGGGGGAACATAAGAAAGGTTAACATTCTCCCGAACACCTCTAACTATTTCAGATGTTCCCTATCGGGGTATCAGCCCAAGTGTTCTGCCACCTGGACTGTTGCATCTCCAAGTTCCGTTGGACGGGCAAATGGCCGCAAATATGCCTCAAACACCTCCAACTCCTAAAATACAAGCGAAGACACTACTATGGGGCAGCTCAGATTCAAAGGATTGTGGCATGGACTCTCGTCCGCAAATATGACTCATGGCTGGCGATGGAAGCTAGAACATCCTTCCCATACACAGCCTACCATTGATACAGCTTTAGAAGAGACCAATAGAAAGCCAGAATCGCGGAATCTCAGACGAGGAGGAACGCGATGGACACCTACAGACGCTGAAAGACGCCCTCGTAAGAACGGGATATGACGCTCGACTCGTCGATCGACAGTTCCGACGGGCCACAGTGAAAAATCGCATAGACCTCCTCAGAAGACAAACACGGGACGCAACCAACAGAGTACCCTTCGTCGTCCAGTACTTCCCTGGAGCGGAGAAACTACGCCATGTTCTCCGCAGCCTTCAACATGTCATCGATGACGACGGACCCCTCGCTAAGGCCATCCCCACGCCTCCACTACTCGTCTTCAAACAGCCATCCAACCTCAAACAGACCATCGTTCGCAGCAAATTACCCAGCTTTCAGGAGAACAGTGTCCATGACACCACACAACCCTGCAACGGCAACCTCTGCAAGACATGCCAGATCATCGACACAGATACCACCATCACACGAGAGGACACCACCCACCAGGTACATGGTTCATACCCATGTGACTCGGCCAACGTTGTCTACTTCATACGTTGCAGGAAAGGATGCCCCGGAGCATGGTACATTGGCATACACCGTGCAACAATCGCCAGACAGGAGGGTTCCCTCCCAGTCGGGGAACACTTCAGCAGTCAAGGACATTCAGCCACCGATCGTCGGGTAAGCATTCTCCAAGGCGGCCTTCGAGACACAAGACAACGCAAAATCGTCGAGCAGAAATTGATAGCCAAGTTCCGCACCCATGAGGACGGCCTCAACCGGGATCTTGGGTTCATGTCACGCTACACGTAACCCCACCAGCAAATAAAAGTTATCTGTTTTTAATACAACCGGTCATTCTCTCTCTTTCTCTTCCTTTCGGATGTTTCTCTCTCTCTCTCTCCCTCCCTGTCTTTGGTTCTGGCCGTTTGTATATTCAGTAGTCTGGTATCTAATGTTTCTCTGTCTGAACACTATTCAATTCCTTTGATTGCCTTGATAATGGGCAGTTGGAAAGATTATATATAATCACCAGGCATTGTTCTGTGACTATATATGCGGTAATTTTCAAGGAATCCGACACTCACCTGACGAAGGAGAAAGCCTCCGAAAGCTTGTGATTTTCAAATAAAACTGTTGGACTATAACCTGGTGTTGTAAGATTCCTTACATTTGTACACCCCAGTCCATCACCGGCATCTCCACATCATGGCTACTTTCAGATACTGCTCCACTCTATGTACCTCCTACACATATTCTGGCTCACATCCAGCCATTACGGATAGCAGCCTAGCAGATTACCAGATTACCAAGAATATGACATGTCTGATGAACTCAAAGGGCCCAGCTCAGTGCTTGCTGGGCCTGTCCATTGAAGAGAAAAGCTAGCACAACTCTCGTTACTAGCTGCATGATCATGAGCTTATCCCATATCTTTTCACCTCTTAACTGTTTGCATGTGTTTCTTCAAAATAACTTTCCATCACCTCACTAATGGTCTTTTATATGATCTGTTTTCTATCAAGTGTTTCAGTCATTCAACCCATTAATTCCCTTTCCATGACTGGAGTATCTGTTGTCTCTCATGCTCTCTTTTTTCAACCTTACTAAAATGCTTGCTTACCTTTTATTTGTCTATTGTGATGATGATTTTTCATGCAGGCTGAAGCCAGTCTCTTTGGCCTCCTCCACAAACTCTGTACCATACCACTGATTTCACCTCCCTCCCTAGCCACTGTCTCAGGATGAACCAGACTGTTTTCAACCGTATCCAATTGCAACCCAAGCTGACTTTCCGATCACACATCCTTTCCATCACAAAGTCCACCTACTTCCACCTCTGTAGCACTGCCAGCCTCAACCTTTTCTCCTTTGAGATGCGACGGACCTGATGTGTATTTCTAGCATTTGATGTTTTTATTTATTTCTATTTTTCTCCCACCCTTTTCTGGAGATATTTTATTTAAAAAAACAGAAATCACTTTATTCCTAAATTCTCAAGCTCACTAGATAATTACAGATGAGAAAAGTCATTCGTCCCACCAATTACTCTATCTGGAAGTCCACTCTTTGTGTGAAGAAGAACTTCCTGATATAAGTCCTAAATTTGGCTTTTTACTAGTTTAAACATGTGTCCCCTTCTCCTACTGTAGTAATTATTTCCAGATTTAACTTTCCCATACCAGATTTGTGAAGGGTAGCTCATGTCTGACTGATGTAGTTGAATTTTTTGATGAGATCACTAGCATGGTGGATAGGGGAGTGTCTGTGGATGATGTCTACAAGGACTTCCAGAAGACAATTGACAAGGTTCCTCAGAAGAGATTACTGGCAAAAAAAAATGAGGGCACGAAATCGATGGTAACCTTGAGACATGGATCAGTAATTGGTTGGGAGGTAGGAAACAAGAGAGTGAAGATAAAAGGTTCGTTTTCTGATTGGCGGGATGTGACAAGTGGTGTTCCCCAGGGATCTGTACTGGGGCCTCAGCTTTTCACCATATATATCAATGACTTGAATGAAGGAATATAGAGTTATACATCCAAATTTGCAGATGATACAACATTAGGAGGCACAATAAGTTGTGTGGATGGGTGCAGGAAGTTGCAAAGGGCAGACTAAGTCTGTCTTCAGACTTAACTGCATTCGGTTTTGGGGACCGAACCTCAGGAAGAATACATTGGCCTTGGAAGGGGTACAGCGCAGATTCACCAGAATGATACCAGGGCTTAAAGGGTTAAATAATGACAAGATACATAACCTTGGCTTGTATCCACTCGAGATTAGATGGTTGAGGGGTGATACAATCAAGGTGTTTAAAATGCTGTGGATGCTGGGTCAATTGAAATTTTCAAGACCGAGATCAATAGATTTTTATTAGGCCAAGGTATCAAAAGATATGGGACAAAGGGGAGTAAATGGAGTTGGGGTACTGATCAGCTATGATCTAACTGAATGGCAAAACAGGCTCGAGGGGCTGAATGGCCTAGTCCCGTTCCTATGTTCCTACTATTTATATACCTCAGACACCTCCTTTCAAGGCTGAAAAGCCCAAGTTTCTTCAGTCTTTCCTCATAACTCAGACCTATTTAGGGATCAGCCTCATGGCTCTTCTCTGCACTGCCTCCAACACTTGTCACAATGACCAGAACTGGATACAGTATTCAAGGTGTGGCCTGACAAAAGCAATATACAATTTCAACATTACTTCCTCTGAATTGTATCTAACTGTTTTGGCTATACAACTCAATACCCTATTGGTTTTGTTGACTGCTGCTCTGCACTGGTTGTGCATTTTGTGTGTTAAGTCTAAGATTCATAATTCTTTCAAGTTTATCCTTAATTATTTCAAAACCATTCTTGGGTTATAGGGGTTACCCATTTTTCCTTCCTATGTACAGTATTTTACATATTCTATCCAGCTAATTGTGTAATTTCTGAGCTGCCTACTCCACTTCCACTGTCCTTTGTAGTTTGGGATCATCTACAAATCTAAACAATCTGCATTGGGTTTCTGAATCCAAGTTAGAAACAGTAGAGGGTTCCAACACCACACTCAGTACTTCCTCCCACCCCAACATACCTGTTCTTTTTTGCCCTTCAGCCAATTTCTTACCCGTATCCAAGATTTATCTTAATTCCCCACAGCATTTAGGCTAACTAATAGACTTTCATATGGAACTTTAACAAAAGCCTTTTGAAAATCTAGGTACATAAAACACTGGTTAGGCCACAGCTGGAGTAGTGTGTGCAGTTCTGGTCGCCACACTACAGGAAGGATGTGATCGCTTTGGAGAGGGTGCAGAGGAGATTCACCAGGATGTTACCAGGGCTGGAGCGCTTCAGCTATGAAGAGAGACTGGGAAGATTGGGTTTGTTTTCCTTGGAGCAGAGGAGGCTGAGGGGGGACATGATTGAGGTGTACAAAATTATGAGGGGCACAGATAGGATGGATACTAAGGAGCTTTTTCCCTTCGTTGAGGGTTCTATAACAAGGGGACATAGATTCAAGGTAAAAGGCGGGAGGTTTAGAGGGGATTTGAGAAAGAACTTTTTCACCCAGAGGGTGGTTGGAGTCTGGAACTCACTGCCTGAAAGGGTTGTGGAGGCAGGAACCCTCACAACATTCAAGAAGCATTTGGATGAGCACTTGAAATGCCATAGCATACAAGGCTACGGACCAAATGCTGGAATATGGGATTAGAGTAGACAGGGCTTGACGGCCGGCGCAGACACGATGGGCCGAAGGGCCTCTATCCGTGCTGTATAACTCTATGACTCTATACAATACATCATAGGGATTACCACATTCTATAGATTTTTGGCAATACTATTAGTTTTGAACATAGAGGAAGTACCAGAAATACTTCCCAATTACAATGTATAACGGTACCCAATATACCATAGAAACTGCACTAAATGTTGAATTTGATAAAGGAACCGGTTCTTTGTGCAACTTGCAGTTAAGTCTTTCAATTTTACATTAGAATTCCTTGTATGTATTGTACTGAGCAACTCTGTAAAAATATTCTTGTTACATCAGTGCCAAGTTAGTTTTTTTCCTGTTAATTCATTTTCAAAGTAAGTAGTAAGGCTTACTTACCTAGCTACTGAATACATGAAGAGAAAGTCGTTGTCTGGCGAGCCAGGAGTCTTCCCATAATCTATGTATTTCTTTTGGGTTGTACTCCTTATGTCCTTCATCACAGACTCCATCTCCTTGCTCAGGTTCGTTACTGGCTATGAAAAGCAAATCAATGCAAGCAAAATAGATACATTTACTAGAAATAGACACACAAGTTTCTTTTTAAATATTGGTACAAAGAATGTAATTTTTTCACAACTATGAATAAAAGATGGCACTAAATTTGGAATAATTAAATGTAATGCCATTGGTGAGTAAGCTCCAACATCCCAAGTAAATATATCAGGTTATAATTATACATTGCAACCACAAAGTGACTAGAATAACACCAATTGATAAGATTAATTAATTTTAATAATTTTACTAGTTCGTTAAAATGGCCTACAACTTGTAATGAACTGCTTGGAGACTTGTTTGTGCTACATTGACTGATCAGCCTATGAAATCTAGACAAAAATAAGATGTTAAAAAAATCTGTTTTCATAGTTTTAATTGGCACTACCTATTCTCTATATACAAAATGTCTTGCAAATGCTGCACATCCTTGGGGCATGGAAAATTTCTTGACGTCTGCAGGGCGTCAATGTTCTCAATGGCTTATATTTCTCGGGAGCCAATCAAAAAAGTCACGTCAAAACTTACTCTCACCCACATCTGTGAAAATAATTTCTCCAAACTATTTTTAGCAGCCATATTGCTTCCTCATTTACTCACTCGATACCTTTTCAAGTAAAATTTAGAGCACACGAATCACATAAATTTCAATAATTGTTAAAGATACAAAAATATACTTACCAGAATACAGTTACCCATTACATTTTATCATACAAACACCAACTTTCACTTTCCACATCCCCTTTTGCACCATCCTCAGCCTTATCCTTGTTTCCTTTCTTAGAGCTCCCATTCTTTTCTCAACATTCTCTCTTGCACCTATTCTGTAATCTCAATATTGCTCCCCATGTACACATTTTTTGCCTCCCTACCTTTTGGACCTCTTCTCCAACACATGACCTAAAGTCTTCAGCTCTCCTCCTACCCGGCTCGCACAGAAAAAGTGCTAATTTTACTTCATTACACTCCCACATATCAACTATCTCTTCTCATCTAAGCTGGTAACTCTTACAATTTTCCACCCGTACATACAGTCAACACTCTCAATTATCAATGCGATCCTACTACATGCAATCAATGTGACTTTCACTATAAGAAAACAGACATGCAAATGTTTTCCCATAGGTAAACAAAACTTAGAGTTTTTCTACTCACTTTACTCATTCCAAGTCTTTCCAAATGACGACTGCTCCAACCTCCCTTTTATTTCCACCAATATATTTTTTTCAACAATACAACTTGAGCGTTTCCCACTACTACAAAACGAATATATTTCATATGTGTCATACTTTTTCCAAAATTACATTTACATAAAAACTAACATGAAGCTACGTATTCATACCAACTTTTATAACTTCACAACAATAATCACCAATGTTGAATGCCTTACTTTTTTTTAATATAAAAAAAGATTCACGTTGCACAGTGGCCAAGAGTACAGTGGAATTTGTCTTACAGGTCCCCACTTATAGTGGTTATTTGGCTACATGAATCAAATCTTACTTTCCAAATCCATTTTCCACTTGTACTCACCTATATGCTCCTGTTTCTAATGATCAGTAAGCTTTAGGTTGTAAAGATCAGATTAGAAGCAATTCTCGATGTTTCATAGGCAGGAAATAATATTGCACCTTACTGGGTGCAACTTAGCTGTAGGCAGAGAATTTAATAGCTTGGGGAATGCCAAATGGAACTGGACTGACCAACCTTGGTGACAAAATTGACATTGCCGATCTGTGTGTGTCTTTTTCAAAAAGAATTCTCCTCAACAGCATATTTTGCACAGCATTCCCTGCCAAATAAAAATGTCTGAACTTGCTCTTTTATTTCCCTTGAAATGGAAGGTGGAGATTCTGCAAGGCTTTAAGACAATGCCGAAAACAAGCGAGAGATCTGGCGAAAAGCTTTATAATCCTGCAGTCCACACTGTCTAAACAGATAAAGAAGAAGGATAAATCATGAATGATCAGCTCGCCAATGAGAACAGATTGCAAACACAGACACAATAACAGTGACTGCACTGGATGTTGCAAATACGGTTTCCTGTTGCGCCTGAAAATCTGGCTGCAATGTTGAGAGATCCTTGTAACAAGCGCAATTGGAGGACACTCACAATTGCGCATAGGGGCATGGCCAGTTTTATGGGTGGTGATTTGTTCGGACCGAAAGTTTGATGGACAGACGTAAAAGATTGAGGAGACTTGGACGTGTTGTAGTTACGTGGGTAACTCACTTATGCCTAAAATACTGCGTTCTTTTAAGCCATGCAATTGGTTTGTGAGTGCATCTAGGCGCAAATGCGGAGGAAACTCCAGGCCAGTGTGTTGGAAATGACGATAAAGCCAATTCATAATGTTGTCTGATAGTCATTTCAACACTTACATAGCCTGCTCTCTAAAAGCAGAAAAACAAAAGAAGTTACAAACTTTCTATTGCTAATACTTTATCCCCAGTTTATGCCGTATCTAGTGTTGGTAGTATTGAGCTCTTGCATCTCAGTAAGCACATTCAGTAAATTCTAGCTCTGCTTCTGTCTGATTAGCAATATGTACTACTGTATGGAACTACATGGACCAGAGGTCTGCCTAAACTGATCCTCATGTCAGAATTCCACTCCAAAATGCAACATAGTTAAAAGAGCATATATTTCAAGTGATGTTATGGGAAGTTTACTACAAATCTACCATATATTAAAAAGTGTAGGGTTGCAATATTCTAATGGCATTGCAACTGTAGGTAGCGTTGACAGAATAATACTATGTGACACATTAACTTAAGTGGCACCCTAACATAGTGTTATGTGTCTGTCAGTCAGTTAATTGGAAACATCTTCTGTGAAATCTTGGTATGATTCTTACATTTGTCCACCAAGAGGCACCGCAGCAATCATTTCCTTAGATATAATCAGACATGTTGGTGGAGAGTAAAGGCAAGTTCACTTGGTGTCAGAGAGGCACAAATAACATTTCCAGTACAAAAGAAACAAATGGGCTGCAAAGAAAACTGTCATTCCCTTCCCTGCGGGGAACACTAAGCAAATGATGTTTGTTGATACAGTGCATGCCAAGATGTCAGACTTCGTGAAAGGGAAGTGAAAAGTTGCCAAAACAATTTTGTCAGCCACAACTCTATGAAAAGTGAAGTGAATAGATGTGCCAAGTGGTAAGCTCATATAACTTGGCAGAAAAAAAGATTTGATAGTGTAGTGCAATAAAATGACCGATTCCAACTGTAGCCTGAAAGACCGTGCTTTCTGCAGCTGAACAGCTAATTTGCCCCTCAGCTGCTTCTTAGGAAGAAACAATCCTCTCACCCCAAGATTTTTCATAGCAAACTACCCTCCTTCCACTGAGCATAAATATAGGACTAGAGAACAAACTACTGCCCTACAGGGAGCAGAGTTCCCAAGGTTTTCCAGAACCCTCTCAAGCACAAATCACAACATATGACCATGAAGGCCTTCCCTCTCGGCCCCCAAACTGAGCAGTGCTTCCAAGTTGACATCAACAAACTCAGCCTCTGAGCATGAAATCTAGCCTAAGGCAGCAAAGCATAAATCAAAATGCACCCCACCCTAACAATAACCAGAAATCATGGCCTAGGACCGCAAATATCCTCTCTCCATTGAACAGTGAATACGTTAACATGGTAACCATGCCCCCCGAACAGAAACTCGAGCCTAGGACCACAAACCCAAATGCAATCACCCCCCCATTCCCCCATCCCAAGAGCAGAAATTCCAGGGTCAGAGATTATAGGGTCCCCTCCCCCTCAAGCACAACCTAGGTGTTTGGAACCAACCACACAGTAACATTTGGGACCAGAACTCAGCCTCCTCACCCACAGGATGCACTGCAGCAACTCGTCAAGGCTTCTTCGACAGCACCTCCCAAACCCGCTACCTCTACCACCTAGAAGGACAAGAGCAGCAGGTACATGGGAACAACACCACCTGCACGTTCCCCTCCAAGTCACACACCATCCCGACTTGGAAATATATTGCCGTTCCTTCATCGTCGTTGGGTCAAAATCCTGGAACTCCCTTCCTAACAGCACTGTGGGAGAACCTTCACCACATGGACTGCAGCGGTTCAAGGCGGTGGCTCACCACCACCTTCTCAAGGGCAATTAGGGATGGGCAATAAATGCCGGCCTCGCCAACGACGCCCACATCCCATGAACGAATATAAAAAAAAGAACATCTTCCCCCACCACATAGCTAATTGCAGCCAATACTGCTGCTGTTCTTATCTCTCTCTTCCCTCTCCTGAGACTTCTTCCACTTCAAGGCCAAATGTCTCCATTTGTTCTTGTGGCTTATTTGTCAATATAAGAGTTTTAATAGTAATTTTGTTCTGTTGCACCAGGTGTGCTCAATCATGCTGCTGTCAGGCCCATGCACTTTTGGCCCTGCTACAGCAACTGTGCTAACTTGCGATAGACCTACCTGTGACAGACAGACACACACTTAAGCCATAACACTAGGGTGTTGCTTTAGTCACATCATTTTTAAATGTTAATACCCTCCCCCTCCATCCATCATTCACCACCCCCTCCCCACTTGTTTCCCTCTCTTCCTTCCCACAGTTCTACTCTAGGAACATAGGAACAGGAGTGGGCCTTTCAGCCCTTCAAGCCTGTTCAGCCATTCTATTAGATCGTGGCTGATCTGTACCTCAACTCCATTTACCAAGCTTTTCCCCACATCCCTAATACCCTCAGCAAACAAAAATCTATCAATTTCAATCTTGAAAATTTCAGCTAGCCCAGCATCCACAGCCTTTTGGAGCAGAGGATTCCAAAGCAGGAATAAAACCCAGTACAACAGCTAGAATGCTAACCATGGCACTACGGAGCAGGAAGCAGTCTAAGGTGGGGGAGGAGCAGAACAGAACGGTTGTAGTCATAGGGGATTCAATAATTAGGGGGATAGATAGCGTCCTCTGCAGTCACGACCGAGAGTCCAGGAGAGTGTGTTGCCTACCTGGTGCAAAGGTAAAGGATATCTCAGAGCAACTGGAGAGGATCTTGGAAAGAGAGGGGGAAGATCCAGTTGTCACGGTCCATGTTGGGACCAATGACATGGCGAAGAAAATAACAGAAGTCAGGAACTAAATTAAAAAACAAGACCTCACATGTGGTAATCTTGGGATTATTACCTGAGCCACATGCCAATTGGCATAGGGATAAACAGATCAGGAAGGTGAATGCATGGCTGAAAGACTGGTGTGGGAAGGAGGGGTTCCATTTCATGGGGCACTGGCACCAATACTGGGACAGGAAGGAGCTGCACTGTTGGGACGGGCTCCACCTGAACCAGAATGGGACTAATGTCCCAGTGGAAAGGATAAATTTGGCTGTCAATAGGACTTTAAATGAGTAAGATGGGGGCAAGGGGTGGTGGCGCGTAGGGAAGAGGGGAGATGGATCTGGTGGAGATAACATAAGTCTGAAGAAAACAGAAATAGGAAATGAGTGTAAAGGTCACCAAAGTAAGGAATAAGGTTAACATGAATGGTCAGGAAACAAACACAGATATAGAATGCAAGTATAAAATGACTGTTAAAAATAAAGCAAGGGGAACAATTATTAAAAGCAAATTAAATTGCCTGTGCAGTAATGTGCACAGCATCTGAAACAAAACAGGGGAACTGGACGCAATAATTCCTAGCAAGGAGCCAGATGTGGTAGGGCTAACTGAAATGGGCTACATAAGGAACAGAACGGCAATTAAATATTGCAGGATATAATGTATTTAGAAAGGATAGGGAAGGAAGGCAGCGGGATGGGGTAGCTGTACTAATTAGAGACAACATAATGGCAATAGAAAAAAGGGACATAAGTAACATTAGGATAGAATTAGAATCCATATGAATTGAGACAAAGGATATGTATATTCTACAGTCCACCTAATAGTGGAAGGGAAGTGGAGGATGAAATATGCAGACAAATCTATGAAATGAGTAAAAAACATTGCATAATAATAATGGGAGATTTCAATTACCCCCAAATAAACTGGCAAGAAAAGGTAGGGAAAAGGGAATGGAATTTTTACAGTGTGTACGTGACTCCTTTTTTACTCAGTATGTGGGAAGCCCAAGAGAGGAATCACTGCTGGATCTAGTAATGGGAAATGAACCAGAGCAAATAAGAGAAGTAAACGTAGGGGAACATCTAGGCAATAGTGATCATAACGTAATAAGGTTTAAAGTAATGATTGAGAAAGACGTAAGTAATAGATTGGGAAAAAGCTAATTTTGAGGGGATGAGAATAAACTACTGAAAGTAAACCGGAAAAAAATTTTGACAGACAGAGATAGAACACTAGTGGGAAATATTTAAAACAGCTATCAAGAGTGTTCAGGAGAAATATATTCCTCTAAAAAGCAAGAACAATCTAGCCAATAATGCAATACCATGGATGAATAAAGAGATAAGGGTAAAATTGAAACTAAAGCAAAGGCATACTCTAAGTACATAGATAATAGAGGGGGGGATGACAAAAGGGAATACGAAGAGGTAAGGAAAGAAGTAAAAATAACAATTAGGGAAGCAAAGAGGAATTACCAAATTAAATTATCAAGGAATATAAATAGAAATAGTAAAGTATTCTACAGACACATGGGGCTTCATTTTAGCACCCGCTATCGGGTGCGTTCCTGGCGGGGGGGGGGGCTCCGAAAATCGGGGAATCCCGGAGCGGGTCCAGAGCCCGGCTCCAACCCGCCCACTTCCGGGTTCCCCACATACGCGCCGATGTGTGCAATTAAAGCCAGCGGGGTGCCACTTAAAAGTATTTACTTAGGTATTTCAGGTCATTAACTGACCTGATTAAGTGAATATGTGAGGAGGGGTGGGATTTTATAGACAACTGGGACTGTTTCCCATACTGGGGGAAACACTCCCAGTTGAAATGGACAAGTTGCAGCTGTCAGCCTGTGGCAGCTGCAAAGGTCCATTTGACAGGTGGGGGGGCGGGGAGACCCTCACTCATTGCAGGAGGCCACTCTGTCACTTGGGACAAAGTTTGGCCTCCACCACCCTCCTCCTGACAAGAAAATTCACCAACTTGCACAGTTACCCTGGGGTCCAGAGACATGTACCTACCTTGCGGACCCCTCAGATGTACATCTTCCGGATGGGGGCCGCCGTAGCTGCGGTCATGACCTCCTCGGAGGGCGAACAGCATCACCAGCCTCACCGGCCAAGCCGTCCACCTCTGACACGTGGAGCTCCACAACACAGTGCTGTGACACATCCGCCTGCACAGCAGGAGGGAGGGCAACCGCAGAGAGAGATGCGTCGCAAAGGGCACTACCCTCGCCACAGGATCCACAGACCGAGGCTCAGCTTCCTGGGCCTCTCTGAGCAGCAGTGCACACGGAGGCTCAGAGTCACTCGACATGTAGTCGTGGACATCTGCAGCCTCCTTCATGCCGAGCTGCTCCCAGTTGGCCCAAGCACCATCTTCTCACCTGTCGCTGTCAAAGTCACCACTGCCCTCAACAACTTCTCCTCCACATCCTTCCAGGGTGCCACCGGGGACATCGCCGACGTCTCTCAGTCGTCTGCACAAAAGAGCCCTGCAAATACACCTACACCCACTCTGCAGTGACACAATGGGTGTCATCAGTTGTGGGTCTTCATTGTGATCCTCAGGAAAGGGCATTATTGCACAAACCAGACAAGATTCGCAAAGACGTGGCAGTAGTGGTGACAATATAATATGTAATGTGAGTTGGTCAGAAATTCAATACAAGTAAAAACCATGACAAACCCTTGTGCATCCCCTTCATGCTCACCACACGTTTGCCTTACGCTGCCTCCTGCACATATGTGATGCATGCCCTGTGGCTGCAGCACAGGTAGTGGTAGGTTGAGTGAGGCTGACCGTGAAAGAGATGCATGAGAGGGTGAGTATGAGATAGAGCCATGAGATTGTATGAGGATTGGGTTGAGTGGTAGTGGCGGGATGAGTACTGGCGAGGTGAGTAAGTGCAGGTAAGATGAGGATGAGGTTTGAGTGGGTATGAGGGGTGATGTGACAGAGTAGTGTTGGCAGTGCAGAAGGAGATGTGGGGTGGGGGCGGTGATGTGGCAGACGGAGTGTAGGGGAATGAGTAAGTGTACTCACTTTGGCTGACCTACTTAGTTCATTGGAGCGCCTCCTGCACTGCATGCAGGTGGGCGATATGTTGGTGGTGCAGGTGACGTCCTCTGCCACCTTGAGCCAGGCCGCTTCCTCCCGCCCGCCGGGGGTGGGTGGGGGGGGGAAATCTCTGTCCTCAACCTCCTCCTCACCCCATCTAATGATACCTGGAGTGAGGCATCATTAACCTGGGAGCAGCCTTTCCCCTGGGCTGCTCCATGCTGTAATTTTTGCTATTTGTTGCAGCATCTGTCAGTGGAGGACTGCCCCTTTAAATAGAGCTCCTCCAGCTGACAGACCTTACTGCGCATTCGCAGCCCGCCCGACGCGCAGATCAGCAGTGGGGAACCCGGAAGACCAGGTAAGTGGATCCAATTAGGCTGCGACCGCGCGGGGGGCAGACTAATTTCATTGGGCGCGTTACCATGCGCCCAATAGCCCCCCCCCCCCCGCCACGAACCCGCAGCCCTGGTAACATCGAGCCCATGAATAACAAAAGAAAAATTAGAATAGGGAGAGGGCCACTAAGGGATGCACAAGATAAACTCACAGGTAATGACAGCAAAATGGCAGAAATATTGAATAGTTACCATGCCTCAGTGTTTACCAGGGAGACTAACAAGGTGGGCATGACATTAGCAGAAGAGATCAAACATATATAAAAACATTTAAGATAGAATCGGGGGGGGGGGGGGGGGGGGAAAGATAATTGATATACTAATCAAACAGAGAGGATAAAACCTCTGGTCCGAATGGATTGCATCTGCAAATATTAAAAGAAGTTAGGGGGGAAATAGCAGAGGCACTATTACATATATAAAAACATTCATTAGAAAAGGGAACAGTGCTCGAAGACTGGCGGACAGCTAATGTTATTCCTACATTTAAAAAGGGAGCTAGACTAAGTGCAGGGAACTATAGACCAGTTAGCTTAACGTCGATGGTAGGAAAGATAATGGAATCTTTACTCAGAGATGTAATAGAAAAACATCAAGAAAAAAAATGTAATAAAGAATAGTCAGCACGGATTTCAGAAGGGAAGGTTATACTTGACCAACGAATTGAATTCTATGAAGTAGTAACAGAAAGAATAGACAATGGTAATGCACTGGATGTAATATATTTGGATTTTCAAAAGGCATTCGCGAAGGTACCACATCGTAGACTCATGACTAAAGTCAGAGCAAGTGGAATCAGGGGATAGTAGCAGAAGCTGGCTACAAAACAGAAAAGAGAGTAGAGGTTAAAGCTAGCTACTCAGACTGGCAAAAGGTGGGAAGTGGTGTTCCACAGGGACTGGTGCTGGGACCACTGTTCACAATTTACATTAACGATTTGCATTCAGGAATCGTAAGTACAATTTCAAAATTTGCGGATAACACCAAATTTGAGGGGGGGCAGTGGGAGGGGGGGGCATAGTTAATACAAAGGAAGAATGCGTCAAAATGCATGGGGACATTAATAAACTTGCAGAATGGATGTGTAATTGGCAAATGAATTTCAATACAGATAAGTGTGAGGTGGTGCATTTTGGTAGAAAGAATAAGCAGGCCACATACTACTTGGAAAATAAGAGTCTACATGGGATAGAGGAGCAAAGGGATCTAGGGGTACAGATGCACAAATCACTAAAAATAGTGACGCCGTTAATAAGGCCATAAAAAAGGCAAATCGAGCACTGGGGTTCACTTCTAGAGAAAACAATAGAAAAGCAGAGAAGTTATGTTAAACTTGTATCGAACCTTGGTTAATCCCAAGTGTGGTCTACAGTGCACAGTTCTGGTCTCCATATTCTAAAAAGGATATAGAGGCACTGGAGACGGTGCAAAAAAGATTTACAAGGATGATACCAGAAGTGAGAGGATATACTCATCAGGACAGGCTGAACAGGCTGGGGCTCTTTCCTCTAGAAAAGAGAAGGATGAGGGGTGATCTGATAGAGGTCTTTAAGATTATGAAAGAGTTTGATAGGGTAGACATGGAGAAAATGTTTCCACTGTGGGGGAGTATAAAACTAGAGGTCATAAATATAAAATAGTCACTAATAAATCCAATAGGGAATTCAGGAGAAACTTCTTTATCCAAAGAGAGGTAAGAATGTGGAACACGCTACCACAAAGAGTAGTTGAAGCAAATAGCATAGATGCATTTAAGGGGAAGCTAGATAAGCACATGAGGGAGGAATAGAAAGGAATAGAATAGAATGCTGATAGGATTAGATGAAGTAGGGAGGGAGGAGGCTCGTATGGGGTATAAATGCTGGCATATATCACTGGGGCCAAATGGCCTGTTTCTGTGCTGTAGTTTCGATTTAACTACTGATTCTCCTTTTCCCCCCAGTCTCTAACTCTCCTTTAACCTCTCACTATGCTGCAACTTCAGACACTCCCTGGCCTTAAATGCTGCTTTACCGTTCTCCCCTTAACAGCCTCTAACCCTGCTCTACATTTCTCCTCCCCCTGAACACTAACTCTGCTATAACATCTTCTGCCATGAACCTCTTCCTTCCCCCTGACCCCAACCTCTAACCTTGATCTACCTTCCATTCCTGGCCTCTAACCCCACTGTCCCTTTGGTCTTACCCCACCCCACTCTACCTTCCCCTTCTGACCTCCAGTGGTACAATCCTCCCACTGGTCCAGTTATTCCCCACTCGCTAAGCCTGTTTCACCTTGAAGACCCCACTTGATCTTGACTTTCTGTGTGCAACATAGTGGACTGATAAATAATAAAGACTAATAAATCTTCTGTGTCATTGCTCACGATACAGATACAAAGCAGTCCAAAAATGCTGTAACAAAGTGTGACATCTGCAGATTGACATACCATTTTTTGAATATTACTAATGGCCTTGTTTGCTGTAAATTGAATGATAAGGTTTTTTTTAAAATATAAGAACAAGGGTGTTATGCCATGCAAGGCACAATATATTGTTCTGCTAAGGTGGAACGGTGTCCCTTTAAAGTCACAAAGTCTAACCACATCATTCAGAGTTTAATTGTTGTGCCAGGAAACTTTGCAAATTGGATTGCCAATTTCAGGCCTCTTTGAACCATACAGCATTTTAAGATCGTTGTGCATCTGCAACATAGTGTGACACCCACAGAGTGATATACTGTTCTTGATAATAACAGGTTTCCCACAGGTTTCACAGTAAGTCAAAGGATACACTACCTTAGAACAACAGGTGTGTTACCAAAACGTGATGGAAAAAGTTTGACGGAAAGTATGATAGGAAGTAAAAGTAGTACTTACAGGATGTGCATACTATACAAAAAACTTCTCATATTTTATGTGTGGATAGATATTATGCTAAACCAGTGATTCATTTTTATAAACATGTAGCTGAACATCTTGGCTCAGTTGGCAGCACTCTTGCCTTTGGGTCATAAGGTTGAGGGGTCACGCGCACATCAGGAGATGACCTCAATCTATACTGACAATAGAGTACAATATATGCAGTGTTGCATTGTCATAAGTGACGTCCTTGTAATGAGGTGCTCTGACTTTGGCATTCATGCAAACTCTTCCTCTCTTGGCTCCACGACTGATGGCAGAACCGTAGCCCTACTCTTGAACTCCCTCCCTAAACCCCAGGCCTTCTCTCTATTTGACCAACCTTTTGGTCACCTTTCCTAACTCTCCCACTATGGATCAGCATCAGTTCCTTTCTTTCTCCCCTATGTAAAGCACGTTCAAAGTGTTTTTATACATTAAAGGTGCTGTATAAATTTAAGTTGTTGTAAAATTAGGCAAGTCCTATTTAAAGAAAATTAATAATTGTATGAGTTGAATATATTTAACATGATTTGATAAGCAACATTTTTCCTTTAACCCCAATTTATTAAGAGCCAAAAGGGTCTAATCAAAAGCAAAATACTGCAGATGCTTGAAATCTGAAATAAAAACAGAAGCACTCAGCAAGTCAGGCAACATCTGTGGAGAAAGAAACAGAGTTAACGTTTCAGACAGTGACACTTAGTCAGAACTGGAAGAAGTTGAAGATTAAATAGTTATTAAGCAAGTACAGAGCCAGGGAAAGGGGGGGTGGGGAGGAAGGAGAGGGGAAGAAAGAACAAAAGGGAAGGTCTCTGATAGGGTGGAGGGCAGGAGTGATTAAATGACAAAAGGGATGATGGTGCAAGGCAAGGAGGATGGTAATGGGACACGTAAAGAAACAAAAGATCGGTTTAGAGGAGCTGTAAATGGCAACATCAGAACCATTACCAGCGTTTGCTGCCTGAAAAAAATGGTTACGATCTGAAGTTATTGAAATCAAAGTAGAGTCCAGAAGGTTGTACAGTGCCTAATCGAAAGATGAGGTGCTGTTCTTCAAGCTTCCGTTGAGCTTCATTGGAACAGTTTAAGAGGTCGAGGATAGAGAGGTCAGAGTGGGAGTGGGACGGGGAATTAATATGGCAAGCGAGTGGCAGGTTAGGGTCACGCTTGTGGACTAAGCGGAGGTGTTCAGCAAAGCCTAATCAATCTCAGTACCACTTAAAAAATATTTCAAGGAACACACAGTATTCAATCTCATATTCACAATCTTTTCTACAAAAATATCTGAAAACAATAAATTTACAGTGAAATCCTTTTTTTAAAAAAAGAATTATATTACCAGAAGAGTTGAAACTATTGCTGACAATTGAGTAGGACATAAGTAAATTTATATTGCAAACTGGTCTACAACATTCAATGTTAACTCCATAAGTTACCTTTTATGCTTTGTATCTTAGTGCTAGATAATTAGACAAGAAATTAGCATGTCGGTCAGCCTCTCTGGCGAGAATAGGTAAGTTACATCGAGACTACAGCATCTGTGCCATTCAAGCCAACTGGTCTATGCCGGGGTTTATGCTCCACACGAGCCTCCTCCCTCCCTACTTCATCTAACCCTATCAGGGTATCCTTCTATTTCTTTCTCCCTCATGTGCTTATCTAACTTCCCCTTAAATGCATCTATGCTATTTGCCTCAACTACTCCTTGTGCTAGTTTGTTCCACATTCTTACCACTCTTTGGGTAAAGAAGTTTCTTCTGAATTCCCTGTTGGATTTATTAGCGACTATTTTATATTTATGACCTCTAAGTTTGGACTTCCCCACAAGTGAAAACATTTGCTCCACATCTACCCTATCATCCTAAATGTGTGCAATACTCCATGTGTGGTCTGACCAAGGTTCTGTACAAGTTTAACATAACATTTCAGGGGTGGGGGACACCTGAAACATTAACTCATCTGTTCTTTTCACAGATGCTAATTGACCTGCTGAATGTTTCCAGAATTTTCTGTTTTTGGTTCAGATTTCCAGCATCAGCATTTTTTTCCTTTTTGTTTAGAGAAGATATTACTTTATAGAAACCCAAAATGAAATTACAAAAGATCTTTCAGCCTTACACTAATGCTTACTGGGAACATTCCCAACTGTTCTTGTTGTTCGTCCACTTCCCTGATGAGAGCTTGCAGGGTCTTGCTGTTGTAAGGTGGCCAAGTACTCTTTTCCTCACTCTTTTCAGGGTAACAGGGAAGAACACTGTTGGCGAACTGTCTACAGAGGGGGCATGTAAACTCTCCTTTATCCACTGAGAAACTCTGCAGCACCTGGTCATTCTGAAAGATGAAAAAGTCACATCATCTATTTTTAATGAAAAGCACCACTAAATTTTAAGTCATGACGCATACTTCTTCAATTTTAAATCTGTTGTCAAAGTATGCCTTTTCAAACTTTCTTATAATAAAAAAGCACATCATATTTGTCAATCTATGGAATTGCAGGAGAGAAAGCAATATTTCAAAGGGACACAGTTTCAGGCAAAACTGTGCAGCTAATACTTTGTTTAGAAATACACAATGTGATTGCATAAATTTTATCAGAACACATTATCATATTAACTTGATGCAATGCCATCATGACAAAACTGACAGGTTTCTTCTGGCTCTTCATGACAGAACAAAAAATGCTATTATAAAGACGGTGCCCTTTTAAAATACGTTAAGCAGCAGAATATTGTTGTTGTTGCTACTCCAACATTGCTTCAGAGGAGCTGTGGAGAGTAGCCTGGTGGAAAAGTGCATTGGTATACCAACACATTGCGCAGAGAGTGGTGGGGTGCAGGCTTATACTTATAGCACGCTGCAAATTCCTCATTTTGGTCAAATGGAGGTTGTGCAGAGCAGGAGCTAGCCATGTCCTCCATTTACTTAGTGAGAGAATTAGGAAAATCAACCGTCGACTTAAGACACTTTGCACAATCACCCACTCCAACCACCTGTGCGAAAGTCACATGCCCTTCTCTTGATTAATGCATGCCCATAACAATGCATTTTTAAAAAATAAATATACATGTCTTACAATTGCAATTCAAATTATAGCTAGATCCAAGGCAATCAAATAGACACTGGATGACTTTAAAGGTTGGAACTATATGACGGTCATTATATAAGTGAGCAGTGAATGTGTTTTCAAAATGAGCTCCCCCAATTTTCTCCCTTAAAAACAGACTAGGATTTGATCCCATCCTTTCAGAGTACTAACCCTACAATCTCCTCCGACAGCATCTAGCTGTTCTTACACAAGTCCAATATCCTGACCACAAGTTATATTGTTTTAGGTTTTCCTCTTCTATCCAATTATTGTATATTTCTACACGGTCCCTTTGAGATTAGTTTTTTTTGGGTCTTGAGATGTGGGCAACACTAGCACAACAGAATTTATTGCCTATCCCTACTTTCCCTGACAGCCCTTGTCCCCAGAAAAACTCTTACTCTCTCCCACTCTGCTATGGCCCCCATCTTTACTTCATCAAGTCCAAGGTGTATAGACTTGAATGAATCTAGCACACAACTGGTTTACCATCAATTGCCAAATCTGGCTGTACCACAGTAAGCACTATCTGGCCTAGTTCTCCTCTGCTAAAACCACTCACTGCTCCAGGATCGTGCTGGAGAACAAAGATAACCCCCCTGGCTTCTTTCTCTGGTACAAACCATCTTCTTAAACCCCTCTCTCCTGCCTCCTCTGCCCTCATCTCCAATAACAAATGCAAGGAGTTCATATACTTCATTGTCACAAAGATTAAAACCATCCACTCAGCTACCTGTGCGGTATCATCTCTTTCACTTGCCCGCCAAGCCAAAGTGCTCCCAAGGTTCCCATCACCCTAGCGCTGAACCCACGTCTTTCTCTACCTTCTCTCCTATCTCCTCTCATGCCCTCTCCAAAAGGATCTTGTCCATGAGACCTACCTCCTACTCTTTCAACCCCTTTCCTATGAAACTGCTGACCACCTAACTTCCCCTTCTGGCCCCCACGCTAGCTGACTTTGTAAATCATTGCCCATCAATTTCAAAACCACTCATGACCACCCCACCATCCCAGTCTTCAAAAAAAACTACCATCGACACCACTATCCTTGCACACAACCACTCACTCAATCTACAAACTCCTGTTGCTCTCCAAATGCCTTGAACACGTTATGTCGCCTCCCAAATCCATCCTCATCTTTCCAGCAAATCTAGGTTTGAATCTCTTCAATAAGATTTTTGCCCCTACCACAGCACTGAAATGGCCCTAATCTAAGTTACAAATGACACCCTATGGTCAAGCTTTAAATCACCCTTATTAGCCCCAATATTTTGTCAGTCTTTGTCTAATGACACTTCTGTGGGAACTATGATTGCCCTTTTCCAGTCTGCTGGAACCTTCCCATTATTCACTGACGTCCTCAAAACAACTGTCACTGTTTCACAAATCTCCTCCTTTGCTAAGGACATTGCAGTAGAAAGGAATTAGACTGAAGGGGTTGAAAACCAACTATGTAAAACATCCAATTCACTAATGCAAGAGTCCTGGGCTCACACAATGTGGGCTAAATATTAAATGGTAGACTGTTGGTCCTGGATTTTTCATCCATTTATCACCCCTTTTCTGATGGATTCAGGGTAGATGGTGGAGGAAAATGGGGTAGGTAGGCCTGGTGCTGAATCCTCACCTGTAAAAATCACAGTTGCAATTTTCCTTGACCCACAATGCAGGTAACCTGCTGCAAGTAAATGGGATTTCATTATATGTTGATGTCTAAAGTTTGATTTCATTCCTCTATTGCATATGGCTGGCTCAAAAAAAATCAATCCCTGTAGAAAA
The DNA here is from genome assembly GCF_035084215.1 of Heptranchias perlo. NCBI lineage: Eukaryota > Metazoa > Chordata > Chondrichthyes > Hexanchiformes > Hexanchidae > Heptranchias > Heptranchias perlo. The sequence continues at coordinate 50,459,533 of NC_090331.1, forward strand.
GATTTTGCTAGTTGTTAGGCAGCGTCAAATGGCAGGTAGTAGTTTTAAAAAGGCTACTTTTCTCAGGTTACAATGTTTGATCAAACTTCACTGCTGAAGAATTATTTTTGATGCCTTTTCAATCTCCAGCTTCCTATTAGCTTCCACATTGCTGTTGCTGCTAGAGATTTTTTTTTTTGAGACCTTCTGCCATAAAGCACAGGGCATAATGGTTTTTCCATTAAAGAATTCCCTGTACCTGTGCTTTGAATAGGAGGAACTGCACAATACAACTCGGAGAACAGGCTTATCAAGCTCCATCAGAAACAACTGGGATTGACTTGCAGGTACCCATACCACCTCTCCAAATCACAATGCATCAGAAGGTTATGCCTGTGTTCTGAAGCTACAGAGGTGCTGTGCCACCTGCTTGCCCTGGGTCTGGAGCCCACCTCCAGTGTTAGTGAAAATCACCATGGTACTCAACTTCCATGCGATGGGCTCCATTCAAACTGCATCAGAGGCAATACCCAACAGCCAGTTCAGCTGTCCCTCAATATACTAAGCCAGTGACAGATGCATTGTTCACACAAGCTGCACAGTTCATTGCCTTTCCAATGGACCTGGCATAACAGTTTGAGAGGGTGAACTTTTATTGAATGGTAGAATTTCCCCAGGTACAATTGATTGTACCTATCTTGCCGTTCATGCTCCATTTGAGAAGCTCATCATCTTTTGGACTGAAAATTCATTCACTCAATGTCCAAATGGAGTATTACCTGAACCTTCTCCTCATGTATTTCAATATGCACCATCCAGACAACTATCATGATTCTTTTATTTTACATCAGCCCAACATACCCCTACTGTCTACTGGTGACATGCAGGTGTTTGGGTAGCACAACTGGCTCACAGTCCCAGTTAGCTTCCCTATGCATCTGCTTCGCACCAATCCAACAAAGTTCATGATACAACCACTTCAATCAATTAGAACATAGGAATTCTGAAAGCACGCTTTAGATGTATTGATAGTGCTGGGGGAGCACTGTAGTACAGTACAGCCGGGTATCTCACATAATAGGAGTTTGCTGCAGGCTGCACAATTTTACTCTTCACAAAGGACTCCATATTGATGCATGAAGGAGGAGGTTAAGAGGGGCAGCAGCGCAAGCAGGTAGCAGAGTCTCCGCTTCAAGAGTTTGCGGAGGAGAACCCACTGCCAGCCAAATGCGGATGCAGCATCTGGGACACCTTCACCTAAATAACATCCACATGCGATGAAAAATCCGTCCTACCCACGGTCCCCCTTTGAAAACTAAGTAAATTAATTCATTTGCTGACATGTAGTTCTACTCCACAACTACCAAGACTCCTATTTGGAAAACATTCTGCTGCTCCTTCTTGCAGGCACTCCTCACCTTGCCTCAAATCCAGTCAGTAATTAAACAAAAACATTTTAATGAAAACCAATCTGTGTGCCTTCCTACTTTTAAAAAAAAATTAAACTACCACATCTCCCCTTGGTGCCTACAATTGTGCGCCCTTTGAATCCTAACTGTATACTATTCATTAGTACTCCCTCAGTGGCAGGAGGATCTGAAGTGGCTGGCTGGTGTTTTTCAGCAAAAGCCTTGGGGGACAGTAGTGGCACTTAACACCTAAGTCTCTTCAGTTGTAAGCTGTTTTCTCCTTTAAGGAAAAGGTGGACAGTATGAAGGCAGTCTGCTTACCATCATTTGAAATGAAACCCAGATGTAAGAAAGTGTTGCTTAATGGGGGGGCGGGAGGGAAAGAGGTGAAAATGTGCAGGAAAAGAACAGATAGAGGAGTTTTTCACTGCTTCCCCACATGTTAGACTATGAATGAACACTTGTAGGGCGAGAAAGGGGTTTAGAAGGATATCATAGTCTCTCGGATATCAGGGAAGTAGTACATGGCATTCAAGACAGGGGGGACAAAGTGGATAGAAATATAAAACATGCTTCTAACACTGAATTGGTTCAAGTTCTGACTGCCTCCTCTTACCTTGGCTAAATTGGTGAGATGACTGAACATCTTCCAGCTTAAAGCAACCATGTGTGATTTGCTGGAGGTACAACCCACTGCTAAGGCCCTCTCCTCCTTTCATAGTATCATGGTAGGTACAGCACAGGAGGACGCCATTCAGCCCATTGTGCCTGTGCCGTATCTTTGAAAGAACTATCCAATTAGTCCCATTCCCTTGCTCTAAAAGTGCTGTCCTGATGCGTTTGGGGTGCAGTGAAAAATCTAGACCCTTGTGGCCTCCCTGCTAGAAACTTATAAGATACAGTCATTTAGCATGATAACCAGTTTCTGTTCAGTACTTTGTGATGAGTCACTGAAAACACTGGATAGGTAAATCCTGCTGAATAATACTTAGCTACACAGATTAGAAAGATGAAAGGCTTGGTCCCTTTTCTGTGCTACGTTAGCTGGGACAGTTGTGAGGTACTATAATTTTCTCCGTATCCCAGGGCTAGAAAGATGGCAAAATCAGCTAGGATTTCCATTATTGAATATCCAGGAACCTGTAAATTTGAACATTACTAGGAACATAGGAACAGGAGGAGGCCAACAGTGTGCTGAGAGTTCGGTAAGTGTGGGAGTTTGGTGAAGTGGGGGAAGGAGGTGCTGCTTTGCCTTGCTTTTCCTGCAGAGCGGTAGTGGACCTGAGAGTAGAAGACTGAGATTGTGGAATAAAAGCAGCAGCAGACCTGCACCAAGAGACCACTACTGTGCGACATCACAGGGACTTAACTCCTGGACCTAAGATAAATAAGAAGCAAAAAGTAATCCAAGTGGGACGTCACCAAGGAAGAGGTAAGTGATTGGCTGGTGAGTATTTTCCTGCTGAATTTGTCTAAGGTTAGAGTTTGTGGATTCTCGGGTCTCTGTTGTGTAGTGGGGGACTGCTGTTCAGCAAGGGCCCTTGAGTATACCTTTTTAATTGAAGTGAAATTGGTGGGATTCATTTAATTTGAGGGAGCGTCCGATAAAAGGCGGGATTTCAGAGAGCTGAGAACAGCTGAGAGGAGCCGAGCCGAGCGGAGCTGCGACCGAGTTCGAAGTGACGTCAGGAATCAGATCGGGACGCGACACAGGGGAGGCACCTGATTGGTGAGTAGGTTCAGGTGAGTATTTCTACTTATCGACAGTAACTGAAGTAAAAGGAAAGGGAAGGTCTGCTGGTCTTATAGGAAGTAGCGTTTATTTTTTAGTGAATCAAGGTCCCTAGTGTAGTTAACATTCTCTAAATTGAGAACAATTTAAAGGAGTAAACTCCTTAAAGGGAGTGGTAAGTAGTTTTTCTTTTTTTTTTTCTCTTGACATTGCAGTTGTTGTTAAGCTAACTTAAGGGTTAAGTCATGGCAGGAGATCCCAGAGCCGTGTCATGTTCCTCTTGTGAGATGTGGGAATTCAGGGCTCCTTCCTGTATCCCTGATTCCTTCACCTGCGGGAAGTGTGTCCAGCTGCAGCTATTGTTTGACCGCTTGACGGCTCTGGAGCTGCGGATGGACTCACTTTGGAGCATCCGCGATGCTGAGAAAGTCGTGGATAGCACGTTCAGTGAGTTGGTCACACCGCAGATAAAAATTACTGAGGGAGATAGTGAATGGGTGACCAACAGACAGAGGAAGAGTAGGAAGGCAGTGCAGGGGTCCCCTGCGGTCATCTCCCTCCAAAACAGGTATACCGTTTTGGATACTGTTGGGGGAGATGGCTCACCAGGGGAAGGTGGCAGTGGCCAGGTTCATGGCACCGTGGCTGGCTCTGCTGCACAGGAGGGCAGGAAAAAGAGTGGCAGAGCTATAGTGATAGGGGACTCGATTGTAAGGGGAATAGACAGGCGTTTCTGCGGACGCAACCGAGACTCCAGAATGGTATGTTGCCTCCCTGGTGCAAGGGTCAAGGATGTCTCGGAGCGGCTGCAGGACATTCTGGAGGGGGAGGGTGAACAGCCAGTTGTCGTGGTGCATATAGGCACCAACGATATAGGTAAAAAACAGGATGAGGTCCTACAAGCTGAATTTAGGGAGTTAGGAGTTAAACTAAAGAGTAGGACCTCAAAGGTAGTAATCTCAGGATTGCTACCAGTGCCACGGGTTAGTCAGAGTAGGAATGACAGGATAGCTAAGATGAATACGTGGCTTGAGAGATGGTGCAAGAGGGAGGGATTCAAATTCCTGGGCCATTGGAACCGGTTCTGGGGGAGGTGGGACCAGTACAAATTGGACGGTCTGCATCTGGGCAGGACTGGAACCAATGTCCGAGGGGGAGTGTTTGCCAGTGCTGTTGGGGAGGGTTTAAACTAATGTGGCAGGGGGATGGGAACCGATGCAGGAAGTCAGTGGGAAATAAAGTGGTGACAGAAACAAAAGGCAGTAAGGGAGAGTGTACAGAACATGACCGGACAGATGGTCTGAGAAAGCAGGGCAAAGACCAAGGGAAGTCTAGATTAAACTGCATTTATTTCAATGCAAGAAGTCTGATGGGCAAGGCAGATGAACTCAGGGCATGGATGGGTACATGGGACTGGGATGTTATAGCTATTACTGAAACATGGCTAAGGGAGGGGCAGGACTGGCAGCTCAATGTTCCAGGGTACAGATGCTATAGGAAAGATAGAGCAGGCGGTAAGAGAGGAGGGGGAGTTGCGTTCTTGATTAGGGAGAACATCACGGCAGTAGTGAGAGGGGATACATCCGAGGGTTCGCCCACTGAGTCTATATGGGTAGAACTGAAAAATAAGACGGGAGAGATCACTTTGATAGGATTGTACTACAGACCCCCAAATAGTCAACGGGAAATTAAGGAGCAAATATGTAAGGAGATTACAGACAGCTGCAAGAAAAATAGGGTGGTAATAGTAGGGGACTTTAACTTTCCCAACATTGACTGGGACAGCCATAGCATTAGGGGCTTGGATGGAGAGAAATTTGTTGAGTGTATTCAGGAGGAATTTCTCATTCAGTATGTGGATGGCCCGACTAGAGAGGGGGCAAAACTTGACCTCCTCTTGGGAAATAAGGAAGGGCAGGTGACAGAAGTGTTAGTGAGGGATCACTTTGGGACCAGTGATCATAATTCCATTAGTTTTAAGATAGCTATGGAGAAGAATAGGTCTGGCCCAAAAGTTAAAATTCTAAATTGGGGAAAGGCCAATTTTGATGGTATTAGACAGGAACTTTCAGAAGTTGATTGGGAGAGTCTGTTGGCAGGCAAAGGGACGTCTGGTAAGTGGGAGGCTTTCAAAAGTGTGTTAACCAGGGTTCAGGGTAAGCACATTCCTTATAAAGTGAAGGGCAAGGCTGGTAGAAGTAGGGAACCTTGGATGACTCGGGAGATTGAGGCACTAGTCAAAAAGAAGAAGGAGGCATATGACATGCATAGGCAGCTGGGATCAAGTGGATCCCTTGAAGAGTATAGAGATTGCCGGAGTAGAGTTAAGAGAGAAATCAGGAGGGCAAAAAGGGGATATGAGATTGCTTTGGCAGATCAGGCAAAGGTGAATCCAAAGAGCTTCTACAAATACATAAAGGGCAAAAGGGTAACTAGGGAGAGAGTCGGGCCTCTTAAGGATCAACAAGGTCATCTATGTGCGGAACCACAAGAAATGGGTGAGATCCTGAATGAATATTTCACATCGGTATTTACGGTTGAGAAAGGCATGGATGTTAGGGAACTTGGGGAAATAAATAGTGATGTCTTGAGGAGTGTACATATTACAGAGAGGGAGGTGCTGGAAGTCTTAACGCGCATCAAGGTAGATAAATCTCCGGGACCTGATGAAATGTATCCCAGGACGTTATGGGAGGTTAGGGAGGAAATTGCGGGTCCCCTAGCAGAGATATTTGAATCATCCACCGCTACAGGTGAGGTGCCTGAAGATTGGAGGGTAGCAAATGTTGTGCCCTTGTTTAAGAAGGGCGGCAGGGAAAAGCCTGGGAACTACAGACCAGTGAGCCTGACATCTGTAGTGGGTAAGTTGTTAGAGGGTATTCTGAGGGACAGGATCGACAGGCATTTGGAGAGGCAGGGACTAATTAGGAACAGTCAGCATGGTTTTGTGAGAGGAAAATCATGTCTCACGAATTTGATTGAGTTTTTTGAAGGGGTAACCAAGAAGATAGATGAGGGCTGTGCAGTAGACGTGGTCTACATGGACTTCAGCAAAGCATTTGACAAGGTACCGCATGGTAGGTTGTTACATAAGGTTAAATCTCATGGGATCCAAGGTGAGGTAGCCAATTGGATACAAAATTGGCTTGACGACAGAAGACAGAGGGTGGTTGTGGAGGGTTGTTTTTCAAACTGGATGCCTGTGTCCAGCGGTGTGCCTCAGGGATCGGTGCTGGGTCCGCTGTTATTTGTTATTTATATTAATGATTTGGATGAGAATTTAGGAGGCATGGTTAGTAAGTTTGCAGATGACACCAAGATTGGTGGCATTGTGGACAGTGAAGAAGGTTATCTGGGATTGCAACGGGATCTTGATCAATTGGGCCAGTGGGCCGATGAATGGCAGATGGAGTTTAATTTAGATAAATGTGAGGTGATGCATTTTGGTAGATCGAATCGGGCCAGGACCTACTCCGTTAATGGTAGGGCGTTGGGGAGAGTTATAGAACAAAGAGATCTAGGAGTACAGATTCATAGCTCCTTGAAAGTGGAGTCACAGGTGGATAGGGTGGTGAAGAAGGCATTCGGCATGCTTGGTTTCATTGGTCAGAACATTGAATGCAGGAGTTGGGATGTCTTGTTGAAGTTGTACAGGGCATTGGTGAGGCCACACTTGGAGTACTGTGTACAGTTCTGGTCACCCTATTATAGAAAGGATATTATTAAACTAGAAAGAGTGCAGAAAAGATTTACTAGGATGCTACCGGGACTTGATGGTTTGACTTACAGGGAGAGGTTAGACAGACTGGGACTTTTTTCCCTGGAGAGTAGGAGGTTAAGGGGTGATCTTATAGAAGTCTATAAAATAATGAGGGGCATAGATAAGGTAGATAGTCAAAATCTTTTCCCAAAGGTAGGGGAGTCTATAACGAGGGGGCATAGATTTAAGGTGAGAGGGGAGAGATACAAAAGGGTCCAGAGGGGCAATTTTTTTTTTCACTCAAAGGGTGGTGAGTGTCTGGAACGAGCTGCCAGAGGCAGTAGTAGAGGCGGGTACAATTTTGTCTTTTAAAAAGCATTTGGACAGTTACATGGGTAAGATGGGTATAGAGGGATATAGGCCAAGTGCAGGCAATTGGGACTAGCTTAGTGGTATAAACTGGGCGACATGGACATGTTGGGCCGAAGGGCCTGTTTCCATGTTGTAACTTCTATGATTCTATGATTCTAACCCCTTGTGCCTGCTCCACCATTCAATTAGATCATGGCTGATCTGCACCTCAACTCCATTTACCCGACTTTGCTTCATATCCCTTGATACTCCTACCTGACGAAAATCTATCACTCTCAGTTTTAAAAAGCTCCAATTGTCCTAGCATCCACCGCCTTTTGGGGTGGGGAAGGAAAGAGTTCCAGATTTCTACTATCCTTTGCGTGAAAAAGTGCTTCCTGATTTCACTCCTGAATGGCCTAGCTCTAATTTTCATATTACGTCCCTTGTTCTTGATTCCTCCACCAAAGGAAATAGTTTCTCCATATCTATCCTATCAAATCCTTTTAACATTTTAAACACCTCGATCAGATCATCCCACTATCTTCTATACTGAAGGGAATACAAGTTTACGCAAACTGTCCTCATAATTTAACCCTCTAAGCCCCAGTATTATTCTGATGAATCTGCACTGCATTCCCTCCAAGGCCAATATATCCTTCCTAAGGTGCGGTGCCCAAAACTGAACACAGTACTCCAGATGGGGTCTGACCAAGGTTCTATACAACTGAAGCATAACTTCCTCCCCCTTTGTTTCCCAGCCCCCTTGAGATAAAGGCCAACATTCCATCAGCCTTTTTGATTGCTTTTTGTACCCGTCTACTTTTAATGATTTGTGTACTTAGGCTTCCAAAACAGTTCCTAGTTTCTCACCATTTAGAAAATACTCTGATTTATCTTTCTTGGGTCCAAAGTGGATGACCTCACACTTGCCCACATTGAACTTCATTTGCCATAGTTTTGCCCAATCACTTAATCTATGTGTCCCTTTGCAACTTCCTGCTCTCATCTGCACTACTTACTGTCCCTCCTAACTTAGTCTGATGTTCAAAATTGGATTTCAAACTCTCTATTCTTTCATTCAAGTCATTAATAAATATGGTGAAAAGTTGAGGCCCCAGAACAGATCCTGGGTAACAACACTTGTCACATCCCATCAATCAGAGTATCAACCCTTTATTCCCACTCGGTCTCCTACCTCCCAACCCATTCCAACCCAAGTCAAAAGGCTATCTCCAATTCCGTACGCTCTAATTTTTGCTAATAATCTCTTGTGTGGGACATTGTCGAATGCCTTCTGGAAGTCCATATAGATAACATCCATAGACACTCCCTTATCTACCTTAGTAACCTCCTCAAAAACTTCAACTAGATTAGTCAGACATGATTTACCCTTAAAGTCATGTTGATTCTCTCTGATCAGCTCATATTTGCTCAAGTGCTCAGTCACTCTATCCCTAATGACAGATTCTAGTAGTTTCCCCACACCTGACGTTAAACTGACAAGGCCTATAGTTACCTGGTTTCTCTCCCACCCTTCTTAAATAATCGAGTGACCGTAGCAAACTTCCAATCTAACATCACAATTTCCGAATCAAAAATGCTTTAAAAGATTAACGCTTCTGCAATTTCCTCACCTGCTTCTTTTAATACTCTTGGATGGAAACCATTAGGTCCTGGAGATTTATCTATTCTACCTCCCATTATTTTTTCCATTTACCATTTTTTAAAAAAAACTTATATTGAATCCAATTAAGTTCCTCTCCTTGATTTATTTTCAGTTTCCCTTCTGTCACTGGTATTTTTCCTTCTATCACTAGTCTGGGGCAAGGTGATAGGGTTGTTAATGCCTGCGGAATCACATCTGCGATGTGTCACTGCCTTCAGGACAGAAGAGTGGAAAGCAGGAGAAGAATTATACATCACAATTGGAGTTGTAGCAACCTGACTTGAAAACCAGAACTTTGCAGAAAAATGAAGAGAATTTTGAAATGTTTCACAGAACATCTGTAAAATAAACAGCCAAAACAAAGATTAATCAGTGAATTACAGGTTTGAAACAAACTATAGGAACCTGTGTGTGCAAGGACTTCTGTTGCTGCTGAGGGATAAGAATGAAGATATGGCTCAGACAAGCCCCTTGTGACAAGAGAAAAACATCTGGCCAAGACATCCCCAGTGTGGCTTGGATTTCGTAAAGGGATTGTCCCTCACCGGTGCTTTCATCCACTGTATGATGATCGTTGTATTAGAAGAGCGAGTTTCTCAGAGGCTTTTGTTATTTTCAAAATGACATTAAAACACTAAATTCCACTGGTGCCCCACCAAACACTTCAATGCGAAATAATCCTAGAAATATCATTCACCAAAAAGTTTCATCTGACGTGAATGGCAAAATTATGACTTTATTGGGAATCTAAATTTCTTCATAGTTTTAAAGAGGAGCATTTTTACATTACAGAAACACAATTCATTGAGCTTTAAGGAAAACATTTCAGTTGTTAACTCACCCGCAATGATTCCATGTAAGATTTATGGCAGTCAATATGTAAAGTATGTCCACAGGTCTGAACATACACACCACCTTCCCAACCTATGGAGACTGACTGCAGGCAAGAACTCTAAATGAAAACAAATTGTACACAAAAACTTAATGTATCAAGTTTTATTTTACACTTCAGCAAAATAATTTAGTATAATGAAATCTGGAAGCAAAGGAAACAAGTTATACTGATAATGGATGCTACATTATATCACATTGTGGACAAGAAGATTGACAGAAGATAGTATAGCAAAGAAATTGTAAAACTTTCATTTCCAGTTTATATGATGCACTTTGTTTTGGGCAGATCTGCTTACTTATGGAATTTACCAGTCGAGTTGCAGTGAAACATTTTACATTTAAAATCACAAATATAAAAAGAAAGTTGTGACCAGTGCCAGGGAATGAGAACTTCCTCTTTCAATGATGCGCATGCACGGGACTCCGATTCACTAAAGGCGTGGCCCAGAGCCCGAATGCCAGGGAGCAGAGCAGAGCCCGGGGAAAGCGCGGGGGGGGGGGGGGGGGGGGGGGGGAGGCAGGAGCCTGGAGGAGGTGTGGGGGAAGGCCGGGGGGACATCGGAGCCTGGAGGGAGCAGAGCAGGCGGGAGGAAGAACGTGATTCAGGTCTAAGTGGGGGGGGGGGGGGGGGGGGGGGAGGGGGAGGAGGGAAAAAGGGAGCCCGTGGCCCAGATGGGAAGAAGAATCACGTTCTCCTCCCCCCACACCCACCCCCTCCCATCCCCCGGTTAGACCTGGATCACGCTTTTGAGCATGAACATCAGCGAGTTGATTTCTCGGAAAGCCCAGCGCATGCGCGGCAATTGACATCATTGGACTGCCCAAAATTCGAAAGTTAGGACACAGTGTCAATGTTCACTTTGTAATGTAAAAGGTGACATCCAACCACTTTCTACCCAATACACCTGAAAATAAACCATGACCCACACACAATGCCCCATCAGTCACCACAGCTCTCTCCCAGAGTGTTCAATTTGACAAGAGTGATTAGCGACAGTGGGGGTACTTGCGGTTTTCGATCAAGCAGTGCCATCATCCTTCTACATGTGCACCCGGCCACCCGACGACAACACTCTCAGTGCATGCTAAAAAGCTACGGCTCTGCTAGTGATGTCACTTCCAGTGACATCACCATTCTCGTTGAATGAAATGTGCCTCACTAAGCCAACCTTGCAGCTCAAATTATGTAAAATAGTTGGTGCTGTGGATCTGTCAAATTCAGCCTCAGAGAAAAGGATACAGCAAGCCACATGATCTTGCAGTGCCCGTTCATGGAGTCATATATTTGAAGGGGCCCACAAGTCAATTGCTGTGTTGGCCTGGCGTGGAGTGCTCTTCAGAGTCAAAACGAGGTATGAGGCTGCTCAATGTGGGGGCTTCACTCCTCCAGCAGACGGGAGTTTCGTGGGAGTTTTTACAGATCATGCGGATAGTGACTCCAGGTTCACACCAACTGGCACAAATTGATGCCATGCAGCCCTCTATAGAGTGGGGCCTGGCTTGCCAGACTGGCCAGTCCTCATAGCTACTTAATTCACCTGTTTGTCCGTTTGGTCAGCCCTAAACCAGGGAAGTAGCCACAATGTTGCTCCTCTGCCTGGCCACAGAACTAGTTTTGTGCCTCCTCACTAAGTTCTCTTAGTATCTTGGAGCATGACACTTCACGATTACATCCAACTCTGGGTGAGCAAGGGCCAAAATTCTGTGAGACTCACAGTAAACACTGCGATACTAAAGAGCAGCACAATCTTATGTTGCACAAGTCAGCTGGTTGTCCTTTGTATCCCTCAAAGGTGCTGAATGCTTAGAGAAAGAAGCACCTGAGCAGCCTGGTGCTTCCAAAAGGACCTTTCCTGCACGATCTAACCATCCTGTCATGACATCTTGTTTACTCAAGCAACAGCTCAGATACACCCATTCAGGGAAGTGGCATTACTGACACAGAGCAGATATTACTGGGTGGATCCCAGAGCAGCAGTGAGCAGGGGAAGCTGGGAGGCAACTTTGAGGAGACATCTGTCTCTCCCCAAAATTGACATAAGCAAGAAGCCTCATCTGAGGATTCCAAGACCAAGATCTCAGGGGACTAGGCTGTTAAAAAATCAATGATGCAGGAGCATTGGTCTCACATGCAGGTAGTGGGGACAGTCTCTTCTCTCATGATGCTGATGATGGGACAATTGGAGGAGTCCAGAACCCACATCTGTAATGCAATGAAAGAGGCAAGATATGAAGTGAGGAAGACCCTGGTGACCCCATTATTTAAGAAGGGTAAGAGAGATCAACGAGGAAATGATAGGCCTATTAATCTAACATCAGTAGTGGGGTAGTTACTAGAATCTGTTGTTTGCGACAGAGTGACTGAGCACTTAGACAAACATGAACTGATCAGAGAAAGCCAGCAAGGATTTGCAATGGGGTAAGTCATGTCTATTGAACCTAGTCGAATTTTTTGAGGAGGTAACAAACATGGTAGATAAGGAAATGTCTATGGATGCTATTTCTATGGATTTCCAGAAGTCATTTGACAAGGTTCCACATAAGAGACTGTTAACAAAAATGAGAGCGCATGGAATTGGAGGCTTGGATAGAGAATTGGTTGGGAGGTAGGAGACGGAGAGTAAGGATAATGGGAATGTATTCAAATTGGCAGGATATGATTAGTGGTGTCCCCCAGGGATCTGTACTGGGGCCACAGCTTTTCACTATATTTATAAATGACTTGGATGAAGGAATAGAGAGCCGCATATCTAAGTTTGCTGACAACACCAAGTTAGGTGGCACAGTAAATAGTGTAGATGGGAGCAGAAAGTTGCAAAGGGACATTGATAGATTAGGTGAGTGAGCAAAACTGTGGCAGATGGAGTTTAATGTGGGAAAATGTGAGGTCATCCAATTTGGACCCAAGAAAGATAGATCAGAGTATTTTCTAAATGGCGAGAAGCAAGGAACTGTGGATGAGCAGAGAGATTTAGGGGTCCAAGTACTGAACTCACTAAAAAACTAGTAGACAGATACAAAAAATAATTAAAAAGCCTAATGAAATGTTGGCCTTTATCTCAAGGGGGCTGGAATACAAGGGGTGGAAGTTATATTACAGCTGTACAGAGGTCTGGTTAGACCCCATCTGGAGTACTGCGTTCAGTTCTGGGCACCGCACCTCAGGAAGGATATATTGGCCTTGGAGGGGGTACAGCACAGATTCACCAGAATGATAACAGGGCTAAAAGGGTTAAATTTTAAGGACAGGTTGCACAGGCTTGTATTCCCTTGAATATAGAAAATTAAGGGATGATCTAATTGAGGTGTTTAAGATGATTAAAGGATTTGATAGGGTAGACAGAGAGAAACAATTTCCTCTGGTGGAAGAGTCCAGAACAAAGGGGCATAAACTTAAAATTAGAGCTAGGCCATTCAGGGTCGACATCAGAAAGCAATTCTTCACACAAAGGGTAGTGGAAATCTCGAAAACTCACCCCCAAAAAGCTGTTGAGACAAGGTCACTTGAAAATTTCAACACCAAGATTGATAGATTTTTGTTAAACAAGGGTATTAAGGTGTATGTAACCTAGGCAGGTTAATGGAGTTAAGATACAGATCAGCCATGATCAAATTGAATGGCGGAACAGGCTCGAAGGGCTCAATGGCCTACTCCTATATTCCTGTGGCAGTCCAGGAGATCAATGTAGCCACCATCCAGACATTAGGAGGGCAGTTTAAGAGCCGCAGTCACTTCTGTAGTGGCAACAGTTACTGCCCGTTTAGCAATTGCCCCCGATCTGTTCATTTGATTTCAGTGGGTGCAAAATGATCAGGGCCACAGAGGGGTCATGGGAGGGAAATCATGGCAAAAATCGAGGTGGCCAACTCTGGGGTGGAGTTTTGGCTGAGGTGCCCTGCCCCGCTTCACTTGCCAGACCACCACCCAGAAGTGGGTGGTTTTCATAAGAAAAGTCCAGGCCTTTGTGTCAGAGGAAGCTGTGAACAGTCTGCTGCTCAGACCACATCTTGACTCCCAACATTTACGGTGCTGGTCACTGAGGCACAAGGGAGCTACTGATGTGCTGTGACCAGTGCAGAGAAAAGCCACCAGAAGAATCGCTAGGATAGGAGAAAACAACATAGATTCAAATGTAGGAATATCAAGAAATTATTCTTCACACAAAGAGGGATCAACACTTCATTCAAGGCGATCAAAATGGCCTTGCTCATCCACAGTTATCTTGTGATCTCTTTTTTTTTGGAAAGAGAAGGAGCAATGGAAGGAGGATGAGCAGCATTCATAGATACACATAACCTAACTGGCAGAGCAGCTGTAGGAGTGAAGAGAAGGTACTGTGCAGTTCGTATTGCCTGCAATTCCCAATAGCTACCGCCTGTATTCTAAAAGACACTGTGTGTTATCCGCAGCTGTAGAATAGAAGACAATGCTGCTGTCCGTTGGCCCCACACCTGTCTGCCGTCTTTCCCACAACTCCATGTTTGAACCTCTCTGATCAGGTTACAGCCCTAATTAATAGCGACATCCTCTGTGACTGTCGCCATGGTGCACTATCCCACCTCATCTTTATTTCAGTAGATTTTTGTTAGCCCTAAAACTATCAATCCGAGATTTAAAATTAACAACTGAGCTAGCATCAGCTGCCATTTGTGCAAGAGAGTTCCAAACTTCTACCACCCTTTGCGTGTAAAAGTGTTTCCTAACTTCACTCCTGAAAGTCCTGGCTCTAATTTTTAGGCTATGTCCCCTATTCCTAGACTTCCCAACCAGCGGAAATAGTTTCTCTATCTACCCTATCAGTTCCCCTTAATATCTTGAAAACTTTGATCAAATCCAGAGAAACAGACAGGGAGAGAGAGAGAAACATAGACAGGGACAGATACCCCTTAATCTTCTACATTCTAGGGAATACAACCTTAGTTTGTGTAATCTTTCCTCGTAATTTAACCCTGGGAGTCCAGATCTAATTTTAGTAAATCTACACTGCACTCCCACCAAGGCCAATATATCCTTCCTAAGGTGCGGTGCCCAGAACTGAACACAGTACTCCAGGTGTGATCTAACCAGGGCTTTGTATAGCTGTAGCATAACTTCTACCCCCTTGTATTCTAGTCCTCTAGATATAAAGGCCAGCATACCATTAGCCTTTTTGATTATTTTCTGTACCTGTCCATGACATTTTAATGATCTATGTACATAGACCCCAAGTCTCTTTGGATCTCCATTGTTTCTAGCTTTTCACCATTTAGAAAGTACTCTGATCTATCCTTTTTACGTCCAAAGCGGATCATCTCACACTTGCCTACATTGAAATCCATTTGCCAGAGATTTGCCCGTTATCCTGGCGAATCGAATTACTAGGGCTGTAGTTAGGGCTTTAAACTAAAAATGGTGGGTGGGGGGCGGTCGGTCAGGTGAGGGGAAATTTAGAAATCTGATGAGAAAAGTCAAGGCAAAAGAGCAGTGCAGTGATTTGGGTAAAGATAAGCAGTGTGGCAGGAAGGGACAGAGAGTTTACCAATAATGGAGAACGAGCTCAAAGCAGGAAAAAAATGGTAAAAAGTGAAAATTAAAGGCTCTTTATCTGAATGCACAAACCATTCGTAACAAGATAGGTGAATTAGTTGCACAAATAGAGATAAATGGGTTTGATCTAATAGCCATTAGAGACATGGGGCTCGATTTTAAGAGTAAAAACCGGGTGGGTTGGGGGCATTGAAAATTGCCACGATTTCGGACCCGCCCATTTTTGCTTTTCACGGCGACAGGCAACCAACCCACTCCTAGGAGGCGGGTCGGGCCTTAAAACCGTTCAAGGAGGCTTCAGGCCTCCATTTTTCACTAATTCCCGATTTCAACCCGGGCCTTCGGTTTTACACCTCGTGAAAGGCCCGATGCCAACAGATAGGGGCCATAGAAAGGCACAGCTTATGGGCCCGGAGGAGCAGGAGTGCTTCCCCCAGGCCTGAAAAGCCTATCTGCAATGACCCCCAATCGCAGACCCCCCCCCCAAAACCATCACGGACCCCTGATCCCGGTTCTCCCCCTCCGATCCCTCGACCATCCCCCTCCCCCTCAACGATTGCAGACCCCCAATCCCAGCCCTGTCCCTCCCCCTGATCCCAGCCCCCTCCCTCCCCCCGATCCCATCCCCCATGACACGTGGCCCCCGTGCCCACCTATGCCCCCACCCACCCCCATCCCATGCAAACAAAGACTTACCTACAGACTTACCTGAAGACATCCTCTCCCTGGCTGGTCTCCCGTCAATCAGCCGGTCGGGAAACCGACAAAAAAAAAGACATCCTTACGTCAAAACCGTAAGGACGTCCAGGAAACCCGTACTAATGGGTTTCCCAAACTCAAATTGACCCCCCCACCCCCGTTTTAAGATCACCCTCATGTTTGCAAATTGACCAAGACTGGGAACTAAATATTCCAGGGTGCATGACATTTAGAAAAAAAACAGGCAGAATGGAAAAGGAGGGGGTGTAGCCCTAATAGTAAAGGATGACATAAGGTCAGTGCTGAGAAAGGATCTTGGCTCAGAAGATCATTAAGCAGAATCAGTATGGGTGGAAATAAGAAATAACAAGGGGCAGAAAACACTGGTGGGAGTAGTTTATAGGCCCCTAATTGTAGCTATACTGTTGGACATGGAGTTAATCATGAAATAATAGAAGTTTGTAACAGTAATGCAGTAATCATGGGGGACTTTAATCTCCATATAGACTGGGCAAATCGAATTGGCAAAGGTAGTTTGGAAGACAAGTTCATGGAATGCATTCGAGATGGTTTTCTAGAGCAATATGTCATGGAACATAGGCTATTTTAGATCTTGTACTGTGTAATGAGACAGGGTTAATTAGTAATCACACAGTAAAGGATCCTCTGTGGAAGAGTGATCATATGATAAAATTTCACATTGAGTTTGAGAGTGACATACTTAAGTCAGAAACTACAGTCTTAAACTTAAACAAAGCCAAATGCATAGGTATGAGGGGCAAGTTAACAAATGTAGATTGGGAAATTAAAGGGTATGACGGTTGAAAAGCAATGGCAAACATTTAAAGAAATATTTCAATATTCTCAACAAATATACATACCATTGAGAAATAAAAACTCCACAAGAAAAGGTGATCCACCCATGGCTAACCAAAGAAGTTAAGGATAATATTAGATTAAAAGAGGACTAAAATGTTGCCAAAGAGAGTAATAAGCCTGGAGATTGGGAAAGTTTTAGAAACCAGCATAAGACGACCAAAAAATTGATCAGAGAAAATAGAATATGAAAGTAAACGAACAAGAAATATAAAAACAGATTGTAAGAGCTTCTACAAGTATGTAAAAAGGAAGAGAGTAGCAAAAGTAAACGTTGGTCCCCCAGAGGCTGAGACAGGAGAAATAATGGGAAATCAGGAAAGGGCAGATGCGTTAAACAAATATTTTGTATCTGTCTTTACAATAGAAGACACAAAAAGCATACCAGAAATAGTGGGGAACCAAGGGGCTAATGAGAGTAAGGAACTTAAAGTAGAGAAGTAGAGAAAAAATACTTGAGAAACTAATGGGAAGAAAAGCAGATAAATCCCCTGGACCTGATAACCTACATCTGAGGGTTCTAAAAGAAGTATCTGCAGAGATAGTGGATGCATTGGTTATGATCTTCCAAAATTCTCTAGATTTGAGAACGGTCCCAGCGGATTGGAAAGTAGCAAATGTTACCCTGCTATTCAAGAAAGGAGGGAGACAGAACACAGGGAATTACAGGCCAGTTAGCCTGACATCAGTTGTCAGGAAAATGCTGGAATCCATTATTAAGGAAGTGGTAACAGGGCACTTCGAACATCATAATATGAAAAGGCAGAGTCAACATGGTTTTATGAAAGGGAAATAGTGTTTGACAAATTTATTAGAGTTTTTTTGAGGATGCAACTAGCAGCGTAGATAAAGGGAAACCAGTGTTTTTGTATAGTATATTTGAATTTCTAAAAGGCATTCGATACAGTGCCACATAAAAGGCTGTTACACAAGGGCGCATGGGGTTGGGGGCAACATATCAGCATGGATAGAAGATTGGTTAACAGACAGAAAACAGAGTAGAGATAAATGGCTCATTTTCAGGTTGGCAGGCTTTCACTAGTGGGGTACCGCAAGGATTGGTGCTTGGGCCTTAGCTATTTACAATCTATATTAATGACTTAGATGAAGAGGCCGAGTGTAATGTATCCAAGTTTGCTGATGATACAAAGCTAGGTGGGAAACTAAGCAGTGAGGAGAACGCAAAGAGTTTGCAAAGGGATATAGACAGGTTAAGTGAGTGGGCAAGAAGGTGGCAGATGGAGTATAATGTGGGGAAATGTGAGGTTATTCACTTTGGTAGGAAGAATAGAAAAACAGAATTTTTTTTAAATGGTGAGAAACTATTAAATGTTGGTGTTCAGAGAGACTTGGGTGTCCAGGTAAATGAAGCACAAAAAGTTGTCATGCAGGTACAGCAGGCAATTTGGAAAGCAACTGGAATATTGGCCTTTATTGCAAGGGGGTTGGAGTACAAATGTAAGGAAGTCTTGCTACAATTGTACAGGGCTTTGGTGAGACCTCACCTGGAGTACTGTGTACAGTTTTGGTCTCCTTATCTAAGGAAGGATATACTTACTTTAGCGGTGGTGCAACGAAGGTTCTTTGGATTAATTCCTGGGATGAGGGGGTTGTCCTATGAGGAGAGATTGAGTAGAATGGGCCGATACTCTCTGGAGTTTAGACGAACGAGAGGTGATCTCATTGAAACACATAAGATTCTGAGGGGGCTTGACAGGGTAGATGCTGAGAGGTTGTTCCTCCTGGCTGGAGAGTCTAGAACTAGAGTGTATAGTCACAGGATAAGGGGTCGGCCATTTAAGACTGAGATGAGGAGGAATTTCTTCACACACAGGGTTGTGAATTTTTGGAATTCTCTACCCCAGAGGACTGTGGATGCTGAGTCCTTGAGTAGATTCAAGGCTGAGATAGATAGATTTTTGGACTCCAGGGGAATCAAGGGATATGGGGATTGGGCAGGAAAGTGGAGTTGAGGTTGAAGATCAGCCGTGATCTGATTGAATGGCGGAGCAGGCTCAAGGGGCCATATGGCCTACTCCTGCTCCTATTTCTTATGTTCTTATTCACTTAATCTATTAATATCTTTCTGTAATTTTTTGCTTCCATCTACACTGCTTACAATGCTGCCTATCTTTGTGTCAGCTGCAAGCTTGGATGTGTGGCTCTCTACGTTGTTAATAAATAGTGAATAGTCGAGGCCCCAACACAGATCCCTGTGGGACACCACTAGTCACATCCTGCCAATTTGTGCCATTATTTTCTTCATTACTGTTAATTTGCTTACGTTAATTATGGTAAGTCCCCGTCTCTGATTCAAAATTAGTTTCCTTGGGGCATCTGGCATGCTATTCTCTTCCTCTACTGTAAATACTGACGCAAAGTAATTATTTAACATGTCCGCCATTTCCTTGTTTTCATTTGTAATATCACCATTGTCAGTTTTTAAGGGGCCCACATTGCTCTTGACCACCCTCTTTTTCCCAATATAACTAAAAAACTTTGTGTTAATTTTAATATCCCTTGCAAGTTTCTTTTCACATTCCCTTTTTGTAACTCTTTTGCTGGTCACCCTTTGCTGTTTCTTTGTATTGCTCCCAGTCAGCAGGATCTGTGCTATTTTTTGCATTTTTGTATGCTTTTTCTTTTAGTTTTATGTTGTCCCTTACCTCGTCGTCAGTTTTTTTTTGGCGAGTGCAGCTTTTGCTCCTTAGGGCTATAAACTGGTTCTGTATCACATTAAATTCTTTTTTGAACACCTCCCACTGATCTTCTGTCGTTTTACCTATTAACAGGTTTGGCCAATTTACTGTGGACAGTCTCTGTCTCATCCCGTTGAAGTCGGTCTTACCTAAAATTTAGAATCTTAGTAGCTGATATGAGTTTCTCCCTTTCAAACACAACGTTGAACTCGATCGTATTATAATCGCTATTAGATAAATGGTCAAGCACCGTTAACTAAATCGGGCTCATTACTCAATCTCAGGTGGCCTGCCCCCTTGTTGGTTCTGGAACATAGTGTTGCAGAAAGCTGTCCTCAACACACAAGAAATTTGCTACCCTTGACATGAGCTCGTCTGCATATCCCAATCTAAATGAAAGTTAAAATCCCCCATTAAAACCACTCTGCCTTTGCTACATGCTTGTCTAATTTCTGCATTTCTACATTCTGAGACTCCACAGCTGCTACCAGGGGGCCTATACACAACTCCCACTATAGTCTTAAATCCTTTTCTATTTCTTTAATTCTATCCATAAAGTCTCCACTGCCTGTTGTTATATCCTCTATTTAATCATTGAAGCAATTTCATCCTTAATCACTAAGGCGACTCCTCCCCCTCCACCAGTTTCCCTATCCTTCACGTAGACCTTATAACCTGGTATATTCAGTTCCGAGTCCTGATCGTCTTGCAGCCATGTCTCAGTAATGGCTACCATGTTGTACCTTTTAAGTTGAATTTGTGCCTACAATTCATTCAATTTGTTCCTTATACTCTGTGTGTTTGTATAAATAACGTTTATTTGGGCCACACACCCGAACCTGTCCTTCTGCTCTAATGTTGTTGTTCTCACACATTTCTTATTCCTCTCTCCTAAATTAATTACTTTACATTTTTTAGTTTTCCCTTTTCCTGTAGCTCCTAAAACATAATTTCTAGCCTATCACTCTACGTTCTTCCTTTTTGTTTGTTTTAGACTTATTATTTATACTACCTCTTCCACTTAAGCCCCCCCCCCCCCCATTTACTAATGTAAAGTCCTTGTGACCGACCTATTTATACTTTCCGCTAGGAACATGATTAACCACACCATCTTTCTTCAACGCCTCTCCTCCATTGTCCAGTTGAGTGGGAATGTCCTTGCTTTGTTCCACTATTATCTATCCAGTGGTAGCCAGAGATTCTCCTGCAATGGGTTCTTTTCCTGCCCTCGCACATTTACCTCTGGAATCCCCATGGATCTATCCTTGGCTCTACCCTATTTTTCAACTACATGCTGCCCCTTGGCGACATCATCCGAAGACATGACGTCAGTTTCCACATGCTACTGACAACACCCAACTCTACCTCACCACCAACACCTCTGTGTTATCAGACTGCCTGTCCACCATCCAGTCTTAGATGAATTGCAAATTCCTCCAATTAAACATTGGAAAGTCCAATGACATTGTCTTCGGTCACTGCCACAAACTCCATTCCTCGCTACTGGTTCCACCCAACCCCCACCCCCGGCCACTGTCTCAGGCTGACAGACTTTTCTCAACCTTAGTATATTATCTGACCTTGATCTGAGCTTCCGACCCTATATCCTCTCCATCACAAAGACCACCTACTTCCACCTCCATATCATTGCCCATCTCAGCCCATCTGCTACTGAAAGCTTCATCCATGCCTTTGTTACCTCCAAACTCGACTATTCCAATGCACTCCTGGCCGGCCACCCATATTCAACCCTCAATATACCTGAGATCATCCAAAACTCTGCTGCACATATCCTAACTCGCAGCAAGTCTCAGTCACCCATCACCGCTATGCTTGCTGACCTATATTGGCTCCCGGTCCATCAACAATTTAATTTTAAAATTCTCATGTTGAAATCGCTCCGTGGCCTCACCTCTTTCTCCCTGAACTCGGCAGCGTCGGCGCTGCGCGTTCCCTGAACTCGGCAGCGTCGGCGCTGCGCGTTCCCTGAACTCGGCAGCGTCGGCGCTGCGCGTTCCCTGAACTCGGCAGCGTCGGCGCTGCGCGTTCCCTGAACTCGGCAGCGTCGGCGCTGCGCGTTCCCTGAACTCGGCAGCGTCGGCGCTGCGCGTTCCCTGAACTCGGCAGCGTCGGCGCTGCGCGTTCCCTGAACTCGGCAGCGTCGGCGCTGCGCGTTCCCTGAACTCGGCAGCGTCGGCGCTGCGCGTTCCCTGAACTCGGCAGCGTCGGCGCTGCGCGTTCCCTGAACTCGGCAGCGTCGGCGCTGCGCGTTCCCTGAACTCGGCAGCGTCGGCGCTGCGCGTTCCCTGAACTCGGCAGCGTCGGCGCTGCGCGTTCCCTGAACTCGGCAGCGTCGGCGCTGCGCGTTCCCTGAACTCGGCAGCGTCGGCGCTGCGCGTTCCCTGAACTCGGCAGCGTCGGCGCTGCGCGTTCCCTGAACTCGGCAGCGTGCCTGACAATATCTGGATCAAATTCCACGTGGCAGACTTGATCAGATTTCACAATCCAGACAAAGGGTTGGGTGAGTATTGTCCTCCCATTTCCTGTCAGTGAGAATAAAGAATTTGCAACACAGCTTTGTAGATAGAGGCAGCCATATTAAAAAAAAACATTAAGAACATAAAAACACAAGGTTACCACTTTATTACAATGCTGCCATCTGCTGATCATTCTGTGCATCTGCTATGACAAAACATTTTTTAAAAAATCCACGAACTATAGAATGTCGATTAATTAGAATACTTTAGTCATGATTGCACTGATTCAACTGTTCACAAATATATACACATTCTTTTGGGAAGCACGGTCATGGAATGGCCATTTGTAATAGCGTAATGAAATCCAAACATTTTATGCCCATTTGTGTTTTTATTTGGAAGGTGGTCTATTAGTTGTGTTTGCTTGATCAGTGTTTCAGACATTTGTAGATATAGAATCATAGAAGTTTACAACATGGAAACAGGCCCTTCAGCCCAACATGTCCATGTCGCCCAGTTTATACCACTAAGCTAGTCCCAATTGCCTGCACTTGGCCCATATCCCTCTATACCCATCTTACCCATGTAACTGTCCAAATGCTTTTTAAAAGACAAAATTGTACCCGCCTCTACTACTGCCTCTGGCAGCTTGTTCCAGACACTCACCACGCTTTGAGTGAAAAACTGCCCCTCTGGACGCTTTCGTATCTCTCCCCTCTCACCTTAAATCTATGCCCCCTCGTTATAGACTCCCCTACCTTTGGGAAAAGATTTTGACTATCTACCTTATCTATGCCCCTCATTATTTTATAGACTTCTATAAGATCACCCCGAAACCTCCTACTCTCCAGGGAAAAAAGTCTCAGTCTATCCAACCTCTCCCTATAAGTCAAACCATCAAGTCCCGGTAGCATCCTAGTAAATCTTTTCTGCACTCTTTCTAGTTTAATAATATCCTTTCTATAATAGGGTGACCAGAACTGTACACAGTATTCCAAGTGTGGCCTTACTAATGTCTTGTACAACTTCAACAAGACATCCCAACTCCTGTATTCAATGTTCTGACCAATGAAACCAAGCATGCTGAATGCCTTCTTCACCACCCTATCCACCTGTGACTCCACTTTCAAGGATCTATGAACCTGTACTCCTAGATCTCTTTGTTCTATAACTCTCCCTAACGCCCTACCATTAACGGAGTAGGTCCTGGCCCGATTCGATCTACCAAAATGCATCACCTCACATTTATCTAAATTAAACTCCATCTGCCATTCATCGGCCCACTGGCCCAATTTATCAAGATCCCGTTGCAATCCTAGATAACCTTCTTCACTGTCCACAATGCCACCAATCTTGGTGTCATCTGCAAACTTACTAACCATGCCTCCTAGATTCTCATCCAAATCATTAATATAAATAACAAATAACAGCAGACCCAGTACCGATCCCTGAGGCACACCGCTGGTCACAGGCCTCCAGTTTGAAAAACAACCCTCTACAACCACCCTCTGTCTTCTGTCGTCAATCCAATTTTGTATCCAATTGGCTACCTCACCTTGGATCCCGTGAGATTTAACCTTATGTAACAACCTACCATGCGGTACCTTGTCAAAGGCTTTGCTGAAGTCCATGTAGACCATGTCTACTGCACAGCCCTCATCTATCTTCTTGGTTACCTCTTCAAAAAACTCAATCAAATTCGTGAGACATGATTTTCCTCTCACAAAACCATGCTGACTGTTCCTAATCAGTCCCTGCCTCTCCAAATGCCTGTAGTTCCTGTCTCTCAGAATACCCTCTAACAACTTACCCACTACAGACGTCAGGCTCACCGGTCTGTAGTTCCCAGGCTTTTCCCTGCCGCCCTTCTTAAACAAAGGCACAACATTTGCTACCCTCCAATCTTCAGGCACCTCATCTGTAGCTGTCGATGATTTAAATATCTCTGCTAGGGGACCCGCAATTTCCTCCCTAACCTCCCATAACGTCCTGGGATACATTTCATCAGGTCCCGGAGATTTATCTACCTTGATGCGCGTTAAGACTTCCAGCACCTCCCTCTCTGTAATATGTACACTCCTCAAGACATCACTATTTATTTCCCCAAGTTCCCTAACATTTACTTTGCACTTTCATTTTTCATCAGTACTCAATCCAAAGACAGCTTGTAATTTTTTAAAAACTAATTTTCACTACAGGAAATGCTCCGATGGATATTTGGATGAATACACAGTAGAAATCCTTCGATTGTTCCTTAAGCTCCACTAAACTGTATGGACTTTTGGCAAAGTTTAACTGCTGTTTTTTGGATGGGAGTGGTAGAGTTTGTAATCAAGATGAAAAAAAGGAAAAAAAGAGATTTATCACCAGTTAGATATAGAACTCTTCTCTGCTCTAACAAAGTGTCTCCACCCCACCCTCAAAGTACACTTCCTACTGCATCAATGTACCATTTTTATTTAGCTCAACAACCATTCTGGTTATGTCTTGGAGTGAAACTTCCAATTAGTGCTAAATTAGAGAATTTTTTGCTGTTAACTTGAGTTCACAAACAATGAGCTTAGGCCCATTATAGCCATACAGAAGAGACTTTCATCCTATCACCTGTGTCACAAAAGTGAAAGAATGTTAATCTGACCCAAAGCAACATCCAGTCCCTATTTATTTTCTCTCATACCACAAGTCACAGTTGGCATGGGGTTGGGGAGAGAAGAGAAGGAGAAGCATTAATGTCTTGCTGCCAGGCCTACGCCAATACCATAGTGCAAAACAATAATGAAATGTTTGAAGAGCAGAGAGGGTGAGAAAAGGCCCACAACCTTCATGCTGTACCCAAGTTAGATCAACTTACTTCACATTATGGACTCCCATCCTTTCAGTCCATCATTTTTGTGTCAAATAGCAATTTCATTATCTCTGAATATATGCCACTAGATATTTGAGCAATGAAATATAAAGATTTTTTTTTCCCTTTGGCTTAACTGGCTCACTGTGGCCTGATCTGAAAAGATTTCACATTAGTATGATAATGACCTGCAGACTTGTGGAGTTTTAATTCAAACAATGTAATTTTGGCCATTGTGTCATTCACATTGCAATTCTAACTGAAAGCAACTATCATTTTGTGTTCAAATTTAACTTACAAAAATAGAAAATTTGATGTATTTTATATATACTTTTTTTTATTCCAACAAATATAACACTTACATCTTTGAAGTATTGCTGCAAATCAGTGATCCTGATATCGTGTGCAGTTCCACAGGTATCCTCAGGGTAAATCTGCTCTTCATCACTGGTTGGCAGTTTCTTTGGTTCAGTGCTTCTGCGACGGTGCCCAAGGACTGTTATGAATTCACAAGTCAGTACTGGCATGTATAAATGCCAGAAATACAGTAACAAGCACATGATGATTCAATCCTTTCTCTCAGAATTGCAACTTCCAAACTATCATGCATGAGAAATTAGCAAGAGCAACATTCATTTAATTAAAAAAACCATAAAAACCAGTGAAGATAAAACAAATAACAACTGCATTCACATATGGGGAAAAAACTACTTTGTTTGATCTTATATATAAAACTACTACTAAAACACACACACACACACACACACACACACCTCTGTATAGTTGCACCCAACGGATTGAATCCCTACATAGTCTTATAATTCCCCCTTCCTCATAGTCTACATATTGGATAGAATGAGAGTACTGAGGGAAATCTTGAAGTTGGAGTAGAAAGAGTAAATTGTAGCTGATAAATTCTAACAAAATTTAAAATAAACAATACAACAAATAATTTCAGCTGAAACCATTCAACGATAACATATATACCAATAATTCTCCAATTACTCTGTTCCAGTTTTCCAGGAGTATATCTATATCAACTTTAAGACTAGATAAGAAAACCAATCTATGGCTATCTAAAAGGGATTTTTATACCATTGAAGTGCAGTCCATATTATAGGAGCATGGGTGAGAGGTGCTGAGTGGGTCTCTCTCTGGCGGTTGCACTCCATAGTGCAAATGTCCCCACAAAAATGTGGGTCTACAAATTGCCATCAGATTAAGGAAGCTAATTTCAGTGAATTAAACACAGGTAGCCAGTTCCCCAACACCCACATTTCCATTAATATAGTAACTGGTTCTCCGCTTTCCACAGCGGAGGCTAGCACAGCCGGACTTTAAAAGTAAAAGGGTGAGAGCAACGAAAGGAGGTCATTTTTCCTAGATGGGAGAGAAACAATTGGGCAATATATCATTTCAGAATTAGTTCTCAATTTTATAGAGCAGTGTATAAGTTGTAGGCATGGGCATTATTTAAAATAATAGTATTAACATTGAGCAATCCTAATTAAATATCCTTTATGAAAAACCTTTCAGGACTACAGAAATTAGTTTTGGCATACCACTCAGAATCATTATGTTAGTTCTCTGACCTTTATATTCAATGCCTTGGGAGTATTAAACAGAAGCCAGCTTCAGGGAAGAAAGCATTCTGTGCAACGCAGCTGGATTTTCTTTTGGAATCATGTGTCATCCCAGTTTAACAAGCTACATGTAACAGCAATTTACCTCTTGGGAGTACAACAATAAGCAATGTCATACTTCTATAAAATAATCGTCAAATTTAGTTTATATAAATGTATCGTTGATATCAAGTAGTGCAAAATAAAATTTACAACTTGTGAAATTGGTTACCTGATGAAGCCTGCAACAGAATCACTAATCCAGTTGGTCTTTCCTGTGTTGATGGGCCACTTTGTCCACAAATTACACAGTCATACACAGTTTCTGAATCCTGCTGTTCTGATGATCCTATATCCATGGCAACATCACTATCAGGTGATTCTGAAAGAATAGCCTCTGTAATTAGAGTCCACTCAAGTAGACACATTTACACAAATAAAGGTTTAAAATATGCGCATTTATAAAGAGAAACATTAACTGAAATGCAATGAAACTCCATATACATTCACCCCTCTCCCTACCCCATTTTCAGCTAAGGCAGATCTGAGAGATAGAAGCTTGCCTCTTTTATATCCCAGATTGAAAACATGCAAGGTGAACCTGGGAAAGAATGACTGCAGATTAAAATATTTAGAATTTTCTAAGCTGCCTTGCAACATATGTCAGAAGAAAAATATCTACTTTTCCACTTCCTGGCTTGTAAAGAAAAGCTCCACTAATACTTTATTGTTGTAATACAATACAATATTGGAAAATGTGAGGTTATGCACTTTGGCAGGAAAAATCAGGGAGCAAGTTATTATCTTAATGGCGAGAAACTGGAAAGTACTGCAGTACAAAGGGATCTGGGGGTCCTAGTGCAAGAAAATCAAAAAGTTAGTATGCAGGTCCAGCAGGTGATCAAGAAGGCCAACGGAATGTTGGCTTTTATTGCTCGGGGGATAGAATATAAAAACAGGGAGGTATTGCTGCAGTTATATAAGGTATTGGTGAGACCGCACCTGGAATACTGCATACAGTTTTGGTGTCCATACTTAAGAAAAGACATACTTGCTCTCGAGGCAGTACAAAGAAGGTTCACTCGGTTAATCCCGGGGATGAGGGGGTGGACATATGAGGAGAGGTTGAGTAGATTGGGACTCTACTCATTGGAGTTCAGAAGAATGAGAGGCGATCTTATTGAAACATATAAGATTGTGAAGGGGCTTGATCGGGTGGATGCGGTAAGGATGTTCCCAAGGATGGGTGAAACTAGAACTAGGGGGCATAATCTTAGAATAAGGGGCTGCTCTTTCAAAACTGAGATGTGGAGAAACTTCTTCACTCAGAGGGTAGTAGGTCTGTGGAATTTGCTGCCCCAGGAAGCTGTGGAAGCTACATCATTAAATAAATTTAAAACAGAAATAGACAGTTTCCTAGAAGTGAAGGGAATTAGGGGTTACGGGGAGCGGG
The DNA here is from genome assembly GCF_035084215.1 of Heptranchias perlo. NCBI lineage: Eukaryota > Metazoa > Chordata > Chondrichthyes > Hexanchiformes > Hexanchidae > Heptranchias > Heptranchias perlo. Next base: position 50,487,465 of record NC_090331.1, read on the forward strand.
CAGGAAATTGGACATGAATTTAAATTTGAGGTTAGGATCAGATCAGCCATGATCTTATTGAATGGCGGAGCAGGCTCGAGGGGCCGATTGGCCTACTCCTGCTCCTATTTCTTATGTTCTTATGTAAACATGCACTAGGGCTCGACTCAAAAATAACATGCCACAAGTCAACAAATTATCTGATTATACTATTAGTCAGAACAGAAAGTTTTAGAATACAACTGCAATGAATATGTTTAACTTTCTTCTAGATTATTCATTAAAATACGTAATCGAATTTGTTCCCCTCGTAACCATATTTTTCCATTAAAAATAAGATTTCAAATAATGTTTTCACTTAGGAATGGCCCCTATTTATCCTTGGTTCCTTTCCAGACATTGTTCAAATATTAAGCTTTCCCATTTGTGTGCAAGTTTGGAGTGCAAATAAATGAATAGGTAAAAACTAGAAACATTTAGTTGCTTTGAGCAATTCAGTTTGAAATGTTTGCTAGAGCTAAGAACGTTAAAGGTGACCTGATAGAGGTCTCCAAAATTATGACTGGATATGAGAAGATAAACAATAAATGTTTCCACTGGTCGCCAAGGCAGTAACAAGAGGGCACAAATTTATGATGATCATAAAAAGAATTAAAGGGAAGCTTAAAAAAAAATCTTTATAGTAAGTGGTTAGATTTTGGAATTCTCTGCCCCAAACCATTGTTGAAGCAGAGTCCACAGGTTAATTCAAAAGAGAATTACGTAGTTGCTTAAAAAAAATGTAAACTTCTCTAGGTTGTACTCTTCTCTGCTCCACCATCAGTGGTACAGCATTTATCCATTTAAAAGATGAATTTTTAAAAACAAAGAAAACACTTGTCAAGGAGGCCAATATACAGCAAAAAGATAATGTTCTGTATGATGCTCTAGCCACAAAAGTACAGTTCTAAAGGTGTTGCAGTGTGCAGCTGCATTCTCTAAGAGAAAGATCTAGTCTATCCATTAATCAGAGGCGGAAGCATCGAAGCCACCATTTATAACCTCCCTGTTAAAACCAAAAAAGCACTCAAAAGTTGTTCAGTAATCATACTTCATCCCAATCAAATGCCCCACCCCTAGGTGGATGAATGCTGTCAATCCCAGATTCCCCTTAGTCTTTGTTCAAGGAAACTGCTAAACAGTCACATTATTGCACATATTCTTGTCACGAGCCTGCTTCTAGTCTTCAAAACAGAGGCTCTCAAGTCACAAGAGCCATGGCTTGCCTCTCCGGACAAAATTGGACTCTACTGTAATGGTCCCTGTGGTTTAATGACACTGACATTCAGTGTCTCAGCTCATATGTGATTGGCAGCCATTGGTGCGGTATTATAAAGCAACCAGTGTTAATAATAACATCTCCAAGTGTCAAACTTCATCCCCCAATCAGAAGAGAATGAAGGAAGCATAGAAAAATGGCAGAAAATAATAAAGGAAAAATAAGTTGTATACAATAATATACTTCGATGGAGCTATGACAACAATACCAATTTTTTAAATACACAAATACACAATAAGATTTAAAAAGCATTTGGACAGTTACATGGGTAAGATGGGTATAGAGGGATATGGGCCAAGTGCAGGCAATTGGGACTAGCTTGGTGGTATAAACTGGGCGACATGGACGTGTTGGGCCGAAGGGCCTGTTTCCATGTTGTAACTTCTATGATTCTATGCTACTTAATTGCATTTCAATTACTTTGACCCAAAGAAGTCAGTCAGAATTTGTAAAGAAATAAACCTCATTTTGCATGGAACTACAGAAACAAATCCTTAACGGATCTATGCACTGTTTACTAATGTTATGGCAACTATGAAATCTAAGACTTGAGTTCAACACAATTTCATACTGATCAGCTATTTTAATCACTTTTTAGTATGGAAAATGAGCCAAAACATGCAAACAGGAAGCAAAGCCTGTAACAAAAATCTAGCTAGGTACAAGTTAACCTCGCTACCTTACTCTTGCACTTTAGAGAATCAGATGGCTTAAGAATATATTAATACTGGGCACCAAACTACTGTTGACATCTTTCAGTTTAAATCAGTGCCGTGAATGATTAGAAATGAACAGAACCAAGACAGGGATAGCTGCCAGGGACAGAAAACCCTTGACATCTCATTTCCAATTATCAACATGAAGCTCAAAATCAGGATTACCTTGAACGTGACCTTTGTTAACATATTGTATTAATAAAGGGCACTAAGTAATTTATCAGTGTTTTAACCAACTTGGGTTTAAAAAAGGGTCAATGAATTAAATTCTGTATGTCTTCACCTTCATTAAGGTGAACAGTCCACATGTGAGACTTTTCTGTCCACACTATGAAGCTTTGTATGAACTAATTTAACAGAGCACATCACATGGTTATAAACATTTTATTTTCAACCAGTCTTGCAAATAACTAAACAGCAATGAACAAATATTCAACTCTCAAGTAGGCTGAATTTCCTGAAAAACCAACTGTTTACAGTTACTATTTGGGCTTATGAAACACCATTTTCTCACTCAAAATGCATGACGACGGTTTCCATGAACCAACCACGTTCCTTACAATTTGAAATTTTTTACTTCTGGCAAGAGCAGAAAGTGACTTAGCCCAGACTTAGCCAAATAAGTCTGATTATGATTAAGTTGTTTGCTGTAATTTATGTAGGATTCTCACAGGATTCAGCCGTTCAAAAGTAGGAAAATATCCAGTTGCTAATCCAGTTTCATGCAAGCTAAAAGGAACTAATTAAATTTATTTACAATTAATTTACAGCAGCAAGGAAATTGAGAAAATACTGCACAGCACAAGGAGAAATGTACAGTACATGCATCTAGGGCTTTAACGCAAAGTAATCTGGTCTCCCAATAAACTCTTTCAGGTCTCCCTTTTTGATATCTGTAAAATTATCAGGACAGATTCTCCTGTTCCCAAGCACGGCAAATACAGGAAAGTTGAGCGGGGAGAAGTACGCGGCTGTAAGGGAGTCCACATGATTTTCTATCCATGTTTGCACTCTTCCCAGCCCAAATTTTATGTTTGCATTGCATGTAGGTGATTCAATAGCCCTCGGAGCAGGAAAATCTGCCCAATCATCTTTTGAAATATCAAGTGTCTTGCAGAGCATATGTAAGCTAAAGCTTATGGATTTCTATAGCATGGAATAGCCTTAAGTCCAAGTAAAATTGCGGAACTAACCCAGAATAAATTTATACACAGATCAAAGTCCAAGTTAGGAAAAGCATATCTGAGCAGCCATTTTAGTTTTTAAGTAAACTGAATCTCTCTTGGATCTGTTTTACCAGTTTCTGAATATCTATACACAAACTTCTTATAACCAAAACTCTAGACACACAATATTGCTAATGGCTACAAGGTACAAATTCTCACATTGCAAAGAAATTCATTCTCTTAAAAGGGATTTAACTAAATTATGTTAAATTAGGATGAGGCAGTTGAGCATTCTTGAAGTTTAGTATTGACTGAAAACCTAAAACAAATCACTTAGTCTAACTAACGTTTGAATGGTGCATGCAGTTAAACATACACACTCAATAAACCAGCATATACTTCACAATTTGTACACATATCCATTGGAGTCTGTGGTTTATTGTGATTTTATTTGGGAGATTATTGCTATGCTTGCTCTTCCTCAACTTTGCAGGGTTTTAATGAGCTTCGTGCTCCGATACAGTGCTACATGAGCATTAAAATCAAGAGTTTTACCTGGAAGTAAAGATGCAAATACCAGAAGGCAGCACTTCCTTTCAAATCCCTCCCTGCCAATTCAGCTGATCCCACAGGGATTATCAGAGTTGAAAGAAACTTTGAGACATTAAAGTCAAAGTGCAGTGTGGAAATGTCAACTACCAACAAGTGTACATGGAGGCACGAGTGCAATGACCATGTGAAACAATGGCTAAAGCCAACACAAGAAACATCAAAACAGTTACATGGGAGGTTAAATCCTTAATAGTTGTTTAACATCTAAGGTAAACACTTCCATAATGGGGAACCTAGTATACTTTTTTGGGGGGGGGGGGGGTGGAGAGCTGGCAGGGAAAATGGCAGCAGAATCCTGCTTAGTCATGGAGCTTAAGCAGATTCTGGTGCTGTACTCAAAATACACATTAGTAAAGGAAAATTCACCACCATGTTGATAATTCTAAATATGGTTTTGGCCCTGCACTTCAGTCGCTAACTGAAATTCACTGGAGTACACGGAACAACAAAGTTCTTGGCTGGAAATAAAGAAAGAATGTGTGTTTATACAGCCTTGTCACAACCTCAGGACATCCCAAAGCACTTTACAGCCGATGAAGTACTTTTTAAAATATAGTCACTGTTGTAAGGGAGTCAAAGACTCTTTAGAAGGAACTCACAACAAACCTGGACCCATTGCTCCAGAGGAGTTTAAGAGAGAGGTATATGCAAGAGTTGTCCTGCCACCTGTGATATTAACACATTCTGGAAAGGTAGAGAGAGTTATCATACTTCAAAGATAACAAAAACAATTTCTTGATTAATACTGTTGTTTGAAAAGCCCCATGAGTAATGTAAAACATGAAACCATGAAAAATATGAAACCAGATGAGGCCATACATAAGTGGCTTTTGATTCATAGACACTTTTTTTATTATTAAAGTCCACCTCCCAACCACTGGCTTATCCTACTGTTTACTAAGAAATGAGCAAGTAGTCATTTTTTTTCTGACAATAAAAATCATCCAATTTGTACTGCTTCTAGCTGACTCCCTCTCAAGGCAGATTCTGAATGGATAAGACATGTATCACAGCTTTATTGGCAGAAACAGGTTTTAGTACAAGCACAACTGTGATAGAAATTGAAACTGGCACTTATGTCCTTTGTAACCACAAATAATTTGAAGAGGTAAGCCAAACACTTCCAGTGTCAATGTTAATGTATCAGTTTGGCTCAGTTGGTAGTACTCTTGCCTGTGGATGAGAAAGTGATGGGTTGAAGTCCACAACAGAACTTCAATACATAATGTAAACTGACACTCCAGTGCAGTACTGAGGTCATATTGCATTGTCAGTGGTGTCCTTCAAAGAAGACACTAAACCGATGTCCTTTCTACTTGGCCAGGTCTTTAATGATCCCATAGCATTATTCAAAGAACACCAGGGTGCCCTGACTGACATTCCTTGCTTGACAAATGCTATTATATATAAGTTTAATTGGTCAATCATTTTTTTTTGTTTGCGAAATGTTTGCCTGCACATCAGACCCCACATTCAAAAATAATTAATTGTGTGAAGTGCTTTGCAACACTGATGATGTGATATGCTATAGAAATGCAAGTATTTTCTTATCTATGTTTTTTAAATGAATTGTAGACTTCATGAATTAAATACGTTTCTAACTCCTGTTTGCGTACTGTTGGAGTCCAGATCTAATGAACCACATTTTACCAGCTGAAAACAATGTATATTACCAGAGACAGACTAATGTAATTGCACCAAATTTTGATCCACTTCCCTAACAGTTCCTAAAAGTAACACATTTATTTAAACATTATTGTTAATTTATCGAAATTGCCAAATACATTTGCTGTGTCGGACAAGCAGTTATTTGTGTCAATAATAAAATGTCAAGCTTATTTCTGCCCACTTGTGACTGTTCTGTACTACTGTGTAATTTATAATCAGTTCTAATTTCAGGGATTTAACAAAAATGTGTGTCTTTGGCTCATGCCTCTAAATCATGTATAGTAAAACTACATATTAACTAACGTAATAACTAGCTCTTCTGTAGTTCCCTTGCACCACAGCTCTAGCAAAATGCACACCACAGCTGAATATACTCAACATTAAACTTTAAAACTGTAGATTACATTTCAAGCAGGTAGAGGTTATACTGAATGGAGGTTGCATACAAATGTAGTCTTGTAATACAAAACTTAGCTTTTCTTTGATACATACAAATGTTGCTCAACATTACAGGCGAATGCTTAAATGTACATTTTTAAACCTTCACTTATGCTGCACTCTAGTTGACGAACATTAATAAATGTGTTGAATGCATAAGATTAGCAAAAATTATATAATTTTTAAATGCCATTTCACCGGTTTTCTACAAATTTAATCTTAAAGGTTAATAGTATATAGACATCAAGCACAATTCTTGCTTGTTGCCTATAAAATTACTTGGAAGGGTGGTGCAGTACACATCGAAGTTCCTACATGCTGTGCCATGGAGTCCTAGGAGGTAGATAAACTGCTGATATTTTACGAGGCAAGCTCCTGATCACATCCATTCCACCAAGATGTGGTCCTGAGCAAAGGCCAAGTATTCATCTACTGAAGGAGGGAGGGGCAGAAATCTGAGGAACATAGTCACCTGCCTACACTATAAGGCAGAAATGGCCTATGAAACAAAAGGTGACATATTGATGAAAAATGTACTTGTATTATTTTCTGCTTTAAAAACAGCACACTACATTAACCTATTGAGTAATAAAACAGTAATCTTAATGGGAAATATGAACCAAATCAATCCTGACTCCATAAAATTCCACCCTGTTGCAAAATTATGTAGATACAGAAGTGCATGTTATCTGTATTGCTGGTGTGATGCACTTTTAGATTGCTGAAGTTTGACTATTACTATTAGGAGCTCTTAACAGAAATCAATTAAAAAAATACAACTCACAAAAAAACTCATTAGTTAACCATTTATGAGAGCACCAGCAGTGGAATGAAATAGCTCATCTCCTTCCTGTGAGTAAGCATACTGCTCCCAGAGAATAGTTTAACATATTCAGAAAAATTAGATCTGGACCCCTCTGCTCTGTGACCACTATAAAAAGAGAGCTAATTCATTATGGGATCAATAAAGCAACTCAGTGCCCGGAGTACTGCTGCGTATCAACACTGAGTCCCAATGGGCTGCTGAAGCCCAAGGCCAATGGAATGCCAAATTGCACAGCTAATCATAACACAACCCGGAAGTGCCTTAGGAGCTACTGTACCAGTAGTGCAGTAGGTTCATTAAAGCTCCAATTCTCATGCAGATGACGGGCAGTCCTATAACTCAAGTGGAGTGACTTAACAGTGCTAAGCGTTTATATTAAGATGTGTGCTGCTTCAACTGGGTCCTTTCTCTTAAAAAGGTACATTATTGTTTTTGCTGCAGCTGTTTAAAAATGAGACATCTCTTTATTAAAAAAAATCCTCAATTTGCTTGACTGGAAGGTACGGACTACAAAATAAAATCAAAAGATTTGCAAATCATTTAATATTTGTACAGAAAACACAGTATTTCTGAAGATCTGCAAACAATCTATAACAAACACAGATTCAGATAGTACAAAATGATCACTCACTTGTAAAATGAAGGGATAAATACTGAAATTTAGTTTAACATTGCAAATTACATTACAAGTCACCAAGTTATAAAGCATACAGCAGGATTCAGGTGTCTAGTCATCCTGTCAGGCAAACATTGAACCAAGCATTTCAAAGAACCAATCACTTCAAAATTACAAATATGGTAAACCTTTACTTTAAAAAAAAATTAAACTGTTCCATTAGCCACTGGCTAGGGACTTTGCAATAATGGAACATTATAGTTGTAGAAATCAATTTCTTATGATGTAATGTTATGCATTTCAAGATTGACACAAACTAGCAACATCATGTAACAAGAAATGCACCATTATAAATTAACTTCAAATGTCAAAAATGTTTTCAATTTCATAAAAAAGTACCAATATTTATTTTGAAATGAAGGTCAAAGACCAGCTATGATATTGTTCCAGCACAGCCAATAAAAGATATCTTCTATTACCATTGCTTCAGGCTACAGCAAAATGTATTACCACTATGCCAATAATACATTATACAGTACAAAACATTCACAAGGATTGGCAGATATAAAATATCTTTCTAAATCACACAATAAAGCTGACCTCAAACTAAAATTAGTTTGTTTTTAATCTAATAGGTTGTCACAGAAGCCACTACCAACCTACAAAACCAAAACAATTCATTTCTTCTTTCCCAGATGCTCGACTCTAACCCTATCCACCCAGTGGAAACATGGCAGGTGGGCAGTTAAATATGAGCAGGTTATTTAGCTGCTCAGATCCCAACCATTTTCAACCTTTGTAATGTTAATCTGCAGGGTTTTGAAAAGGAGATGAGGTGCCTGCCTAAAGCAGGAGGGAGTATCATAAATTTATGCAAATCGGATCCGATTACATCAACAGGAATTGATTATAGTTTATTTTTTAAACCAGGGTTGGGCAGTAAAGTGGCACTGGCTTTCAGGCTGAAGACAGAAGAGGCCCTTCTGGAAAGTCCAAATCTTTCCTTTTTGGGGCCAGAATGCTCTTCCAAGCCCTACAAGGAAAGTCACAGCCTCCCCCTTCCCTTCCGCAAGACCCTCCCAACCACTTATCTGGAAGTCAGCAGGCAGCCAAGGAGTGCCCAATCTTCGCTGTCAGAAGCCACTCTATATTCTCTTCATGGTACTTGGTATTGGATAGGATATCGGCAGCAGAGTTTTGGATGAGCTGAAGTTTATGGAGGATGGAGGACGGAGGATAGAAGGCCAGACAGTACATCATTGGAGTAATCAAGTAGAGAAGGGACAAAAGCACGTATGAAGCTTTCAGCATCAGATGGCCAGAAGTGGAGTAGAGCCAGGTCACGTTACTGAGGTGGAAGTAAGCAGAGTGATGGAGAGGATATGAGATTGGAAGCTCAGTTTGAGTTCAAACAGGATGCCGAGGTTGTAAAGTGCCTGATTTAGCCTGTGACAGTGGTTAGGGAGGGAAATGGAGTTGGTGGCAAGGGTATGGAGTTTGTTGTCAGAGCTAGCAGCAGAGGTAAATGAACTGATTAATTTGAAAAACAAGCTCAAAATTGGAAAGAGATTGCAGTTCAATATAGTACAGTAAAATTTGGATTGTAAATTCAGATACATGTATAAATGCTTCACTATTTGTGTTGTTTGTCAAAAATAACATTTTCCTGTACCTACATTTTCCTATATTTTGAGGGCACATAAACTTCTATGAAGGTTTGACTTATACACTAGATTACATTTAGTCCTGAAGACTATGAATCTATTTTCTCCTCAACCCAACTCCCAAGGTCACTGACCGTGAGAGGGTGAGCAACCAACTCATTCTGAATCAGCTGCCAGGGGGTGTACAAGAGCAATCATGGGACAACTCTCCGTTTCCTTGTCCCCAAAAGCTGCCTTCTTTAGCAGCATGTTTGAGATCAAATACTTTGAGTAAAAGGATCAGAGATGCATTGTACCATGTCACTCTACTACACTGCAGTACATCTTAATGCCACTGTAGCAAATGTTAAAGCAAAGCAATTTTTTTTTAAATGTTATTGTTAGAATCACAGCACCATAGTACAGCCAATAACATGTCATTTTGGTGGCTATCAGAACTAAATTACTGGACATAAAAAGAAAAAGCCACAATGTTGGAAATCTTAAATTAACAAATGGAAAATGTTGAAATTGGATAAACCCAGGTTAACGTCAGGTACAGTATAAAGAATTTTTACAACTCAAAAACTTTACTAGACCTTTTACATGAATAACTTTACCCTAAGCACCGAACATGCTTTACAATCCCCATGATAATTTTTCATCAAATGTTATCACAAAAATAAATCTGAAATTTTCAAAACAAAATCAGAACTAAGGCAAAACTCAACTCATTCCAAATCAACAGTATGTTTAAAAACAATATAAAGTCATATAGCTTAGCAACAATATGCAACTGAGCTGATTAGTTTACCCAGCAAAAATGTCTCATGCGTTCTTGTTTACTCTGTACATGGAAGCATTTGTTTCATCAACTCGCCATCTCTACATAATACATATTTTATTTAAAATATACACCATTTGAAATTAACGTTAAAAATATCCTGAAATGTTATTAGTCAGTAGCATTAAATGCATAATTATGGGTGTTTATTCCAGGTAACTACACAAAATAATGCTGCATTTCAATCTGCAACATTAATTTAAGTCAAGTTTTTATATCAGTCAAGTCTATAGAAACAATCTAATCATCTACCACCATCTAGTGTCTCCACGTGTGCAGCAACACACTAATAATACAACATATTAACCATCTAAATATTTTTCCTTTGTAACTTGCGTTTCTTGCACCTATAAATACAACTGCAATATTAAATACTCTTCCAAACTTATTCAAACCTGTCAGACATTAATAAATTATATTTATTCCAACAACCTTCAGTTAAACAATGGGTCCATGGCAATAGGGTCACATTCTTTACATCATTACTTCTTTTATGGACAAATTATGGTTACTCAATCCACTATTTAAATAAGTGGTTTAAATATTATTTTCTATATTTTACTAATGCAAAAATTAATAGAAAATTTGTATCTGTGCCAAGTATTTATGCAACAAACTCCACCTAAGCCATGCTCAAAATTACTTGTAAAATTAATGTATATATAAAATTAAATAGCTGGATAGTGGATGAAAGCCAACCTGATCTGAAAATAAGCCACCTCTACCAAGAAAAAAAATTGTTGTGAAAGGCAATGTTGAGACAGTTTATGTTGTTAATTGATATACTGCCGCTTTTAAATTTAAGAATTGCCAGAATTTGAGATGTAATAGCAACTACCGAATAAACACATTAAAAGTAATATTATCTTAACTTTTAAAAAAAGTTTAGTTCCTGATCAATACATATGCCAGTATTGTTGAAGATGTTATGCTTTCTTCATCTAGCACTTCTCGTTACTCCCCCCACCTCCCAAAATGAAAGTTCAGAGCCTGGAAGCTGCCATTTTAGGTTTGTGTGCACTGGGATTAAAAATAAAATATTCTGTGCCGAGCAAATGGTGGCAAAATTATAGTATAATGTGCAGGAAACATCAAAGGAGGAAAAAAGGCTCAATTTAAATAGATTTACTTTTAAAAAATACTCCAGTTCCAATATTCTGATACAGCCTAATGGTCATAAATACCTTCAATCATATTAGGTATCAATTCACATCTTTTCAACAAATATAAAGGGAGCTAATTTGTTATTTATTACACATCTTAGAAAAATGTGATAGGAATGTTTATAAAGTTTGATCTTCCAATATAAATAAATGAAAGTTAATTTACCTCACCTCACTGGATTTCAATTCTCTACTTTCATCAGGAAAAAAACATTACTACTTCATATCTGGAAACTTTGGTACGTGGGAAAATCTAGGAAATACTACAAGTTTTGCAATACTTATCTTAACTTATCGAATTATATTGTAATCTGTCTAAGTGCTTGTTTTTGTTTTTAAAGAATATTCTGCCACCATTGTTACCAATGCCTGCTTACAATTTCTTGACTGTTTAAAAAATCCAAAGCTGAACATGAAGTTATCACAAATAATAAATACATCCAAATTGTCCAATATTTAGCATTGAAGATTTCTGTCAGTTGCTTTGCTGTATTTAATTAGTTTTGTATGTGATCCCTAGATAACAATTTTATGTCTGTTAGAGGCCAAAAGCTAGGTAAAGATGTGAGAACATTGCTGAATACAGTACAAGTCTCTAATTGCAAAGAACATTTTCCCTTACTAAACAGTGTGTGTCAAGGTGGCTCCCTGGAGGCAGAACAACTATTAGTACTTTGATATCTTCTGCCCCAACCCTTCACCTCATTTCCCAAAAGACAGTAGAAACTAATTTATTTTTCTAACTAGGCTCAGCAGCCTGAGGTGATGTCACCTTGCTTGTAAAAAAAACACCATCTTTGTTCTTACTTGCCTGAGGTACTTCTATTTCAAGGACTATGCAATAACATTTGAAACACCTCCTATTGAGAAACACTTAAGAATTTTTGAAACTCGCAGTTGGTGTCAGTTGGATGTCAAATAATCTTGATCAGGACCATCAAATAAAGGTAATTTAATATTTCCACAACTTAGATGCAAAAATCTAACTCAAATTAATATTTTCTCATAGTTTTACACAACAATCCAAAGTGGTGAATACAATAAGAAGAGCAAGGAAAATATTCCAACATATTCTCAGACTCCACTTATAGTATCCTCCATAGACCATCTAAAGTAAATCACTTGTGATATGCATGAGTAGAAGTATAGTTGTAGAAGTTACTATAATTGGAACGTTAAAGAAATCCACAACCGATAAGTGACAAGTTAAGAATCGCACCTTGTAACTCCAGTGTTTTGACTTCCTCCCTCCAAGAAGTAGCTCAATCCTGCCCAACCTTGATCATGAGTGTCTCTTAAAATCTAAGAACGAGCATCTAACCCCCCCCCACCCCAAGTGTATCCTCCACTTACCTAAACATTCAAATAAAAACCCTAACATCTCAATTTGAGAGCTTTTTTAAAAAAAAACTCATTCCCTTTCAGTACTTCCTATCTGTCCAACCTACATAGATAGAGAATGAACTTTCATATTGCAACATTCCAATCATAAATTTCTGAAATTATGCCCTCCTGTTTTCCCTCCCAGGGTTAGAACTTTGTGTTACTATTTTACAAAATGGCATTGAGGATCTAATTAGACAACAGGCAATGTTTGCTGACAACCAACTAAAGAGATATGGAAACCATAACATTACAAAAGGCAAGAGATGGAAGTAACTTTAAAAAGGCTAGTGGATCTCCCATGGTGAGCAAGAGGAGATGCTGTTTTAAAACATGACTAAGACTAGACATCAACTGTCCCTCCCATTCCCACCAGTCAGACGCTAATGCTCATCCCCCTTCCTCTCTTTTTCCTCCAGCACCACACTCCAAAGCCTTTCTTCACCCCCCCACAACATGTTATCATTCCCTCTGTATTCTCAGCCATCATTCAACAGGGGGTCGGTCCCTCCCTCCCTCCCTCCCTCCGTCCGTCCGTCCCCCACAAAGTTAACCAACAGGGTCTTTCTGTCTCCCTCCCCGGTCCCCATATCAGCATCTCTCTTGTCTTCCCATTCCCCAAGCTGCAGAGTGTCTGAAATCAGTGTTTAGATTTTCAGGATTATTGTAGCTCAATAGTCATTAAAAGCCAGCCCAAAAGTAGTTCAAAAATATTCATCAATCAAAACAAAACATATAAACAACAACTTGCATTTATATTGCGCCTTTAAAGTAATAAAATGTCCCATGGCACTTCACAGGAGCATTATCCGAGCCACATAAGGAGCTTTTAGCGCAGGTGACCAAAAGCTTGGCCAAAGAGGTAGGTTTTAAGGAGTATCGTAAAGGAGGAGAGCGCGGTAGAGAGGCAGAGAGGTTTAGGGAGGGAATTCCAGAGCTTAGGCCTAGGCAGCTGAAGGCATGGCCGTCAATGGTGGAGCGATTAAAATAGAGAATGCACAAGAGGCAAGAATTGGAGGAGCGCACAGATCTCAGAGGGTTGTAGGGCTGGAAGAGGTTACAGACAGAACAGGTGCAGAAAATAATCAATAAGGCTAATGGAATGCTGGCCTTTATATCTAGAGGACTAGAGTACAAGGGGGCAGAAGTTATGCTGCAGCTATACAAAACCCTGGCTGGACCGCACCCGGAGTAGTGACAGCAGTTTTTGGGCACCGCACCTTCGGAAGGACATATTGGCCTTGGAGGCAGAGCAGCGTAGGTTTACTAGAATGATACCCTCACTTCAAGGGTTAAGTTACGAGGAGAGATTACACAAATTGGGGTTGTAAAGTTTCGACGGTTAAGGGGTGATCTGATCAACGTTTATAAGATATTAAGGGGAACAGATAGGGTGGATAGAGAGAAACTATTTCCGCTGGTTGGGGATTCTAGGAGTAGGGGGCACAGTCTAAAAATTAGAGCCAGACCTTTCAGGAGTGACATTAGAAAACACTTCTACACACAAAGGGTGGTAGACGTTGGGAACTCTCTTCCACAAACATCAATTGATGCTAGCTCAATTGCTAGTTTTAAATCGGAGATAGATAGCTTTTTGGCAACCAAAGGTATTAAGGAATATGGGCCAAAGGCAGGTATATGGAGTTAGATCACAGATCAGCCATGATCTTATCAAATGGCGGAGTGGGCTCGAGGGGCTGAATGGCCTACTCCTGTTCCTATGCTCCTATGATCCAGAGATAGGGAGGGGTGAGGCCATGGAGGGATTTGAAAACAAGAGTAAGAATTTTAAAATCGAGGTGTTCCTGGACCAGGAGCCAATGAGGGTCAGCGAGGACAGGGGTGATGGGTGAACGGGACTTGGTGCAAGTTAGGAAACAGGCAGCAGAGTTTTGGATGAGCTCAAGTTTATGGAGGGTGGAAGATGGGAGGCCGGCCAGGAGAGCATTGGGATAGTCAAGTCTAGAGGTAACAAAGGCATGGATGAGCGTTTCAGAAGCAGATGAGCTGAGGCAGGGGCGGAGACAGGCGGTGTTACGAAGGTGGAAGTAGGCGGTCTTGGTGATGGAGCGGATATGTGGTTGGAAGCTCAACATGGGGTCAAATAGGATGCCACGGTTGTGAGCGGTATGGTTCAGCCTCAGAGAGTAGCCAGGGAGAGGGATGGAGTCGGTGGCTAGGGAACGGAATTTGTGGTGGTTCCCAATATTTACTTGGAGGAAACCTTTGCTCATCCAGTACTGGATGTCAGACAAGCAGTGTGACAAATTAGAGACAGTGGAGGGGTCGAGGGAGGCGGTGGTGAGGTTGAGCTGGGTGTCGTCAGCGTACATGTGGAACCCGATGTGTTTTTGGATGATGTCGCTGAGGGGCAGCATATAGATGAGTAATAGGAGGGGGCCAAGGATAGATCCTTGGGGGGCTTCAAAGGTAACAGTGCGGGAGTGGGAAGAGAAGCTATTTGCAGGCGGTTCTCTGGCTACGACCCGATAGGCAAGCATAGAACCAGGCGAGTGCAGTACCACCCAGCTGGATGACAGAGGAGAGGCATTGGAGGAGGATGGTGACAAATGTATGCTGATTGCACAACACAATTTTATCTAATAAATATACAGTGCTAATGTTAGAAAATGTATATATTTCTTCCAGTAACAATATAGTCACTATAGATTTTCTCTGATTTCTGTATTCTAAATTCCTTGCAGTCTAAATCTCACCCATGGAGCTGAGCCACCAAGACTGGGTTGCTTACTGGAGGGAGGATGAGGGGTAGTAGAGGTAAAGCTGACCCAAGTGGTCTTCGAGCCACTACTGGCAGCGAATCAGGAAGCAGCATTGCTGGAGAGCCCAGGTGTAAGCCACCTCACCTCTCAGGAAAACCAAGACCAGGGGGAATAATTTTAAAATGAAGGGGCCGAAAATTAAAAATGTCCTCCTCAACGAAAGAATGCATTAATTAAATCATGGTTTTCAAAAGGGAACTGGGATAAGTACTTGAAAGAAAAAAATTTGCAGAGCTACGTGGATAGGGCAGGGGAGCGGGACTAGCTGAATTGCTCTTGCAGAGAGCCAGCATGGACTCGATGGGCCAAATGGCCTCCTTCCGTGCTGTAACCTTTCTATGATTCTATAAATATGGTTTCTCGATTTTCCCTCCATCCCTGTATCTCTAGAGTTTCTGCAATATATTCTTCATCTCTCCGAGTCTCCTTTTCCACCTGTCCCATTGTAATTTCTGTAACATTTTCTCCATCTCTCTCTGTAGTTGCTATAATATTGTTTCCTACTATCACTGGATGTCTGGTTCTCTGCAGTTTCCATAATATTTATCTTTCCCTTTTTTGTAAAATTTGCTCCCTCTTTCACTGGGTGTCACAATAAAAACATAAGAAATAGGAGCAGGCCACATGGCCCCTCGAGCCTGCTCCACCATCCAATCAGATCATGGCTGATCTTGACCTCAATTCCACTTACCTGCCCAATCCCATATCCCTTGATTCCCCTAGAGTCCAGAAATCGGTTTATCTCAGCCTTGAATATATTCAATGACTCAGCATCCACAGCCCTCTGGGGAGAATTACAAAGATTCACAACCCTCTGAAGAAATTCCTCCTCTTCTCAGTCTAAAATGGCCGACCCCTTATCCTGAGACTATTGTTCTAGTTCTAGACTCTCCAGCCATGGGAAATAACCTCTCAGCATCTACCCTGTCAAGCCCCCTCAGAATCTTATATGTTTCAATTAGATCACCTCTCATTCTTCTAAACTCCAGATAGTATAGGCCCATTCTACTCAACCTCACCTCATAGGACAACCTCTCATTCCTAGAATTAATCGAGTGAACCTTCGCTGCATCGCCTCTAAGGCAAGTATATCCTTCCTTAGATAAGGAGACCAAAACTGTACGCAGTACTCCAGGTGAGGTCTCACCAAAGCCCTGTACAATTGTAGCAAGACTTCCTTACATTTGTACTCCAACCCCCTTGCAATAAAGGCCAATATTCCAGTTGCTTTCCAAATTGCCTGCTGTACCTGCATGACAACTTTTTGTGCTTCATTTACCAGGACACCCAAGTCTCTCTGAACACCAACATTTAATAGTTTCTCACCATTTAAAAAATATTCTGTTTTTCTATTCTTCCTACCAAAGTGAATAACCTCACATTTCCCTACATTATACTCCATCGGCCACCTTCCTGCTTACTCACTTAATCTGTCTATATCCCTTTGCAGGATCTGTGTCCTCACAGCATACTTTCCCACCTAGCTTTGTAGCAAACTTGGATATATTAGACTCGGTCCCTTCATCTAAGTCATTAATATAGATTGTAAATAGCTGAGGCCCAAGCATCGATGCTTGAGGCACCCCACTAGTTATAGCCTGCCAACCTGAAAATAACCCGTTTTCTGTCCGTTAACCAATCCTCTATCCATGCTAATATGTTACCCCCAACCCCATGAGCCTTACCTTGTGTAACAACCTTTTATGTGGCACCTTATCAAAAGCCTTTTGAAAATCCAACATAATACATCCACTGGTTCCCCTTTATCTACCCTGCTCGTTACATCCTCAAAAAACACTAACAGGTTTGTCAAACTTGATTTCCCTTTCATAAAACTCTGCCTAATCATGTTATGATTTTCTAAGTGTCCTGTTATCACTTCCTTAATAATGGATTCCAACATTTTCCGGACGACTGATGTGAGGCTAACTGGCCTGTAGCTCCCTGGTTTCTCTCTCTCTCCTTTCTTGAATAGCAGGGTCACATTTGCTACCTTCCAATCCACTGGGACTGTTCTAGAATCTAGGGAATTTTGGAAATCATAACCAATGCATCCACTATCTCTGCAGTCACTCTTTTAGAGCCCTCGGATGTAGGCCATCCCGACCAGGAGAATTATCAGCTTTTAGTCCCATTAGTTTCTCAAGTACTTTTCCTCTACTGATATTAATTACTTTAAGTTCCACACTCTCATTAGACCCTTGGTTCCCCACTATTTCTGGTATGCTTTTTGTGTCTTCTACTGTAAAGACAGATGCAAAATATTTGTTTAACACATCTGCCATTTCCTTATTCCCCATTATAATTTCTCCTGTCTCAGCCTCCAAGGGACCAACGTTTACTTTTGCTACTCTTCCTTTTTACATACTTGTAGAAACTTACAATCAGTTTTTATATTTCTTGCTAGTTTACTTTCATATTCTATTTTCTCTCTTTTTAACAATTTTTTAGTCGTCCTTTGCTGGTTTCTAAAACTCTCCCATTCTTCAGTCTTACTACTCTTCTTGGCAACATTATAGGCCTCTTCTTTTAATCTAATACTATCCTTAGCTTCTTTAGTCAGATCACTTTTCTCGTGGTGCTTTTATTTCTCAATGGAATGTATATTTTGAGAATACTGAAATATTTCTTTAAATGTTTGCCATTGCTTTTCAACCGTCATACCCTTTAATTTGGTTTCCCAATCTACCTTAGTCATCTCACCCCTCACAGCTATGTAATTGGCTTTATTTAAGTTTAAGACTCTAGTTTCTGACTTAACTACGTCACTCTCAAACTCAATGTGAAATTCTATTCTATTATGATCACTCTTCCCCAGAGGATCTCTTACTGAGAGATTACTAATTAACCCGTCTCATTACTTAATACAAGATCTAAAATAGCCTGCTCCCTGGTTGGTTCCATGACATATTGCCCTAGGAAACTGTCTCGAATGCATTCCATGAACTCGTCCTCCAAACTACCTTTGCCAATTTGATTTGTCCAGTCTATATGAAGATTAAAAAGTCCCCCACGATTACCGCGTTACCTTTGTTACAAGCTCCTATTATTTCATGATTAATACTATATTCAACAGTATTGCTACTATTGCAATACAGTTTAAACTTATGTAATAATAGTATCGGTAGGAGTGACCACCGCACAGTCCTCGTGGAGACGAAGACCCATCTTTGCACTGAGGACACCATCCAACGTGTTGTGTGGCACTATCACCGTGCGAAATGGGATAGATTCTAGCAGCTAGAACAGATCTAGCAGCTCAAAACTGGGCATCCATGAGGCACTGGCGGCCATCAGCAGCAGAATTGTATTCCAGCACAATCTGTAACCTCATGGCCCGGCATATTCCTCACTCTACCATTACCAACGAGCCAGGGGATCAACCCTGGTTCAATGAGGAGTGTAAAAGAGGATGCCAGAAGCAGCACCAGGTGTACCTAAAAATGAGGTGCCAACCTGGTGAAGCTACAACTCAGGATTACATGCATGCTCAACAGCGAAAGCAACATGCTATTGACAGAGCTAAGAGATTCCACAACCAACGGATCAGATCAAAGCTCTGCAGTCCTGCCACATCCAGTCGTGAATGGTGGTGGACAATTAAACAACCAACAGGAGGAGGAAGCTCTGTTAACATCCCCATCCTCAATGATGACGAAGTCCAGCACGTGAGTGCAAAAGGCAAGGCTGAAGCGTTTGCAACCATCTTCAGCCAGAAGTGCCAAGTGGATGATCCATCTCGGCCTCCTACCGATATCCCCACCATCACAGAAGCCAGTCTTCAGCCAATTCGATTCACTCCACGTGATATCAAGAAACGGCTGAGTGCACTGGATACAGCAAAGGCTATGGGCCCCGACAACATCCCGGCTGTAGTGCTGAAGATCTGTGCTCCAGAACTAGCTGCGCCTCTAGCCAAGCTGTTCCAGTAGCTACAACACTGGCATCTACCCGACAATGTGGAAAATTGCCCAGGTATGTCCTGTCCACAAGAAGCAGGATAAATCCAATCCGGCTAATTACCCCATCAGTCTACTCTCAATCATCAGCAAAGTGATGGAAGGTGTCGTCGACAGTGCTATCAAGCGGCACTTACTCACCAATAACCTAATCACCGATGCTCAGTTTGGGTTCCGCCAGGACCACTCTGCTCCAGACCTCATTACAGCCTTGGTCCAAACATGGACAAAAGAGCTGAATTCCAGAGGTGAGGTGAGAGTGACTGCCCTTGACATCAAGGCAGCATCTGATCGAGTGTGGCACCAAGGAGCCCTAGTAAAATTGAAGTCAATGGGAATCAGGGGGAAAACTCTCCAGTGGCTGGAATCATACCTAGCACAAAGGAAGATGGTAGTGGTTGTTGGAGGCCAATAATTTCAGTCCCAGGGCATTGCTGCAGCAGTTCCTCAGGGCAGTGTCCTAGGTCCAACCATCTTCAGCTGCTTCATCAATGACCTTCCCTCCATCATAAGGTCAGAAATGAAGATGTTCGCTGATGATTGTACAGTGTTCAGTTCCATTTGCAACCCCTCAAATAATAAAGCAGTCCGAGCCCGCATGCAGCAAGACCTGGACAACATCCAGGCTTGGGCTCATAAGTGGCAAGTAACAGTCACGCCAGACAAGTGCCAGGCAATGACCATCTCCAACAAGAGAGAGTCTATCCACCTCCCTTGACATTCAACGGCATTACCATCACCGAATCCCCCACCATCAACATCCTGGGGGTCACCATTGACCAGAGACTTAACTGGACCAGCCATATAAATACTGTGGCTACAAGAGCAAGTCAGAGGCTGGGTATTCTGCGGCGAGTGACTCACCTCCTGACTCCCCAAAGCCTTTCCACCATCTACAAGGCACAAGTCAGGAGTGTGATGGAATACTCTCCACTTGCCTGGATGAGTGCAGCTCCAACAACTCAAGCAGCTCGACACCATCCAGGACAAAGCAGCCCCCTTGATTGGCACCCCATCCACCACCCTAAACATTCACTCCCTTCACCACCGGCGCACTGTGGCTGCAGTGTGTACCATCCACAGGATGCACTGCAGAAATTCGCCAAGGCTTCTTCGACAGCACCTCCCAAACCCGCGACCTCTACCACCTAGAAGGACAAGAGCAGCAGATACATAGGAACACCACCACCTGCATGTTCCCCTCCAAGTCTCACACCATCCCAACTTCGAGATCTATTGCTATTCCTTCATCATCGCTTGGTCAAAATCCTGGAACTCCCTTCCTAACAGCACTGTGGGAGAACCTTCACCACACGGACTGCAGCAGTTCAAGAAGGCGGCTCACCACCACCTTCTCGAAGGCAATTAGGGATGGGCAATAAATGCCAGCCTCGTCAGCGACGCCCACATCCCATGAGCGAATAAAAAAATATATAAAATACGTGTCCAAGTAGTAGTTCTTCATAGCTCATTGTTCCTTCAGCCTATTTGTGAGATCCAGGATCGAGCCGTGCGGTGGATTTGGGCTAAAAGGGAAGCAACTGCAGGGAGAGATAGCTCTGACTTGTCACAGTGTATCTTGCCGGGGGGGGGAGGGGGAGTCTGCCCTCTCTGTAAAATGCAAGATGAACAAAATCCATATCTATACCGTACATATCCATACATTACATCTTTCATTATTTATCCCTAAGCATGCAGTTTTGCGATCCTACCAAATCAGAAATCAATGTTTTCTATCGATTAAATCTCTTAATATTTATTGTAATAAGCCCTTCTTAACCAAATATTTACCCAACTTTTTTTTAAAAAACACTGCTAAACTGACACAGCATTGTGTACTTTTACAGAAAGCCTATTCCACATATCTGCTACTCTGTGGGGAACTGGCTTTCTCTGTGATCAAGTTGTACTTGAGCTTCAAGAATTTTGTACTCAAACTTCTAGTCCTGCATGCACAGTCCAAGTTGAATAACCTACTTGTATCTATATTATCCATTCTTCTCAGCGCTTTCAAAACCTGAACCGTTACTTAATCTAATTATCCAGTGAAATCAATTTCAGTCTGAACCTCTTTTCATAACTTGGAGCTGTAAATCCCAGAATCACCCTTGGCACTCTTCTCTAAATTCTCTGCAACACATTATTGCCCTTTGAAGATAAGGAACTCACTGTTTACAAAATTCAAATGTAGCCTCACTAATGATCTGTGCAAAGTTATAATAAATCACTTATGCCCAAATACCCTCCAGATGCACCTCAGTACATAACTGACCTCACTGATATAAGGCATTACATTGATTGGATACTTCACACAGATTTGATACTTTCAGTACTTAGTGAACAATCACACCCAACTCCTTTTCTATATCTGCTAATGTACATTCCTTCATCATTTATCTTCTGCAATAGTCAGAAATTTACCTCTAATCATATTAAAATCCAACTTCTATTCAGTAGACTAAATTTGTCCAAATATTTTTTTTTAAATGCCTTCAGTCTCCCTTACACAACATCCATCACAAAAGCAACTAGGGAACAGTTGGGTAATTCACAATGCATTAGAATATGATGGACTGCCATATTCAACTGTATAGTAATATTGTGATACAATGGTCTCCAACTGGGCAAATATTTCACTTAAATATATAAAAGCTTACCAATGTCCATTGCTGTTTCCATGAAACTTTTTTGTCTTGAAGCAAATTCAGCAAGCAACTTCTGTTGTCTCTCTCTGGCTTTCTGACGTCTGTATAAAGAAATCATCAAATCAAAATAAAACCATCGTTGGCAAAAGGCACATAAAGAAATTAATTTCTATTGAAAATTCAGCAGATTTACTATGACTTATTAAGAATTTCGTCCTGCAGTAAAAAAGATTTTAGCACAATGCAGAAAGATTCCAGTTTTCAAATATAGGGCACCACATTCAGATACTGAGGAACTGAAGAAAAATATAGCAACTGGACATTCTTTCAAAACATTATGTACTTACAACTATTTTTTAAAATATCAGTGTACTCTGTTCGAAAAAACAAATTATTGATGAATGCCTCAGACTTTATACATAATTCTTTCTGTAAAATGGATAAATACTGGTCAGGTTTATCAACAATTAATGGAACATATTTTATTACACCAGAAATAAGATTGGGAGATTTTATTCCACAGTTCAACAATTCAATAGATCGGTAGGTAGGTAGTTAGGTAGAAGAAAGAAAGGAAGAAATAAATAAAACAAGTGCCTTTGTATAGTGGATTCACATCCTCAGGACATCCCAAAATGCTTTGCAGCCATTGAATTACTTTTGAAGTGTAGTCACTGTCATAATGTAGACACATGTGGCAGCCAATTTGCACACAGCAAGATCCCACAAACAGCAATGAGATAAACCACAAATAGCAATGAGATAAATGACAGATCATCTGTTTTAATGTGTTGGATGAAGGATGAATTTTGGCAAGGACACCGGGAGAACTTCCCTGCTTTCTTCAAATAATGCTGTGAGATCGTTTACGTCCATGTGACAGGGCAGACAGGACCTTGGTTTGAAGTTTCATCTGAAAGACGGTGCTTCTGCCAGTGCAGCATTCCTGACTCAGAGGCAAGAGTGCTAACACTGAGCCAAGGCTGACACTTAGCTTAATACTAGTTTTTTTTATAAACAACTTATCTGTTCAGCAACTAAATAGGACCATACAATATTCTAGGTCAGATGCTAGATTAACTGATGGTATATCAAACACAGATAAAAAATAGTTTCCTTCTTCAGTATCAGATCTAAAATATTTTATGCTCAATCTCAGCGAGGTGTTATACTTTTATCCAAGGTATATTTTCTTCCCTGACATCTCGAAATAGAAATGTTTGTAGTCAATATTCAAGTTAGAAACTAAACATGAATCAGAACAATTCCTTCAGGGTCAGGACGCCCCTTTGTGATTAGATCAGTACTCCTGTCCAATAGTTACTAACTGATACTTATGAGTTCAAATTATTTCTCAATTCTTTTATCTGAATAAAAGCCAATTATATTGGTCAGTTCACAATTATCAAAGATGATGCTGATCACTTACCTGCCATTCTTTCCATTTGTGGTCAGATGTCAGCCTTGGCTCAGTGGTAGCATTCTCACCTCTGAGTCAGAAGGTCGTGAGTTCATGTCCCATTCCAGCAACTGAGCACAAAAATCTAGGCCGACACTCCCAGTGCAGTACTGAGGAAGTGCTGCACTGTCTGAGGTGCCGTCTTTCGGATGAGATGTTAAACCGTGGCCCTATCTGCCCTCTCAGGTGGAAGTAAAAGGTCCCATGGTACTATTTTGAAGAGGTGGGGGAGTTCTCCCCAGTGTCCTGGCCAATATTTATCCCTCAACCAACATCACTAAAACAGATTATCTGGTTATTATCTCATTGCTGTTTGTGGGACCTTGCTGTGCGCAAATTGGCTGCCTCGTTTCCTACGTTACAAGTGACTACACTTCAAAAGTACTTAATTGGCTGTAAAACGCTTTGAGACATCATGAAAGGCGCTATATAAATGCAAGTCTTTCTTTTTGGGAGAATAGGCACAATCAATATGAATGTTCCTCCACCTCTCCTTTGTGCATTTTCGAGGCTACAGGTCTGTATACCTATTAGAGCATTTAATGATTTAGATAAAATAAATTTTATTTAGAAGTGGACACAGCCCACAGATTGAATATTAGGTGGTGTTAATTTACTCAATTTTAGATTGCAGCACAACTGCAAAATCTGTTACAGATTTAATAAATAAATAAATATTGAAGTATAGTGTCATCTAACAGCAATATATTGAAGAGTTACAGATAATTCCTTTTAAGCAACTTATCAATTAAGATACTGATTTAAAATTAAGCAATTTTGCTAACTATTAGAATTTCAGCTCAGATCCAAGCTACAATTTTTCAAAATATTTTATAGATTTATTACTACCAGAAATGAATTACAGGAGCTCCCTTGATGGCTCAAAAAATTTATCGAGTGAGTAACAGAGCCACACAAACCAGCATGTTCCAGGTTGAATTTCCGGGCTGTGCTGAGTTATTGAAGAAGTGATAACCCAACTGAACTATTAAAAGCCCAAAGAAGTGTAATATCTTTACAGCCAAAAGATATTTGACAAACTTCCACACAAAAGACTATTAATTCAGCTCAAAACTGTGGAAATTCAGGGTAAAGCTTGGGAACGGATAAGAAATTGGCTGAAGGGTAGGAAACAAGTACT
This sequence comes from Heptranchias perlo, assembly GCF_035084215.1. Classification (NCBI taxonomy): domain Eukaryota; kingdom Metazoa; phylum Chordata; class Chondrichthyes; order Hexanchiformes; family Hexanchidae; genus Heptranchias; species Heptranchias perlo. The sequence continues at coordinate 50,511,824 of NC_090331.1, forward strand.
TCCTATAGTAGTCATTTCGGGATGGCTGAGGGGTGGCGTGGAAGAGTACTGAATGTGGTGCCCCAGGGCTTGATGCTGGGACTACTACTGCTCCTCATTTACATAAATTACTTGGATTCAAGCACTTAAAGTAAACTGGTCAAGTTTGCAGAGAAGACCAAGATAGGAATGGCAATGGAATCAGAGAAGGCAGTTTAGAAATTACAGAATGAGTTAGACAAAACATAGCAGATTAAATTTAATGCAGACAAGTGTAAAGTACTGCACAATGGAAAAATGGGCCACATGCATACTCCATGAATGGCGTTGAAATAGCTACGGATGTAGTTGAGAGTGCTAGAAGTCTTCGTAGACTCAACACATCCAGTGAAAAGCAGCAATCAACAAAGCCAATAGAAGGAAGCAGCATATAGCCAAAACAGTATAAAATAAGTCATTGGAGAAGTCGCAATTAAACTACAGTGCTCTGGTCAGACTGCACCATGAGTACTGTGTTCAGATACAAAGAACACCTTCAGGCGCTGGAGGCAGTTCAGGGAAGAACAACAATGCGATCGCTAATATCAAGAGGTCTGAGCTACAAAGAAAGGAAGAAACTTGGGCTATTCAACCTGTAAGGGAAGATTCTATGAGGTGATCTTAGAAGTATTTAAGATAGTTAACAGAATGGAAAAGGTAAATCCAAAATATTACTTCAAATTGCATGAGTAGGAAATGGGACGGTGACATTTCGGGATTTTTGATCATTTATTTCTTCAGCGAAAGGAGTTAGGATTATATTTAAGTGTTGTATTTAAAAATAAGTGAATTTGCACAGGTTAAAAAAGGCTACAGAAATTGAAGATATGTGATAAAACCAGGTTGTTGAATGTCACAGTTTACAGTCTATTTCAAACTAATAAAGAAAATGGTCAATTATCTGATCCCAGGCCTATTATACAGGATGGCTTGCATTCATTTTGAGATCAGGAATGTATTCTTGAAACCTGCACTTGAGAGGAGGAAAGATAGCCAGTTTTACTGACAGGCCTACTGGTGAATCACTAAAAGAGGAAGTCACAGTCACAGCCCTCCCACTGGGCTGGGAACACAAAGGAAAGGAAAAGGGGCTGCGAGGGGCAGTCTTTGGCTTGTCGCGGGAAGAGAAAGTACAGGAGATCAGTTTTTACTGCTGGAAGTTGTCTAGAAAGAAAGAAAACGCCAAAAACAAGTTGGCCCACGAAAAGGACATGGCACGTGATTTATTATTTTCTCCCATTTTTCAAGAGGGTAGGGGGAGCAGATTGAGTGACAGAAGTGGAATTTGCTTTGCTTTGACTGTTACTCTGTATGTTTTCTTACTGTCTGTAAAATAAAGTAGCTTAAGTATTCATATCTGGTCTCGTCTAATCTGCCTTTGGAAGGATTGAAGAAATGCATGCAAAGACACAGTATGCAGTTCAGATCACAAAGGGGTCCTATTGTTACATCCTTGGGTTTCACCATCATATAATTAGACATTAGGTAGTATGGACACACTTCTTAAAGTAAGACATTCAGACCACTTTTGGGAGTGACCAGCGCCACTGTACTCGAGAATGTCTACGGCAGATCCAAAACTTGTGACAGAGGCACAGGTTCAAATTAGTTATAAATTTCGGACTAATATCAGAAAATTCTTCTTCACACAAGAATGAACACTACACGAAGTAGACTTCCAGATATAGTAGAGGCAAAAACCATGGAATTATTTAAGGAACAATTGCACCCATGGAACTCAATCCTAAAAAGGAGAGAGTATAAAATTGGCATGGGGAAATAAAATTGCATTTCAGAAAAGCTTGTTTTAGTGCAATACTCTTGAGCTTTTAGAGATGCCCACAGATTCAACATTTTACTATTTTCCAATCAGACCAAGTATGTTCCTTGAGCTTTTCTTTTGTTGAAGAAATGCTTAATCACTATGGTCATATCATATATATCATATCACAATTTAAGTACAGCAAGTATAGCAACATATTGATAACCCCAATCAGGAAGACAATTGGAAAGATTTGGACTTTGGCTCATTAGATACATCCTTAAACAATAAAAGTCAATTTTTTAAAAATTATATTCAGCTTATAAAATTCCAACATCATTGACTGTAATTCACTAATTTACTCGACCTAATAAAATGCCATTGGATTATTATCCATACTATCTAATATTTATTAATCTAACATTACTAGCATGTCTGTATTTTAGCATGGTGACAATATTCTTACATTCCAAACCAAAACATCAATGCTGAAATGTGGGAAGTACGCTAATTTTATAGACGCACAGACATGACCGACCTTTCACAAACCCATGATAACACTCTCTGATCAACTGATACTTGTCCAAGTGTTCAGTCTTGCTGTTTCTGATGAAAGATTCCAGTAACTTCCCCACAACTGACATTGAACTGACAGGTCTGTAGTTACCTGGTTTGTCTCTTCCCCCCTTCGCTCCCCCCCACCAACCTTCTTAAATAATTGCAATCTAAAGACACAATTCCTGAATCTAGAAAGCTTTGGAAAATTACGAGTAATGCACCTGCAATTTCCTCAAGCCCCTCCCATTCACACAAAAAGCTGGATCACCAATACACCAAAATAGAGATCACCATACACAAAAAATCCATGCCCTATAGAGAATGGTCTGCTTCCTCTACCTACCAACCATCTTCACCTGCATTTTTCTCCTCCTCCTCCTCCTCCTCCTCCTCCTCCTCCTCCTCCTCCTCCCCCCCCGACATGCCCATACCCATCCTCCCCCCTCCCCCAAAGCATGTAAACAAATGCTTTGGCCTCAGTAGTTCAGCCTAGAGGACTAATCTGTACAGAAAGATTGCCAACTGTTCCGAATCAAATCAGGAAGCAGTCTTTTGTGCACCAGGACTAGGAAGTTTATAGGGCTACAACTGAAATCTGCTTTGTGAGCACTTAACAGATCAACATGCAGGATCCAGATGAAAGGAGCCTGCAGGCTGTGTGCTGGATGCTCCCAATTTGTAACAAAGTCCCAAATTTAGACATAACTGTCCATTCATTGGTTAAAGATCTCAACATTTTAGTCAATTCAATCTTTGCTCTGATGACTGACAGCACAATAACAGTAGAACCTTGGGACTGAGTAGTCCCATGCCTGTATCTGGAGGTCATGATGTGGAGATGCCGGTGATGGACTGGGGTTGACAATTGTAAACAATTTTACAACACCAAGTTATAGTCCAACGATTTTATTTGAAATTTACAAGCTTTCGGAGGCTTCCTCCTTCCTCAGGTAAATGTACATTTACCTGAGGAAGGAGGAAGCCTCTGAAAGCTTGTAAATTTCAAATAAAATCGTTGGACTATAACTTGGTGTTGTAAAATTGTATCTGGAGGTAACTAAGTAGGCCTCAAACAAACAACTCAACAGTTGCCATTTCTTTGGATTGTTCTGAAGTATGATCTTAACTAGAACTCAAATTATCTTTCAGAGCTGCAAAGATCTGATGCTCTTTCCATCAAAAATCAAGAGGCCATGCTGATCAGCAGAACTTTTTTTTGAACAAATTTGATACTCATGATATGCCCTGTTGCACAGTTCTGAAATTGTGAAACTTTAGTAGATAACACAGGTAAATATGCAAGCATCAATCACTGGGAAGGATTTGTGACAAACTTTGAATGTAGGTGCTGACACTGAGCATCAAGGACACTTCAACTGGGTTGAAGGTGGCCTTGATCGAACAATTTAGAGCCCAAAAAACTTCACTTCGATCAAAGTATGGTAAAAAAAATGACTTCCCAAATTGAAAATTGACTTGAGCTTAATTAAAAACTGTTCTAAACTTTATTGGACATTTCAGTAAAGGAACACAAAACGAGTTAATTCACAATATAAATAGACTAAGCTGACGTTTTCCTGTGTGCGGAGATAACATAAGATTTTCTACCAATAGTAGAAAGAAAAGACCAGAAACTTCATTTAGCTCATTAAGGGTGGGGAAAGAGAGAGGAGGGGGTTTACCACTTAATCAAGATGGCCCCCTTGTATAGCACTAAAAGCTTTAAAAGAGATACCAACTCAAATGCACTTCCTCCCTATTTGATGTGGACATGCTGAACGCGATCCAGAAATTGAACAACAAAGTATTCACATTTTCTAAATGAATCCAGTGGACAATTAAGGGATCAGATTTAAGGAATTTGGATAAAAAGTCTTTATAATCTCAATGTTATCTAATAAGTGCAATTCAAATCCTAACTCCTACAAAAAAGGCTATTGAAAAAACCATCTGAAGCTCCACTCCCCGTTATTCACAGACATCAGACAATAGTGGAGGTCGGGGGCTTGGGGCAGGGCTCCGGGAAAAAACAGAACATTTTTGACAGGACCTGACAGCAGCTGAACTTTCAGCTACAAGGCCGGCATATCACTTGGCACTGAGGTTACGTGCAGAGAGGACTTAAGCATGTATTAAAAAAAGGCTCTCCATTTTTCTACTTTGTAAGAGCCGACACAGGCACAATTGGCCTCCTTCCGTCCTGTGAAATTCCACGATTCTATGATGATACTTGAGCAACTCTTTTTGAAGCACACAAGAATATCTCCTTCTCCCCCACCCCACATGCCAATGGAGGAAATTTGGTCCTGGCCCAGTGCCTCCCAATCCTTTCCCATCCACCACTGCCCCTTTCCTCCACCCGCTGTCCCCATCTTATCCTCTTCCCCCAATACCCCCTTCCATGTCTCCCTTCGCAACGTGAAGAAATGGACTCTGGCCCAGTGCCAACACCCCTTTATCCTCATTCTCCTCTTGCCCTGTCCCCCTTTTCTTCCCCCATCCCGTCTCCCTGTACCCTTCTCCATTCCACCTCATAACTCCCTCCTCCCCTACCCTCCCACTTTGGTCCAATTATCCCATCGCTATCTACCCTGCTTGACCCGAATACTGGACCTGGTCTTGACTCCTTGCGTGCACCACCGCAGGAGATCTACTAGTATTTTAGTCATAATCTTACATATAATAATATTGAATCGGGGACAGGGACTCAATAAAATTAACATAAGTAAAACAACAGTAATGAAGAAAATAATAGCACTAAAGAGTGACAAATCCCCAGGACCAGATGGTTTCCATCCCAGGGTTTTAAAGGAAGTAGGTGAGCACATTGCAGATGCCCTGACTATAATCTTTCAAAGTTCTCTTGATTCAAGAACTGTCCCTCTAGATTGGGAAATTGCACATGTCACTCCGCTTTTTAAGAAAGGAGAGACAGGGAAACCGGGGAATTATAGACCAGTTAGCCTGACATCTGTTGTGGGGAAAATGCTGGAATCTATAATTAAGGATAGGGTGACTGAACATGTCGAAAATTTTCAGTTAATCAGAAAGAGCCAGCATGGATTTGTGAAAGGTAGGTCGTGCCTGACAAACCTGATTGAATTTTTTGAAGAGGTGACTAAAGTAGTGGACAGGGGAATGTCAATGGATGTTATTTATATGGACTTCCAGAAGGCATTTGATAAGGTCCCACATAAGAGACTGTTAGCTAAGATAGAAGCCCATGGAATCAAGGGAAAAGTACGGACTTGGTTAGGAAGTTGGCTGAGCGGAAGGCGACAGAGTAGGGATAATGGGTAGGTACTCACATTGACAGGATGTGACTAGTGGAGTCCCGCAGGGATCTGTCTTGGGGCCTCAATTATTCACCATATTTATTAATGACTTAGATATGAGACTTTCTATGCCTTCATCTAAGTGTGTCATCGGCAAAAAGATTGGTGGCATTGTAAGCAGTGTAGATGAAAACATAAAATTACAAAGCGATAATGATAGATTGGGTGAATGGGCAAGACTGTGGCAAATGGAATTCAATGTAGACAAATGTGAGGTCATCCACTTTGGATCAAAAAAGGATAGAACAGGGTACTTTATAAATGGTAAAAAGTTAAAAACAGTGGATGTCCAAAGGGACTTAGGGGTTCAGGTACATAGATCATTGAAGTGTCATGAACAGATGCAGAAAATAATCAAGGCGGCTAATGGAATGCTGGCCTTTATATCTAGAGGACTAGAGTACAAGGGGGCAGAAGTTATGTTGCAGCTATACAAAACCCTGGTTAGACTGCACCTGGAGTACTGTGAGCAGTTCTGGGCACCGCACCTTCGGAAGGACATATTGGCCTTGGAGGGAGTGCAGTGTAGGTTTACTAGAATGATACCCCGACTTCAAGGGTTAAGTTACGAGGAGAGATTACACAAATTGGGGTTGTATTCTCTGGAACTTCGAAGGTTAAGGGGTGATCTGATCAAAGTGTATAAGATATTAAGGGGAACGGATAGGGTGGATAGAGAGAAACTATTTCCGCTGGTTGGGGATTCTAGGAGGCAGAGTCTAAAAATTAGAGCCAGACCTTTCAGGAGCGAGATTAGAAAACATTTCTATATACAAAGGGTGGTAGAAGTTTGGAACTCTCTTCCGCAAACAGCAATTGATACTAGCTCAATTGCTAAATTTAAATCTGAGCTAGATAGCTTTTTGGCAACCAAAGGTATTAAGGGATATGGAGTTAGATCACAGATCAGCCATGATCTTATCAAATGGTGGAGCAGGCACGAGGGGCTGAAAGGCCTACTCCTGTTCCTATGTTCCTGTTACATATGGAGTGCACTTTGTGTGTCACAAGCTTACTTTGGGGCCAATTTTAACAACCTGCCTACTGGAAAACTAACTGGATCGGATCAGCCACCCATTTTACACCCTGCCTGATTTTACTTTCCATTGAAGTCAATAGAAAGTAAAATCGGGAGGAGTGTAATAAAACGGCCGGCTGATCCGATAACTTCAGCTTCCTGCCAGGGTAATGTTAAATACTAAATCAACATTTCTACCTGTCACACCACTAGGCAGCACTGAATTATCTTTTCTGCACAAATCACTCAAAATGAAAACGAGAGAATGGAGAGATTGTTACAAACCAGTTCTGCCAGATCTGGACTGGCTCACTCCTACCCAGTGCAGTTGGGCCCCATGCCCTCCCTATCCCTTTACTGCTGACAGACACCAGATATTCACCAGTGATCCAACCTCAGGTTCACCTTCTACAAAAGCTCAGCAGCCCCTACTGTATTGCTACCAAAGTCCAGGACATCGCCCTTATTCTGCTGAAGTCCAGGACATCGTCTTAATTCTGCTGAAGTCCAGGAACATTTCCCAGCTTAATATTCATCTCATTGAAGTGTTTCTCAGTCTGCCTGCTAAAAGATTGGAGAAGCACTCTTGAGGAAGATACAATATCCAGTTCAGATCACAAGATCCTATTGTTACAACCCCAGATTATGCCATCACATAATTAGATACTGAGAAGTTTGGGCACACTCTTGAATGGAAGGCGCTCAGACTGCTTACAAAAAAGTGACCAACCCAAGAGAATATCTGAGGCAAATCCAAAATTTGTAAGATTCAGATCTGACTCCAGCTGGTTTATTTTCCCTTTGACCCCCCCCATTGACTTCAGTTTTGCTGGAACTTCTTGATACCAGACTTGGTTGGATGCTTCCTTGATGTCAAGGGCAGCTACTCTCAACTCTCCTCTACTATTCAGCTCTCGTGTCCATGCCTGGATCAAGGCTGTGACAAGGTCTGGAGCCGAGTGGTTTTGGCAGAATCCAAATTGAGCATCGATGAGAAGGTGCCACTTAATAGCACTACTGATGACTCCTTTCATCATTTTACTGGTCAGTAATTGGCCAAATTAGATTTATCCTTTTTTAATGGAGACGCGAGTGCCATAGCTACACTAATAGCTTGGCTAGGACGATAGCTTTTGTGCTAGTGCGCAGGCCTTCAGCACTAAGTCCAGGATGCTGTCAGGGTTCATAACCTTTGCTGTGCCCCTTGATATCACATGGAGTAAACCGAATTGGCTGTATACTAGTATCTATATTGGTGCAGACCTTGGGAGACGGCCAACTAAGATCAGCAAATCGTCACTTTTAGCCAAAGACTTTTGCAAACACCAACAATGCTTCTTGCGCTTAAGTGCTCAACTCTACCATGGTTGAGAATGAGTCTTCTCCCCTCATTAACTGGTTACCTTTGAGTGCTCTGCTCTTGGCTCAGGTGCGCCTGTCCAACAGGGACTTCCCCTTTTCTACACTCACTCACTCCTCCCAAAGAGGATGATTTGTCTCTTTCTTCCCCTCAACAGCATCTTTCACACTCTCTCCCCTCCTACCAAACAGGGTCTTTCACTCTCTTTCCTCTCCTCCTCGCCCCCCAAACAGAAAGTCCCCTTACTCCATTCCTCCCCCCACCCCAAACAGGGTCTCCTTTTATCCTCCCTCCCACCTAAAGCAGATTTTTGTCTCTCTTTCTTACACTCAATGACTCCCTCTCTTTTCCCTTGACAGGATCTCAGCAGAGTCTCTTGCCATCTTTTCTACCCCCTCCAATGCTCCAGTACATTCAGACTTTAGAGATTAAGAAGGATCTGGCACATGGAAAGACAAAGCAGTGTGAAAGAAGGATGCAGACCCACCTGTGCAGTGGTTCAGCAGAGTCTCTGGTCATGAGCACCTGAACCTGGAAGACTCAGCACTTGTAACAGTTGCACCTGAGGTGGGCAAGAAAACAAGAAACTGGACTTCAAGGCAGCGAGCAGATGATCAGTCACTAAGTCAGGAGTGAGCAGACAGCCACGATTTGGAACCACTAATGGGAGGAAGATAGCCTGGGGGCCAGGTGCAAAGCAATAGGTCAGAGGGCAAGATAGCAGCCAACAGATACTGCTTCTTAGATTTGATTGGTCCCTGTTAAGTAAGTATTTAGCAGTAGAGAGGAGATACCCACAAGCTCAGATTTAGTGGTTATATGGTACGCGTGGCCAATTACATTGGGGAAACCGGTCATTTAGCAACACAATATATTGAGAGAGAGAGAGAGAGAGAGAGAGAGAGAGAGAGAGAGAGAGAGAGAGAGAGAGAGAGAGAGAGAGAGAGAGACTGACTCAAGACTGTTCATTGAAAACCTCAAATGAAAAAAGTTTTTTTTTGTAGATTTTCTGTCTGTATAATTTCAGCATTCAACAAACACATTCACAACAGCAGAGGCGCATGACCGCCTGAAATTAGAATTAATCAAATTAAATAAAGCTGTGTTGCTCAAATAGCTAACTTTAATTTATTTTTAGATTTCAAGTTAGATTTGGTACCAATGACGATGGAATAGGAAATGAGCAGCTAATGACTCAATATGATTAAAAGTATGTTTGGTACAGAATTTGGCACAGAAAATTCTAGAAAAATGAATACGAGTTTGTCTTGTAGTTCCTTTCAGTTCTTACAAAGCTTATAGATTTCCTTGTAGCCTACGGCATGCCTTACCTAAACTTGGTCTGATTGTAAATAGAGATCCTAATAAGACAACAAACAAATGCTGACAGTTTGCATTCAGTTCAGTAATTTTTTCTGACGGCTTAAGCGGTAGACACAGTAAGGCTGAAAAATATCAGCATCAATTTGGCTTCTCCTTTAGTGCAGTGCTGGTTTCTATGGCAACAGCCAATCTTGTGAGAGATGCCACCTTTGTCTTGGTCTACAGGTCAGGGCAGCAAAAAAATGGGTCATCATCACCTGCTTATTGCCCATTTCATTTTCATTACGACTAAATCTAACCTGAAATCCAAAAATGAATTAAAGCTAGTCTATTGGATGCAACACTGCTTTGTTTGATTTGATTAATCTTAATTTCAGACTGTCATATGTCTCTGCTGCTCGTGAATACGTTCGTTGAGTGGTGAAATTATACAGACAGAAAATCTGCAAATCAAAATTGAATGACAGCTAAAGAAATTCATGTCCAAATGCTTGTGTTTTTCTCTCTACCAACTTTGCAAATTGCAGAATTTTGCTCCTGGCATATAAAAATGTACACACAGTAGCATTATAACAGCTGTGAGGCTTTTTGGAACATGTAAGCAGTTTAAAAATTAAATTTACCTCTGATTTGAAAGCTAGTATAATTTTTAACAGATTTCTAAAATAAAATTGAGTCACTCTTCTATTCCAATTGTTTTAAAAGCATATACAGCTACACAAGAAATGCTGGAGTGCACAGTAGGTGTGTCAACATCTGAATAGAGATGGGCCTGCTGTGTACATCTAGCATTTTCTATTTCAGATTTCCAGCATTTGCAGTTTATTTTTCTTTTCATCACGTCCACTTGGAAATTCATGCCTCATTTGCAATATACAGATATGTAATCTAAATTTTTATCATGTTGAGTGGAACATATTTCAAGTAACACTATCTTATTATAATGCTAATAATTCTGATCCGGATTTATATTGAGACTGAATAGATATAAACTTGTATTGCTTATTAAAACCAAATGTAGTTATATTCAACTGTTTTATTACACTGACAGTCAACATATTTGAACTTTTTGCAACACCTCTGGATTTCAGAGCTCCAACACTGGGAGAGACTCTAAACGTAAAATCTAATTTTAATGTAATTTGCAACAAACAAAATAAAAGGACTCAAGGCATTCATGCCAATATTCCTTTCATTTTTAAATAAGCTTTTAAAAATGCCAAAATAAACAGCACCATCCTCTCAATCCTCCTCTACAACCACCCCCCTGCCCTTGCTGAAAATATTGTTGCATTAACTTCACCTGGCCTTACACAATACAAACTATTTATATACTGATGTGGTACTATTGCTTACCATGGTACATCAGCACATAAAAGAACTTTTACGCTCAAATGCAAGCAATTTTGTTTCATTATTAGATTCTTTTTTTATCCTGGTGTACAACTGAAACCCTTAAAATAAAGATAGGATGTAATTACAATTTCCAGATGTGTTCAAAAATAGGAAATACATGTAAATAGGAACTTGTTGTTTTCCTATTAGGCCAGTTTTTAAGTTCCATTCCATCAAATCTACACATACTTCTGGGTAAACATTTACCTTTCTTCTTTATCCAAAGCTTTCTTATCTGCTGAGCTACTCTTCTTAGGAGGTACAGGCGGTGCCACCTTCCTACAGATCTCCTCAATGCTGCACTTGTTCTGCCGACTCCGTACTGCAGCTTTTATTAAAATTCTTTCTACTGCTGTTGTCCCATCGCCATGGATTTGTTTCATTGGATCCAACCTAGATGTGGACTCTGAATCTTCTAACCAGAACGGATAGTAGGAGTTTTGTTTTCCTGAGAGTTTATGATGGAGTTTGATAAGGAGAGAAAGCATGCTTTCTCTGACTTCCAAAATGGCTGTGGTGAGTTGTGGAGTTGAACTAGGAGCAGTCCACTTTGATGTCTTTGGTCTAACGTCCGTAGTCTGAATAGCGTTGCCACTGTTGCGATTTATAATCTCCTGAAACTTCCGTCTACGTTCTGCAACTAAACTGAAGACTTGAGCTGTATTTGAATTCTAGAAGAGAAATGAAATGAAATTCAAATTCTTTGCAATAATAAATTTAAATGAAGAGTTTAAATATCAGTGAATGATCATAACTGCTAGACCACATATGGCATCAAGGTAGATTTTTAAACTTGCTTTCCAGGTGTAAAACTGTTGTTGCCAATCGGCTGTCAGTTACAGAAACCACCTGAATTTCACTTCTATTGAAATCTATGGAACTGGAAAACTGGATGGCCGATCCGCAACACCAGTTTTACACCGGAGCAGCAAGTTGAAAATCTTCCCCATTCTTTCTGATGGTATAACCATGGTGATGCACTTTCTTCCCCCTTTTTAAAATGCACTAAAGCACCACTTAAGGACAAATAATTTGAGTTTACAGAAATCAAAGTATAATTAACCAGCTTCAACCTGCGTAAGGTGGGGGAAGGAAAGGCTGTATCCCTAGCAGTGAATTGGTGCCGTAAGGTTAACTGTGGGGTTAAAGGTAATTTTAAGCAGTACTCAAGTTTATTGTGTTTCTTCCATAATGTATACTCAGGAAGTGAATTCTGCAACACTGCACACAAGTACTTTGACAAACAGGTTATTCAAAGCAAGACAAAAATTGAAGTACCTCTCTGTTGAGAGCAGTGGCCCTTCTTGACCCCTATCACAGAGGAAGAGAGACAGGAAAAGTGATGTAAAGCATAGAAATGTAAGTTTTGAAAGTAACAACAGATACAGTTTTTCGATAAATGTAAACGCCCTTGCATGCCCCAAGGTACATCATTTTATTTCCATCTACATCACTGAATATAAATTCCCTATAGGTCAGCTAGGACAAATATAGTTAGAAGCTTTTTTATGTTTATAGCTGACTGTGTGGTAATGACCTATCTAACATCAACAACAGACGATTCCAGTGTGATACTGAAAGGGCACTTCAGAAATTTCAGTGTATCTTCTCCAAGCAGACAACAAATCTGTATTGGAAAACATTTTATTTCTTTTTTTTATTCGTTCATGGAATGTGGGTGTCGCTGGCAAAACCAGCATTTATTGCCCATCACTAATTGCCCTTGAGAAGGTGGTGGTGAGCAATCTTCTTGAAATGCTGCAGCCTGTGAGGTGAAGGTTCTCCCACAGTGCTGTCAGGTAGGGAGTTCCAGGATTTTGATCCAACGACGATGAAGGAACGGCGATATATTTCCAAGTCGGAATGGTGTGTGACTTGGAGGGGAACGTGCAGGTGGTGTTCTTCCCATGTGCCTGCTGCCCTTGTCCTTCCAGGTGGTAGAGGTCGCGGGTTTGGGAGATGCTGTCGAAGAAGCCTTGGCGAGTTGCTGCAGTGCATCTTGTAGATGGTACACACTGCAGCCACAGTGCGCCGGTGGTGAAGGGAGTGAATGTTTAGGGTGGTGGATGGGGTGTCAATCAAGCGGGCTGCTTTATCTTGGATGGTGTCGAGCTTCTTGAGTGTTGTTGGAGCTGCACTCATCCAAGCAAGTGGAGAGTATTCCATAACACTCCTGACTTGTGCCTTGTAGATGGTGGAAAGGCTTTGGGGAGTCAGGAGGTGAGTCACTCGCCGCAGAATACCCAGCCTCTGACCTGCTCTCATAGCCACAGTATTTATATGGCTGGTCCAGTTAAGTTTCTGGTCAATGGTGACCCCCAGGATGTTGGTGGTGGGGGATTCGGCGATGGTAATGCCGTTGAATGTCAAGGGGAGGTGGTTAGACTCTCTCTTGTTGGAGATGGTCATTGCCTGGCACTTATCTGGCACGAATGTTACTTGCCACTTATGAGCCCAAGCCTGGATGTTGTCCAGGTCTTGCTGCATGCGGACTCGGACTGCTTCATTATTTGAGGAGTTGCGAATAGAACTGAACACTGTGCAGTTATCAGCGAACATCCCCATTTCTGACCTTATGATGTAGGGAAGGTCATTGATGAAGCAGCTGAAGATGGTTGGGCCTAGGACACTGCCCTGAGGAACTCCTGCAGCAATGTCCTGGGGCTGAGATGATTGGCCTCCAACAACCACTACCATCTTCCTTTGTGCTGGGTATGACTCCAGCCACTGGAGAGTTTTCCCCCTGATTCCCATTGACTTAGATTTTACTGGGGCTCCTTGGTGCCACACTCGGTCAAATGCTGCCTTGATGTCAAGGGCAGTCACTCTCACCTCACCTCTGGAATTCAGCACTTTTGTCCATGTTTGGACCAAGGCTGTAATGAGGTCTGGTGCCGAGTGGTCCTGGCGGAACCCAAACTGAGCATCGGTGAGCAGGTTATTGGTCAGTAAGTGCCGCTTGATAGCACTGTCGACGACACATTCCATCACTTTGCTGATGATTGCGAGTAGACTGATGGGGTGGTAATTGGCTGGATTGGATTTGTCCTGCTTTTTGTGGACAGGACATACCTGAGCAATTTTCCACATTGTCGGGTAGATGCCAGTGTTGTAGCTGTACTGGAATAGCTTGGCTAGAGGCGCAGCTAGTTGTGGAGCACAAGTCTTCAGCACTACAGCTGGGATGTTGTCAGGGCCCATAGCCTTTGCTGTATCCAGTGCACTCAGCCGTTTCTTGATATCACGTGGAGTGAACCGAATTGGCTGAAGACTGGCTTCCGTGATGGTGGGGATATCGGGAGGAGGCCGAGATGGATCATCCACTCGGCACTTCTGGCTGAAGATGGTTGCAAACGCTTCAGCCTTGTCTTTTGCACTCACGTGCTGGACTCCGCCATCATTGAGGGTTTGATGGGGTACCAATCAAGCCAGCTGCTTTGTCCTGGATGGTGTCGAATTTCTTGAGTGTTGTTGGAGCTGCACTCATCCAGGCAAGTGGCGAGTATTCCATCACCCTGACTTGTGCCTTGTAAATGGTGGAAAGGCTTTGGGGAGTCAGGAGGTGCGTCACTCGCCACAGAATACCCAGACTCTGACCTGCTCTTGTAGCCACAGTATTTATGTGGCTGGTCCAGTTAAGTTTCTGGTCAATGGTGACCCCCAGGATGTTGATGGTGGGGGATTCAGCGATGGTAATGCCGTTGAATGTCAAAGGGAGGTGGTTAGACTCTCTTGTTGGAGATGGCATTGTCTGGCACTTGTCGGGCACAAATGTTACTTGCCACTTATGAGCCCAAGCCTGGATGTTGTCCAGGTCTTGCTGAATGCAGGCACGGACTGCTTCATTATTTGAGGGGTTGTGAATGGAACTGAACACTGAGCAACCATCAGCGAACATCCCCATTTATGACCTTATGATGGAGGGAAGGTCATTGATGAAGCAGCTGAAGACAGTTGGGCCTAGGAGATTGCTGCATGAGTTCCTCAGGGCAATGCCCTGGGGCTGAGATAGTTGGCCTCCAACAACCACTATCTTCCTTTGGGCTGGGTGTGACTCCAGCCACTGGAGAGTTTCCCCGATTCCCATTGACTTCAATTTTACTAGGGCTCCTTGGTGCCACACTCGGTCAAATGCTGCCTTGATGTCAAGGGCAGTCACTCTCACCTCACCTCTGGAGTTCAGCTCTTTTGTCCATGTTTGGACCAAGATTGTAATGAGGTCTGGAGCAGAGTGGTCCTGGCGGAACCCAAACAGAGCATCGGTAAGCAAGTTATTGGTAAGTGTCGCTTGATAGCACTGTCGACGACACCTTCCATCACTTTGCTGATGATTGCGAGTAGACTGATGGGGCGGTAATTGGCCGGATTGGATTTGTCCTGCTTTTTGTGGACAGGACATACCTGGGCAATTTTCCAAATTGTTGGGTAGATGCCAGTGTTGTAGCTGTACTGGAGCAGCTTGACTCGAGGCACAGCTAGTTCTGGAGCACAAGTTTTCGCACTACTGCCGGAATGTTGTCGGGGCCCACAGCCTTTACTGTATCCAGTGCACTCAGCCGTTTCTTGACATAACGTGGAGTGAATCGAATTGGCTGAAGACTGGCTTCTGTGACGGTGATAATATCGGTGCTAGAAATCCACAATACAATGTGGATTAACACAAATGCCTAATGTCTTTGATTTCTCAGCCCTCACTTCAATCTCTCCTTCAAAATAAACTCTTCTATCCACACAGAATGCCACCCACTGTACTGTCATCACTCAAGACTCACCTCCTCGGGCTCATTTCCAATTACTTGCTCATCTCCTTCCTCATATACAACCTACCCATTTCCTCCCCTCAACCTAATCATTTGATCATCTTTATCCAGCCCTGGAACAAAAAAACCTCTCCAATTCCCTTACTGGTACCCTTTCAAATCCTAGCTCTCCCTCCTTTGACCCCCCTCCGACCTCTGTTCCTCCATTAATCTACTCCACAGTTGTTTTACCTCTATCTTCAATGTCCTCATCCCCACCAGATCCCAGACAGTTTCCCATCCTCCGTGTTCTCCCTGGAACAATCATCAACTCAAGTCCAAAAGCTGCATACTAAATCACGTGGTAGACGAGGGCTGGGTTGTCCACTGGCAGATCTGGTTTGACCAGCTCATGCAGTGTTGGTGCTCACTGTCTGTAGTCAAATCCTCCCAGTACTCCAGGGTCACCATGGATAGCAAGAATAACCCCAAGCTACTTTTCTCCACCCAAAAACATCCCCGCTCCCTCCCCCAAAATCTTGCATCCTCACTTCTTCGTACTAAATGCAAAGAGCTCATTGACAAGTTTGTTTCCAAAACTGAGGCCATCCATGAAGCTTCGTTTGCCTTTCCACCCTTCTAGCTCTCCCCCAACTTAACCACCTTCCTCTGTGTGCCATGTGCCTTCCTGGCACAGACACATTGGGCCAAATGGCCTCCTTCTGTGCTATAAATTTCTATGATTTTATACTCTGCAGCTTCTGCTGCAAAGTAATTTTCTCCACATAGATCCACCCGCTCTATTGACCCCCTTCCAACCTGGCTCCAAACCAAATAGCTTCTCTTTGTTGACACTATGCTGACTGACAAAAATCAACCTCTCCCTATTTTCAGCTATTGTTCCACCACTTTCAAAACTGCTCCATTAACCTCTTCTTTAAAAACCCATCCTCAAACCCTTTATTTTCTCATACCCCTCTATTTTCTCAAACTACATCTCAGCTCTAAGATTGTTAAATGATCATTTGGCTATGCAAGCAACTCTTACTATTCCCTGTCTGGTTTCCACAACATTGAGATTGCTAATCAAGGTCAGCAACAAAATGTTCGACAATGGCTAACTATCCAGTCCTAACCTTTCTGCTGCTTTTAGCTCTCCATTCCTCGCTACAGTCCATCTCTGCCACCTCTCTCTCATAGTTCCACTCTCATTTGTTCCAATTCAGTCACTACATCTACTCAAACAATTTCTCCTCTTGCAGCTGCACAGTCACCTCCAATGTGTCCTGGGCTCTCTTCTTGCTTCCTTCCTATTCATCATTTGTGTAACCCTAGGCAATATCATCCACAAGCACAGAATCAGCTTCTACATGAGTGCCAATGATGCCCAACCCTGCATGTCAGGCAATACCATATATTCCAAGGCTGTTGCTGTACTAGCCCCCACTGTTTATCCAACATCAATTGCTGGATAAGCTTTTTTTTAAAAAATACCTCAACGTCAACCCTCTCTTGGCCCAACTACATCAAGCTCCAATGCTCCTCACCCAAACTAAATCTGATGGTGCACAACCTCAGTTTGAGCTAAGCTTTTCACCACAACCTCATGTTTTTTTACATATTAAGCCAGACTTCTATCATCTGTGGAACATTAGCCATTTATGCTCCTATCTCTCCCATTATACTGCTGAAGTCCTACTCCATGCCTTCATCACGTGGAGAATTGATTTCTTAAAATGCTGTACTCACCAGCCTCCCCACCTCCCATAACTCCAACCAACTCAGAACTCTGCAGCTTAAATCCTCTCCCACACATCCCTTACCTCGTCACCATGTTCCACCGACTCCTGCTCCCCAACGAGTCAAGTTCAAGATTGTCATTTTGAAAGTTCTCCATGGCCTCAGTTCACCTGCCTGTTATCTTCTCTAGTCTTGTGTGCCAGCCCACACCCTCCACACTCCTCTGATTCAGTTGCTACTTGTTCCCCATATCCTCTGCTCCACCATCAGAGGCCAGTCTTTCAGGCACTATACCGCTGCCTTCTGGAATTTTCTTGCAAAACAATTTTGCTTGGTTACCTCTCTCACCCAGTCTTTACAAACTTTTTTCTTCTCCACCCACCCAATTCCTCCTTTCCTGCTTCATATCAGTCTCTCCCCTTTGTATAGCACTCAGGTATTCTTTTACTTGAAGAGTGCTAAATAAATGAAAATTCTTGAAGTGTCAGCAATTCTATGAAGTGATCCAAGTAGCTAGCCAACTCTCAAGGAGAGGAAACAAGCAGAAGTACTACCGACAGGAAGAAAGAGAACTCCACCTCTTCGTGGGCAGTTACATAACGGTGCTGAACGAGGCCAGCAAATAGGTTTCCAACCTGCACTCTTAGCTGGGGAGTGGTTTCTGACATGGGAAGATCTATATAATTTATATTATACACACATTCTTTCTATCAAAATTAAATACCTCGGGGGGGAGCAAGAAGCAAAGCCTGAAGTGATCTAGCATTGTATGATGAGGCAGGATCCTCTGGGGAGAGTGATCATATGACAGAATTTCATATTGAGTTTGAGGTGATGTAGTTAAGTCCAAAACTAGGGTCTTAAATTTAAGCAAAGCCAATTATGTAGGTATAAGGGGTGAGTTGGCTAAGATCGATTGGGAAATTAGGTTAAATGGTATGATGGTAGATAAGCAATGGCGAACATTTAAAGAAATAATTCATAATTCTCAACCAATATACATGCCCTTGAGGAATAAAAACGCCATGGGAAAAATGATCCAACTGTGGCTAACTAGACAAGTTAAGGAGAGTATTATATTAAAAGAAGAGGCTTACAATGTTGCCAAAAAGAGTAGCAAACTTGAGGATTAGGAGAGTTTTAGAAATCAGCAAAGGATGACCAAGAAATTGATAAAGAGGGAGAAAATTGAATGAGAGTAAACTAGCAAGAAATATAAAAACAGATTGTAAGAGTTTCTACAAGTATGTAAAAAGGAAGAGATTAGTGAAAGTAAAGCAGAGACTGGAGAAATTATAAAAGGGGAATAAGGAAATGGCAGAGACGTTAAACAAATATTTTGGATCTGTCTTCACAGTAGAAGACACAAAAAATATACTGGAAATAGTGGGGAACCAAGGGTCTAATGAGAGTAAGGAACTTAAAGTAATTAAGATTAGTAAAGAAAAAGTACTGAAGAAATTAACAGGACTAAAAGCCGACAAATCCCCTGGACCTGATGGCATACATTCTGAGGTTTTAAAAGAGGGGGCTGCAGAGATAGTGGATGCATTGGTTTTGATCTTCCAGAATTCCGTAGATTCTAGAACCATCCCCGTGGATTGGAAGGTAGTAAATGTAACTGTGTTATTCAAGAAGGGGGAAGAGAGAAAACAGGAAACTATAGGCCAGTTAGCCTCACATCAGTAGTAGGGAATATGCTAGAATCTATTATTAAAGACATAAGAACAGGGCACTTAAAAAATCATAATTGGATTAGGCAAAGTCAACACAGTTTGATGAAAGGGAAAACATGTTTGACAAATCTACTAGAGTTGTTTTAAGGGTGTAACTAGCAGAGTAGATAAGGGGGAACCAATGGATGTCGTGTATTTGGATTTTCAAAAGGCATTTGATTAGGTGCCACACAAGAGGTTGTTACACAAGATTAGGGCTCATGGGGTTGAATACATTAGCATGGATTGAGGATTGGTTAACAGACAGAAAACAGAGAATAGAAATAAACTGGTCATTTTCGGGTTGGCAGGTTTTAACTAGTGGGGTGTCACAGGGATCAGTGCTTGGGCCTGAGCTGTTTACAATATATATCATTGACTTAGATGAGGTGACAGAGTGTAATGTATCCAGGTTTGCTGACGATACAAAGCTAGGTGGGAAAGTAAGCTGCGAGGAGGACCAAAGAGGCTGCAAAGGGATACAGACAGGTTAAATGAGTGGGCGAGAAGGTGGCAGATAGAGAATAAAGTGGGGAAATGTGAAATTATCCAATTTGGTAGGAAGAATAGAGAAACAGAATTTTTTTTGGAAAGGTGAGAGACTAAGAAATGTTGGTATTCAGAGGGATTTGGGTGTCCTTGTATACCAATCACAGAAAGTTAACGTGCAGGTACAGCAAGCAATTAGGAAGACAAATGGTACGTTAGCCTTTGTTGCGAGGGGGTTGGAGTATAAGAGTATGGAGATCTTGCTGCAATTATATAAGACGCGTGAGACCACATCTGGAGTACTGTGTAGAGTTTTGGTCTCCTTACCTGAGGAAGGATATACTTGCCTTAGAGGGGGTGCAACGAAGGTTCACTAGATTGATTCCTGGGGTGAGAGGGTTGTCCTATGGGGAGAGATTGAGTAGAATGGGCCTATATTCTCTGGAGTTTAGAAGAATAAGAGGTGATCTCATTGAAACGTATAAAATTCTGAGAGGGCTTGACAGGGTAGATGCTGAGAGGCTGTTTCCTTTGACAGGAGAGTCTAAAACTCGGGGTCATAGTCTTAAGATAAGGGGTCGGACTTTTAGGACCGAGATGAGGAGAAATATTTTCACTCAGAGCGTTGTGAATCTTTGGAGTTGTTGAGTATATTCAAGACAGAGGTCTATAGATTTTTGGACACCAAGGGAATCAAGGGATGTGGGGATAGGGCAGGAAAGTGGAGTTGAGGTACAAGATCAGCCATGATCTTATTGAATGGTGGAGCAGGTTCAAGGGGCCGCATGGCCTACTCCTACTTCTTAAGTTCTTATGTGATGTCCTAAAATTAATTCAGGGGGGACATTAATGGAATTTTTAAAAGTCCAAAGTACAGACATCTCTAGCTCCAGAATATATAATTAAAAGAACTTAAATTTGAACTTTCATTATTCGATCCTTATAGCTTTTGAGCAGAGTTAGATACTTGGTGACTTGTTCAACTAAACTTCTCCTGCTGAAAATGAAATAGGATTTCCCCAAAGAATCAGTTTTAAAAAAGGACAATAACTTCATAAAAGTAACTCAGTGATTTAGAAAGTATGCCTATATTCTAGGTACAAGAACTAAGAGCAACATAATTATGTTTACAAAAAATTATATTTTGAGATTGTCGTTGAAGGTCAATTCTAATTACCCATTAAATTTGCTTACAGCTGATTGAACAATTGTAAACAGACTGGCTGAAAGGCAACATCAACTTTTGATAAAGGCACTTCACCAGGGCATCTTTAAATCAAGCTGCCAACATAACAGGTTTTCTCATAGTCAAGTTTCAAACTGGGTGCAAAATTAGTCAGCGGTTGTAAGGAGACTGAAGGTATGGGACTCAAGTGGAAAACAATTTGTGCTGAGTGAATAAGAATGGACTTGTCAAATTGAAGACAGAAGATAGATTGATGGACTCACTCTTCATTCCAATCTTTTGATCATCAATCATTAGTTTCATAAGACAGTACATGGCATATTGATCACTATTTAACTGTTACAGTACAGCTAGTTTATAAATGCTGTTCCTTCCTTTGTCTATTCTATTTCAGTTGAAGAAGAACAGTGCAGCAGATAAGATGCGGACACAACTAAGGCCTGTCACTTTCTGACTTCAGAAGATCATTCAATGCAATTTATCGCCTTGAAAAGAGAACAAGGAGCATGTTTAATGCTAAAGTATCATTTTATATAAAATTGAAAGGCCTAGGAGGTAACATGGGAGTATAATATTTGTTTCCATACGCATCTAAATTTCTAAAGTCAATGCAGAGTGAATTTATTTTATGGGCCATACAAACATTAGGAACAGATCAACAGCCATGCACAGGTCACACAGATGACATAAACTGTAAAGCACAGTACTTGTGTGAAAACATTAGTAACTTTGTTATTTCTGAACAGCTATTGGAAAATGTAAAGCTAAACCATCTCAACTTATACATACTAACCTGTACAAAAGAAGATGTATCTGAGCTAGTGCTGGCAGGTGGTTCCCTGCTCACCTCAGGCGCCGTCTCCGGAACTCTGACTCGCACATAGTTAATGACGTGATGCAGATTTGTTGCTATGTTGGTTCCATGGAACCAACTATCAGAACATTGCTCTTCACCAAACATTTCCTAAAGGAAGATTTGATTATAAAATTAACTATTTTTACTGAAAAAATAGTTGAACATGAATGAGAACTTCAGTTTGGACTTGCACAAACAGAAACAAGAAAAAAAAATGTTGTTTCACAGTATTAAAATTCAACACTGGAGAAAAAAAGTCACATTCTACACTTAAAGGTGGTGCAACTTTGCAGTATTAAAAGAAAACTTGTCCTTCATCCATAATTAGGGCTGTAATTTTCCGACAGGCTTAGTTTGTGTCTATTAAATTCCAAAAAGTTGTTATGACCATGTGAAAGCCATCAATGTATCCTAAAATCTAAGTAAAATGCTGTGGAAATCACAGGTCTTCATGGACTCTGCAGAATTAAAGCAGCCTAGGAAAATTATACAGCCCTATTTGTAATAGAACTTATTTTAGGTACAGAAATGTACTGAACCACAGCATATGTAATAAACATTCAACTATTCTGGATGAGAATTTCTATAAAAGTATAAATAAAAATAGCCAGTTTGAAAATCTGTCCCAAAACCCATTTAGTATTTTTTTAAATTTAAACTAAAAAAAACACAACTCAATAAACTAATGCCACTGCAGGCCCAAGGAAAAATTTTCTGGAATGCTTATCCTTTTAAGGACATGATGCATCATCCCACTATTTGCCCTTCCCAGCACCACTCTGCTTTCAAGAAGCCACATTAGCACATACATTAAGCAAAGAGAATATTTCCTTCATCTTTTCCAGTTCAGATATAATCTTATGACACAAGAGATTTGATAGAGGTGTTCAAAATCCAGAACAGTTTTGATAAGAGTGAATAAGGAGAAACTGTTTCCAGTGGCAGAAGGGTCAGTAACCAGAGGACACAGATTTAAGGTGATCGGCAAAAGAGCCAGAGGAGACATGAAGAAATATTTTTTTTTTAAGCAGCGAGTTGTAATCATCTGGAATGCACTGCCTGAAAGGGTGGTGGAAACAGATTCAATAGTAACTTTCAAAAGGAATTGGAAAAATACATGAAGGGAAAAAATTTACAGGGCTATGGGGAAAGAGCAGGAGAATGGGACTAATTGGATAGCTCTTTCAAAGAGCCGGCGTAGGCACGATGGGCCAAATGGCCTCCTCCTGTGCTGTACCTAGTATATGATATTGGTTGATTTTCCAAGAATAAATTTTCTTCAAAAATACCAAATTTACACAAGCATTAAAATCCTACTCAAATCTGTGTCAATATGGAGTTAAGTTTGAGGGAGAGAAGAATAAGTCTAAGGCTAGTGTTTTAAATTTAAGTAAGGGCAATTATGAGGGCATGAAGACAGAGCTGGCTAAAGTGAACTGGGAACTTAGGTTAATGGATATGTCAGTAGAGATGCAGTGGCAGACATTCAATGAGATATTTCATAACCTCAGCAAAGATACATTTCAGTGAGAAAGAAAGACTCTAGGGGAAGGTCATACCATCCATGGCTAACTAAGCAAGTTAAAGATAATATCAAATTGAAAGAAAAAGCATACAATTCCACGAAGATTAGTGGCAGGTTAGAAGACTGGACAGAATATAAAAGAATGACTAATAGAATAATGAGGGAGAAATTAGAGTACGAGAGAAAGCTAGCTAGAAATATAAAAACAGATAGTAAGAGTTTCTACAGGTATTTAAAAAGGAAAAAAGGAGCAAGTAAAGTGAGCATTGGTCCTCTAGAGAGAATCTGGGGAATTAATAATGGAGAATAAGGAAATGGTGGAGGAATTGAACAGAGGTTTTGCGTCCGTCTTCACTGTAGAGGATACAAATAACATGCCAGAAGTAATTGCGAATCAAGAGATGAAAGGGAGGAACTCAAAACATTTACAATATATACATTTACAAAAATATTAGAACTAAAAGCTGACAAGTCCCCAGGTCCTGACGGACTTCATCCTAGGGTCTTAAAAGAACTGGCTGCAGAGATAGTAGATGCATTGATATTAATTTTTCAAAATTCCCTAGATTCCGGAAGGGTCCCATCAGATTGGAAAGCAGCAAGTGTAACTCCTCTAATTCAAGAAAGGCGGGAGACAGAAAGCAGGAAACTACAGGCCAGTTAGCTTAACATCTGCCATAGGGAAAATGCTAGAATCTATTATTAAGGTTGTTACAGCAGGGCACGTAGAAAATCTCAATGCAATCAGGCAGAGTCAACACGGCTTTGTGAAAGGAAAATCGTGTTTGACTAATTTACTTGCGTTCTTTGAGGAAGTAACAAGCAATGTGGATGCGGTGTACTTGGATTTCCAGAAAGCTTTTGACAAGGTGCCACATCAAAGGCCACTACACAAAATAAGAGCTCATGGTATGGGGGTAACATATTAGCATGGATAAAGGATTGGTTAGCTAACAGGAAACAGAGAGTAGGCATTTTCAGGTTGGCAAGATGTAACGAGTGCCACAGGGATCAGTGCTTGGGCCTCAACTATTTATACAATCTATATCAATGACTTAGATGAAGGGACCGAATGTATGGTTGCTAAATTTGCTGATAACACAAAGGTAGGTAGGGAAGTAAGTTGGGAAGAGGACATAAAGAGTCTGCAAAGGGATATAGATAGGTTAAGTGAGTGAGCAAAAATTTGGCAGATGGAGTATAATGTGGGAAAATGTGAACTTGTCCACTTTGGCAGGAGGAGTAGAAAAGCAGTATATTATTTAAATGGAGAGAGATTGCAGAACTCTGAAGTACAGAGGGATCTGGGTGTCCTAGTACACGAATCACAAAAAGTTAGTACGCAGGTACAGCAAGAGATCAGGAAGGCAAATGGAATGTTGTCATTTATTGCAAGGGGAATAGAATATAAAAGTAGAGATGTTTTGCTACAGCTGTACAGGGCATTGGCGAAACCTAATCTGGAATACTGTGTGCAGTCTTGGTCTCCTTATTTAAGAAAGGAAATAATTGCTTTGGAGGCTGTTCAGAGAAGGTTCATTCGTCTGATTACTGGGATAAGGGGGTTATCTTATGAGGAAAGGTTGGACAAGTTGGGCCTGTATACAGTGGAGTTTAGAAGAATGAGAGGTGATCTTATTGAAACATAAAAGATCCTGAGGGAACTAGAAGGGGTCGATGCTGAGAGGATGTTTCCCCTTGTGGGAGAGTCTTGAACTAGGGGCCACAGTTTAAAAATAAGAGGGTCTCACATTTAAGACAGAGATGAGGAGAATTTTTTTCTCGGAGGGTCGTGAGTCTGTGGACTCCCTTCCCCAGAGAGTGATGGAGAAAAGGTCATTGAATATTTTTAAGGCTAAGTTAGATTGACTCCCTTGTTAATCAGGAATCTAAGGTTATAGTAGGTAGACAGGAAAGTAGGATTGAGGTCGCAATCAGATCAGCCATGATCTTATCAAATGGCAGAGCAGGCTCGAGGAGCCGAATGGCCTACTCCTGCTTTTAATTTGTATGTTCATATGTAAGTATCAATAGAGGAAAGGGTTCAAAAGTATTCTTTGAAGTATGAAGATTACTACATCTTCAGTAAATAATCCACCTACTTTCTTCATTCATTCTCTGTCAATGCAAGAAACAACTGTCCTAAAGTACCTACACTTGAGAGAGTACCGGCTGTGAGATTAAAAAGTCATGGTAGAGACCAGGACATGTGTTAAATTGCATCGCCTCAGTTTATTGCAGCAATATTTAATGAAGGTCTGAGGAGTACTCCCTGCAACTGCTTTGAAGGTCTCTAAAAATGCTTTCAAGGTAATCATTGTTGGGATACCACACATTCCAAAAAGGTTTTGAATTTTCTCAGATGGATTTCTCTCCTGACAGGAGCAATGGATGCATTACACTGACTAGTTTGGCATTTTATTGGTCAGAAACAAACAAAATTAGATTTTCAGGAACTGTCATTTTAGTCAACGTGGTCACTACATAAAAGCATACAAAGTGAAATTGTTGTCCCGTTTTGCATAAAAGAATAAATGACATTAATAATCTTTAGTTCTAAATTAAGCTGAAGCTGTCTCCTGAGCTCCTATTAAGCAGCAAAATGTTTCTATTAAACAATCAAGTACCATATTAGGGAAGTCAGTGAACAAGGTATGAAATTCAAATACCCTTCCAGTTGAGGCCAAAATTAGTAGAATGATAATCTTACACATCAGGACCACAATGTCACTGTCCCAGCAGGAAGATACAGTAGTTCCTGAACTGGATTAGTCTTATCCCAAGTGGCAGAAATACCTTGCTAGTTTTCCAGACCACATTTTTAACTCAGACAACCATAGAAGTGCTCTCAATCAGCCACTTCCTATGGAAGCTATATAGTGCTCTGGTCCAGCTGCTCTTGGGTAATGTGATCAATTCCGATCACCAAGGCATAAGAAAAACATCCCTGCACTAGAAGGAGTACAGAGAAGAGCAATGAGACTGATCATATGTATCAAAAGACTGAATTATGAAGAAAGATTAGTAAAACTTTGATTTTGTTTTTAAATCTATGACAGGGTTTTTTTTTAAAAAGAAATACCAAGAGGAATTGATCATATTAATCCAAAACTGTAAGATTACAAGAACAGACACACCCTACTAAACTGTAAGTTGAGCACTTAACACTTGTCACTGCACTCAGGAGGTACTCCTTTATTCAGGATAAATTAAAATCCATTCATAAAATCTGTAGGAAGTTCTGCTTGTATCAAATGCTGGAAGTAGGTCAGGAAACATATCTGCTAGTAATATATTAAAAGTCCTGCATGTAGCATAAACTTCCTATATTAAGCTTTGAGTAATAGCTCGAATGCAACATTAATAATGGGAAATCCTATGTCAACATTGCGCTGCCACACTCTGTTCATTGGCTCAAAGTAAAACAGCATCAAACAGAACAGAACTTAAGTGGTAGTGAATGCATGAATCAAAAACAAGGTGAGTGGTTAGAATACCAAGAGAAACTACAAAAGGCTTATGGAAACAATCAATCCTAAATGACCAGTCAGGAGAGTCTACCAACAATAAAAAGTGAACCAATCGAACTCACATAAAACATTTTTGAAGAAATTTCCATCTGTCATTTCTTCCCTCCAAAAAAAAAGTTTTAAATAAAATATTTTTTTTTTAAATTACATATTTCACAATAACATGATTAAATTAAATTTAACCCAATAGGTTTTCCAGGTTTTTATTTTGATGTGCACAGAGATGCAATAATGCTTGTGAAATGAAGTAATACCACAGTAATGCTAATCTGAAGCTGTGAACTTGCAACTGGACCATTAAGCATATTGGCAATATTTTTTCACCATCTAGAAATCTAAACTATTTTGAAGAATTTTCTGAAATGTACTATTTAGCTTAAAAAAAAGCTCTGAAAATAGTCCCCTACTTAATGATCAGCTTTGTTCTTGCTCATCATAAGCAGTTCAGATCTCTCACTTTCAACTTTTTTCCCCCTCCCAATTTTTAAATTAAATGCTCCAGCATATCAGGAAGAAGCTCCAAAGGGTATCTCCAGAAGCACCCAAGCAGAGAATCCAGTTCTGACTGGATATATAGTACTCAATTGGTACTGACTTTGTCTTGCTTGGGTGCCTCTTGAGATGGTTTCCTAACTGGTCTCATATGCTGCTGTGCAGGAGTCTGAATGCAGCTACTCTGATAGAACAGCTCCCTGGTGAAGAGTAAACCCAAAATGGTGGGTCTTCACTGGATTAAAAAAAAATCAATATTGAAACTGGGCAAAATTCCTACCAGGTGGAAGATTTTTTAAAAAGCTGCACCACCAGAGTGGAGGAGAGGCAAGTACTGTACTTAAAACATTATTTCCCCTCCATTCCGTACTTCAACAGTGGATTTTCTGAAACATAATTAGGCAAATGAGAGGGTACGGTGGAGGGGAAAGGTTGAATTGGGGAGTAAGGAGGAGGGCAAGGGATGAGTGGTAGGAGTGAGGTGTGTGGAGGCGGCTATGGAGCCCAGGGTCGCTTGGCTCCTACTCTCTGGAATTCCCTCTCTAAACGCTTTCTCTCTCCTTTAAAACCTCAAAAACGATCTCTTCGACCAAATTTTTGGTCACACTATAATACAAAAAAAATCCCAATGGAAAACTGAGGCGGTCAGGAAAGGAAGCATTAGGAAGTTTTTGTTCACACTTCCTAATGTCTCCTTTCCTAATCAATCTCCGTTTTCCATTCATTGAAGCACCATATAAACGCAAGTTGATGTTGAAGGACAAGGGGTTAGTACAACAGTTGAAGTGTAGGGGAGGTGATGGAGTGGAAGGAATGGGAGAGGATAGGGGAAACCCTTCCATACTATACATTAACAGAAATCCTTCTACCATGTAGATCTACTACAAGATTTGACAAAGCACAACACTGGAGAAAAACAATTATATCCAACCTTCGTTACAAAAGAAAATCTAGCTTTTTTTAAAAAGCAAAATTAAATATTTTTTAATTTGTGACTTATAGTATTCGCTGTAACTTTTGTACTCCCCTCTTAAACTGTGCATTTTGTAACCCAGAGCACATTTGGCACCAATTAGATAAATTACCAGAACATTCACATGAATGATGAAATTAATTTCATATTCCTTTGTGGACATGAACGGAAAGCCCATGTGCATGATTTGTAAGTAACAGGTAGATGAGGTGAAAGAACACAACATTCAAAGTCACTATGAAGCAAACCATGCTGAGAAATATGAAAGTACACAAGGAACAGAGATAAATTTTCTGAATTAGCACCTTAGTTTAAAAAGCAGCAATGAATGTTTGCTAATGCTTGCCATATAAGTGATGCACTGTTAAAACGCTTTATGTGATTGCCCCTGAAATAGTTGTGTCATCAAAGCCACTTTGAGGGTTAAATTTTGAATTACTGCATGCTAAAACCTGCAGAAACAGTGGGGTGGAAATTTAAGCATGCCAGAAGCCAGGGTACAAGGCTCATCCGAAACTGGGCCACAGGCCTCATTTTTATAATAAAGACGAGCCGTCAGCACCTGTTGCACCTCCAGAGGCAGCTCGCCCGATCGACATAGAGTATCAAATTTGGGCCAACTGCATCGCTGTTAAGCCCTGGGAGGTGAGGCGGAAGAAAATGCAGGAGAGCCGAGTGCAGGCTGGCAGTGGGCCATAGTAGTGCTGTGGGGGCAGGAGGAGCACTGCTGCTCCTCCCAGCTCCACAGAAGGGGAAGTAAAAAAAAATGTAACTACCATTTTTTCAGCGGACCTTTAGGGACCATTGTTTAGGCCGCTGGAGAACTGGAAAATCTTGTCCAGCATGCATAGTGCATGCTCCACCTAGTTTTTGAAGCATTTGGCAGAAGGGTGCTGAAACAGGCACAGGACCCTTCTTTGCATATTTAAATTGATCCAACGTTGATATCAGATGGCAGCCAGGAGCGTCTAAAAAGTGAGGACCAATGTGGCAGCAGCCATGCCACCGGCACAGATTAGGTACAGTACCTTGTACCCAGAAATTGGTACACATTGCGTCCATATTACGCCCAAAAAGCAGGCGATACCAATTTTTACCCGCGTGTCCAAATAACTTTTGCTGAATGTGGCTCATGTCAAATACCAGGATGTCCGATCAGACCCACCATATAAAATAAGTTTGACACCCCGGGTTTAAAATGAAAAGGATTCAATAAAGTAGATACAGATAAGCTATTTCCTCTAATGGGGAATGCAGAACAATCTTAAAATTGGAGCTAGGCCATTCAGGAATGAAATCAGGAAGCACTTTTCACACAAAGGGTAAAAGCCTGTGTCACTGGCTTAATTGAAATTTTCAAGACTGAGATCGACAGATTTTTTAATAAGTGGTATCAAGGGATATGGATCAAAGGTAGGTAAATGAAGTTGAGGTACAGATCAGCCATGTTCTAACTGAATTGCAGTACAGGCTCAAGGAGCTGAATGGCCTACTCCTGTTCCTATGTATGCTAGAATGCCACCTATCTTGGATGATTCAGGTAAGTAAAATGCACAGGTAAAGTTTAATCGTGACAGAAAAGCCTTCTAAAATACACTGGAGAATGTCATAATATTTTTAGTAATGAATGAAGGATTATTTTCTGTCTGCAAATTTTAGTCCATCATTCAGCTATCATCAAAACAAATTAAGGGTTGAAATTCCTCTTGTTTAAAAAAACACAGAATCACCACTTCTCAAATCTGTGTGTTGCTGTGATTTTGTACATGCAATTTTGTTAGTGGGTTGGTAACTTCTGAAATAAACAGGCACTCTCATTTTTTGTTAAAAAGAGGAATTTTATTCTCCAAGTGTTGTAATCTTCAGTTTTAATTGATTTTTCTCCTCATAACATGTGGGCATTTACTCTTTCTTCCCCAAAATTTAGCTTTAACCAATTCACACAATTTCCTTAAATCTAATTTAAACTTTTATGAAATTTGGTTGGGTGCATTTCTTGAAGCATGGAGACATAATATAACACTTAGTGCATTATGTAGTTTTCTCTCATCTCTTTAGTGCATCAAAAAAGGCTAGTAAGAAAAGAGCATGGAAATGCTATGCCATCAAGAAAAAATAAAATAAAGGTTCAGTCATTTTCTGCTTAGTCATTTTATAATAATAGATTTCTCTGTATTGTTCACCTAGAAAATAACATTAACTTTTTACTCCCTCCCCCAACCATCCAATTTCTATTTGGATTTCTTTCTTTTAAAGAAATCCTGGAAATTAATTCTTTAAAAACTGAAAATTAAAAACTAAGGTCAAAAATCAAGACTGACATCAAGTGGCAAATAATTAGTAAAAGATGTTTTTACTAGATTATTCTCCATTGTTAATTTTCTAGGGGAAAAAGATAGTTCAGTTTCTTTCAAATTTTTTCTTCAGGACATGGGCGATGCTGGCAAAACTGCATTTCTATCTCTAGTGACCCAGAGGTAGAGGTGGTGGGCCTTCTCATCGAACTCGCTGAAGTCCTTCTTCTGATGGTGCTCCTATGATATTCTGGAGGGATTTCCACAATTTTGACCCAGCAATAATAAAAGGAACAGCAGTAAATGTCCAAGTCATGATGGTGTGTGACTCGGCGAGGAACTTGGAGGCGATCGCATCTCTGCGATCTTGCTACTCTTGTCCTTCATGGTAGAGGTGACGGGGCTGAGGTGTGCTGATGAGGCAAGCTCGGCAAGTTGCTGCAGTGCATCCTGTAGATTAGTACATAATACAGCAACAGTGCACCAGTGTTGGATATTAAGGCCAGTGAGAGATGCACCATTCAAGTGGACTGCTCTGCTTCTTAAGCTCTGTTGCAACTGCACCCATCCAGGTGAATGGTTCGTATTCTATTACATTCCTGATTTCAGCCGTGTAAATGGTGGAGGGGCTTTACAGAATCAGGAGGTGAACCACTCGTTGCAAAATATCCAGCCTCTGACCTGCTCACGTAGCTATGTTTTTACTATGGCTCATCAAGTACCGCTTTTGGTTAAAGGTGAGCGACTCAGTGATGGTGGTGCCATTGAAGATCAGGGGGAGCTGGTCGGGCTTTTTCCTTTTGGAGATGGGCACCTACCTGGCACTTGTGTGGCACAAATGTTACTGGTCAGCCTAAGCCTGGACATTGTTCAGATTGTGCTGTAGGCTGGCATGGGTTGCTTCAATACTGGAGGAGTGATGAATGGATCTGAACATTAGGGTTTTCCCCTTGACCCCAATTTAAAAAAAGTCTAGCTGCAAGTTTACAGTTCCAAGATAATCTCACTGTTGCATCATGTAAAAAGTGCAGCTTACTGTTATTTATGTGCAAATCGGACAGTAACTTCAAGCGACCGCACGTGCGCTGTTAAACATGGAAATCCAGAAGTTGCTGTCCGAGATACCCTGCTCCTCACATCTCGCTGTCTGACTCACCATTCAAATGTATTGAACTGCGTGAAGTTCCTGTACTTACCTCAGATATGGACTAAACAACCTCTCTGGCACTGAAAATTCACTTTTACAAGTATGGCGTCTCATTCCTTCAGCTTTTATTTATTGCTGGACATTCAAAAAAAATTAGATTAAAAATGTTTTTCTTACTTTTTCTCTTTTATCTCTGTCTCTTAATCCAATCTTTATTTCCCTCTCTATTTCACTTACTGTAT
The DNA here is from genome assembly GCF_035084215.1 of Heptranchias perlo. Classification (NCBI taxonomy): domain Eukaryota; kingdom Metazoa; phylum Chordata; class Chondrichthyes; order Hexanchiformes; family Hexanchidae; genus Heptranchias; species Heptranchias perlo. Next base: position 50,543,521 of record NC_090331.1, read on the forward strand.
CTGATTTGACACTGAATTCACTATTCTAACTTACACTTGCTGGTTCAGATGCTGCACTGCTCATTAACAATTCTTCAATTTGATTGGTTAAGGAGACACACAGTTGCTTGCCCTGTTCACAGATCCCAGATACCCTGTAGAGGGTACAGCACTGAATGGATCTCTAACTTACAGGAACTTGCCGTGCAAAAACTCATAGAAAGTCTATGGGTAAGTGCAAGTCTAACAAACAGCTGGTGCCGTTCATTCAGCCCTAACAGCAAATTACGGGCCATCATCTTTTTCCTAATTTCTCTCTGAAGTGCTTTGGAACGTTTTGCTACATTAAAAGGTGCTATCTAACTTGTTATTGTACCCAAGGTACACTTTGAGATAAGATATGATAAAAATTTGGAGTTTTAAGAGTAAAATGTGGTACAAATCATTGTTTTAGCAAACAGAGTTCAGCAGCTTGAAAAACACTGAAGGTGGTATTGCTGATCATAATTCTGTTTATCCAAAGTACATTTTTGAATGAGTGTACAAAAAAATGTATATCGGGTAAAAAGTATTATAATCATCAATGTCTAGATCATTCTTTTTCAAGCTATTGAATATGATAGTTGAACAATTTCCCAACTCTGTTGGTACCACATTTTATTCAAAACACCTGCATATTTCCCTAAAGGCACACAAAGTGTTAATCTGTAAAACAAGCAGCTAACGCAACCTGTCCCAGTACCCTCAGGCAAAGAAGTCGGTTACCACTGCTCTTAACTTGGATACATAAAACTGTAGTACAGCACATTTAACTGCTGGTTTATTTTTCCTGACAAATTCAGAAACTTATCTAATTATTTTCCTGAGATCTCAAATTTTGGGTCTATGAACTTTTACCCGCAGTTAGCATCTGCTGTTTTACATTTCTTTTTGTGTTAATAGTAGTTAATACTACAACATAAAACAATATTTTATAACTATATTCTTTTCATACACGAGCACTAAAAAATACCAACAGACTACTGCAACAATGTTTGGATTCTGGATTACTAGTTCAGTAACATAACCACTATCATACCATACCTCATGTTTCACTGGCTTCACAGATATTCATTGCTGCATTGGTGACATAATTTTTCTATTGTTAATTGTACATTTATTTAAATCTCTTCATCAAAGGAATTAACAGAAGCATTAGTTTTGACACCCAAGGGGTAATTTTGAAACAGGATAGCAGGACTTCTGAAAGCCGGGGCTTACTCAAAACAAAAAAGCTCAGGTTCTCTTCTTGCTCAAAAGATTAAAATAAACTAGTAACAGAAATTTCACAAGAAGAAACGGACTGAATTTGCCATGACAAAAACCAGAACTTTGTTCATTGAACCTATAGAGATTCTTATATCCAAGCTGAAGCCATTTTTACCTCTGGTAATTGATTACAGACTTTTTCATTTTATGTTCATGTATATTCTACTTTTAGTATTTGCACAATATTTTGTGTTTCATATAACTATTTAGTTGGAAATAAAGAAAGGTACTAACTGCCTTAGCCAGCAAATCATTCGGCCATGTTGTAATGGTCCATCATTTCAAAGAAACTTTGGTAGTACAGTTCAATACTATGTTGAATCCAGTAAGCAGATTACTGCAAGTAGAAAACAGTTTGTTCCTGGGAGTGCACTTCTGCAAGAGCAGTGTACTGAAAACACACAGCTTCCAGATCATAGGGGATAAGGCCCACTCAAACAAACTGCTGTTTCAAGAAACTTTGTAATTATGCCAACAAATTAGTCATTCCGTATTTCAAGCTTGGCAAACATCTATTCATAGCCATTACTATCTCAATATCTATATTCATGATTACTGTGCAATTGGATTAAATTGCTTAGCTATGGACAGCACAATAGGCAGCATTCTGGAACACAAGAGTGTCAGGACATAAAACATAAGTAATAGGAGCAGGAGTAGGCCAAACGGCCCCTCGAGCCTGCTCCACCATTCAATCAGATCATGGCTGATCTTCAGCCTCAATTCCACTTTCCTGCCCGATTCCCATATCCCTTGATTGCCCTACAGTCCAAAAATCTATCTATCTCAGCCTTGAATATACTCAACGACTCAGCAACCACATCCCTCTGGGATAGAGAATTCCAAAGATTCACAACCCTCTGAGTGAAGAAATTTCTCCTCATCCCAGTCTTAAATGGCCAACCCCTTATCCTGAGTCTATGCCCCCTAGTTCTAGACTCTCCAGCCAGGGGAAACAACCTCACAGCATCGACCCTGTCAAGCCCTCTCAGCATCTTGTATGTTTCAATGAGATCACCTCTCATTCTTCTAAACTCCAGAGAGTATAGGCCCATTCTACTCAATCTCTCCTCACAGGACAACCCTCCAATCCTAGGAATTAATCTAGTGAACCTTCGTTACACCGCCTCTAAGGCAAGTATATCTTTCCTTAGATAAGGAGACCAAAACTGTATGCAGTACTCCAGGTGTGGTCTCACCAAAGCCCTGTCCAATTGTAGTAAGACTTTCTTACTCTTGTACTCCAACCCCCTTGCAATAAAGGCCAACATGCCATTTGCTTTCCTAATTGCCTGCTGTACCTGCATGCTAACTTTTTGTGTTTCTTGTACCAGGACACCCAAGTCTCTGAACACCAACATTCAATAGTTTCTCACCATTTAAAAAATTCTGTTTTTCGATTCTTCCTACCAAAGTGAATAACCTCACATTATATTCCATCTGCCACCTTCTTGCCCACTTACTTAACCTGTCTACACCCCTTTGCAGACTCTTTGCGCCTTCCTCACTGCTTACTTTCCCACCTAGCTTTGTATCATCAGCAAACTTGGATACATTACAATCAGTCCCTTCATCTAAGTCATTAATACAGATTGTAAATAGCTGAGGCCCAAGCACCAATCCTTGTGATACTCCACTAGCTACAGACTGCCAATCTGAAAATGAGCCGTTTATCCCTACTCTCTGTTTTCTGTCCGTTAACCAATCCTCTATCCATGTTAATATGTTACCCCTAACCCCGAGAGCCCTTATCATAGGTTCATATCTGTAATCCTCCAAATTACTGAATTACTAATATTAGCTGTGTAGAAGTACTGGGAGGAGGCCAGGCACCTCTTCACAGAAGAGTGGGAAGCTAGGAAAATAGGAAGCAGTCACCTTGGTGACTTATGTATCTTCAAGTTGCAAGTTTCCAAGTGTGATTGGCAACAGCTTGGAAGCCCTGCGTGACATGAGGTGGTTTTGAGACGAGGAAGTTAAATTCTAAAAGAAACTGGGGGGGGGGGGGGGGGGGGGGGGGAGGAGTACTGGAGCAAAAAATAAATTTACCTACGTTTTTAATATTTGAATTAATTACACTCCAAGGTGAATTGAATCAACTATTCCTCTGAGCATTATTGGAGTAACTTTACAATGCATCAGTTTTATAGTCCTGGCCACATGTGCAAAAGGCATCACAGCTGTATGGAACAGGTTAGGTGGACCTACTGATCTTTTCCTACCAAGCATTTTTTGTATGTTCATATAATTCAGCATCAGAGCCAGACAACTATTGTCACTACCTGTTGTAGTGTACCCATTCATTACATTGAGTTACTGAGTCTACAGCACAGAAATCGGAATTCAGCCCAACTGGTCTATGCAGGCGTTTGTGCTTCCCACGAGCCTCCTCCCTCCCTACTTCATCTACCCCTATCAGCATACCCTTCTATTCCTTTCTCCTTCGTGTGCTTATCTAGCTTCCCCTTAAATGCATCTATGCTGTTTGCCTCCATTCTTACCACTCTTTAAAGTGAAGAAGTTGGGTAAAGAAGTTTCTCCTGAATTCCCTATTGGATTTATTAGTGACTCTCATATTTGTGACCTCATGCCTTGGACTCTCCCACAAGTGGAAACATTTTCTCTACATCTACCCGATCAAACCCTTTCATTATCTTAAAGTCCTCTACTAGTCACTCCTCAGCCTTCTCTTTTCTTGAGAGAAGAGCCTCAGCCTGTTTAGTCTTTCCTCCGTTCTGGTTTCATCCTGGTGGATCTTTTTTGCACCTTCTCCAATGCCTCAATATCCTTTTTATAATATGGAGATCAGAACTGTGTACGGTAAGCCCAAGTGTAGTCTAACCAAGGTTCTTTACAAATTTAACATAACTTCTCTGCTTTTCAATTCTATTCCTCTAGAAATGAACCCCAGTGCTTGATTGCGTTTTTTATGGCCTTATTAACCTGAATTGTGATTTGTGTATCTGTACCCAGAGATCCTTTTGCTCCTCTACCCCATTTAGATTCTCATTTTCCAAACAATATGTGGCCTCTTTATTCTTCCTACCAAAATGCACCACCTCACACTTACCTATATTGAAATTCATTTGTTAATTACACACCCATTCAGCAAGTTTATTAATGCCTTCTTGCATTTTAACACATTGTTCCTTTGTATTAACTGCACCACCCCCCCTACCAATTTCATGTCTGCAAATTTTGAAATTGTACTTCCAATTCCATATCGTTGATGTAAATTGTGAATAACAGTGGACCCAGCACTGATCCCCGTGGAACACTGCTTCCCACCTTTTGCCAGTCTGAGTAGCTACCTTTAACCCCTACTCTCAGTTTTCTATTTTGTAGCCAGTTTGCTATCCAATCTACTACCTGTCCCGACTCCACATGCTCTGACCTTAGTCATGAGCCTACAATGCGGTACTACATCTACCGCAATACCCTTGTCTACACTTTGTTACTTCTTCAAAGAATTCGAAAAGGTTGGTCAAGCATGACCTTCCCTTCTGAAATCCATGCTGACTACTCCATAATATTTTTGTTTTCTAGATGTTCTTCTATTACATCTTTGAGTAGAGATTCTGTTATCTTTCCTACCACCGACATTTAGCTAACTGGTCTATAGTCCCTGGACTTGTTCTATCGCCCTTTTTAAAATATAGGAATCACATTAGCTGCCCGCCAGTCCTCTGGCACTATTCCCTTTTCTAATGAATTTTTATACATATAATAGTGCCTCTGCTATCCCCTCCCTAACTTCTTTTAATATTCGTGGATGCAATCCATTCGGACCAGGGGTCTTATCCTCTCTAAGTGTGATTAGTTTATCAATTATCTCCCCCCTTTCTATCTTAAATGTCTTTATACCTTTTTTGATCTACTCTTCCGATGTCATATTCACCTTGTTAGTCTCACTGGTAAACACTGAGGCAAAATAACTATTCAATATTTCTGCCATTTCACTGTCATTATCAGTAAGTTTATCTTGTGCACCCCTTAGTGGCCCCAACCTGATTTATCTTCTGTTATTTATGTGTCTATAGAATATTTCACTTTTTCTTTTATATTCCTTGATTTTTTAATTTCTTAGTTCCTCTTTGCTTTCCCAATTGCTTTTTGACATCCTTCCTTACCTCTTCGTAATCCTCTCCTTTATTGTCTAAGTGCTTACAGTATGCTTTTTCTTTAGTTTCAATTTTACCCTTCTCTTTATTCATCCATGGTGTTTCAATATTGTTCTTGTTTCTTTTTAAAATATAGAGGAATATATTTCTCCTGAACTCTATTGATCTCCGTTTTAAGTATTTCCCACTGCTGTTCTATCTCTTTGTCTATCAAAATTTACTTCCCGTTTACCTTCCCTAGTTCTATTCTCATCCCCTTAAAATGAGCTTTCCCCCCCCCCCAATCTATTACTTTGATCTTTGTATCACTTACGTCTTTCTCAATCATTATTTTAAACCTTATGTTATGATCGCTATTGCCTAGATGATCCCCTACATTTACTTCTCTTACCCGCTTCGATTCATTTCCCATTACTAGATCCAGCAGTCATTCTTCTCTTGTTGGGCTTCTTGCATACTGAGTAACAAAGGAGTCATGTACACACTGTAAAAACTCCATTCCCCTTTCCCTATCCCATCTTGCCAGTTTATCTGAGGGTAGTTGAAATTTCCCATGACTATTATTCAATGTTTTTTTAAAAACTCTTTTTATAGATTTGCCTACATATTTCTTCCTCCACTTCCCTTCCACTATTAGGTGGTCTGTAGAATAATTCTATTAACGTGATCGATCCCTTCTTATCCTTTGTCTCAATCCATATGGATTCTGTTTCTATCATTACTTATGCCCCTTTTATCTATTACCATTGTTATCTCTAATTAGTACTGCTACTCCACTCCCCCCTTCCTTTCTTATCCTTTCTAAATACATCATATCCTGCAATATTTACCTGCCAGTCCTGCTCTTTGAGTACATGGCTACATAAAGGATAAGGATTTCCAACAGTACGTAATAATGGACAAATTACATTTTCACCTATTCAGGTTTAGTATTCTGATATCTTAGTATTGCATGAAGGATTACACAAAGCTAGTTTATTTTGTTCAGGTGTTTCACCCACCTCCTCAACTGTTTCTTCTGGTAAGTTGTCTAGGCCCAGCTCGATCAAGTATAATACCATACATAGTATATGCTCAGACATATTCTGGTGATCCATCGATATCTACAAAAATAAACCACAATCCTAAAACTAGCATTTCCTCATTTTCAATGTATAATTAATTTAATGGTCAGATCCAGAAACACAAAAAAAATCAGCAAGATTGGTAAAGATTTCTCTGTTATAGAGAACATTGTATGCTAACCACTTTGGTCATTTCATACTACATTGAGAAAATTTCTAACACTTAAACATGTATCTCATTGAATATGTTAAGAGATTTTAAAAAAAGATAAATCAATGATTATTGTACGTCCTCATGATGCTATTAACTGTTATCTAGATAGAATTCAATACAATATACTTGTGTCTATGCTTTACCTTGTAAAGAAGAGTAAACAGCACAATGTGCAAAGTTTTACAGTGCAATATTCGCATTAGACCTTTATAACTGGGATTTAAGGATGCTCTCTCCCGATATGGTGGCCATGGATTACCACAGAATTTTCCAGTCTGCTTCAGGCTGCCAAAGGAATAGAAAATGAAATCATCTTAGTAAATGAAGAATAATATACATAAACCACTAAAAATTATACCTAGACAAGGAAGAGTATAAAAGCATATTTGACTTTGAATTTACATTCAGTCACCAATAAGAAGCAGAAGTACTTCATTAACATACTAGCACATGCCTATTAGAAATGTGAAGGACACAGAATACCAAATTGTGTTTTTTCATGCCTTGAACTGCCTTTTTTTTGCCTCAGGGAAGTGACCGTTCAATTTACAATTAAATTGTTCCAGTGTGAAAACTATGTAATATTTAGTCAAAGTGGCAGGCTATATATCAAAATCTCAACAGCTTGCTTCAGTACTAGTAAAGTAACATTACAAAAAATATTTGAGTGACATTTGCTGGCAAAAAATTCTCATTATTATCCTTTGGAGAGCATCTGAATCTTTCATAGCTCCCTGTTAAGGTCAAATGCACTTTCGAAATTTTGTTTTTTTTAAAAAAGGTTAGATATTTGGGCTTTAAGGCAAAATAAACTAAAAAATTGGAAAAGAAATACTAAGAAACTACTAGTGCATGTTTTTCATGTGCCTTTTAATTGTACATTTATATAGAATTAAAAGGGCTGTCCCGATTATCACTGAACAAAAGCAAATCTCAGAGGGGAGAAAAAAAGAAATTTAACCATCAATGGAATTCCTTCTAGTTGGGGGTTTCTTCACTTGCATGCAAGCATAATATAAGCTCGCTATGTGGTGGTGAAATCCATCAGAACTCAGTGGTTTATCGAGGACCTATTCTTTGAAGGAACCAAAACTAACCAAAGTTCTGGTAAAGTCTGCTTTATGTGGCATGGGGCATGACTTGGCCTACATTCCCTGAAGACACTTTGGCCCCAATATTACCAAGGAGGTGGGATGGCAGCGAGGGGAGGGGAGGGTGCGATTGGGTAACCCCCCCTCCCCCACCCAAGTAAAATCCAACCCCTCCTCACACGATCATGGGTAAATTGAAGCCACTTAGCGTGGCTTCCGGTCGTCAACCTGCGCAGCGGGCGGACTGTGCACCCACATCACAGAGGAGCCCTATTTAAAGAGGCAGTCCTCCACGCTGCTCCTGCAGCAAACAACCAAAATTATAGAATGGAGCAGACCAGGGGAAAGGCTGCTCACAGATTTACTGATGCCTCACTTCAGGTCCCACTGGATGGGGTGAGGAGGAGGAGGGATATTTTCTACCCGGCGGACGAGAGGAAGTGGCCTGCCTCTGGCACCAAGCGGCCTGGCTCGAGGTGGCAGGAGGTCACCAGCAATGTCTCTCACACATGGATCCAGCGCAGGAAGCGCTTCAATGACCTATGTAGGTCAGCCAAAGTGGGTACACTTACTCATTCTCCTACACTCCGTCTTCCACATCACTGCCCCAACCCCACAACTCCATCTGCACTGCCAACACTACTCTATCACATCACTCCTCACAACCACTCAAACCTCATCCTCAACTTACCTGCACTTACTCACCTCCCCAGTACTCATCCCACCACTACCACTCAACCCAATCCTCATACAATATCATGGCTCGGTCTCATACTCACCCTCTGATGCATCTCTCAGAGTCAGCCTCACCCAAACCAATACATTCAGCGGTTGGCCACGTCACTATCCCTCACTCACGCCTCTCTACTTTCTCCCCTTATAGGGGAAGACAGCCCAGAATGCACAGGAGCATGAAGACTGGAGGAGGGCTGCAACATCTGGTCGTCTTCACAGACGCGGAGCAAGAGGCTCTGGAACTAAGCCGCACCCCCGAGTGCATGTCCGTCGGGGACACTGAGACTGGCACCCGTCAAACGGCTGGTGACAGAACTTTAACATTCAGCACTCACAATAGCAAATGATGTTAACATGCCTTGCCTTCTTCAGCAGCTCAACATCTGTCGTCATCATGCTTAATATTGCCTTCTGTTCTCTTACAGGGCCTTCAGTGACCGCCGTGACGGCGGATGGCGATTCCTCAGAGGACCTGCCGGCCTCTAAGGGGGGACCGTCACATCTGAGCGAGCCATCCACCAGCGTAGATACACACACCTCGGTGGGTCCCCATCCTCACTTAGTTGGGGTCGCACATGGTGAGTCACCACACACTAGCACAAGCGGACACTGGCAGCAGGGACAGTAGTGGTGAGTCTGTGTCGGTGGGAGCACTCTTCTCCAGGCTCTGCTCAGCTGGACACAGATGCTGAACCCTGGGGGCCATCCATTAAAAGAATGATCAAGGGGCAGCAGCACATGTGCGAGGTGCTGGAACAAGTGCCATGCGCACTCTCCACAATCACGCAGAGAATGGAGGCGTTCAACTCCTGCATGAGTGGAAAGGTGGCACAGGAGGGAATCTCTGAGATACTGTCACAGGGATGTGTCAGGAGATAGTGTCATGGGTAAGTGCGGGAATGTCTGAAGGAGGAAAGGCTAGCCTCCATGGAGCTTCAAGCAGGGCTCACCAATGAGTCCACTGAGGCCCTGACAACGGCCCTTCGGACTCAGGGTGAGCAACATTCTGCCGCCTTAAACAGGTGGGCAGATACTCTGGCACTGGCCTTACAAGGCTTCACACATGTCCTCCAAACTGTTATCCAGCAGGGTGGTAGGAGTGGCGTGGGCCTGGCCCAGGGGAAGGAAGATGGCGAAAGAGGACATGGAAGTGGAGACGCCACTCAAAGCGCCCCCACGTCTCACTCGTTGCCCCCTCTCAACCAGTACCCGCACTGCTGCCTCCTCTCCAGGTTGCTGAGTCTGCCCCTGCACAAGTGCAGGTGGAGCAGTCTTTGGAGGGGCCCTCACAGGTGCCGAAACCCAGAGGCCCAAACCATCGAATCGGTCAGGGCACGAACAAGAGCAACCTGCCACTACCTCTGCTGCAGCCACAGGGGAGGCACCACGTAGGAGTACTTGTAAGCGTAAGGCGAAGGTTTTCTGAGCACAAAGGGGATGCACAAGGGTGTTTGATGGTTTGTCATCTTTTTTTATTTATATTTGATTTTTGTTAATGGCACATTAAATATTATTATTGTCACCACTACTGCTACGTCTTGGCCATTCTTGACTGGCTTGTGTAATAAGTCCCTTTCATGAGGTTCACCATGAACACCCACACTTGATGCCATCCACTGGGTCACCCTACAGTGGGTGTATGTGTAGTTGCACGACTATTTTGTCCGGGGGGTGGGGGGGTGCTATTGTAGCCGCTGCTCTGTCCAGGTGGTGAGCACAGGATTCTTCACGCTGTCTGATTTTTTTTTTTAATTCGTTCATGGGATGTGGGCGTCGCTGGCAAAGCCAACATTTATTGCCCATCCCTAATTGCCCTTGAGAAGGTGGTGGTTAGCCACCTTCTTGAACTGCTGCAGTCCATGTGGTGAAGGTTCTCCCACAGTGCTGTTAGGTAGGGAGTTCCAGGATTTTGACCCAGCAATGCTGAGGGAACAGCGATATATTTCCAAGTCGGGATGGTGTGTGACTTGGAGGGGAATGTGCAGGCGGTGTTGTTCCCATGTGCCTGCTAGGTGGTAGAGGTTGCGGGTTTGGGAGGTGCTGTCGAAGAAGCCTTGGCGAGTTGCTGCAGTTCATTCTGTGAAGGGTACACACTGCAGTCACGGTGCGCCGTGATGAAGGGAGTGAATGTTTAGGGTGGTGGATGGGGTGCCAATCAAGCAGGCTGCTTTATCTTGGATGGTGTCGAGCTTCTTGAGTGTTGTTGGAGCTGCACTCATCCAGGCAAGTGGAGAGTATTCCATCACACTCCTGACTTATGCCTTGTAGATGGTGGAAAGGCTTTGGGGAGTCAGGAGATGAGTCATTTGCCGCACAATACCCAGCCTCTGACCTTCTCTTGTAGACCATCAGGTTCCTCAAACAAAGATTCCAATGGCTCAACAGATCTGGATGCATGCTTCAATATAGACCAGAGTGAGTGTCAAGATTTGCCATTGTTTGCCGCATGCTGCAAAACTTTGCGTTGCAAAGGGGGCAAGCATTGGAGGCACAAGAGCAGGAAGAAGTTGATCAGGAAGCTGAGGCTGCAAAGGAAGAGCAAGGCCTAGCAGGGTTGTCACTCGGAGATTCTCTTAAATGTTCCCTTCCCTCCCCAATGCACCAACAGTCTCTCCATCCAACCAACCCAATCCTCATACAATCCAACTTCACAGGTCTAGCTCCTATACGACTAAGAATACAAAGACCATCAGAAATCCAAAAATAAAAAGTTTACTACATCAAGATACCTCATCGCTCTTCATTTGACAATTGCTTATACTGAACAGAGAACTATAAATCACCCTTTTGCAAAGTTCTATTTGCCGTCTGCTGTGCTCGTTTACCTATTCTAGTGCTTCTACAAGTTGCATCTCCAGTGACTTCAGCAAGGGAGGTGGAAGACTACTGAACTTCAATGGAGGACTCCTGAGATAGCCATGATGGGCGACCTAGAGTAGCTCTGGCTATAGACTGCCCAACTGCAGACTCTTAGCTGCGGCCAGGGCAGTCAAGCCCAACTGCCTGTCTGGCACCAACAGGGGTGTGGCTGGGGAGCAGGCCATCTGTCCTACCGAGAGAGGACAGCATTTGCCTCTCCCACAGAACCAATGCCAATCTCATAGGGCTGCGCCTCAGCATTTCCACTGCTCTGCGCAAGAGCATGTCCAGGAGCAACGTGACCCTCTCAAACTCCCTATCCATGCTGACTTCATGCTTTGAAAGCCTGAGGATATGCTCCCAGAGCCAAGATGGCAGCAGTCTGAGCTTCCACCGAAGCGATCACAGCTGTCACCAGAGCCTCCATCATTGTAGACCCGAATGCAGTGTTCGCAGAGCTAACCACTCACTCCATGGTTGACTGCATGGTCTGGTTGCCATGCGTGAAGACCCCACATAAGTTGGAGCTGGGTTCCTCCACACTCTCTCTCATTGTGCACAGGCTCATCAGCAAGCCAGTGCACTTGTAAATTTTGTGCTGTATAGGGATCAGTTCTCTTCTGCAGGCTAGGTCCTCGAAGTCTTCATCTCTGTCCTCTGCAGCGGGGCCAGAATGCAAGGTCTCCCTCCTTAGTAGCCTTTGTGAGGTCATGAAACTTTTTTCTACATTGCAACCAGGTTCTTGGAGCAAAGCTTCTGGAACTGACCATTTCTGCCACCTCTGCCCACTTTTGCTGCAAAGCCAGCTGTTTTTGGGCAATAATGAATTTAGGCCCCAAAATCTCTCAATAACCATGGTCCAAGAACATAAGGTTATAACAGCCTTCAAGAGTTTTGCATCTGGTACCATGAAAATAGTTATCTGGATCACATGTTTCTGAACTTCGAGAGATAATTTCCTTGGTATGACCACTGGATTCAGCAGGAATCCTAGCAATTCCAGAAGAGCAAGCATTCAAGTTATTAAGTACTGAAAAAGGACTCGTGGCAATGAGTCAACACCTAGAGCCGTATGGATTCAATGCTACGAAGAATTTATCCAGCACTACCTATAGCTTGGATTTCTCTTTACATAAACAACTTTGGTCTCGCATGCGGATTCATGGCGGTAGCCTCAATGCCAATAAGCCAATTGTCCAAATATTGGTTGGTTTTGATTCCACTGTCTGAGACAGGTTGACAAAATGAAAAAGGACTTTGTGAATACCTTGCATGCTGACGTGAGGCCAAATGGGGGAATTCCTGCAATTAATTTCTTCTACGCTGATCAATTACCTTCCGACACACTCCATTAATATTACCATAAGTTTCCTCAGAATGACCCTTAGATTCCGAATGTGTTATTAGTCGCCAGTTCTAATGAGGACAAAGTGGTACAATCTTGAATCTTTTCTGGTCTAAAGATGCCCTCTGTGTCCTGTGAAAGCATTTGTTTCTGAACCTCACAGGAGAAGATTTCCTTGCTATGACCACTCTTCAGCTGCCCAGAGAAATAAATTTAACCTGCGCTTTGGGGAGGCCATGTACAAGAGGTGATAGCTTTCAATCCCTTAGCAGTGTTGCTAAATCCCTGCTTGGGGATACAGGAGACAACAATTCCTGGAGCCATTTTCTTTATTTGGATGTCCAAGTCAGGCATGCTATGCTGCTCCTCTGACACAGAATGCGCTCTGCCAGACACAATTCCGTTCTGATGAAGTGTACACACCCAAACGTCATAAATTGGCTTTCCTCTTTACAGATGTCAATTGACTGACCTGCTATGTATTTCCAGCATTTGCTGTTTTCATTTCAGCTTTACAAGATGCTGCTTTGGTATTTAAAGTGCCACTGAGCAGCATTATTGAATAGCTGAGCAATGCTGACCATCAGTTTAGATAGTTGATGTACAATCCTTGATTTAACAACTATTCTCCAAGTTGACTGTTCAGGTATTGTACAGTATTAAAGCTCATCTATCAGCTGTTTAAATTGCTAGTCACTTCTGCTCAGTTATTCAATACTACTACTCAGTGGCACTATAAACAGCAGAGCAGCAATCTGCTCAGAGCACCAGTTTGGGATTAAATCAAGGCTGATCTGTAAGGCATTCTTAAGGGTAGAGACAAGAGGAAAGGAAAACATAAGAACGTAAGAAATAGGAGCAGGAGTAGGCCAATCGGCCCCTCGAGCCTGCTCCGCCATTCAATAAGATCATGGCTGATCTGATCCTAACCTCAAATCTAAATTCATGTCCAATTTCCTGCCCGCTCCCCGTAACCCCTAATTCCCTTTACTTCTAGGAAACTGTCTATTTCTGTTTTAAATTTATTTAATGATGTAATGATCAAACAGCTCAGGTGCTGTTCAGTGCAGTACAAATGGGAAACTAGGCTCTTCCCTTCTCCAGCATTTCCTCTGGAATATGACACAACCAATTTGTACTGATCACCACAAGCGATTAGGAAAGTACAACCTTCAATGCAATGCAGTTTTGCCATTAATAAAATGGACCCTTACATCTGCATGATCACTGCAAACAGTAATTACTTAAAGCTTATTCTACAATTACAGAATTTGTCCTTCTAAACTTGGGTTGTGTCTGGAAAGAGAATTCTGAGCTACACAGATTAGGGTGAAGTGCTTACAGTTCCATCACTAGTAATGGTAGTGGTGGGAACAATTTGAGATGATAAATTAAAAGCAACACTACAACATGTAAGTACAATTTGTTCTATAATGAATTGGTATCAATATGCTAAACATGCCTTGTAGCAACACCCCTTCGGTATGTCATGTTTAAGTATTTACAGAAAACATTTCATACTGAAAAATAGAATTGTTACAAAACTGGAAATGTAAGATTAAAAAGACTTAAGATGCATTTAAAACAAGATTTATTAAATTTTTCAACTAGAAACAAAATACTGCAAACAAAGCATGTTGTATAGTGAAACTTGCTGCCTCAATTTATTGAAAGTTTCATACAATACTGCATATTCAAGCAGGTTTAAAAAGATACTTACAATCCCATGTATCTATCCATTGCTGACTGAACATCTCTGCGATATACAGTTCTTAGAATCACCATAATTGGGTCAAACTCTTGATTCCAGACATCAGCTGACCAAAGGATGAAAATAATCAGTACAGATTTACTAATTCCATTAAAGAACAGAATATATGGTACAATCTTTTAGTGAGAAAGTGCATTAAACCTAATTTCTTGTTCAAACTTATTTTTTGTATATTATGTGGCACGCCAACAAGGTGCAGACAGTGGCAACAGTAACAAGGACAGGTGCCTCACAGCCATAACTTTCACTGTTCCTGAGAGCACAGGAAGATCTAAGGAACTGGTGCTGGGGTACCAGTGGAGCAAGTAAGTGATGGTTATCTACATCTCTGAACGTCTGTTTATTATACCACATGGCATTACTGTCTGAGAAAGAATTCGGCAGGATGAAGCAATGTGATGCAGCTTCAACAGTGGTATTCTACATGATTTTTTCAGTCGCCGCAGAAAAGAGCAGCAGCTGTTGCAGCAGTGTACTTCTTGCATAAACATGGAATAAACCGAAGTATATTAACCAAAAAGTGCACAGAATATTCCTCTGTTGAACTGACTGCTTAATGGAAGATTGTGTAAAGGGAGCAAACATGGAAACATGGTACAATTGACTGGGGGGGGGGGGGGGGGGGTGGAGGGAAGAGGGAATGGAGGGGGAAAAAACAATTGCTTGAACAAATGTTTCCTTTAAATTGACCTGCCCATTAAGCAGATGTGTGCTACTGTCAATTTTAATAAATACAGAAGAATGGGCTAACCAGATAGTTAGGACAGTGTGATGAGAAACAAAAGAACTGGTATATAATAACCTAGTCACTTACATTTTCTATGTAGTATATTATAGTCTATCATACCATAAAATAATCATACATTGGCACAATTTTTTTTATATAAAAAGCTACGGACTTATCCAATGTCATCTAGTATGTAAAGAGAGCAAAGTTCACCAAAAACAAAAGTCATCTCAAAAACATTTTATCCTTAAAACTGTGAATAACTGATCAGAATAATGTCCATAATCTGAAGCACATTTGATTTAATGAACAGCAGAAAAAAGTTATGTTGCACAACTAACTCACTAAGTGTCTTTAAATGTATGCTTAATTGGAGTAAAGGATATTCAAAGAAATGTAGGTCTCTTTCGAAATAGAAAAAAATATATCCTGGAGTTTGCATTGGTGATACTAGTTTGCTGTATCATTTGATATAGAATACTTGCAGCAAATAATTTACCCATTGGTGAAGCTGACAATTGCATTTATATATGCAGAACAAATACTTATACAATTGTTTTCCCCCCCCCACTTGCCAAATCGTTAATTCTCCCCTTCCTGAAGGCAAGTATACAATTCCATAGACCCTCCTGTTAATCATCCAAATGGCTATACATCACATATGAATCTCAACAATGAATGTTTCTTAGCTATTCGCGCAATATCCACACTTCAGCAGCTGGATAGCAATCAGGAGCAGGAATGGTGGCCAATTTTCAATTCCCTACGCCTGAAGAGATTTTTTAAAAATTAGATAGAAATTAAAACACCTTTCAAAAACAGCAGATAGTAAATAGTAATAGGCCATTGAGTCTTAAAATCAGTCTTTTTTGTATTTGGGGTCCATTGAAGCACTTAGAATTGAAAGCGCATACTGCCATCTTGTGTCCAAGCGATGAAAATAACACTATCGAAAGAAAATAAGTAAGTTTCTTTCATGGAGACATTCAGACAAGTTTTATCCCCCAAACCAGTATTTTATTTTTAAAAATTCAAGGTGTAATTTAAGAAAAACATTTTTCCAAAGGCTGTCAGGATTAGAAAAAACACATTACATCTTTTGCCACTGAAACAGGTGGCTCTAATCTTGTGTTGTTTAATTGTAACAAAATAAACTAAAAACTGATATTTAAAAAACACATGAAAAAGTATGGGTTTTTAAAAAAAGGTTCTAATTGGATTCAGGAAGGTGAGATCATGATATTCTAAGCTGCTGGTTACAGCAGACAGGGTAAATGCATTTGACATTACATATTTGATTTTTAGAAAGCTTCTGACAATGATCCGTATTGGTGATTAAAGGCTATGGTAGGGAGTCACGAAATAGGGGATAAAGCACCAGATAGGCTTAAAAACGTTAAACAGACGGCAACCATAACTAACAAATTTAAATAGTTCAGGCAACAGGCATCAAGGGGTATGGGGATAGAGCGGGAATATGGTAGAGATCGAGGATCAGCCATGGTCATATTGAATGGCGGAGCAGGCTCGAAGGGCCGAATGGCCTACTCCTGCTCCTATTTTCTATGTTTCTAACAGCACAAGAATTAGTGATATTGAAGTTTATCTGAACTCTGTTAATGGCAGCTTCCCTTTTTTAAAATATACACACAACCTATTTGTTTTAATCACTAGCCTTCTTCCCACTTGGTAATCTTCTACAACAAAAGGACATTAATTGGCTAGAATTTTTTTCTGCATGGTGTTATTTAGGATTTACTTTCTTGCACAAATTATGACACCAAAAATTCAGTACATGCAAGCTTTAAAATTCTAACCATTCTGCTCCTCAGCCAGCCTTTCAACATTCTTGAAAGTTCACCTTTAAGAGCAGAATCCAGGATTTAGTAGACTGTTGCAAGCTGCAGGAGCATAACCATTTCCTCAAAAAAAACATTAAAATTGTAGAACAGGGCAACAGACATACAGCTCCCCCAACTGGCAGGTAAAATATATTACTATGTTGCTATACAAGGGACAAATGCACAACATTGTTTGTTCTCTGCAAATTTTCCACTTCCTTAGTACATCAGAAATGTGTAACCCAGATTGTTACACATACAAGTATCCCTTGCCTGGAGAAGCTGCCAAAGAGTGTACCTGTAGAGTTATCTGAATTCTTCACAGACATCAGAACACAGTTGGAGTGGGCTGGCACTAGAATTGTCTAAAGCATTTAGACTGAACCATTTTGGCACTGAACGCATCAAATCACCTTACAACAATAATAACTTGCATTTCTGTAGTACCTTTATTGTAGAAAATCATCCCAACCTGCTTCACAGAAACTTAATCGGATGAAAATCAACACTGAGCGATACTAGGATGACTAAAAGCTTGGTCAAACAAGTAGGTTTTAAGGAGGCTCTTAAAAGCAGAGGCTTAGAGTGGGAATTCCAGACCTTAGGGATTAGACAGCTGTAGACATGGCCACCAATGGTGGGGTGAAGGGGTGGAGAGGCACAAGAGGTTAGACTTGGGAGGATAGCAGAGTTCCATAGAATTTTACAGCACAGAACCGGGTCATTCAGCCCAACAGATCTATGCTGGTGTTTATGCTCCACACGAGCCCCCGCCCACCTAACTTCATCTCACCTATCAACATATTTTTATTCCTTTCTCATTTACTTATCTAGCTTTCCTTTATATGCATCTATGCTGTTCGCTCAACCACTCCATGGTAGCAAGTTCCACATTCTCACCACTCTCTGGGTAAAGTTTCTCCTGAATTCCTTACTGGATTTATTAGTGACTATCTTTTATTTATGGCCCCTAGTTTTGGACTCCCTCACTGGTAGAAACATATTCTCCACATCTACCCTGTCGAACCTCTTCATAATTTTAAAGACTTCTATCAGATCACTTCTCACTCTTCTCTTTTCTTTTCTAGACACTGTTCAGTCTTTCCTGATAGTTGTACTCTCTCAGTTCTGGTGTCATCTTTGTACTGGAGAAGTACATAAAAGATTTACTTCTATATCCTTTTTGTAATATGAAGACCAGATCTGTGTACAGTTAAGTGTGGTCTAACCATGGTTCTATACAAGCTTAACATAATTTCTCTACTTTTGAATTCTATTCCTCTAGAAATGAACCCTAGGGCTTTGTTTGCAGTTTTTTTTTATGGCTTTAACCTGCGTTACTACTTTTAACGATTTGTGAATCTGTCCCCCTCGATCCCTTTGCTCCTCTGCCCCATTTAGACTCTTATTTTCCAAGGACTTTGTGGCCTCCTTATTCCTCCTAACAAAATGCACCACTTCACACTTATCGATACAAGTTCTTGGAGGTTACAGAGGTAGGAAGGACAAGGCTATGTAGGGATTTGAACACGAGGATGAGAATTTTAAATTGGAGCTGAAGTTTATGAAGTGTGGAGAATGGGAGATTGGCCAAGAGAGCATTCGAATGTCAAGTCTGGAGATGACAAAGGCATGGATGAGGGTTTCGCTGCAGATGGGCTGAGGCAGGGCACAGGCAAGCAATGTTACAGAAGTGGAAGTAGGTGGTCTTTGTGATGGAGAAAATATGGGGTCTCATGATTAGATTGTCTGCCTTCCCACTCACCTGTTGCCATCCCAGGCTTGAATTCCCCCTTTGCTAAGCCCATATCTACCCTCTTTATCCCCTGGCATTCCCCAGAGGGCCATTGAGGTACCTGTCACCGCTTACTTAGGAGCATCAACCCCAAATGCCTCATCCTCCTCTCTCGCTGTCCTTCCTGCCCAGCCGTTCACTCCACCCGCGACTACTCTCTTGAACTCGGCCAGTGGATCGACAATGTAACTGATATGATAGTGTAATGGGTATATTGCTGAACTAGTGACCCAGAGTCCTGGACTAATCCCACCATGGCAGTTTGAGAATTGAATTCAGTTTTTTTTAAAATCTGGAAACAAAAAGCTGGTATCAGTAAAGCTGACGGACCACGAAGCAGTCGGATTGTTGTAAAAATCCAACTGGTTTATTAATGTCCTTTAGGGAAGGAAACCTGCTGTCCTTCCCCAGTCTGGACCATACATGACTCCAGTCTTACGCCAATGTGGTTGACTCTTAACTGCCCTTTGAAATGGCCGAGCAAGCCACTCGGTTGTATCAAACTGCCACAATGCAACCATTCAATAAGGCAGCCCACCACCACCTTCTCAAGGGCAACTCAGGATAGGCAATAAATACCAGCCTTGCCAATGACACCCACAACCCGAGAATTAATTTTTTTTTAAAAATCTGCTGTCAGGTCACCTTCAGAAAACACAGCGCAAGTTAACTATGTGGTGTAAATGCGAACCATATGCCCAAAATAGCGTCGGTACCACCTGAGGCAGACGATGGCAGGTCACGAAGGCCATCCATGTTACATTGAGAATCTATCCTCTTCAGCACTAGTCAGAATGACCCCCTGAATTGGACAGTACCAAGGGAATGTTTCCTCTTTCTGAACTATGCCTCAATACTAGCCATCAGGGCATCCCCTGATGGCATGGGTTGAGAATAGCAAGATGGACAAGCAAAGGGCCAGCTCATTTTGATCAATATCAGTTTATCCATAACCATAACAGAAGTCTCAGTACCAAAGCTGGTCTCTGGCTAGTGCGTTCAGAGAAGACAGTATGGCCTGGATCCTAACCAGAACCAATACAATCAAGCTCAAGCAATGCTGGACTGGGTTTGAGGGGATGGTTGGTGTTGAGCAGCCAAAATTTGGGCAGCATGCTTGCAATCTTTGTTAGATGTCATTGGGAACTTTATTTATCATTAGAGTTAAGGTGTTCAGAACAATGACAGTCAGTTTTCTTCTTATGGATGTAAACATTGGGACAGTTAGTGCCAGGCATCAGCACTTGACTGGAACCAATTAGACAATCTTGAATCACCACGTAGATCTCGAGGATACCGACTGAAAAACACAGCCAAGCAATGCAGATGGGTCACTGGCATCAGTAGGCTGGTCTGAAATACTTGTGGATGCAACTGAAGCGATTGCACCGGACGAGACCACTAATCAACTATATTTTAAAGTCTATGCAGTCTTGGGCTAAAAGACCAACACAAATGTTTGATGGTGGTGTTGTGTTTTGTAGACAGGCAACTATGTTACCAGTCATGGCCGTCTGCATCACGAAAAGCCCACGGAAACCTTAAACTGTGTTTAAAACCAGTGCAGGTGTTTATTGTTGAAAGTTGTGACAAAAATGTCTATAAACTCAATAAAATATAGCAGAAAAAAAAATATTGGCACTGTAACAAACTCAGCACAAACCAACAATCAAACCCAGGACTTTCCTGGTCTGTATGGTTCAGCTACTCATTGGATGAGCTTGCTGAGCCAAACATGCCCCCCCTACACCCCCGCTTTGTCTTCTCTACATTTTTCTTGGTCTTTCACCTCCGCTCTTCTTACTTTCCTTACTCATAGAATGATACAGCACAGGAGGTCATTCGGCCCATCTTGCCGATGTCGGTTCTTTAAAAGAGCTATCCAAATAGCCCCATTTCCCTGCTCTTTCCCCATAGCATTGCAAATTTTTCCCTTCAAGTATTAACCAATTCCCTTTTGAAATTTATTAGTGAATCTGCTTCCACCACCCTTTGAGGCAATGCATTCCAGATCGAACCTCTCTGCGTAAAAAATGTTATCCTCATGTCGCCTCTTTTTTTTGCCAATTACCTTAAATCTGTGTCCTCTGATTACCAACCCTTCTGCCACTGGAAACAGTTTCTCCTTACTTACTCTATCAAAGCCCTTCATAATTTTGAACACCTCTATCAAATCTCTGCTTAACCATCTCTGCTCCAAGGAGAACAACCCCAGTTTCTCTAGTCCCTCCACATAACAGAAACCTTTCATCCCTGGTCCCATTCTGGTAAATAGCTCTTCTCTAGAAAAGGGAAGACTAAGGGGTGATCCGATAGAGGTCTTTAAGATTATGAAAGGGTTTGATAGGGTAGACATGGAGATGATGTTTCCACTTGCAGGGGAGCCTAGAACTAGGGGCCATAAATATAAGATAGTCACTAATAAATCCAATAGGGAATTCGGGAGAAACTTCTTTATGCACAGAGTGGATGGAATATGGAACTCGCTACCACAAGGAGTAGTTGAGGCGACTAGCATAGGAGAAAGGAGTCGAAAGATATGCTGATAGGGTTAGATGAAGGAGGGAGGGAGGAGGCACGTGTACAGCATAAACACTGGCATGGACCTGTTGGGCCAAATGGCCTGTTTCTGTGCTGTACATTCCATGTAATTCTATGTAAATCTCCTCTGCACTATCTCTAAGGCCTTGACATCCTTCCTAAAGTGTGGTGCCCAGAATTCAACACAATACTCCAGATGGGGCCTAACCAGTCTTTTGTAAAGGTTTAGAATAACTTCCTTGATTTTGTACCCTATGCCTCTATTTATAAAGCCAAGGATCCTGTATACCTTTTGAAACAGCCTTCTCAACTTATCCTGCCACCTTCAAAGACTCACGACATAAGAACAGGAGTAGGTCATTTCTCCCAGTTGCCAGGATGTGTGCTATTTTTTGCATTTTTGTATGCTTTTTCTTTTAGTTTTATGTTGTCCCTTACTTCTTTTGTCATCCATGGTTGTTTTTTTTGGCAAGTGGAGCGCTTGTCCCTTAGGGCTATAAACTGGTTCTGTGTCACATTAAATTCTTTTTTGAACACCCCACACTGATTTTCTGTCGTTTTACCCATTAACAGATTTGCCCAGATTACCGTGGATAGTCTCTGTGTCATCCCGTTGAAGTTGGCCTTACCTAAATTTAGAATCTTAGTAGCGGATACAGGTTTCTCCCTTTCAAACACAATGTTGAACTCGATCATATTATGATTGCTATTAGATAACAGCCTAACGGTGTGTAAATATTTAACTAAATCTGGCTTATTACTCATTATTAAATCTAATATGGCCTTATTGGTTCTAGGACATATTGAGCTCGATATTGTCAGGGCTGCGGGTTCACGGCGGGGGGGGGGGGGGGCTATTGGGTGCGTGGGTAACGCGCCCGGTGAAATCAGTCTGACCCGCGCGCGATCGCAGCCTAATTGGATCCACTTACCTGGTCTTCCGGGTTCCCCGCTGCTGATCTGCGCGTCGGGCGGACTGCGCATGCGCAGTAAAGTCTGTCAGCTGGAGGAGCTCTATTTAAAGGGGCAGTACTCCACTGACAGATGCTGCAACAAATAGGAAAAAATACAGCGTGGAGCAGCCCAGGGGGAAGGCTGCTTCCACTTTAATGATGCCTCACTCCAGGTATCATTAGATGGGGTGAGGAGGAGGGGGAGGACAGAGATCTTCCCCCCGGCGGGCGGGAGGAAGCCGCCTGCTTCTGCCACCAGGAAGGCCTGGCTCAAGGTGGCAGAGGAGGTCACCTGCACCACCAACATATCGCCCACCTGCATACAGTGCAGGAGGTGCTCCAATGACCTAAGTAGGTCAGCCAAAGTAAGTACACTTACTCATTCCCCGACACTCCGTCTGCCACATCACCACCCCCACCCCACATCTCCTTCTGCACTGCCAACACTACTCTGTCGCATCACCCCTCACACCCACTTAAACCTCATCCTCATCTTACCTGCACTTACTCACCTCGCCAGTACTCATCCTGCCACTACCACTCAACCCAATCCTCATACAATCTGATGGCTCTATCTCATACTCACCCACTCATGCATCTCTTTCACAGTCAGCCTCACTCAACCTGCCACTACCTGTGCTGCAGCCACAGGGCATGAATCACATATGTGCAGTAGGAAGCGTAAGGCAAACGTGTCGTGAGCATGAAGGGGATGCACAAGGGTGTTTGAGGGTTTGTCATGGTTTTTACTTCTATTTAATTTCTGACCAACTCACATCACATATTATATTGTCACCACTACTGCCACGTCTTTGCGAATCTTGTCTGGTTTGTGCAACAATGCCCTTTCCTGAGGATCACAATGAAGACCCACACCGGATGCCACCCATTGCGTCACTGCAAAGTGGGTGTACGTGTATTTACAGGGCTCTTTTGTGCAGACGACTGAGAGACTTCGGCAATGTCCCCGGTGGCACCCTGGAAGGATGCGGAGGAGAAGTTGTTGAGGGCAGTGGTGACTTTGACAGCGACAGGTAAGAAGATGGTGCTCGGGCCAGCCGGGAGCAGCTCGGCATCAAGGAGGCTGCAGATGTCCAGACTACATGTCGAGTGACTCTGAGCCTCTGTGTGCACTGCTGCTCAGAGAGGGCCAGGAAGCTGAGCCTCGGTCTGTGGACCCTGTGGCGAGGGTAGTGCCCCCTGCAACGCATCTCTCTCTGCACTTGCCCTCCCTCCTGCTGTGCAGGTGGATGTGTCACATGTCAGAGGTGGACAGCTTGGCCGGCGAGGCTGGTGATGCTGTTCGCCCTCTGAGGAGGTCATGACTGCAGCTACGGCAGCCCCCATTCAGAAGATGTACATCTGAGGGGGTCCGCAAGGTAGGTACATGTATCTGGACCCCGGGGTAAGTGTGCAAGTTGGTGAATTTTATTGTTAGGAGGAGGGTGGTGGAGGCCAATCTTTGTCCAAAGTGACAGAGTGGCCTCCTGCAATGAGTGAGGGTCTCCCCCCACCACCTGTCAAATGGACCTTTGCAGCTGCCACAGGCTGATAGCTGCAACACGTCCATTTCAACTGGGAGTGTTTCCCCCAGTACGGGAAACAGTCACAGTTGTTTCTAAAATCCCACCCCTCCTGACATATTCCCTTAATCAGGTCTGTTAATGACCTGAAATACCAAGATAAATATTCTCAAGTGGCACCCCGCCGGCTTTAATTGCCTGCGGGTGTCCCACATGCGGGGGCTGCGCGCGCACCTCAGCGCGTCTGTGGGGAACCCGGAAGTGGGCGGGTTGGAGCCGGGCTCCCGACCCGCTCCGGGATTCCCTGATTTTCGGAGGCCCCCCCCCCCCCCTACCAAGAACACACCCGATAGCGGGTGCTAAAATAGAGCCCATTGTTGCAGAAAGCTACCCTGAACACACTCAAGAAATTTGCTACCTTTCTAACATGAGCTCGTCTGCTTATCCTAATCAATATGAAAGTTAAGATTCCCCATTAAAACCACTCTGCCTATGCTACATGCTTGTCTAATCTCTGCATTTACAAATTCTGCCACTTTACAGTTGCTACCAGGGGGCCTATACACAACTCCCACTACAGTCTTAAATCCTGTACATACACCCCCAGGTATCTCTTTTCTTGTACCCTTTTTAAAATTATACCATTTAGTTTGTATCGCCTCATTCTTCCTATCAAAATGTATCACTTCACACTTCTCCGCATTAAATTTCACCTGCCATGTGTCAGCCCATTTCACCAGTCTGTCTAGGTCCTCCTGAAGGCTGTTACGCCATCTGCAAACTTTGAAATTTGACTTGCATACCCAAGTCTAGGTCATTAATATAATGGGGGACACCACTGCACACTTCCCTCCAGTCTGAAAAACAACCGTTCATCACCACTTTCTGCATTCTGTCCCTTAGCCAATTTCTTATCCACACTGCCACTCCCCCTTTAATCCTATGGGCTTCAATTTTGCTAAGAAGTCTATTATGTGGTACTTTTATCAAACACCTTTTGAAAGTCCATTTACACAACATCAACCACACTACCCTCATTAACCATCTCTGTTAATTCAAAGAACTCAATCAAGTTAGTGAAACACAATTTGCCTTTAACAAATCTGTGTGACTTTCTTTTATTAACCCATATTTTTCTAAGTGCCAATTAATTTTGTTCCGGATTATTGTCTCAAAGTTTCCCCTCCACCGATGTTAGGCTAACTAGTCTGTAGTTGTCGGGTTCATCCTTCTCCCCTTTTTTTGAACAGGGGTGTAACATTTGCAATCCTCCAGTCCTTTGGCACCTCTCCCATATCTAAGGAGGATTGGAAGATTGTGTCCAGCGCCTCCGCAATTTCCACCCTCCCATCCGGACCAGGTGACTTTTCTACTTTGAGCACTGCCAACCTTTTACACACCTCCTCTTTACCTATTTTGTTGAACTATTGTTTTTTCCCCCCCCTCAATGAAGCAACAGGGTTAGTAGCAAAACAAAGAAAACACAAAAATGTGATATATTCTTTATGTAAATATAAAATTAGTGTCCCTATAGACTTGTTTTGAATTGGAAGAACTTGAGCCAACATCTGATAGCAACAAATTTAACAGTAACATGGGAGAGTTACTAAAAAGGTATAAAAAATGGCCAATGATCTCCTATTGGAAGTTTATTTCAAGACAAAACAGGCCTGGTGAAAAGCAAAAGCAAGTCATAACACAATAAAAAATCATGACAATCGTCTCAAACAAACGAGGACAAAACAAATTTGGCAATTGACACGTGTGAACTATATCTACACTAACAAAATGGGGAAAATGAAGGAAACAACTCAGGTTGGGTACATACATTTTTTCTGAAAATAATTTATGTTCAATTGTGATTCTCAGTTGATGACAGTAGAATATCTAATTATTTGAGCAACAAAGTAGATTTGAGAACATTTTGTAAGTCTTTCAAACATCCACTTTTCAATACTTAACATATTAAAATTTTGCAAGCCACATTAACACAAGCAGTCATTTTCCTTAAATATCTGCAAAATTTCAGATAAAACAACTTTAATTTCAGATAAAACAACAGTGACATACCTTTAGGTGTGTACATCCCCTGCTGCATGGAACCTCCTGGTTCAAAGACTGGTGCTTTAAAATCAGCTACAGCAGAAAGCATGGTTTCAAAATAGTAGCTACCCGGAATAATGCCACTCTTTGGGTTGGGATTTTCAGGAATGTACTAATTTAGTTAAGAAAAAATGACTCCTCGAAGTAAACAAAAAAATAAATCATTTGAAAATATTCAAGTTCCAACAAGTCACATTTTTAGCGGAAATAAAATAAAACTCAGTAAATATTCTAGATTTTGAATAAGTGAGGACAGTTTTGAAGACAGGCCCATCCCTGTGTTCCAGTCAGCTTTGCAAACACTAAAAACTTTTTAAAAGTGAAATTTCAATTCATCTTGCTTAATGAATCCTCCTTCCAATTATGTACATAGTTCTTCACATTTTCTTCCTTTGCCCTCAAACAAGAGCACCAACCTTGAGAAATATCACAAGTGATAGTTAGTTTGAGGAGATGATAATGGCCCAAATTTTGCTGCCAAAATAACAGTGAGTTTAATGCGCACACAGTTATTGTGTAAATCATCCAGCAACTTCCGGCAAGGAAGAGATACCTCGTGAATCACCACAAGTTGCTGGATGATTTGCACCACTCCATTTGCCTCGCAAAAACGGCGGCTCGCTGTCAACCTCCCTGTGAGTTTTAGGAAATTGCTGCACTTGCACATTAATTGCCAATTAAACACGCCGCAGAAAGTTAGAGCTAGACTTAAAAGTGCAAGTACCTTTTTAATGACGAGATTTATATTCCTGCAATGCCACTCAACCTCAGAGACCCAGAAAGGGAATAATTGAAACTGAGGAGTCTCATTCCTACAGGTAGTAAATTGTTATAGATTTTTAAAACTTCTTACTTTTCCTTTCTCTATTTTTTGTTCTCTCTATTAATCCAATCTTTCTTTCCGTCTATTTATTTTTCTGTATCTGATTTGACTCTAATTCACCCTATTTCCTTCTCCATCATTTCTCGATGTCTTTCTCAATCCTTAAATCTCATTGGTTAAGCAGATAGACTGCTTAACCAGGCCTTATTTCAGTAAGGCCTTCGATAAAGTCCCCCACAGGAGACTGGTCAAGAAGGTACGAGCCCATGGAATCCAGGGTGCCTTGGCACTTTGGATACAAAACTGGCTTAGTGGCAGAAGGCAGAGGGTGATGGTCGAAGGTTGTTTTTGTGACTGGAAGCCTGTGGCCAGTGGGGTACCACAGGGATCGGTGCTGGGTCCCTTGCTGTTTGTGGTCTACATTAATGACTTGGATATGAATGTAAAAGGTATGATCAGTAAGTTCGCTGAGGATACAAAAATTGGTAGGGTGGTAAATAGCGAGGAGGATAGCCTCAGTCTGCAGGACGATATAGATGGGTTGGTCAGATGGGCGGAACAGTGGCAAATGGAATTTAACCCGGAAAAGTGAGAGGTGATGCACTTTGGAGGGACTAACAAGGCAAGGGAATACACAATGAATGGGAGGACCCTAGGCAAGACAGAGGGTCAGAGGGATCTTGGTGTGCAAGTTCACAGATCCCTGAAGGCGGCGGAACAGGTAGATAAGGTGGTAAAGAAGGCATATGGGATACTTGCCTTTATTAGCCGAGGCATAGAATATAAGAGCAAGGAGGTTATGATGGAGCTGTATAAAACACTGGTTAGGCCACAGCTGGAGTACTGTGTGCAGTTCTGGTCGCCACACTACAGGAAGGATGTGATCGCTTTGGAGAGGGTGCAGAGGAGATTCACCAGGATGTTACCAGGGCTGGAGCGCTTCAGCTATGAAGAGAGACTGGGAAGATTGGGTTTGTTTTCCTTGGAGCAGAGGAGGCTGAGGGGGGACATGATTGAGGTGTACAAAATTATGAGGGGCACAGATAGGATGGATACTAAGGAGCTTTTTCCCTTCGTTGAGGGTTCTATAACAAGGGGACATAGATTCAAGGTAAAAGGCGGGAGGTTTAGAGGGGATTTGAGAAAGAACTTTTTCACCCAGAGGGTGGTTGGAGTCTGGAACTCACTGCCTGAAAGGGTTGTGGAGGCAGGAACCCTCACAACATTCAAGAAGCATTTGGATGAGCACTTGAAATGCCATAGCATACAAGGCTACGGACCAAATGCTGGAATATGGGATTAGAGTAGACAGGGCTTGACGGCCGGCGCGGACACGATGGGCCGAAGGGCCTCTATCCGTGCTGTATAAATCTATGACTCTATGACTGTTGGTCTCATCATTCGCCAAAGTCTCAGCTGCCCCTTTGACCTTGCCACGCTGTTACTAGCTCGCACTCCCAGCAACTTGCAGTGCAAAATATTTTTGAGCTGAAGGGCAAGGGAAAAAGTCTAATACCACGAGATGCCCCCTCCTGCAAAATCTGGGCCATTATGTTTCATTTTTAAAAAATAATATGCAATGTTTCAAGAAAGGTTACTGGATAAAAGGTGCCACAAACTGGTAGGACACAGGCTTGTTCCTCCTTCCCATGCAGCTAGTTCCTATACTTGTCTACACTAATCAAAAGATGCACTGGAACAAGAAAAACAGTGGAGAATGTGTCTTTTGCACCTTCGAGACAACGGAATGTATGTCACGGAGGTGTTGGGGGGGGGGGGGGGGAAAGAGAAGAGAATTCTCTCAACACACCAATAATAAAAGCAATCCAGTAACACATACCATTAAAGCAATCTGAATAGATAAAGGATAATCAATCTATATTAAAAAATTTACATCTGTGCACACACCTCCTGTCTGAGCCACTTGAATTCTTGTTGTCCTATTTTGTCACACTTTTTGTGTCAAACTTGTCCATTATAAATTCCGATGTCCACATTTGTAATGAAAAACACCTATGTAAGCTCATCACTCTGATTGCATAATCTGACTACCCTGTAGTGCAATATGGCCACTGGCTTCCCACAATTTTCTTAAAAGGCTTTCTGAATAATTTTTAAGCCACCATTTCCTCAGTAACTGAAATGTTTCAAGTCCAAAATAAGGGTTTAAACAAAACTTTTTAAAAGTTCAATAAATACACTCACAAACATGATTAAATTTATCAATCGAATTGTCTTTTAAGGCATTCATTAAAGTTTTTACTTGCAGGCCTCAGCCTTTCCTAAAAGCTTGAGCTTGGACTGTGCAGCTTGAGCATGCACAGTGTACCTAATTTCCCAGGATATATCTGTACTCTTCAGTCATCTATACGGAGGAATATTTTTTCTTTAGCTACTAGAAATTTCTACTTAAGAGTTTTACTAAATTATTTGAAGAAAAGGTGGAGGACGAATTTCAAAAGCTTTACCGAGGTAAAATTCATAGAGATTTTTTTTTTAAGAAGAAACTGCGCATGTGAGAGAAAGAAAAAATAACAGTGTTGTGATCACATGACTGTAGCTTTCATTTTCTGCTCTATAAAGTTTTGAAAGTGAAAGAACAAAATAGACAGATACAAATAGACGCACAGAGAAAAAATACAGACAGACGGAGGCACAGAGACAAAGACAGATAGAGAGGGGCACACAAAAATGGAAGAGCGTGAAAGAGAAAGAAAGACACAAAGACACAGGAAGATGGGGAGAGAGAGATTCAGACACAAATGCACACAAAGGAAGTCAGAGAGAGAAAAAGATACACACAAATACTGTAAGAGGAAGATAACGAGAGAGCAAAAGAGGCAGAGCAAGTGCTGATTGATCTGTTTGCAGCTGCCCTGATTCTAGCCTTCAAGCAGTGGCCTACCTATCAATCTGACCACCCTTTTTTTCCTAATATACCAGACCAGACCACACAGGTCAAGTGAGGAGCAGGTAGGTAGGTATCTGTCACCTAATGGCCTTAGTTTACAAATGTTAACAAAAAAAAAACACAAAATTCATAACACAGGATGCAAGGACAATATGGATAGGAAGTGTGCACCATACACAAGACTTTAAATATATTTTATTAGATTTTACAAGCCTTGCATTTGCATACACTTCATGTAAGTGTCACAAGAGAATGATTTTTTTCCCCTCAAATTGAAAATTCAGTTTTGAAGACTCTTCTGAACCACTTTTGATTGTTAAAGGATTTTTTTTATTTCAAAAAACTGGGGAACTACTTAAAATGTTCAAATGTACATTGTTTATGAGTTAATTTTTGTTTGTTTATTGAATTTTACATTTATTAAAAAATTTCTAAGTCAGTAAACTCAATAATATCACACTTGTTGCTTTAAGACAGAAAATAAAGACAGGAACTGCAGCAAAAGTGTGGGAAGGGGTGCCTGACGGCAAAAAAAGCAAGTAGTTGACAGGACATGGGAGAAAGCGGTTAGGAGAGACCACAGACGAGAGATCTGAAACGGGCCACGGGTAAGTGAAATTCCATTCTCTTGGCACCTGCTTCCCCCACAAGCCTGCTGGACTCTGTCCAGCAATCTGCCACATTCTAACATCCAATTCTGCCACACACTGTCCTTCCATGGCCCTCCCCACTCCAGTCCAACTAGATCCCATGCACCCTTTTCCCAGTATTGCCCTCTCCATTTCCAGATCCAAGGAACTGCTCTGTGCTCACAAAACCCTACACCACATCCACAATTCCCCTCTCGTTGCAAGATTTCCCTCTCCAATGCTGCCAGATGTCATGATCTCAGATCTGGTCCCAGTTTTCCCATAACCCCCTCTATGGTAGTCCCAGAACCACAGGCCCTCTCCTAGTGCTTCCAGATCCTTGACACCCCCCCCTTCAAATTTCTGCTATATTCCGAGACCCTATTCCATTATTTCCAGATCCCCAGTACCGACAAATCCATGTCCGTGATAATACCTCCTGACATAACACCTGTTCCTGAAAATAACATGAGCAATGCTACAGGAGATTTGTGAGTAAGACAAATAAAGTTTACTTTCTACCACCTGAGTCACCAGATAACAGGTATTTTTGACAAACAATGTCAAACAGTTCAACTTTTGATAGATATGTACATGGGAGTAAAATTCATAGAATTCACTTGCGAGAGGCTGTCAAGTTCACTTGCCCTTCATGTGATCAAACATCATATGGATTAATTTGCATATTCCCCTCATTGACCTTTACTATATATACACACATTGAGAAAAGCAAATTGTGAAATACATGTATTCTGTTGATCTTCTGCACAGGAGGGCTAGAGAAAGAGGAAGCAAGGGAGATGCAAAGAAATCATTTTATCACGTTAGAGAAGGCAGACATGCATAATGGACATAGAAACATTTAAAAAGTAGAGTGGGAAGACAAGTGCTAGCAATTTCTATTTTTTTTTAAAAAAGCAAATTACAAAAGCTAATAAATCACCCTTAGCATTGCTTACAGTGAGTTGGAGGACACACTCGTCACAAATATATATGGTTTTATGGTAGATATTGTCTCCAGCTCAACATGACTAGCCACTTGAATAAGCAGATCTAACGTGTCCAACAACCTGGAAAATAGCTTTACTGCCCACTATCTAGTTAAACGATAGCAAGACCTGGGATCGTAACATTAAGACCTCTCATTGTGTGTATTGGATACTATAAATCACACATGCATTCTTTTATCTTTTCAAAAGTGAACTGAAAAGCCTGCTAGTAAGATGAGGTCAACTGCAAACCAATAAACTTCAGCAAAGGATAGCAGGATCAAGTGGGGACAGGCTGTGCAGGCACTGGTGCAACTTGCAGAGTTAAGAGTTAGAGAAACTTAGGTGTTTGGAGCCTGGGGTTGTTGTGTCAGATGGAAGCAAAAGGGAGCTCAGAGGGAGTGAAACAGGAGGTGAATAGGGTCTGAAATCTGGCATTTGGGAGAGGGAGTTGGGGCTGTAGCAGAACTGGGAAGGGTGTGGTCTGACAGCATTCAGGGGTAAAAGTGGGTCTGCAGCTTGGCAGCACTAGAGTTTGTACAGCCCAATTTTATTTCTGAAATCTTCAATGCAGAAGGAAAAACACATTCAATTTAATTTATTTACTTGTTGCAGCAGCACAGAAAGAGATTGTACCAGGAACACAATTTTAACAGGCATATATAAAAATGGCAGCCTAAATGTCTCCAGGCTGTGAACGGAAGTGAAGCATGCTCACAAGGCCAGGAAATATTGACGGGAAAGCTTAGAAAAACACTCCAAAACTCAGAACTGAGTTGAATGCCAGCTCAAGCTCCAAAGAAAGCACCAAGTCTGTACAGAAGAGACTCCTAGGATAAAATAGTTACGTCTATGGATAGGTTTAGTGATTTTTTTTTAAAAGTTGGAGCAAAATTGTTTCAGCAATTTGGTTGGTCTGGTGGATGCTTTCTGGTTTGTAAATGGTATCTCTGGGGAAAAAAAAAGTAATTTTATTGATGGTTTTGTTCTGGATACTGATCGTCGACTAGTCTCCATGAATGAAACTGTTTTTGATGGCAACGCATTTAGTGAATTGGATATTTGAGCCAAATCAGCATAATTAACTTAACAAATAATGATTATTTGATCCAATCACGAGTTCTTTTCTAAGAAAATGCAGCACCTTTCAGAGCTGTAATGGCTTTGCAAGGTGTGACACTATGGACATACACTAGAAGCTAGATTTAATTAAACAGATAAGACAGATGAATGTTAGAGGTCTAGGGCAGATAAAAACAAGCGATGGTAGCATGCAATGCACAGCACTGAACTTTGACCTTAAATATGGAACTCGACCCACCATCAGGAAGAGATTACCCAAATGCATAAGATACGTGGTTTCCTGAAGCTGAGCAATGCCAAACAGCTCCAGAATTACTTTACATTTTCAGTGGAAGTTTGATGTTCTAGTAATAGACTTAAACATCTTTCAAACTGTAAAAATTAAACCTAAAGCATTTCAAGAAAAATAGATACTATAAAATATGAACCAATATAAGAGTAAACAACTTCTACATGAATAGAACCAATTTTTATATTTCCAGACAAATTAAGATATTAGCAAAGTGTCCAATTTGAATACTAGCAGGACCACGCTAAATGTTTAACTAGCAAAACTAAAGCCACATTGTACCAAATTCCGAACTGCCTCAAAAGGATATTAACTCTAATAAGGTACTGTGTGTTCTGTCACTCATGCAGAGCTGTGCTACCATTTCTGACCTCAGGATCTCATCATCTGACATCCCTGAAATAAAAATGAACGAATGTTAAGGTACTGATCAAATCTGCAGATGAATACAAGTTGTCATTTTTGACACAAAATTTATTACTGCACAGTATTATACAGACTGTAGTTCAGAAAATGAAATCATCTGACTCAATACAAATTTAGTGCTATGAAACTAGTTACAATTTACTGAGGGATTTGGCATTTGCAGAGTGCAATGAATGAAAAATACTTTCATACTTCCTTGCCCTTCAACAAGATTTTTAAAAGGTAACTACAAAGATTCAAGAATCAGATTTTTAAACATTTCTTCAGGTTATATAGATGAGTTTGGGATTCTACCAGATATGTTTTTATGTTCTTAAATGAAAACTATTACTGAGATGACAAAGAACAATTAAATTAAATATTCAAACTATATATGCAGGCTGTGCAGGCAACTTTTCAAGTTGCCAGATTGTCTCCTAACGAAGTAACAAGTTAGCCAAAAATCCAGGTGACTTAAAATTCTGCTAGCCAGTATATAATTAGTCCGTCATTTATTTCTCCCCACGAGTCTTGCCATATTGCTGCTTTCTAGCTGCTTATTTAGTACTTGCATTAGCTATTGAGTTTTGGTTTACCTCCAGATATTTACATTATACTGTCTCGTTTATACAGAATACTCAACAGAGGAAAATGGAATAAAATAAAGCCAGATTCTTGGTGTTTTGTTTTAATAAAATCCTGGTGTCCTTTCATCTCCGTGCAGTCATTTTGAAAAGAGCAAGACATTTCAACAGCATGGTCTGAGCTGCTTCCATAAGGCAGCCACTGAGTGGACCAAAGCCAGTAATCCAAGTTCTAGTTATATATAAAAGAGACTTTTCTGTCTCAGAGGGGCGGCTCTTTCTAAAGATCCTGGGCCTGAAAATGAAATTATGGTACCGTGGATTGATGGAGAGACCGCCAAGGCACTGATGAACTAGCTCCCCAAATGGAAGAGCAGAACAAGCCTCCTGAACTTCAGCTATTAATGGCCAATGCAGCTCCAGGTAATAGTTGCCTGGAATAAGGACACTCCCACAACCCCTGACTGGGTATGGAAGCAAGCACAGCCCTATTTTCTCCCCCTCACACACCATCCCCATCACAGATCTTCAGAGGCCAAACATCTAGAAACATCCCATAGTACAGTTAGCATCACTGGTTTTGAGAAAAGCCTGCATCAAAGTTTGGGCTGGTCAGCCCTCTTCCACACTATGCTGCAACCAGCAATATCCTAGAGGCAATTCAAGTGGCCTCACAGCATAGCATAAGGTATTACTGAGATAGCCAACCTTTTGCGTAAGGAGCATCATGATCTTCCAGCAAACTATCATACTTGACAATTCTTCTGTCTATATCTTAACACTATTTCCAGTTTCTTGCTATGCTTTCCAAAACCCAGCAGTAAACAACCCCTTTAGAACTGTACCCACAGAGCACAAAGTTCACCCACAGACATCTTCCTCCACTGCGTTCCATCTTCCATAACACCAGAAACCCTTATAGTAACCAAGGGGAAAGATCTGGACTACCGACTAAAATGGGATGAATGGAGGGACACAATGGAGCAGACTCTCATGACTCCACCAGCAACATAATTCTGCACCACATATACCTCACCCAATAAAGGCTTCAAAAGTTCCAACCAACCCCAACAGTGCTAGCAGAACTACAATCAGAAGAGTACACCCCTCCCTCTCTCTCTTCGCCCCACCCACCCAACCCCACCTCCAGGCCTTATGAACATTCACCGTGGCCACTGAAGTCTTGACATGCTTCTATATCAGCATGCCCAAAGAGCCCTTGCTAGTACAAAGCATCCTCCACTATCAGTAAACATGCAAAGCTCCCATTCTTAGTAGCTTAAAAGGTGACTCCCCCAGCTGTGGTAAAGCCTTATGCCCCTTAAGAGAAACATATGGATAAAGCACCTGAGCGAAACTTGCCAATCCGAGCCTGTGACACAAAGAATATGCCTAGAAGTAGGAAGGCCCCAGTTGTGAAATCCGTTTCTGCAGGCATACTCCACCAACTCTTCTGCAGACCTTGCCTAACTCCACTCAGCTGCAGAGAGCCAGTGGCAAGGTTTGAATTACTTATTTCAAAATTCATAGTGGTTCATTTTCTTGAAGTAATTTTCAGCATTTTTTTTGATGTGAAAGAACTCATTTGTTCCACTGCATAGTTTTGTATGACCACCACCATATGCCTCATTTAAAATCCTAACTTATTTGTTTGTTCTTGGGGCTTGGGTGACCCTGGCATGGCTGATTTTATTGCCCATCCCTAGTTTTCCCAAGATGGTGGTAGTGGGCTATCTCCTTGAACCGCTGCAATTCTTGTACTGATGATGCTCTCAGAATGGTGTTTAGTAGGAAATTCCAAGATACTGACTCAGCATGACCATTGTCAATTATACATTTATATGATGTACTCTTGAGGCTGCCCAAGAATTAACAGGAGTGTTAACTTCAACACCCAAGAGTATAAAATCCGACGGCAAATTATCCTAGGCCATTTATCATCTCCCAGTACTTCCCACTGAACCCCACTCCCACTTTTTTTCCCTCTTCTGAAGGCAATGACTGATGGCAGTGTATAACTCCACAGGCTATAGCAAGCCTCAAGTACCTCACTCAAATGGTAATTTTTGGGTTAGCATCAGCAGGCTATACAGACCATGAGGGCATCGACACACCCCTTTAACAGAAGCCACTGAGCAGCTAACAGAAATGGGAACCCTGGGCATTTTTCCCCTCCCCAAGTCCAGGGACAGGAAAGCTAACTATAGTAGAGCTAACTTAGCACAGACCAGGGACCGAAACTGGGGCATTCCTGGTCTATATGGATCAGAACCCCACACAGTGCATTTCCTTGCCAAACTCAGTAGTGCTGGGAAAAAGCAGAATTAATCAAGAAAATGTTTTAAAAGCTGATTTTTTATTTAAAACTTTCTGAAGCTCCCAGACTAAAGAAAATAAATAATAGACCACAACTGGAGGGAAGTGGGATCCCCACAAAAATCTGATCCATAGAAATAAGTAAATTCAGGTATGACCTTACCTAAATGAATGCGAAGACTCAGTAAAATGACAAGGAAAGTTAAGGCTCCCTC
Source organism: Heptranchias perlo (assembly GCF_035084215.1). NCBI lineage: Eukaryota > Metazoa > Chordata > Chondrichthyes > Hexanchiformes > Hexanchidae > Heptranchias > Heptranchias perlo. The sequence continues at coordinate 50,579,735 of NC_090331.1, forward strand.
AAGCATAGATCTTTCATGTTCTGTATCAAGTACTGCATTTTGATGCTGTGATGCCATTGTCAGTACATCCACCACTTTAAATCTAAACAAAAGCACAAGGTTACACACAAAGGTAAAACAGTCATTAGTAAATACATATCCATATTTATAACAGCTTAGCCTGGCACATTATTTATTGTGCTCACCTTTCAAAAACAGATGAAACAAAATAATCTGGGTCCAGCCTGGAAGCACAAACCTAGAAGAAAAAAATTGATATTCTAAAATTAATTTTACCTTCTGTAACAATAAACTTAAACAATTTGAACATGCTGAATCAAAATTCCAGCACATACACTATACTTGAACCACAGCAAACCTTAAGACATCAAGTATAAGCATACCTGCAGAAGGAAGATATCTGGGTCAATCATAGAGTTGCAAAAGTGGGACTGCACATAGGTCATAGCCTGCCCTTTAATCTGCAGACCATTTCTAACCCACATGTTGCTGTGTATTTCTGATAGACTAGCCTAAAAAAACAAAAGTACAATAGGCACTCAGTTGTTAATACACATATATACTAACCCATTACATGGAGACAAAAGAACGAAAACACACACACACACACACACACACACACACGAGGCCAAAATTCTGATCCTCAACCCTGGCTTAAATGCTAGGGGGAGTAGTTGGTGGCAGAAGATGGGAGATAACCTGCATTCTGCCTTGTTCAGAGAAGGCCAGAAAATTCCAGTGGTGGGTTGGTGGGGAGGAAAACCTGGGCAGATCTTCCATCTACACCCACGCCCGGTGGAGATGCCGGGCTTCTCCCAGAAATTCTATCGAATCCAAAACATTTCTATTTTTTCAGATATACAAGCACTACTTTTTCACAAAGCTCAAATTTGATGAAGATTGACATGTATCTGCCCAGTTTCAATTCAACTGCCACAAGTTAGAATGATTTCCTTCCCATGGATAATTCAAAACTTTTATTACAACATTAAGGGATCACCTGTAGTATTGCTTTATAATAATGGGGCAGTTATATTATTTAACACAACATATTCTCAGCATCACTGATTTCCAATGACTGAATAAGTCAAATTCTGTTTTTTGTAAACTGTCCATTTTTGCATGAAAGTTGTGAATTAGCATCATATACTTCCTTACCCACATATTGCTTTGCTTAACTGAAAATTCAATTAATTTTTTTTCCTTAAAAAAACTCTCAAATAAACCTTCCAGGATAACAAACATTTTAAAAATTCATAATTACAATCAGACCAATGTTTTGTTGCTCCCACAGCTAATCTCGTTTCTCTCTCAAGCTAACTCTCGCATGCTTTCCCTCTCTAGTGTCTCTAAAAATGTGAAAAATTAGCTGAATTTATTGTTTTGAAATTCTCCAGGTGGTTTCAAAGTCATTTTCAAACAGAAATGCTGTCACAGAATGAGAAAATGAAGCTTGTACTTGGAAAATCCAGAGAAAAAGCTACTGATGCATGCTTGGAAAGTCTACAAACTGCACATGCTCGGGTGTGGTTGTTCAACTTGTTCTGGGAAAAAAATATCCAGTCCAAGCCCAGGCTTTTGAGATAGGCTAGACAGGCTCAAAGTAAATATTTTAATGTAGATTTTAGAAAACACAAAAAACAATTCATTGGATAAATTTAGTCAAGCTGTTGTGAAACAAATAACTTTTGATTTGTTTTTAGTTAAAACACTCTTTAGGCGATTACAATTTTCAGTCAGAGAAAAAAATGGCATACAAGAAGACATTTTTGATTGGCCTTTTTCCTTTGATTTGTATGTTCTCCTGACTGGTCATTCAGAATTGGCAGTTTTCACAGGCCCTTAGTAATTCCTCCTTGGTAGTTTTACACCTGCTTTCTTCATACATTTCCTACCCCTTCAGTTCCAATTTGCCACTGTTACATCTAGAGCCAATCAAAAAAGTGCAACAAAAAAGTGTGACCGGAAGTGTAATCAGCACCAAGCACTACACTTGTAGGAAGCATACCGTGTAGACTTGAAGTTGGTGGCAACAAGCACCTCAATACCTTACAGCTTAAATTACATGCAACAAGACAGATGAAAGTACCTGAATTTGAAGTGGATGAACCATCATTTTCATTAGCATCTCTTGATCTGGCAAAAGTGAATCTAGATCCAGTTGCTGACATCTAATAGCCTGTAAAGTGGTCAAAACATCAAAATATATATTATAGTACTCTGAGGATATATATTAAGTTTATCCATTACTACATCCATTATTTATCTTGCAATTAACATTTGACATTCTTATGACAAATTATAAAAATGTTGTTTGCACTGAAGTGGCTGATCGCGGCATCGAGAAAAGGGTGCGATCAGCAGAAGGTTTGCCCAAGGGGACGTGGGGAACACTCCTGCTCCTCCTGGCTCAACAGGCGTGCTCTAAAAAACACTTACCTTCTGGAGCCGGCTGCTCCCATCTCCATTACGCTGCCAGGTTTCCCGAGCCCTGGGTAACCCTGCCAGCAACTGTTAAATTTAAATCAGGTTCCCAACTGCACTGTGGGAACCTGATTTAAATATTATAATGAAGTGTCCCGCCTCTCCAAGACAGGACACAGGCAAGCCAGGCAGCCGGCCACTGTAAAAATGGCAGCAGGAACATACACACAAGGTCGGGGTCGGGTTTCGTGATTTTAAGTTTATACCCACCCCCCAAGGGGGTTAATATCAACCCTATTGTTGCCAATAGGCTTATTTTGCCTATTAGTACCAATATGCTACAGGGAAATATAATTTCACATTTAGTCAACGTTTTAATGGTTTGCAATACCATTTTTGTGTAATGCTCTCAATTCAACTCAAGTTGCTCCCACCATTACCAGTGACAGACTTTTAGTGAGAACTACAGGACCCTACTTTCTTCAGGTACAGCCCACTTTGAAAGGACATAATTCATATTTGTATTGGGTTTTTTTGAAGTGGACATTGGGAAAATTCAATATCTACTCACAGCTATGCTTTAAATGACTAAAATTTTATTGAATTAAAAAAGTGACAATACAAGTGGGTGCAAGAATTTCACATAGCAACGGGAGTAAGCCATTCAGCCCCTCGAGCCTGTTCCACCATTTAATGAGATCATGGCTGATCTGTATCCTAACTCCATTTATCTGCCTTGGCTCCAAATCCCTTAATACCCATGGCTAGCAAACATCCAGCGATCTCAGATTTAAAATTATTAATTGAGCTAGCATCTACTGCTTTTTCAGAGAGTGTTCCACACTTCTACCACCCTTTGTATGAAGAAGTGTTTCCTAATTTTTCTCCTGAATGGCCAAGGCCAATATATCTTTCCAAGGCCAATATATCTGTTCTAAGGTACTGTGCCCAGAACTGTACACAGATGTGGTCCAACCAGGGCTTTGAATAGCTGCAGCAAAACTTCCTCCCCTTTATATTCTAGCCCTCTAGACATAAGGGCTAACATACCATTAACCTTTTTGATTATTTTTTATACCTGACCGCTACATTTTAGTGTGTACATGGACCCCTAAATCTCTTTGGACCTCCACTGTTCACCATTTAGAGAAAAACTATTCTTTTTTGGTTCAAAATGGATGACCTCACACTTACTTGTGTTGGAATCCATCTATCACAGTTTTGCCCTCTCACTCACTCAATGTCACTTTGTAATTTTACGCTCCCTTCTACACTACTTACTGTGTCACCATCAGCAAACTTGGATATATGGCTCTCTATTGTGTTAGCTAAGTCATGACGACCATCACATTGTACCGGGGTAGTTTTCAACTTAATCACCTGGGCAACAACCTGGCAGAGCAGATCGCCCACCTGATTTTCGTTCCACTGACTGCAACGGAACGAAAATAGGGCAGGTTCTATAATGGGCAGGCGATGAAATTTGCCAGGTTACTGCCCAGGCGACGAAGTTGCAAATTACTCTGTACACTTTAGTGACAGCACTTGTACTTCCATGATACCAATCTTTGAACATGTGGAACAGCTTTTACGTTATTAAAAACTGTTTATTTATAAAAATAAAGATACCATTTTGAATATGACTTTACCTTGCTCAGAAACATAGCATAGTAACGATGAAGAGGCAAGTGAAATGTAACCTGGTTAGGAGCAGGCTAGATTAAAAAAAACAAGAATAAGAAACCAATCTGAAGCTCTTCTACATATTACCATCAAGTTTACTTTTAACACTTGAAAATAAATATCGTTCCTAACATTACAAAATGCTACTCAAATTTATTATAGACCATGACAACCAATAGAACACAATTTCATGCAGGGCAGAACTGAATGGGTCAGGCCTAAATGTTTTTGCGTCAAAATGCATTTTATACATTATCAATAGGATTACATCCCAACTGTTGCATAAAAACATCAGGGCATGCACAATCCAGGACATTAATAAGATTGCCTTTTGGACAGCGTTGTGCCACAGAGTGGTAGGATGCGAGTTTGCACCCATGATTCTCCCACACGGCGAGTTCCTGATCTGGGCTGTGCCATCACAGTAAAAGAGAATAATGAAGACAGTATATCAATCTTTAACAAGTTTCAGTCTGGGGACAAAAAAAACATTAGAACTGTCCACAAGTATACGTTGCTAAGGTTTTCACAGGGCAGCTAGACCATCCTGATGTAACTCTTAGCCGCTTGCTCCATAGCAGCATTTACCAAGGCTTCAATCTGAACATCTTTGCGGGAATGAATGGAATTAATCAGGTAGAGGAATTCCATGGCTGAATCAGATATGTGTTTTTAAAATCAAATTTCCAACTTCAGAGCAGACCATTTGAATTTTTTTATTAAATCTTTAAAGTCTCACACTGAAAGAAACCCCTTATTTACACCAAAATATATGTATGAGAGAATGCATTTGGATTATAAAAACATATTGCTGCAATTGAAATTAAAAGGAGGCTTTTTTGAAAAACTCCCTTTTATGTCATGTTATGCTACCCATTTTATCCATGAGAGCAGGTAAAAAACCTGTTCCCCAGCCTTTACTGTTAAAATCTATTGAGGCCATAGGTTTAAAACATACCTCCATTAATGTATTAGTATGAGCAGCTGAACAATCTGGGATCTTAAGACTTAAAGAATTGATGTGGGAAGTCCCTTTTTATGAAGTCACAATCAGATTTCAAGCACCTCCCTTCCAAAAGACAGATGCTTACATTCATTAATGCAAATACCAGCATACAAGATTCAGGGTAAACAGACATAACTCAGTTCTCTCCAAGACAACTAAGTCCAACCATAAAAGTTACTACTTGTAGAGTCCAATGAGAAGAATGGACCATGCACCTCACATGTCTGTTATCAGGCTCCAGATTGGCACTGGGCAGTTATCAAAATTTTTGCATTTGTCCAATTTCAAGTGCCTCACTGAATGCAAAATCACCTGACCACCATAACACTGATTAATCAAGGATGGACACAAGAACAGTAGGCCATTCAGCCCCTTGAGCTGTTCCACCATTCAATTGGATCAGGGCTGATCTGTACCTCAACTCCATTTACCCCGCCTTTGCTCTTTTTCCCTTGCAAACCTTGCGTAACAAAAATCTATTGTTCACAGTCTTGAACATTTCAATTGACCGAACCTTTTGGGGGAGCAAGTTCCACATTTCCACCATCCTTTGTATAAGAAATGCTTCCTTAAGTCACTCCTAGGTGCCCTAGCTCTAATTTTAAGATTAGGTTCTCTTGTTCTGGATTCCCCCAGAGAAATAGTTCCTCTGCATCGACCATATCGAATTCCTTTATCATTTTAAACACCACAATTGGATCATATCTCAGCCTTTTAAACTCAAGGGAATACAACCCAAGTTTATGCAACCTATAATGTCATAATTTAAGCCTTTAAGCCCTGGTATCATTCTAGTGACTCTGGGCTTTACCCCTTCCAAGGCCGATCTTTCCTGAGGTTTGGTGCCCAAACAGAACACAGTACTCCAGATGGGGACTAACCAATGCCCTGTACAACTGATACATATTAATGACCTGGACTTGGGTATACAGGGCATAATTTCGAAGTTTGCAGATGACACGAAACTCGGAAATATAGTAAACAGTGAGGAGGATAGTAATAGACTTCAGGAGGACTCAGACAGACTGGTGGCATGAGCAGACACATGGCAGATGAAATTGAATGCAGAGAAGTGTGGAGTGATTCATTTTGGTAGGAAGAATGAAGAGAGGCAACATAAATGAAATGGTACAATTTCAAAGGGGGTGCAGGAACAGAGAGACCTGGGAGTGGATATATACAAGTCTTTGAAGGTGGCAGGACAAGTTGAGAAGGCTGTTAAAAAGGCATATGGAATCCTGGGCTTTACTAATAGAGGCATAGAGTACAAAAACAAAGAAGTTATGCTTAACCTTAAAAACACACTGGTTACGCACCAGCTGGAATATTATGTTCATTTCTGGGCATCACACTTTAGGAAGGATGCCTTAGAGAGAGTGCAGAGGAGATTTGCTAGAATGGTACCAGGGATGAAAGATTTCAGTTATGTGAAGAGACTTGAGAATCTAGGGTTGCTCCCCTTTAGAGCAGAGAAAGTTATGGGGAGATTTGACAGAGGTGTTCAAAATCATGAAAGGTTTTGATCGAGTAAATAAGGAGAAACTGTTTCTAGTGGCAGAAGAGTCGGTAACCAGAGGACACAGATTTAAAGTAATTAGCAAAAGAACCAGAGGCGACATGAGGGAAGAAATGTTTTTTCAGCAAATTGTTATGATCTGGAATGCACTGCTGAAAGCAGATTCAATAATAACTTTCAAAAGGAAATTGGATCAATACTTGAAGTGGACAAATTTGCAGAGCTATGGGGGAAAAGAGCAGGGGAGTGGGACTAATTGGACAGCTCTTTCAAAGAGCTGGCACAGGCACGACAGGCCAAATGGCCTCCTGCTGTGCTTTAAGATTCTATGATTCTAAGTAACTCCAAGTGTTCAGCTATTACAGATAGCCACTTATTAAAGATCTTGGGTAGAGGGGAGAGCCTCTGATGACTGCACTGTGTACTTATATGACATGCCCACCACTTGAATGTATAAAAAGGTCCTTTTTATGGGATCCCTCATTTGCAATACAGGACAAAAGAATTAATACCACTCACTATAATGTCTGCTATATTTTCCCCCTCCACTTTTGGGCCCCTGTGCCACACAGCATTCCAAAGTCTTTCCCTCAATGCCAGTCAAGCTATTAAGCTGCTGAACACTGGCAACCAGGTGGAGATTTGGAACTAATTTAAGTATTCCAGTCTTGGATAACAAACTGTCTGTGCCTGAGAACATCATTATCAGCCAAGTACAAAACAGTACCTAGCTGGAACAAATGATTGAGTTTGGATATCTCCTCAAAAGGACCAAAACAATGGCAACCTGTACTGGTCCCTGAAGAGCCAACTTCTGACAAAATGTACTGGTGACATCAACTGAGTGATTTTCTGGCAAATCTGGAGACATGGAATAGCACGTTGCCACGCAGCTGAGAAAATGTTATTTTTAAACATACCTCCTGTAACAACAAAAACAACTTGCATTCATATAATGCCTTTAAAGTAGTAAAACGTCCCAAAGCGCTCCACAGGAGTGTTATCAAACAAAATTTGACACCAAACCACATATATTAGGACAGGTGGTCACAGAGGTAGGTTTAAGGAGCATCTTAAAAGGAGGAGAGACACGCAGAGATTTAAGGGAGGGAATTCCTGAACTTAGGACCGAGGCAGCTGAAGGCACGGCCACCAACGACGGAGTGATTTTAAAAATCAGAGATGCGCAAGAGGCAAGGATTGGAGGAGGGCAGGGATCTCGGGCTGGGGGGGGGTTGTAGGGCTGGAGGAGATTTTGGAGATAGGGAGGGGTGAGGCCATGGAAGTGTTTGAAAACAAGGATGAGAATTTTAAAATCTAGATGTTCCCAGACCAGGCACCAATGCAGGTCAGTGAGCATAGGGGTAATGGGTGAACGGGACTTGGTGCAAGTTTGGATACGGGCAGCAGAGTTTTGGGTGAGCTCAAGTTTATGGAGAGTGGAAGATGGGAGGCCAGCCAGGAGAGCATTGGAATAGTCAAGTCTAGAGGTAACAAAGGCATGGATGAGGGTTTCAGCAGCAGATGAAGGTAATAAACATTATATTTCTTTTTTTTTTAAATTTGCTCAATTCGGGAGTGTACTATCAATGAAAGTTCTCCATTACAACTTACCTTCTTTAACCACATGTACTTTATTTCTAATTGACAAAGCTTATATTCAATTTAATGTATTTTGCAAACATACTGCTCTATTTCATCAGTACCTCATCAACAAAATTGATGGCATCAAACCAATCCTGCAATGCATCTAGGCAGTATCTGACCACTGTTCTGGTGTGTTCTTGCGTCTCCTACAAAGGAATTCACAAAAGAATCCTAGTCAAATTACAAGATTGTTGAATGTCAATCTAATTCAATGCAATTAAGCATTCAGCAATGACAATATTAATAACCTTGTATCTGCTTATTTACCAATCATTTCTCTATTTCACCGGTTACTGATTAGATTGCTCACTCTGACATCATCATGCAGGTTGCTCTGTACCATTCGTCCTCCAAATCAGATGGCTTGGATAACTAAATGAATGTATCAAGAATACCAAGTAAATGTTCCTATCCCTTTATGCTTTGCTTTGAGGGGTGACTATAACCTCCAGGCTACCAGTTTTAACTTCCATCTTACCCCCACTTTCAGCTACTCTTTCCCTGGTGCATTCCCATGCAACTGTGGCAGATATAAGTGTCCATTTTCCACTACCCATACCATTGTAGAGTGCCAAAAACCCTCATATAGTCACAAGATACATTCAGATGAAGGTGGTCAATGCACCCATTTAATTATATTCTTCCAGAATGTCAACTCTACTATCTTCCCATTACAACATCCAGTTCTTTATTAAATGAGTCCAATGTCCTGGCCTCAAACATTCTTTCTGGCAACTCATTTCTGTTGTTGCTCATCCTATGTAGAAAATACTTCCCAACATCTGTCTTAAAACTGCCCTTTATAACCCTAAACCTGTGCCCTTTTGTCCTGCAGTATCTAAAAGTATTGTTTCAGATTTATTTTCTCTATCCTGTTAAGTATCTTTTAGAACTCCATATGAAGGTCCCCTCAGACATATTTCTTCAAGGCTGAAGAGCCCTACCTTATCGTTTCTCATAGTTTTTCCCTCAGATGACCCAAGATCAGACTCATGTACGCTGCCTCTAGGACCTGGATTGCACCTTTATATCGTGGAGACCAGAACCGCATGCAGTAATGCAGGTGTGGCCTGACCAGGTCCCTGGAGAGATTCAGCAGAACTCAACGCATTTGGCAGTATAACTGTTTAATGCCACCTGGTACTGCCTCAGCTTCAGGTCTCTTGCAAGTTCTAGCCCATCCATGGAGTACATGCACTTTTTTTTTAATCAAATATACAGTATCTTTCATTTGTCTGTATTGAACTTCATTTGCCACTGATCATCCAGCTGCAAAATCTGTTGCGTTCTCTTTGGACTCAGGAGTTGAGATCTTACACAATCTCCTTTACTTTGATGTTGTCATAGTAGGTACAGCACAGGAGGCGGCCATTCGGCCCATCATGCCGGCTCTTTGAAAGAGCTATCCAATTGGTCCCATTCCCCTGCTCTTTCCCCATAGCCCTGTAATCTTTTTCCCCTTCAAATATTTATCCAATTCCCTTTTGAAAGTTACTATTGAATCTGCTTCCACCATCCTTTCAGGCAGTGCATTCCAGATTACAACACGTACGTTAAAAAAAAATGTCTCACGTCGCCTATGGCTATTTTGCCGATCACTTTAAATCTGTGTCCTCTGGTTACCAACCCTTCTGCCACTGGAAACAGTTTCTCCTTATTTGCTCTATCAAAACCGTTCATGATATTGTACATCGCTATCAAATCTCCCCTTAACCTTATCTGTTCTAAGGAGAACAACCCCAGCTTCTCCAGTCGCTCCACATAACTCAAGTCCCTTATCCCTGGTACCATTCTAGTAAAGCACTTCTGCACCCTCTCCAAGGCCTTGACATCCTTCCTAAAGTATGGTGCCCAAAATTGAACACAATACTCCAGCTGAGGCCTAACCTGTGTTTTTTTTAAAAAAAGATTTAGCATAACTTCCTTGCTTTTGTACTCCATGCCTCTATTAAAAAAAAGTATACGGGATCCTGGGCTTTCTTAACAACTTGTCCTGCCACCTCCAAAGATTTGTGTATGTGCAGCCCCAGGTCTCTCTGTTCCTGCATCCCCTTTAAAATTGTAGCATTTTGTTTATATTGCCTCTCCTCATTTTTCCTACCAAAATGTACCACTTTACATTTCTCTGCATTAAATTTCATCTGCCATGTGTCTGCCCATTTCGCCACTCTTAAGTCCTCCTAAAGTCTGTTGCTATCCTCCACATCGTTTACTACATTTCCAAGTTTTGTGTCATCTGCAAACTTTGAAATTATGCCCCCTATACCCAAGTCCAGGTCATCAAAAAGAGCTGTGGTCTTAATACTGACCCATGGGGAACACCACTGTATACTTCCCTCCCTTCTGAAAAACAACTGTTTACCACTACTCTCTGCTTTCTGTCTCTTAGCCAATTTCATATCCACGCTGCCACTGCCCCTTTAATCCCATGGGCTTCAATTTTGCTAACAAGTCTATTATGTGGTACTTTATTAAATGCCTTTTGAAAGCCCATATACACAACATAGAATCATAGAAATTGACACAGAAGGAGACCATTCAGCCCATCATATCTGTGACATCAACCGCACCACCCTCATCAACCCACTCCGTTACTTCATCAAAGACTTAAACTACCTTGACTGGAGACTGCAATTCCTGGTCATTTATGTATACTAGGAAAATGGAGTCCCAGCACCTAACTAAATGCTGTGCCCTAGGTCCCCTTACAACTATTATTTGCTTCCTTCCTTTCAGCCAGATATTAATCCACATCAATTTTGCAGCATTGATAATAGCTTGTGAGCGTGTCTCTTGTGCAATACTTTATCAACCCCCTTTTGGAAATTAAGGCACACTGTGTTATATAGCTTCACACACCCTCTTCCCTCAGCAGGTCACCCACTCAAAAAAGTCTTCCTTCTTGCAAAGCATAAATTTGTTTTTCTTCCAATTGAGCATATTGCAATCACTGCTGATGGTGCAATTTCCTCTACATTAAGGAGACCAACTGGAGGATTGCTTTACAAAATGTCTCCATTTGTCCACAACTGTGATTTTTCTGTCTCTTAAACTGTATTAACCAAGCTCAACATAAACTTCAGGTACAGTACTTCACCTTTCTCCTGGACCTTTCTTCTGGTCTGAATATTAGCATTAGTAAATTCAGACCTTAGCTACCTCCCCCACTTTCTTGCCCATTCACCTTATCCCGTCTTCCGCTTGACTCCTATTTTAAAATTTCCCCTCATCCCACACCATTTTAGTGCTGTACTGAGCTATTGCCATGCCCCTTTTGGCCTTTTAATGTTTTTTCCCCCCACAGTGTGCAGAAATCTTTGTTTCCCATCCAGATTTTTATATTTCATTCCAACTTTTTAAGAATATCTGTTTGAAGATCATTAAACCCATTAATTATCCTTTTATGACATGCTTCAATATACCTAACTCTTGACTTTTGCTTATTGTTCTCTTACTCCCTCTTTTCTTCAGTCCTAATAAAAAGGTCCTATCTTTCACTTCTGACAATGGGTCTCCGTCTTAAATGTTAATCTGTCTTTTTTCTTTTCAAACACTGATGGACCTTCTGTGAATCTTCAGGATTTTCTGTTTTTATTTCAGTTTTTACTACTCCTATGATGGAATAGCTCAACTTCATGCAACTCACCATCCAATAAGCCAATCTAAAAACAAAATCGTGATCACACACTCACCCAAGTAAAGCAAGCACATTAAGCGACAAGAGCCACAAATCCAATCCCTTGTTCTATGATGTTACCAGTGTTGTTCAATCATTTATTAAAGCTCAGAATTAAATCTACTCCAGTAACGACGCCAACATTTACAATGTTTCATTTATTTCAGATTTATTAGTATAATTTTATACAATTCCATGTTATTTCAAATGCCTTGACAACACATAAAATATCTTACCCTAATTTTACAATGTGTTAATAGTCCCCACATTGGCTGTGCACAGGCTTCTAATTCTGCTGCAAATGCAGCATAGTATGTTTGCGACTCAAATTCTACGTGCTCATTTAGCTCTCGTTTGTTTAAATTCATCCCTAGAAAAATTAGATAAACAAAAACACAAGACAATGAAAAGAATTTTACTGTCAGCCTAAAAAACTCAAAGATGATATAAACCACAGTCTTGTTACCATCACTTGCAAATTTCAAGGTTTGAGTACTGGATTCTCACTTTTCTGAAGATGGGTTTAAAGTTTCCCAGGAATTTCATTTTTAAAAATAAATCTGTTGTGCAGAAGGTTAGCACATTTTCCTTTCTTCTCTAGGTTTTGGGTATGAATCCTGTCCGGATTAACAGTGTGAAAGTCTCCTCTTCCTGTTAGCTGTAAAAGTACTTTGTGGAGGGAGATTGGATTGTCTCAACCCAATCCCCAGTGAGTGTGGGCCACAGCAGAAAACTCCTAACTTGCCAACAACTGTTAATCTCACTCAAAGGCCACAACAATGACTACAATAATAAATAAAAATGCCACACTCTGAAACTGAGGCATGCTCTTTGGAGGTTAAAACTGAAGTTGGGGCATATCAGGGGAAACCTTATTTTGCACCTAATCCTGATGTGGAACTGCTTGGTGCTGATATTGACATCAAGTTTGACATGTGTTCTACTCCCCAGCACTGGTATCAGTCAGGTTCATCACATTAAACCAGGGAGGGAGGAAAGGAAGAGAAAGACATGGTATTTGGTGTTACAAAACAAAACTAAGCAAAATCTTCAGTTCACTTATTCATTCTGACTCTCACTATTTATGTAAATTTTCTTGGGTTTTGATAAGTGCATTAGGAAGGAAGAGAGAAAACACCCTACAAATCACACTAGACATTATCTCCATGTGCAGGCAGGATCACTTTCCACTGTTTCTATGTTGAATGCAACCAGCTCCCAATACATAGCTAAGTTATGAATCTCAACGTGTTAGGATTTCACCAAATGGAGTTGAAGAGTTTAGCCAAGGGGAAAATAACACTAGGGAAACATACAACTGTGCACCCAGCAGTTGTGGCAGCTAGAACCAGGTCACCTGACTACCCTTTAAAGTTGGAAAATTTAGAAAGTAACAAAATATTTAATTGAAAAACTTCTCTATACAGCCCAGGAGATTAGCACTTCATGCAACCAAAAGTGAATAGAATCTGGCAACAGCAGGCATAGGGATCTTTACATTTTTTGCTGACTGCTTTGTAGTTGGAGAGCTAATCAATTAATACTGTCTTTTGGTTGTACTATTCCTGCCCAAACTTCACAGACAGCATATTTAAAAAGGCAACACCTCCTTGCCATTGGTATGTAAAAAGATCAAAATACTCAGTTAACAGATCCACATCCCAAACTTAGCAGGACTTATCTTCTTTATGCCTGATTGGATAAACTAATGATCATTTACAGCTGTGCAGCTTGTTAGGCCACTTCAGATAGCATTAAGAGTCAACCATATAGCTTGGGGTCGAGAGCAAAACTTTAAATATAGTCTCAAGGCTTCTGAACTCTATAGAAAAGCCCCTCAACTAAGAACTATTTCACAATATTTTTAGACCTGGTCTACAGAATGGGGCAATACCATTTTTATTTAAGCAGTGCATAAATGTTCCAAGCACTAATTGTTGGACGGCCACTTAAAATAGCAGACTCTGAAAACATGATAATTATGTAATCCTTAGAAAAGAAACTTACCTTGAAAGAAGGAAACAAAATTCATCCACATCTGAAGAAGGCCCTGATCTTCCAAGAAACGTTTTGCTACACTTTGGTGTGAGAGGATATTTATAAAATCGCTAACTAAAGGCCAATAGGTGTTGTTCTTTAGGAGTGGCTCACCACAGTTTACAACAACATGAAAATTGTTTTCTTCGTCTAAATAGTGAGAAACAAGATATTACAAAATGAAAATACAAGTGCAGGTTCAGAGTTCAAAACTACAGCGGAAATCTCAATGTTTCCTTTTAACAACATAATGACTGCAAACCAAGGCAATTTTGAAAATCCTGAAAGTGATGAAATGTTCCAGTATTTGCTAGATTTTATATATACTGCAATATTAGAAAATTACATTGTGCCCCAATTAAATATAAACAAAGACAAGGAAGCCGGTTCCAAAATTTTTTTTTTTTTCCTAATACAAGGCATAATATTGTAGTTTGAGAAAAGCGGCCTTCAAAAGGATTAAAATGTCATAAAATTGAATTTCAGCTCACCTTGCAACTCACTTTTGATAAGGCAACTTTCCATCATATAAAGTAACACAGTGACCATTATTTCCAGCAGCTGACATTCTTCAGTCACCTGACGTGCCAACTCTTCATTGCTAAATAACTGAACACTAATATGAACAATCCTATTGGACATAGTGTCTGATTCATGGCTCTTAATCAGAGTTTTCATAATGAAGGCATAATGCTGGACGAATGTTTTAGTAAAAGCTATCTGCAAAAAAAAAGTAAAAATTAATACTGCAATATTTTATTGGGGCAGAGATCGCATCAAATAGAAGGTGAGTGAATTAACAGATACTACGTGGTCCACGTGATCATCGAGACGTGTTCTGATCGCCTGGGGGAGTCGGAGAAGAATTTTCCAGAGTATTGTCCTGTTTTTTGCCCCTCCTAGGGGATTACATAGCTGCAGGGGGGCAGGAAGTACCTGATCATGATGTTCCAGCCTTTACAACTGTGGGGCTGGCTTGATGGACCAGCTGGTCTTTTCCTGCCCATCATTTTCATATGTTCGTATTTACTGGATATCTAAAACCAAGACTTAAGTTCAATCGCTGCTATGTGCCCCTCTTAACCAAAAGCAGCTGAGGATACCAAATTAGTTGGTGCAATCCCTGACTAGAGAGGATATAAAAAAAGAGTCCAGGATTCCTGCTTTGTATACTAGCTAGCAACTCCTGCAGGAAATGCAAATACACAAACGATAAATCGAACAGTCCACCAACACTCACAGGTGAGGAACAACCATTTGCGTTAACTACATGAAACCCATCTCCACCCATGGAAGGATGAGACATCATTTTCAAAGGACAGGAGCGGCATAGTAAGAAACATGTAAATGGGGGAAATTAAGACCAAATATTTCACATATCAACCAACGTACTACACCAGAGTGGTAGGGCACATGTCCATATCCACTGTTCCCAACATTGAAATCTCAATCTCAGCAGGAACATCGTATTA
Organism: Heptranchias perlo; assembly: GCF_035084215.1. Classification (NCBI taxonomy): domain Eukaryota; kingdom Metazoa; phylum Chordata; class Chondrichthyes; order Hexanchiformes; family Hexanchidae; genus Heptranchias; species Heptranchias perlo. The sequence continues at coordinate 50,595,196 of NC_090331.1, forward strand.
AAAAAAATCTCCACAACAAAATAGGTGCTCAAGCACCTTGCTGCAATTAGTGCAAAAGCTGCACAAGCAGAGGTCTCAGATCAGGTCAGATTACTTACTCATCTTCCTAGCCAAGGGAATTTTTGTTTTTAAAAATATAAAATGAAAAATGTTCCATTGCAAATAACTGGATTTTCTTAGTTACATGCTTAGATAATACAGTACAGGCTGAACAGAGACAGCAAGAGTTTCAACCCCTATGAATTCAATGTTTCTATATTCATTGAAGAAGTTACTACACAGATTTTTGCTTTAGGAATATTACAATTTACTGGAGTAAATTCCTATTCCTTAACAAGTGTTGCCGACACTAAAGAAAGACCAGAAAACAATGAAGATGCAGTTCAACGCTGCCTTCTCCTCCTCTATCCCTTCCCCAACCTTAATCTGGGGTTCTTATTCACAGAAATTATTTGCATTTAAGTATATGAATTGGGAATCAGGACTACAAGTACATCAAAGGTGTTTTTTCAATGTAATCTTAAATTGGGTAAAAGCATAGGTACAAAAAGTGAGGCTATGCAATTTAAAACAACTGGCATCTGATCTTGGATCACCACCAACAGTAAGGTTGTAAAATCCAGTTGTATCATTCTGCCCTAACTCCCCAAAACAGAATATGAAGGAAAGGGAAGGATAAGCATCTAATCTTGCTATAATTTTTTTTTAAATAAAAGGGCAAAAGGGTATTTAAAATTGCGAGATTCCACATAAAATAAGCAGTACTGACTCACATTCATCAATATGACAAAAACAGCGTAGTACTGTTAGAATAGCCAGTGAAAACCTCACACAGAAAAATGCTGAAATTAGTTTTCGAAATGGAAGCGGGTTCTCAGTTCAAAAATGTAGGTTACATGTCTGTTATTATTTATCACCATATTAAAATGTCAATTGTTCAGATGGTAAATATGCCAAGTAGAAGACAGCTTAAACAGATGTTTAGTCCATATAAATAATTAACAACTCAGTATTTGTTAAAGATAAAAGTAACTAAACTTCAGTGTTACTACAGATATTACACTCTTCTCCTTGATATCATTATGAACTTGGTACCATTGTGAGGTCAACTATTACAGTATAACCGCACTCTTAATATATAAGCAACTTTATTATATCCAAGTGTTTTCTGTTTCACAGCACTGATTATGCTGTATATATCCTGAGTCAGGATCAACTTGACTCCAAGAGAATCAGTGCAAGACTCCCTGTAGGAGACAGTCTTACAACAACTTGGTTTTGACACAGCAGGGAGTACAACTCCAGTGGGACAGCAAACCAAATTTAAATTTACCTGGAGGTGTGTTTTTTTTTAATTTAAAAAAAAGAGTGCAGGCACTTCTGCCTGTTCTCTCTAAACATCTGAATTTTAACCACCGGGAAGGGAGCTCTGCACTCGGGTGCAACGACACATGCACTCCTGGGCAAAACTGCAGGTCAAGGCAAGCAATATAAACAGGATACTGCCTTGCTGGAACCAACAATGCAGCTATTGGTCTCAGACATGCAACTGCATTATGAATGCATCCATGAAAATATTTCTATATTACATCGAGATATAACATTTCTAAATTGATAAAATTTACTTTATGTGTTGTTACTAAGATTATTTTTAAAAAGCACATATGGCTTAAATGTTCCTGTATGGTATGGGAGAGAATTAAAGTAAGTTACTATTTGGTTTAAGTGGATAGTATTTAAATACACAAAAGGTTTACCAGTGAACCTGATACATACATAGGTCCAATATACATACCTTATAGTCTTGATCAGGCAACATGTTTAGTAGAAAGGTTACCATTTTTTGCGGAAACTCGTATTTGACAGTCCAAAACAATATCTCTTCTAGAAAGCATTTATGTTTCAAAATATCCATGATGGATGGATCTAAAAAGCAATACAAAAAGAGGATTTGTATATCTTACTGGATGAAGGCTGCCGACTTCAATCTACTGTGTCAAATTCAGGTTTGAAGATTATTGGTGTTTAAGGAAAAGTCTGTTGTGAGCACAGAAAAGCCCTGATCCGCATCAGTCAGGTAATCGTGGTAGCATTCTGATCACTACCAAGCTGACTCAAATTATTCAGTAGCAATCAGAATGCAGAATTACTCTGTTAGAAACAGCTGAATAAAAAAAAGACAGGATTTTTAAAATTAACTGTTATAAATAAGACGTTTCATGGACCAAGTAATAGTCCTTGCACTACACATGTTGGACGAGACTTAAGTGGAAATCCAGAATGTGTGACATGACTCATAGGTTGTGCAAGTCAATTAAAAGTAATTAAGATTAGTAAAGAAAAAGTACTGGAGAAATTAAAGGGAATAAAAGCCGACAAATCCCCTGGATCTGATGGCCTACATCCTAGGGTTTTAAAAGAGGTGGCTGCAGAGATAGTGGAAGCATTGGTTTTGATCTTCCAGAATTCCCTAGATTTTAGAATGGTCCCCGTGGATTGCAAGGTAGCAAATATAACCCCGCTATTCAAGAAACGAGGGAGAAAGAAAACTGAACTGTAGGCCTATAGGCCAGCTGGCCTGATCATATTATGTATGGGAAAATACTAGAATCTATTAATAAGGACATAGTAACAGGGCACCTAGAAAATCATAATATGATTAGGTAGAGTCAACACAGTTTTATGAAAGGCAAATTGTGTTTGGCATATCTATTAGAGTTTTTTTTGAGGGTGTAATTAGCAGGGTAGATACGGGGGAACCAGTGGATGTAATATAGTTACATTTTCAAAAGGCATTTGATAAGGTATTTGAAAGGCATTTGAACTAACACACAAGAGGTTGTTACTCAAGATTAGGGCTCATAGGATTGAGGATTGATTAACAGACAGAACAAATGAGTCATTTTCAGGTTGGCAGGTTGTAACTAGCGGGGTGTCGCAAGGATCAGTGCTTGGGCCTCAGCTGTTTACAATCTATATTAATGACTTAGATGAAGGGACCAAGTGTAATATATCCAAGTTTGCTGATGATATAAAGCTAGATGGGAAAGTAAGCTATGAGGAGGACGCAAAGAGGCTGCAAGGGATATAAGCAGGTTAAGTGAGTGGGCGAGAAGGTGGCATATGGCGTATAATGTGGAGAAATGTGAAATTATCCACTTTGCTAGAAAGAATAGAAAAACAGGATTTTTTTTTTAAAAAGGTGAGAGACTATTTAATATTGGTATTCAGAGGGATTTGGGTGTCCTTGTACACAAATCACAGAAAGTTACCATGCAGGTACAGCAAGCAATTAGGAAGACAAATGGTATGTTAGTCTTTATTGCAAGGGAGTTGGAGTATAAGAGTAAGAAGTCTTGCAGCAATTATATAAGGCTCTGGTGGGACCACACCTGGAATACGGTGTAGAGTTTTGGTCTCCTTACCTGAGGAAGGATATACTTACCTTAGAGGGGGTGCAACGAAGGTTCACTAAATTGATTCCTGGGATGAGAGGATTGTCCTATTGGAGAGATTCAGTAGAATGGGCCTATATTCTCTGGTGTTTAGAAGAATGAGAGGTGATCTCATTGAAACATATAAAATTCTTAGAGGGCTTGACAGGGTAGATGCTGAGAGGCCATTTCCCCTGGCTGGAGTGTCTAGAACTAGGAGGCATAGTCTCAAGATAAAGAGTCGGCCATTTAAGACTGAGAGGAGGAAAAATTTCTTCACTCAGAAGGTTGTGAATCTTTGGAATTCTCTACCACAGAGGGCTGTGGATGCTCAGTTGTTGAGTATATTCAAGGTTGAGATCGATAGATTTTTGGACAGTAAGGGAATCAAGGGATATGGGGATAGGTCAGGAAAGTGGAGTTGAGGTCAAAGATCAGCCATGATCTTAATGAATGGCGGAGCAGACTAGAGGGGCCGTATGGCCTACTCCTGTTCTTAGTTCTTATGTAAAGACAAAGACAAAGACAGTCAATATAGCTACTTAATTGTGCATAATGAAACATTCAAGTGCCATAAAGACTTTTATTTTTCAATAACAATGATGAATTTATTTTAATTTTGAGTAAAACTTGCTGAGGACAAGTTTTCCCCTTGATCATTTTCTTGAAAAATTCCCCTGAAGCAGGCTACAACGCTAGGATCAGACAATAGCTCCTCCTCACAGACAGGCATCTGCTTTACATCTCAATGTGCTTTCCTCCTAAACAGCCATTCTACACTAAATGCGAATTCTGGACTTCCGTCTCATATCTTGCTGTGCTCCAGTGGTTTATCCTATAGGATGGGCATGCCCTTTTCTGCAATGTACGCAAACCTTATCCAGCTTTTCATTCTGAGCTGGCATCCTCAGCTTCCTGGTAACAATCATAATGACTTCAACTATTCAAAGATAAACTCGTGGAAAAGTAATGCAAGGGGTTCTATAGTATGTCCAGGTCTGCTTTCTACTCAGTAATATTTTATTCCAACAGGGAAAGAGGCAGGAAATGAAGTAGGGCAAGTAGGTAATATAAGGATAGGGAATGACTAAGAAACATCAACTACAACATAATTAGATTCAATATAAAAATTCAAAGAATGGACTCAGTCAAAGGTAAGGATACTTGACAGGGGAAAAATAAACAAAATTTCAATGATAACTAGCCCAGATAAATGGGTAAAAAAAAGTTTGCAAATAAGAAAATGCACAAACAATGGTAAATCTTCAAACGGGAGCTGATTATGGTTCAGACAACATATTCCAACAAGTAGCAATGATGCAGCTAAAGCTGGAATTTCTTGGGTAAGTAAAGAAACTAAAATTAAAATGGAACTAAATAAAAAAGTCACTTGAAAAATCTAGGGCTATAATATGAAAGAAAACCGAGCCAAATATAGAAGAGTGGAAGAAAAGAAACAGAAAGGCAAATAAGTATAAAGTAGACAATTTATAAACATATAAAATGAAGAATAGTTAAAGAAAGGGCAGATAATGCAGGCAACAGCAGGACAGGCAGCATCTGTGGAGAGAGGAAGTAGGGTTAATGTTTCGAGTCATCGCTCCAAAAGAGTAACCCTACCTTCCTCTCTCTACAGATACTGCCTGATCAGTTGGCTGTAGGACCAGATGGTTACTGGGTCAACTGGACAGAGAAAGACAGAGCACCAGCACTTTAAAATACACTCCTGATTAAAATAGACAAGCGGATAAACTAACTGGGGAAATCTCAGAATATCAGAACTTAGGCAGGTGGTTAGTCTTCTACAGTCCCTTCATTTCAAGCATATCAAATGGATCCTGGTCCAGAAAGCTTCATTAGGGCAAAATTCTACTGTTCTTGAAACTCCTTTATTAGTATTTTACAAAGTTAATCTACAGCATGGGTTTTCAAATTGGAGTCTACAAGGTCAACAGATTTCTGATTTTTTTTCTGCACTTGTCCATTAATTAATGTTTTTTTTAAGTTGATGTACCTGAATAAAACACGCTTTCTGCAATGATAATGCTATTTTCCTTTGGACAGCTGATCATGTCTTTTGGAAATTAGAACATTAGGTCCCCAGGAAGACAAACATAATTCTACTCATGATTGCTCTCTGGGTAACAGATCATCTCAGTCAAGTCGTGGCCAGACACAAAGATTGTGCAAATTTCTAAGAAGTGGGAGGCCTAGAGAAAGGCAAGAAAACGGGAGAGGCGAAAAACATTTAATTTCATACCTGACCTGCAGATTTTCAAACAGGTGTGAAAATGAGGTACCACAAAAACAGAAAATACTGGAAACATTTAGAAGGGTCAGGCAGCATCTGAGAGAACAGACCAATTAACATTTTGGGTGCAGACTTCTGAAGATAATCTGCACCCAAAACGGTCTATTCTTTCCCACAGATGCTGCCTGACCTCTAGAGTGTTTCCAGCATTTTCTGTTTTTGTTTCAGATTTCCAGCAACTGCAGTTTTTTTACTTTTTGTCTGGAAGTGAGGATATCGCGAAAGTCCGAGATTAATGTTAAAACCACAGGTTTGTAGGGTTCTTAAGAAAAAGATGAGATACTGTTCAAGCTTGCATCTAGTTTCAATGGAACAGTGTACAACACCAATGGCAGTCGGGGGGGAATGGGCGGGAGAGTTAAAGAGGAGAGCCACAGGTAGCTTGGGGTCACACTTGCAGGCAGAACTACGGCAGTCGGCAAAGCTGCCACTTAATCTGCGGTTGGTTTCCCCAATGTAGAGGGGATCACAACATGAACAGCAAATACAGTATACTAGATTCGAGGAAGCACAAATAAATTGCGGTGTGTGTGGACATCGGAGAGTAGACCTGGCTGTAATGCCTTCTGCACTTTCAAGGCTGGCACATGAACAATGACCACTTCAGAAAGGGTAACTAGCACCTGTGGAAACATGGCCCAGCAAGGCGCCAACTCATTCATGAGTGGAGGGAATGTAACAAAGAAAAAGTAGTTCCCTCAAATGCAATGATTCCACAGAATGGATTACTTATAAATCTTTAACCATAGCAGTAAGTTCTTTTAAAAAAAATACCTTTGGTGCTGCTGCAGAGTTTAACCCTCTTCTGTTTGCCAACACCTTGATTGCCCTCCTGCTCCTCCTGAAAAATTAAGGAATGTCTGTTAAGGAAAAACTTAATCCACTTCCCCCAAGTTAATCTTTTGTCCTCCAAAAGAGTGTTGTTGTAAATTACCTTTTAAAGGAAGAGGCAAAACTTTAATGAACATGCACATTTCTATCAAGGGTGTAAAATAACAATAATCCCATGATTGCATGGTATACCAGCCCCAGCCGGATCCTCGCACCCCCCGCCCCACCTCCACCCATTATGTATCAAAACAACACCACTATTTAACAGTGATTAAATATGTCAAATTCTTCTTAAATGGGATTCTGGGATTTTTTAAATCAGTGTTTGAGATTGCATTCCACAGTTCCGTCCATTTATAATTAGGTCCACTGGTTATAGTAACTAAATCAAATTTCATTGCACAAGATTAAGGGATTTTCTGCAATTTGGATTGTATTTTGCAATTCCATCCATTTTCCTGTGAAACCACAAATAATTGACCTTGATCAGTTTGCAGCATTCTCACCGCTGAATTAGAAGGTGGTCGGTTCGCATCTTCTATACATTGAATTGCATAATCTAAGCGGATGCTTCTATGCGATACTGAGTATTGCATTGTTGGAGGTGCTGTCTTTCAGATGAGACATTAAGCCAAGATCATGTTTGCCTGTCAGCTCAGGTGGAAGTAAAAGATCCCATGGCATTATTTGAAGAGCTGGGAGTTATTGTGGTGTCTTAGACAACATCCCTCCCTCAATCAGCAAAAATAGATTATGTGGTCATTCATTCATTTGCTGTTGCTGGGATCTTGCTCTGTGGAAATTGGCTACTGCATTCGCCTACATAACGGTATGCTGCACTTCAAAATTAATCCACTGGATGTAAAGCACTTCGGGACATTATAAATACATGAAAGGCACTATGCTGCTTCTTCCGTGATTTCTTTCATCATTTTCACATACTTGTTTTCAATCTAAATTATCTCCACTGACAAATTTTCCATCACCTTCACTTGTAGCAAGCACTCACAATTTACATTATGCTTCTATAACATGCCAAATGGTTGTTTGCTTCTATCTATGGTAAACTGAAAGCTTATCAGGAACCCATTACATTACAATCAAGTAACAAAGTCAATGTTTTATGTTATATCTATGCTCTAGAAAAACAGATCTTTAAGATTGCACACCAATAACAGTCACTCACTTCTATTCAGGATACTTGGTGACAAAATAATGTTCTATGATCTCTCAGAGTAAGCAAGAAACATTAGAAATGTATCTAGTAACCCATTTGAAATTGGATTGAGACTGTCTAAAGAGAGTTAAAGAGAAGACAGTCAGCAAATGATTATCCCCTGGTTTGAAGTTAACAGGTGGTTTCTAACTTTTTTTTAAATTAAATTTTGCACTTATCAAGATGAGGGATGTTAGTGTTGGGGAAAGGAACCCTTTCCATTTCAGGCATCCAGTGGGTCAACACAAAACACGCCAAGGTCAGACATAGCACATCCAAATGCCAAATAAAGCTAATTTACTCTAACCCAACAATTTGCATCAGCCTCAACCTCAGATGAGCGCCAGAGACTGCACCAATGAGAGTTTATCCATTTCCAAAGCAGGCATCCTGTGGCACCTCAGAGTTAGATTGCCAATAGCAAATAAACAAAATTTGTATTTATATAGCATCTTCACAACCTCAGGATGTGCCAAAGCACTTCACAGCCAATGAGATACTTTTGAAGTGTAGTCACTGTTATAATGCAGCAGCCAATTTGCACACAAGGGAGTAATGTCCAGATGATACTAAAATAGGAGGCATAGTAAATAATTCTAAGGAGCAAAGAAAGCTACAAGAGGATATTGATAATATGGTGGAATGGGCAAAAAAAGTGGCAGATGGAATTCAATGTCAGTTAAGTGTGAGATAACACATTTTGGTAAAAGAAATAAAAATAATTATATTTTGAATGATGGAAAGCTGGGTGATGTGGAACAGCAAAGGGATTTGAGGGTGCAAGTTCACGAGGTAGAGTGAAAGTGCGTGCCGCGAGAGAAGCGGGCTGCCACAGCGAGAAAATAGATTTCAGAACAATTGTGGGGGAGAGGGGATAGGAGGGACTGCAGGGTCTTTCTGGATGGATGAATTAAGATTGACCTAATGGCCTTCCTCACCTGTAATCAGTTAGCTTGTGAATTCGGAACCAAGGGAAGTCTATTTGGATGCAACTTCCGTGTAGCTCACATAAAAGTATACACAAAAGGATGAAAACCCAGCAAATGTCATGCTAATGGTTCATGAAAGGCCTTACTAGTGTGACATTTTTCATTTCGCACACAGATTATCCTGTGGCCTCTCAGTGAGATTACCAATTTAGTAGTGATTTGCGCCAAAGTAAGGACAGTTTTGTGCTTGTGCACCCATGCTAACTAAGAACAGGACTGAGACTACCCAAATTCATTTCTACACAGGATTCTTATAATCAGCTTCGGGGAGATCATCACCACTCTGGGCTGGATTTCAATGTAGGTCCCAGAGACTAAACAGTTAGTGACTAAACTGCTGCACCAATCCCCCAGTTTTTTCTTAAACTCACCTCATCAGAAGAGTCTATCTGTCCTGTACCTACTGTTGCACCTTAAAAGATAAAAATATACCAGAATGTTAGCTGTATTACTGATGGAGGAAAACAGTAACCCAATACAGAATGGAAAAATCTAAACATGATACTTCACCACTTTTGAGGACAATCTTTAATAAAACTGGAAAGTAAGTTAAAACAATTATGCTACTAAATAAACCATCAAAAAGTCAGCCATCGTATTTATTCTTATAACAGTGGAGGAGAGAAGCGAGATGTGTAGGTCTCACATATGGGGACATAAATTCCACATTCAAATAGTTTACTATCAACATACGAATTAAGAGCAGAAGTAGGCCAGTCGGTGATCTGATTGTGACCTCAACCCTACTTTCCAGTCTACCTACTGTAACCATGATGTGGAGATGCCGGTGATGGACTGGGGTGGACAAATGTAAGGAATCTTACAACATCAGGTTATAGTCCAACAGTTTTATTTGAAAATCACAAGCTTTCGGAGATTATAGAGTCATAGAGTTATACAGCACGGATAGAGGCCCTTCGGCCCATCGTGTCCGTGCCGGCCATCAAGTCCTGTCTACTCTAATCCCATATTCCAGCATTTGGTCCGTAGCCTTGTATCTCCTTCATCAGGTGAGTGAGTGAATGAGAGGTTCTCAAATCGCATATCTTATATTAGGCTGGGAATCAAAAGGTGTCGTTGGTGTTCAGACAGGTTAGCCACGGAAAACAGTACGTCCCAGTATACTGAATACACAATGGGTCAAATTACACAGAGAGAAAGAGACCCGAAAAGCAGAGAGAGAGAGAGAGAGAGAGAATGTCCAGTTGTATTAAAAAACAGATAACTTTTTTTTTTCCCTGCTGGTGGGGTTACGTGTAGCGTGACATGAACCCAAGATCCCGGTTGAGGCCGTCCTCATGGGTGCGGAACTTGGCTATCAATTTCTGCTCGACGATTTTGTCAAAGAGATATATTCTGAAGCGACCTTTTATTCCCCCCCATTGCATAGCTGCTAACCTGTGACTTTTTATTTCAAATTTTTGTGCTCATCGAAATAAAAGATGTTAAGTGCTGGGAAATGGAATTCTTCTCATTCCTGGTACCCAGCATCAGCGACAAGGATGCATAGGTCAGGCATAGCACAGCCAGATGCAAAATACAGCTCCCTCTACTGTGCCCCAACGTGCCTCAGCCCCAAACTCAAAAAAGAGAGCCTGCCATTGCATCATCTTTTCTTCTTCCCACATCAGCCATCCTGGAGTCTGTCTGACTTTTTTTTAATTCGTTCATGGGATGTGGGCGTCTCTAATTGCCTTGAGAAGGTGGTGGTGAGCCGCCTTCTTGAACCGCTGCAGTCTGTGTGGTGAAGGTTCTCCCACAGTGCTGTTAGGAAGGGAGTTCCAGGATTTTGACCCAGCGACGATGAAGGAACGGCGATATATTTCCAAGTCAGGATGGTGTATGACTTGGAGGGGAACGTGCAGGTGGTGTTGTTCCCATGTGCCTGCTGCCCTTGTCCTTCTAGGTGGTAGAGGTCGCGGGTTTGGGAGGTGCTGTCAAAGAAGCCTTGGCGAGTTGCTGCAGTGCGTCCTGTGGATGGTACACACTGCAGCCACAGTGCACCAGTGGTGGAAGTGAATGTTTAGGGCGGTGGATGGAGTACCAATCAAGCGGGCTGCTTTGTCCTGGATGGTGTCGAGCTTCTTGAGTGTTGTTGGAGCTGCACTCATCCAGGCAAGTGGAGAATATTCTATCACATTCCTGACTTGTGCCTTGTAAATGGTGGAAAGGCCTTGGGCAGTCAGAAGGCGAGTCATTTGCCGCAGAATACCCAGCCTCTGACCTGCTCTTGTAGCCACACTATTTATATGGTTGGTCCAGTTAAGTTTCTGGTCAATGGTGACCCCCAGGATGTTGATGGTGGGGGATTCGGCAATGGTAATGCCGTTGAATGTCAAGGGGAGGTGGTTAGACTCTCTCTTGTTGGAGATGGTCATTGCCTGGCACTTGTCTGGCGCGAATGTTACTTGCCACATATCAGCCCAAGCCTGGATGTTGTCCAGGTCTTGCTGCACGCGGGCATGGACTATTTCATTATCTAAGGGGTTGCGAATGGAACTGAACACTGTGCAATCATCAGCGAACATCCCCATTTCTGACCTTATGATGGAGGGAAGATCATTGATGAAGCAGCTGAAAATGGTTGGGCCTAGGACACTGCCCTGAGGAACTCCTGCAGCAATGTCCTGGGGCTGAGATGATTGACTTCCGACAACCACTACCATCTTCCTTTGTGCTGGGTATGACTCCAGCCACTGGAGACTTTTCCCTCTGATTCCCATTCACTTCAATTTTACTGGGGATCCTTGGTGCCACACTCAGTCAAATGCTGCCTTGATGTCAAGGGCAGTCACTCTCACCTCACCTCTGGAATTCAGCTCTTTTGTCAGTGTTTGGACCAAGGCTGTAATGAGGTCTGGAGCCGAGTGGTCCTGGCAGAACCCAAACTGAGCATCGGTGAGCAGGTTATTGGTGAGTGAGTGCGGCTTGATAGCACTTTCGACGACACCTTCCATCACTTTGCTGATGATCGAGAGTAGACTGATGGGGCGGTAATTGGCCGGATTGGATTTGTCCTGCTTTTTGTGGACAGGACATGCCTGGGCAATTTTCCCACATTGTCGGGTAGATGCCAGTACTGAGGTTGCCAATACTGTTGAATTAAGGACAGCTTGTGCTGTAGGCTCATGTCTACTAAAAGCTAGATTGAGACTGCCCAAACTAATTTCTCCTGCAGCCAGCAGTTGGAGATGACTTTCATCCCAACAGCATGGGCTGGATTTGAATCCAGATGCCAGTGGTGAAAGGCCAGTGCCTTTCCCACCCCACCACTTAGTTCCCTATTTTTTTTAAAAAGAGGGAAATCCAGGAAAAGGGCCAAGACTCCCAAGGATGCCACCAACTTTAAAAACATTAAAACAGAAGACCAAGATGAATTAGATGATTTAGGCAACAATAAGGTTGAGTTTCAAAAATCTGAAGATTACAGGATGAAAGAAAGACTGAAGGAGGTAAAGAGTTCCATAATTTTCAGGCCTTGAGGAAAAAATTGTTAGACTAAGAGACAATGTCATAAATCTTGACATAGGGAGGAGGATGAGAGAATTGGATTGCAAATTTAGAGCTTAGAAAACAAGTTCAAAAGAGCACCACCTGTAGTAATATTGAGAAAATAAAGACAATAAATGTTTGTCAAATAATTAGGAGCATATGCAGAAAAATAGGATGGATTTAAAACTCCATTGTTTCATACATGAAAATTCTTGAAGCAAAGAATTTCTGCAGTTTGAAACACAGTAAGCCAGAGAAGACGACAGCAATAAACAAAACACAAGGAAAAGGAAGCTATAACGAGTGTATTTGTATTATTTAATTAAAGTAGAAAACAGATAAACTTCTGCAGTGTTTTTAACAACAAATACTCAATAAACACCTAGACTGTACCGCCAACAGTACCATTGCAACAGATACATCAATGGCTGAAATTTTAGATAAGTGGGATTGGAGAGGAAGTATTCAACCTTGGTGAATGAATTATTTGATAAGCCATTTTCCTTTAGTTCACTCTGTTGTTTTAAAGTATAAAAAATATACAGCTTTACCATAGTTTTTCAGACTAAGAAAGGCAAAGAAACACAAAGACTCAGGATGCAGTCACACATCAACTTTAGTGTAGTCAGAATCAATGATGTTAAAAGACAATTGTGAATAGTAGCAATGTCAGACATCAAACTCCAGAACCATAAGTGGACCCCGAGCACATAGAATCAATACAGCACAGGAGGCGGCCATTCGGTGCTGGTTCTTTGAAAGAGCTATCCAATTCGTCCCACTCCCCTGCTCTTACCCCATAGCCCTGCAAATGTTTCCTTTTCAAGTATATATCCAATTCCTTTTTGAAAATTTACTACTGAATCTGCTTCCACTACCGTTTCAGACAGTGCATTCCAGATCCTAACAACTCACTGCATAAAAAAAAATTCTCCACCTCCCCTCGGGTTCTTTTGCCAATTATCTTAAATCTGTGTCCTCTAGTTACTGACCCTGCTGCCAGTGAAACAGAGTAAATAAGGAGAAACCATCAAAACCCTTCACAATTTTGAACACCTATATTAAATCTCCCCTTAACCTTCTCTGCTCCAAGGAGATAAATCCCAGCCTCTCGTCACATAACTGTCCCTCATCCCTGGTACCATTCTAGTAAATCTCCTTTGCACCCTCTCCTAGGTCTTAGCATCCTTCCTAAAGTGTGGTGACCAGAATTGGACACAATACTCCAACTGGGGTCTAACCAGTGATTTATGCTAAAACTTTATAACTTTCTTGTTTTTGTATTCTTATAAGAACATAAGAAATAGGAGAAGGAGTTGGCCATACGGCCCCTCGAGCCTGCTCCACCATTCAATCAGATCATGGCTGATCTTCGATCTTATTGCCGTATTTATAAAGCCCAGGGCCCCGTATGCTTTTTTTTTCTAAAAACAGCCGTATCAACGTCCTGTCACCTTATAGATTTGTGTACATGAACCCCCAGGTCTCTCTGTTCCTGCACCCCTTTTAAAATTGTACCATTTTGTTTATATTTCCTCTCCTCATTCTTCCTTCCAAAATCCATCACTTTACACTTCTCTGCAATAAATTTCATCTGCCATGTGTCTGCCCATCTCACCAGTCTGTCTACATCCTCCTGAAGTCTGCTACCATTCTTCTCACTGTTTACTACATTTCCAAGTTTTGTGTCATCTACAAACTTTGAAATTATGCCCTTTATACCCAAGTCCAGGTCATTACTACATATCAAAAAGACAAGTGGTCCTAAATAAGGACCCCTGGGGAACATCACAGTATACCTCCATACTACTGTGAATCGACTACAATTCCAACTGCTCCAAATACTTTTCTCATGCTCAACACAAAAATTAGTTCTTAAGCATATACATCAAGTACAAAGTTATCTGGGACAGCATGTCCTGAGCAAATAGGCAATTAGATTTACAAGACAGATTTCCACTACATGTGTACATCACTTCGGAAGACTATTATTATTGGTTACTGCAGACAAAGATTAAATCATCAAACAGGTTTATACATAAATTGAGTCATCTCAAGAAGCAAGCAGATGTGAGTTGTTGAAATTGGTCCGAATAATACATAAGCTTTGTGCCATGTTACAAAACTTTGCATTAAACTTAAAGTCCCTGTTCCAAAACAATAAAAAAATATTTTGAGTTTTTTCTAGATCTCAGACTAACACAAGTGCACACATGATTCATGAAATATTTGATATAACCATGACACAGGGCAATAGCTATGCCTCTTCATTGTTTTGAAGTCCAAACTGAGGCAATGGAATATCAAAATCTCTTTTACAAATAAGTTATTAAAAGTCACAGAAATAGCCCATTATGTTTACAACTCTGAAAGAAGGCAACTCTGATTTTTTTTTAAAATGCCTTCCTCTTTCATGGGTTAGCCAGCACCATTAATGGCAGTCATCTGTGATACTTGCTGCACAATTCACCCAGTCATAAGTGACTCATTCCCCCTTTGAAGCGACATCTGCACACGAGTCAGGCTATTTCACTCAATACAGGGACATAGACATACCTTCCAGGGAATAAAGGAGACATTTATACTGGTCATTACACTGCCAATCTGTATAATCTTTCGTGATTCAACACATCCTCAAACTTGTTACTTACCCAAAATAGTTACATTACTTGCCCCTGCCATTTGATCCAGTACAGAGGTCACAGATCGTTCCTCAGAAGATACTAGACCAGAACCTTTTAACGCTGACAGATACTTTTCGTAATTTTTCTTTGCAAACGTCTTTTCTCCAGTGCCTTAAACAGGAAATAAAGTAATCTTTTTCAACCAACTAAACTTTTAATAGCATCAAAAAACATTTCAAAAGATCCACTGAGCAGGCAATAACAACATTCAATAGTGTTATGATATGGTGGATATCTACCACACATCATGCAATTTAAAGTATAACTACTCAGTTAAACAAACTATAATTGAACCCATGTGAAAAGGAAATAGATAGATTATAGATATATTCTGGTAACTGCTAAAATGTCACAGGATATAAAATTTACAACAAGGAAACAGGTTGATCAGCCCAACCCCTCCATGTTGCAGTCTATCCTCCACACGATCTGTAGTCCTAATCCCATGTGCCTGCTCTGTACCCATATCTCTTTACTCTTCCCCCCTTCAACCACCTATTTTAACCTATTTTTAAATATTGGCATCATCTCTGCTTCAATCACCAACTCGGCTCGTGCATTCCTCAGCCTCACAGCCCTCTGTTAAAAAAAAAGTTTCACCTGCTCTCTATCTTAATTCTCACACATTAAATCTTGTGTCTACATCCCCTCGTTCTAGTCCCCGCCCCCCCATCAAATCAATGGAAACATGCTGTTCCTTTCTATTCTGTCCTATCACTTCAAAATTTTAAACACCTTTAACAAATCATAGAAAGTTACGGCACAGAAGGAGGCCATTTGGCCCATCGTGTCCATGTCAGCCGAAAGAGCTATCCAGCTTAATCCACTTTCTAGCACTTGGTCCATATCCCTGTAGGTTATGGCACTTCAAGTGCACATCCAACTACTTTTTAAAATGAGTTGAGGGTTTCTGCCTCTACCACCCTTTCAGGCGGTGAGTTCCATACCCCCACCACCCTCTGGGTGAAAATTTCTCTTCAGCTCCCCTCTAATCCTTCAACCAAATACTTTGAATCCATGCCCCCTAGTCACTAACCCCACTGCTAAGGGAAATAGGTCCCCCCTATCCACTCCAGTCATAATTTTATATACTTCATTTAAATCTCCCCTCAGCCTCCTCTGTTCCAAAGAAAACCACCCCAGCCTATCCAATCTTTTCTCATAGCTAAAATTCTCCAGCCCTGGCAACATCCTTATAAATCTACTCTGTACCCCCTCTAGTGCAATCACATCTTTCCTGTAATGTGGTGACCAGAATTGTACACAGTACTCAAGCTGTGACCTAATCAACCTTTTATATAGTTCTAGCATAACCTCCCTGCTCTTATATTCAATGCCTCAGCTAATAAAGGGAAGTATCCCATATGCTTTTTTAACCACCTTACCTACCTGTCCTGCCACCTTCAGGGATCTGTGGACATGCACTCCAAGGTCCTCTACCCCTCTCAGTATCTTTCAGTTTATTGTGTACTCCCATTCCTTGTTTGCCCTCCCCAAATGCATTCCCTCTCACTTCTCCGGATTGAATTCCATTTGCCACTTTTCTACCCACCTGGCCAGTCCATTGATATCTTCCTGCAGTCTACAGCTTTCCTCCTCACTATCAACCACACGGCTAATTTTTGTATCATCTGCAAACTTCTTGATCAAGCCCCCAACATTTAAGTCCAAATCATTAATACATACCACAAAAAGCAAGGGACCCCACTGGAAATAGCCTTCCAGTCGCAAAAACACCAGTCAACCATTACCTTTTGCTTCCTACTACTGAGCCAATTTTGGATCCAACTAGCCACTTTCCCTTGGACCCCATGGGCTTTTACTTTTTTGACCAGTCGGCCATGTGGAACCTTGTCAAAAGCCTTGCTAAAATCCATGTAGACTACATCAAACGCGTACCCTCACCCATCCTCCTTTTTACCTCCTCAAAAAATTCAATCAAGTTAGTCAGTCATGACCCAAATCACACTGAAACCTCCTCTGTTCAAACGAAAACAGCCCCAATTTTTTAAGTCATTCTTCACATATTAATTTCCTCGCACCAGGCAGTATTCCCTCATACTTCCAGCCTTTTCCTCCCCAATGCTTCAACAACCCCCCCGCCACATTCCTGCTGGACCCCAGAATCCTTCTCCAGTTAACCGAAATCCTAGGACCTTCCCCGCTGTTCTCAAATTATAGGATCTGCCTTAACGTACCACTAAAACCAAGATCCCATCCAGTATTGCCTTCTTCTCAATTATGCCAGATGCCAATGCTAATTAATCAGTGTTCCCAGTAAAACTACTTGGCTTACCACTTCTATTCTTACAAAAGTTCTAATTCACCTTGAGCAATGCCACAGGAGATCTGGCAGTATATATTTTTATAACGAGTTAACATCTTATATCGGCACGCACCGTCTACAAAACGTTGCCTCCTTTTGTTACTCTTGTGTCAACTTTTTACTGCTGTAAATCTTATGTCCACATTTATACTAGGGGCCATAAATATAAAGTGTTACCAATAAATCCAATAGGGAATTCAGAAGAAACTTCTTTACCCAGAGAGTGGTTAGAATGTGGAACTCACTACCATAAGGAGTAGTTGAGGCGACCAGCATAGATGCACTTAAGGGGAAACTAGATGAACACATGAGGGAGAAAGGAATAGAAGGATATGCTTGCTGATACAGTTAGATGAAGTAGGGAGGGAGGAGGCTCGTGTGGAGCATAAACACTGGTATGGACCCCTTGGGCCAAATGGCCTGTTTCTGTGCTGTACATTCTATGTAATTCTATGTAATAATGGAAACTGCCTCTACAAACTTGTCACCCTGCAAGTGCACAATCTGGCTACTGTGTGGCACTGTATTATCTTTTACCTACAAATCATTCAAAATGCTTCCATCAGCTACTTTTTTCTCCCCTCAGTAACTGAAATTTCTGTTATCCAAAGGGGCTTAAGACTAAAAAACATTATGTTACAATAACATGATTAAATGTATCCATTGAAGTGTCTTTTACTTTTTTTAATGCCTTCATTTAAATTTTTACTAGAAGGCCTCATCCTCCGCAAAAAGTCTTAGCTTGGAATTGATATCTCTGCTCAAAGTTGTGAGCTAAATTTGAATTGTGTGGTGTACCTAACTTCCCAGGATGCATAAGCACTGTTCAGTCAACTGTGCTGATGGAATCTTTTCCTTTAGCTTCTAGAAGTTTCTGCTAGGACAAATTTCATAGAAACTTCATTCAGATAATGTTTATCTTGATTTTATTTTATATGAAGTTTTTTTTTAAAAAAGCTGTTAGTAAAAGAAACTACTGATTAAATATCTGTTGTCGTTTTTGTTTTGTGTTCTGTAAACTTCAGAAGCACTTTAAGCTAAATGAGAGAATGTCTTTCCTCATTGTAATTGGAGTTCATTTTCAAAAAAAGACCAATTATCACCTGTTGACAGTTAGAAAATGCTTGTTTATTTTTCAGTCTTTAATTCTAATGAAGGGTTATTACACCAAGATCATCGATAATCTGTCTTTTCTCTTTGTAGATACTGACTGACCTCCCATGCATTTACAGTTCTTTTATATCTACAGATTTACAGTTTCCAAAGAAATAGGGACAGAATCACATAAATTCAACAGCCAGCCCCATAATAGTGAATGCAAAGTTTGTGCCACACTTACACCTGATTGGCTCAAATTACACATTTGTAAATCAGCAACAATTGAACAATTCCGCATCATATCAAAAGTGCGTGGCTAAACATCCTATGATAAACTACTCAGGATTAATGAACATAATCAATCCTTAATAACTAGTCAGGAGAATCTACCAATAAATGAAAGTTGAACTAATTAAATCGCTCGAACAGCTTTTTGAAAATATGTTTGTCTGCATTTTCTTCCTTAATAACTGAAACTTCTGATGCCCAAAATAAGGTTTTTAACAGAACAAACCATTTTTTAATTATATGCATGATTAAACTTACCTATAATGTTATCTTTTGTGTCTTTGAGTACCTTCATTGAGATTTCTTTTTAACTTGCAAGTCTTAGCATCTCTCAAAAGCCTGGGATTGAAGTTGATATTTTTCCCCAGAGCTAGGAGTTTGTCAACTCAAGGGAGTTACCAATTACACCTGCGCCTGAAATTCCCAAAATGCCACAGTCTGAATATATGAAGTATGCCAAATTGCCCCGTCTGCGTCAGATTAATTATAACCTGAAGTACATATTTCCTCATTCTGTATTAGGATTTTTGAGCAGCTTTGTTTTTCCAAAGCATTAGAATTCATTCTCCAACATGTTTTCAAAAAACTGTTTTCAGGTGTATTTTCAGACTTGTTATCAATTTTAATTTCTACCCGAGAGAAAAAGTCTAACTCAGATAGTGATTATGCCACTCGTCATCCTTTTGGTTGCTGAAAAAATTTTAAAAGTTACTGTTTGCAGAAAATGTATTTCTCAATATAAATGTCAAGGTGTGTGGTTGCCATTAGTCTTTGAGTTTGTTTTCTCAAATTTAAAAAAAGCCAGAAGATGAAATGTAGTTGTTGGACATCAAAAATATTTTCAATTTTTTTTTAAAACTTCAGAGTCTCGCTGAGAGAAGGACAAAGGCAAACATACACCATCAATGCTTTCTTTTGTTCACACTTAAAATTCCAAACCAATTTTTCATTTTACTTAAAAATGTAACCATCGATTGCACCTGCTATTTTCACAGAACCAAACCTCAGGTTCTTCAGTCTGCACACTGCTACTAAACTTCAGCTCATCCCTCTGCACTGCTACTGAACACTAAAAAAATTCCATCCTTCTTGTCTCCTAACTCTCTCCCTAGTACTGCCACATCCTCCAACTCATTGAGAGACCCACTAGTAATAATGATTTAAAAAAAGTACGGTTCTTATGAAACAGCATAATTTACATGGCAGTAAATAAGCATGGCAGTAGCGGGAGCAGTGTGTCATAGAGTTATACAGCACGGATAGAGGCCCTTCGGCCATCGTGTATTGAGGCACTGAGAATTTGATGGAGCAAGCGGTTGCAGTGTAGAGGATGGCCAGTTGGCACTTGGGTTGGAGAGCTGGGCAACGAGTATTAGGAGCACGGACAGCATTTGGGCTGGAGAATTGGGGGGAGCTGAGCATTTTTGGTTATACGCTGCAATAAATACACAGCAAACACAGTTGTGATTTGTTGGAAAGTTTACATATCTCATCAAAATGCAAGAGATTGTAATCAAAGCCCGAGTTTTTAAAACTGAGCAGCTGTAAAAATTGAATTTGTTTGTGGAAAGAAAAACTATGCAACAGTAGGAGGAAACTCACTAGGAACTCCTCCCCCCCCCCCTTACCCAATGGTACCAAAGCCCAAGAGCCCCTCTCCTGTGCTGCAAACCTCATGATGACCTCCCCTTAAAAATCAGAATGTTTCTTTGCTGACTTTAATTTGCTGTTAGGTAGGGAGTTTCAGGATTTTGACCCAGCAACAATGAAGGAACGGCGATATATTTCCAAGTCGGGATGGTGTGTGACTTGGAGGGGAACATGCAGGTGGTGGTGTTCCCATGTGCCTGCTGCCCTTGTCCTTCTAGGTGGCAGAGGTCGCGGGTTTGGGAGATGCTGTCGAAGAAGCCTTGGCGAATTGCTGCAGTGCATCCTGTAGATGCTACACACTGCAGCCACGGTGCGCCAATGGTGAAGGGAGTGAATGTTTAGGGTGGTGGATGGAGTACTAATCAAGCGGGCTGCTTTGTCCTGGATGGTGTCGAGCTTCTTGAGGATTGTTGGAGCTGCACTCATCCAGGCAAGTGGAGAGTATTCCATCACACTCCTGACTTGGGCCTTATAGATGGTGGAAAGGCTTTGGGGAGTCAGAAGGCGAGTCACTCGCCACAGAGTACCCAGCCTCTGACCTGCTCTTGTAGCCAGTGTTTATGTGGCTGGTCCAGTTAAGTTTCTGGTCAATGGTGACCCCCAGGATGTTGATGGTGGGGGATTCGGTGATGGTAATGCCGTTGAATGTCATGGGGAGGTGGATAGATTCTCTCTTGTTGGAGATTGTCATTGCCTGGCACGAATGTTACTTGCCACTTATCAGCCCAAGCCTGGATGTTGTTCAGGTCTTACTGCATGCGGGCACGGACTGCTTCATTATTTGAGGGGTTGTGAATGGAACTGAACACTGTGCAGTCATCAGCGAACATCCCCATTTCTGACCTTATGATGGAGGGAAGGTCATTGATGAAGCAGCTGAAGATGGTTGGGCCTGGGACACTGCCCTGAGGAACACCTGCAGCAATGGCCTGGGGCTGAGATGATTGGCCTCCAACAACCACTACCATCTTCCTTGTGGTAGGTATGACTCCAGTCCCTGGTGAGTTTTCCCCGATTCCCATTGACTTCAATTTTATTAGGGCTCCTTGGTGCCATACTTGGTCAAATACTGCCTTGATGTCAAGGGCAGTCACTCTCACCTTACCTCTGGAATTCAGCTCTTTTGTCCACGTTTAGACCAAGGCTGTAATAACGTCTGGAGCAGAGTGGTCCTGGCGGAACCCAAACTGAGCATCAGTGAGCAAGTTATTGGTGAGCAGGTGCTGTTTGATAAAGGTGTCGTCAATGCCTCCCATCACTTTACTGATGATTGAGAGTATACTGATGGGGCGGTAATTGGCCAGATTGGATTTGTCCTGCTTTTTGTGGACAGGACATACCTGGGCAATTTTCCACATTGTCGGGTTGATGCCAGTGTAGTAGCTGTACTGGAACAGTTTGGCTAGAGGCGCGGCTAGTTCTGGAGCAAAAGTCTTCAGCACTACAGCTAGGATGTTGTTGGGGCCCATAGCCTTTGTTGTATCCAGCGCACTCAGCCGTTTCTTGATATCATGTGAAGTGAATCAAATTGGCTAAAGACTGGCTTCTGTGATGGTGGGGATATCGGGAGGAGGCAGAGATGGATCATCCACTCGCCACTTCTGGCTGAAGATGGTGACAAACGCTTCTGCCTTGTCTTTTGCACTCATGTGCTGGACTCCACCATCATTGAGGGTGGGGATGTTCATGGAGCCTCCTCCAACCGATAGTTGTTCAATTGTCCACCACCATTCACGACTGGATGTGGCAGAACTGCAGAGCTTTGATCTGATCCGTTGATTGTGGAATTGCTTAGCTCTGTCTATAACATGTTGCTTCCGCTCTTTAGCATGCATGTAGTCCTGCGTTGTAGCTTCACCAGGCTGGCACCTCATTTTTAGGTACGCCTGGTGCTGCTGCTGGCATGCTCTTCTACACTCCTCATTGAACCAGGGTTGATCCGCTGGCTTGTTGGTAATGGTAGAGTGAGGAATATGCCAGGCCGTGAGGTTACAGATTGTGGTGGAATACAATTCTGCTGATGGCCCACAGCGCCTCATGGATGCCCAGTTTTGAGCTGCTAGGTCTGTTGGTGGTGGGCCGCCTTCTTGAACTGCTTATAGTAGTTTGATACAACTGAATGGCTTGCTAGGCGACTTGAGGGCAGTTAAGAGTCAACCACGTAGGTGTGAGACTGGAGTGACATAGGCCAAACCGGGTAAGGACGGCAGGTTTCCTTTACTAAAAGAAATTAGTGAACCAGTTATGTTTTTAAACCACAATTTGACCAGCTGTGTGTTTCCACTCTGGAAGTAATTAATTGGTTCGGTGCTTCCTGAGGAATACTGATCACCCAGGAGGGTTTGAAGAGTACTTTGAATAAGATTATATATTGCCGAGTACTAACAACAATATTGCAAAATGTGCTTTTGACACCACAGAATAGAGTCTCTATTCTTAAAAAATGTGCCTTTGTGTCGAGGAGCTAGTGGGTGGGCAGGGGGGAGAAACAGGTTCCAATCTCTGATTAAAACTATACGTGATTATATGAAGATGTTTCCACAGAATAGAATGGTTACGGCACAGAAGGAGGCCATTCGGCCCGTCGAGCCCATGCCGGCTCTTGCTAGAGCAATCCAGCTAGTCCCACTCCCCTGCCCTATCCCCATGGCCCTGCAAATTTTTTCCCTCCAAATACTTATAGGGGAGTCCAAAACTAGGGGCCATAAATACAAGATAGTCACTAATGAGTCCAATAAGTAATTCAGGACAAATTTTTCTACTCGCAGAGCGGTGAGAATGTGAAACACACTACCACATGGAGTAGTTGAGGCAAATAGCATAGATACATTTATGGGGAAGCTAAATAAGCACTTGAGCAAGAAAGGAATGGGGGGTTATGTTGATAGGGTTAAATGAAGTAGGGTGGGAGGAGGCTCGAGTAGAACATAAACACTGGCATAGACCTGCTGGGCCAAATGGCCTGTTTCTGTGCTGTAATCTTCCACGTATATGTAACTATCCACTTCCCACCCCATTTCATTAAGCGACCACCTAAGGAAAAAAATCTCTTTCTCTGCCTTTTCCCCCTCCCTCCCCCCCCACCTCCCCATAGGATCATCTGTACAATAGAAAAGATAACCTCAGGCTCCTTTTTTTTTTAAATCACCAACCATCACTCCTCTAACAATGTGCGAGGAGCTCAGATCACCAAGATAGAAACCATTGACTCAACTGCCACTGCTGTTTTCCCTTGCCCACTAAGCCAAGCCTCCATCCAGCTACCTCTGCCCTAGCCCTGAACCTCCATATCTCACAACTTTCTCTCCCCTATTTCCCCTCATGCCCTCACCAAGCTCATCTTGTCCATGAGACTCGCTTTCTGCTCCCTTGACTCCATTCCCACTAAATTGCTGACCATCCATCTCCCATTGTAAATGGTTCCCTCTCCTCTTCCCCTGCCCTTTCAAAGACGTTCCTCCTCAAAACACCCACCCTTGACCCCCTCAGTCCTTGCAAATTACAGCCCCATCTCCAACCTCTCTATCTTCCCCAAAGTCCTTGAACGTGTTGTCACCTCCCAGATCCATGCACATCGCTCTCACAACTCCCTCTTTGAATCACTAACAACATTTTCGCCCCCCACAACACCAAAAGGGCCATAATCAAAGTCACAAATGACTTTCTCTAGTGACTGGAGCATTGTAACTCCTCGTCCTCTCTGCAGCCTTTGTCATGGTCGAGCATATCTTCCTCCTCTCCTCCGTTGTACAGCTCATTGGAATTGCCCTCACTTGATTCCACTCTTACCTATCAATCATAGCCAGGGCATCTCCAGCAATGGCTTCTCTTCCTGCACTGTTTCCTTCAAAGTCCCCCAAAAATCCTTGGGCCCCTCCTCTACCTCATGCTGCCCCTAGACGACATCACCTGCAGATATGGGATCAGCTTCCAGATGTATATTGATGACACCCAGCTCTACCTCTCCACCACCTGTCTTGACCCTTCTACTGCTTCTGTGCTATTGAAATGCTTGACCAACATCCATTCTTGGATTAGCCTCAATTTCCTCTCGATGAACACTGGGAAAACTGTAGCTGTCATATTCAACCCCTGCCACAAACTCCATACCTCGCCACTGGCATCAAGTCCTTCCCCAGGAACCGTCTCAGACCAAACCAAACCGTTCACAAGCTCAGCGTCCTATTCAACCCCAAGCTGAGCTTCCGTTCCCATATCCTCTCCATCACAAAGACTGTGTTCTTCCTCCTCCTTAACATCCCCCACCTGACTATTTCAGCTTATCTGCTGCTGCAACCCTCATCCATACATTTGTCACCTCCAGTGCTCTCCTGGCTGGCCCATCACCCTCCATCTTCTGTAAACTTCAGCTAATTCAACATTCTACTGCCTCGATCTTATTCTGCACCAAATCCCACTTACCTATCACGCCTGTTCTTGCTGACCTACACTGGCTTAATGCTTCAAATGTAAAATTTTCATTCTCGTGTTTAAATCCTTAATGGCCTCACCCCTCCTTATCTCTAACTTGCTCCAGCTCTACAACCTCTCCCCTAAAACTATCCTTTCCTTTAACTCTGGCCTCTTTTGCTTTCCCCTCCCCCTCATTCCCACCACTGACAGCCGTACCTTCAGCCACCTATGTCCCACATCCTGGAATTTACTCCCTAAACCGCTCTCCACATTCCTCTCCTCCTTTAACCTACATCTCTGACCAAAATTTTGGTCACCCCTCCCTATATTTCCTTTGGCTCTGCATCCACTTTTTCGATTACACCTCTGAACCACCTTGGGACTTTTCATACATTAAAAAAAGTGCTATATAAATGCAAATTTTTATTATGTTTTACAGATTATAGAGAGAGTTTAGTTCCTCATTGGAAGCTTCTACTAAAGCTATGCAGGGTCAGCGTGTTTTTTTTCTCCCACAAGTCTCTGCCGTTACAGTAAAGATTTCCACAAATGCATCACCCCGAGCATATTTGAAATGATAAAGCCTCAATATTTGTAAGAAATTATTCAGCACACATTACAATATATTAACAAAAATAATGTAATCCCGCCCCATCCTCCTTCAGCATAGTCAGTGAATGTGGAAACAGTAAATTGAGGAATCAACAACTAGTAAGCCAGCTACATTGTTTGCAAAAAACTTACAATAAAAATGTCTTGCCTCCAGAAGCAAAGTTGCCAAGTAGACAATATTACAGAAGTGTAGTACTCTGGGAATCATAATTGCTATAAATTATTTTGAAACAATGAGCTACAACTCCCCCGGGGAAGGACCATAATTGAGGTTACGTACTCAATGTATTTTTGGGGTCTGAGCTGCAGAAACTGAGAAACAGGCAAGCTTAAAGGATCCTGAGAGAGAGGCCCATGTGGTTTGAAGTTGTTGAAGGCACAGGATGATGAAATAAGAATTTTTTCCCCCAAAATCATTGAAAGTTTTTTTGTTAGAAATGTTGTTTTTAGGCTCTAGAAAGGGGTGGATGAGGAACTAACAGTCACTCAAAGAATTGTAAAAGCATTGCTTGATTAGATTGCATGCTTTTCTAATTATGATTGGTGGTTCTTTTGCCTGCTTTTAGTAAATGTCATTTTCTTCAAAATATATATAGAGATTCAGATTTTTATTTCTTAAACAGATAGTTGTCCTTTCATTGGCTCAAATGCCTTACTAAAAGCCAGCCAAACAGCATTCTTCACGAGTTAATGGGACATTTCAGCCAATCAGTATGCTTCATATCCTGGAGATATTTTGGCCCAGCAAGTTCGCATCAGATGCGAGACAGCTGAATAGATAAATTGAAGCACAGTATAAGTGCTATATAGCCTAAAGAAAGTGTTTGCTTTTTTAAAAAAAAGTCACTGCTGGAAGTCATCTATGTGCACCTTGGAATTATATAATAGCTAGCTTTAGTAGAGTAGTGTTAAATCTAACTAAACACTAAGTTGCATTATCGCACACCTCTTATTGATGTTACGAAGCAACTTCAACTCAATCCAAGTAAATCAATGGACTTTTGAGATTTGCTAGTTGAAAATGCTAATAATTTACTGAAATGATTTTACATCTATGATTTAAAAGGTTAATAATTTTCAAACTATTCTACAAACCAGACTTACACAGGTCACCAGAGCTGAGGTCTTTGTATATCTGATGATTAGCCAGAACTCTTGTCAGGATAGATCGCATTGCCCCTCCCATCTTGGTCAGATCTTCTAGAAGAGAAATCAGGGGTTCCATCTGTTGCAGCGTTTTCTGGAGGTCTCTCTCAGCTGCTGGACCAGTGACTATGGGAGCAGAAATTTTGAATAAAATAAACTAATACCCACATCATTCAGTGTAACCTTGAAAGTAGGTGATGTGACTAATAGGTCTGTGTAAATAGGTTAACACCAAGGCAGCAAATCAAATGTTCATTTCTCTCAGTGTAATTTCCTGAAAGCATGTCTACTATTTACAAAGAGGAATGATTGTGAACTCTACACTAACCATATCCAGTCACTGCAAATCAGCAATTCACCTTTCAAACAGAATGCCACGTCATATTGCCAGATCAGTGCAGTTTAAATCGGATGGCAACAAGCTGTATTCCATCCTTGTTATGGAGGCACAAGGGAACCATCTATGCCTTGGAAGCAATGTACAGAAGGATAATCAAGCTGATCCCCAGTATCAGGAGGAAAGGTAGAAAAACCCTGAACTCTTCAGCCTTCAAAAGGAGGCTGATGAGAGGAGGCTTTTGTTGAGATATGCAAAATGCTAAGTGGAAAAGAAAAGGTTAATCCTAAACAATCCTACTTCAAGTTAATCTATGACTGCAGGATAAGGAGATACGAGTGCACATTGGTATAAAAGTCAAGTTCAGGGCTGATATCAAGAAACACTATTCCACGCAGAGCGCTTAAAACCTAGAATGGTATTTTGGGTAGGGTAGTGGAAACTGGAGTCATTCAAGTGACAGTTGGATGTTGTAATGGGGAGGCGTTTATATATTTCTGTGAGAGGGTGAGGTAACTTTTGGTCTGTTCAACAAGTTACACACTGATAAATTCCCACTTTGTCTGCACCCATTGTTTCTCTCTCCTCACAGGAGAGGCACTTGTTGGGGCATGGCATCATAGACACCATCACTCTAAGGCCTTGCAAGTGACCATTCTCATGTCAGCCTGGACACCAAATATTAACAAGCTATTCAACTGCTGAGCCGAAACCTATCCACAAGCGTACTTTGAAGCACAGGGTCACTATATAACCAGCAGGAAGCCTAGCTTATTTTTCTCCCTAGCCCAACATTATGAAGGGTACTCACAGCACTCAACTGAGATCAGTTAAAATCAGCACAAACCAGGGATCATAACTGGGACCACAACACAGTGCATTGATCCATATACAATTCTAGTCTTTACTGCTGAATGAAAATTCTTTGAGCATTTTGAGCAATTGGAGAAGCAACATTTATATAAAATTACCATGAATGTGCTATTCTTTCGGAGACAGTGCCATTTTCCTGTATAATTTAATGCATATTTTAAAAATCATACCTAAAATCTTTCTCCATCACAGTTCTTATCCCAAATATTCTGTTGGGGTGTGCAAAGGGGAAAAAGATGACAAAACAATCTTACTAAATGCTCTCCTTTGGATAATACAAGTCAGGTGAGCCACTGAATTCCACTCATTACGATAATCGATTAAGATACAGAAAAACAGGTAAAAAAAAAAGGGACACTAGCCATACCTGGTTCACTATAGCCATCCCGTAAATGTTGAATAAGGCGGAGGATAACTCGAGGGAGTATGTGTTCCGACATCATCATCAGCTCATTAGGAACAGATGGAATATTTGAACTTGTTGTAGACCGATGCCTTTTGCAAAACCTACAAGAGTTTTAAAAATGTTATGTTATTGGTCTGTAAAGTGTAGAAATATGTACAAACATACAATTCTAGTCTTCAATGCTGCATGGAAATTCTTCCAGGATGTTTTGAATCAATACTTGAAGTCTTTCTTAGCGTCTGGAGAAGTTATCAATAAATCATAAAGCTTCTCGCTGTCTCTCTACACAGGTGAAATATTTTGGCAATCTTAAGCGAGTTGCTAGAAAACAGACCTGCAGTACAAAACTGCCCATAATTTTGCACTCTCACTCAATGCACCATAGAGATGGCTGGGTTGGAATGTGGCAAAAAGATCAAACGACACTTCTGCAGTAGGGGTACTCTTCTGAAGTTGGGAGTGGGACACATTGCTGGGGCAGAGTACAGACAGATTTACTCTGCACCTGGCTGGTGAACTTTACTAGAAGTGTTTGGTGCCGACATTTCGCTGGCAAAGTGGAGGAAAAAATGTTGCATTCCGCAGAATTTGATTCTTTCACCTTGTTAGGATTCCATCTCAAAAAGATCCTCATATTTAGATTCCTCGTGCATCAATCTTAGCGTCTAGTTTCACTACAGATGTTTTTTTTGAATATCCAAATAAAAAAAATCTGTCTAAGATTCCAACCACCACCTGTATCCAATGTTCCCCAACCATGCAACATCCCTCCCATGCTACCAGTTCCTTGCGAGCTCCCAGTGTAGCCAATCCCTGGACCCCACTCCTAGTGCTCTCAGACTCAGGGACTTTCGCATCCAGTATTCATAGACCTCAACTCCTTCCCACATGGCTGCCAGATCGCAAAGCCTTCCACTAGGCTTTCCCAATTACTGTTATGACACCTCATTACACCCCTCTCCAGGGCTATCAAACTCTGGGGTCACCACTCATCCAGTTTGGACGTATCCTAGGATTCCCCCTTGTGCTGCCACTCCCAGTAACTTCTTCCCGTGTTGCCAAACCCTAGCACCCACCTCCAGATATCATCCACTAATCCAAACCCCACCATTCTATTCCCCCAGTGCTACTAAACCCCCTCTGCAGTACTGCAGAACCATCTCCTAATGATAAACTCAAACAAACCACCATAATTGGATTTTCAATTGTGTATATGGACTTTCAAAAGGCATTTAATAAAATACCACATAATAGACTTGTCAGCAATATTGAAGCCCATGGGATGAAAGGGGCACGACAGCATGGATACAAAATTGGCTAAGAGACGAAAGACAGAGAGTAGTGGTGAACAGTTGTTTTTTCAAAATGGATGGAAGTATACAGTGGTGTTCCCTGTGGGTCAGTATTAGGACCACAGCTCTTTTTGATATATATTATAAACCTGGACTTGGGTATAGGGGGGCACAATTTCAAAGTTTGCAGATGACAAAAAACTTGGAAATGTAGTAAATGATGTGGAGAATAGCAACAGACTGCAGGAGGACATAGACAGACTGGTGAAATGGGCAGACACATGGCAGATGAAATTTAATGCAGAGAAGTGTGAAGTGGTACATTTTGGTAGAAAGAATGAGGAGAGGTAATATAAACGAAATGGTACAATTTTAAAGGGGGTGCAGGAACAGAGGGGCCTGGGGCTGCATATACACAAATCTTTGGAGGTGGCAGGACAAGTTGAGAAGGCTGTTAAAGCATTTGGGATCCTGGGCTTTATTAATAGAGGCATGGAGTACAAAAGCAAGGAAGTTATGCTAAATCTTTTTTTAAAAAAAACACTGGTTAGGCCTTAGCTGGAGTATTGTGTTCAATTTTGGGCACCACACTTTAGGAAGGATGTCAAGGCCTTCGAGAGGGTGTAGAAGAGCTTTACTAGAATGGTACGAGATATAAGGGACTTGAGTTATGTGGAGAGACTGTAGAAGCTGGGGTTGTTCTCCCTAAAACAGATAAGGTTAAGGGGAGATTTGATAGAGATGTGCAATATCATGAATGGTTTTGATAGAGCAAATAAGGAGAAACTGTTTCCAGTGGCAGAAGGGTTGGTAACCAGAGGACACAGATTTAAGGTGATCGGCAAAATAGCCAGAGGCGACATGAGGAAACATTTTTAACGTAGTGTGTTGTAATCTGGAATGCACTGCCTGAAAGGATGGTGGAAGCAGATTCAATAGTAACTTTCAAAAGGGAATTGGATAAATATTTGAAGGGGAAATAAATTACAGGACTATGGGGAAAGAGCAGGGGAATGGGACCAATTGGATAGCTCTTTCATAGAGCCAGCATGATGGGCCGAATGGCCGCCTCCTGTGCTGTACCTACTATGACAACATCAAAGTAAGGGAGAGTGTGTAAGATCTCAACTCCTCTGAGTCCAAAGAGAGCTCAAAAGAGTTTGCAGCTGGATGATCAGTGGCAAATGAAGTTCAATACAGACAAATGAAAGATACTGCATATTTGATTTTTTTAAAATTGCACGTACTCCATGGATGGGCGAGAACTTGCAAGAGACCTAAAGCTGTTGGTTGACCATATCTGAGCAGTACCAGGTGGCATTAAACAGTTATACTGCCAAATGAGCAGAGTTCTGCTGAATCTCTCCAGGGACCTGGTCAGGCCACACCTGTAATACTGCATGCAGTTCTGGTCCCCACAATATAAAAAGGTGCAATCCAGGTCCTAGAGGCAGCGCACGAGTCTGATCTGAGGGAAGAGCTATGAGAAACGATAAGGTAGGGCTCTTCAGCCTTAAAGAAATATGTCTGCAGGGACCTTCATATAGAGTTGTAAAAGATACTTAACTGGATAGAGAAAATAAATCTGAAACAATACTTGTAGATACAGCAGGACAAAATGGCACAGGTTTAGGGTTGTAAAGGGCAGTTTTAAGACAGACGATAGGAAGTACTTTCTACATAGGATGAGAAACGATAGAAACTAGTTGCCAGAAAGAATGTTTGAGGCCAGGACATTGGATTCATTTAATAAAGAACTGGATGTTGTAATGGGAAGATAGTAGGGTTGACATTCTGGAAGAATATAATTAAATGGGAGCCAGGACCACCATCATCTGAATGTATCTTGTGACTGTATGAGGGTTTTTGGCACTAAACCGATACCTCATGGCCTGGCATATTCTTCACTCTACCATTACCAAGCCAGGGGATCAACCCTGGTTCAATGAGAACTGTAGAAGAGCATGCCAGGAGCAGCACCAGGCATACCTAAAAATGAGGTGCCAACCTGGTGAAGCTACAACGCAGAACTACATGCATGCTAAACAGCAAAAGCAACATGCTATCGACACAGCTAAGCGATTCCACAACCAACGGATCAGATCAAAGCTCTGCAGTCCTGCCACATCCAGTCATGAATGGTGGTGGACAATTAAACAACTAATGGGCGGAGGAGATTCTGCAAACATCCCCATCCTCAAAGCTGGTGGAGTCCAGCACGTGAGTGCAAAAGACAAGGCTGAAGCGTTTGCAACCATCTTCGGCCAGAAGTGTCGAGTGGATGATCCATCTCGGCCTCCTCCCAATATCCCCACCATCACAGAAGCCAGTCTTTAGCCAATTCGATTCACTCCACGTGATATCAAGAAACGGCTGAGTGCACTGGATATATGGGCCCCCACAACATCCCGGCTGTAGTGCTGAAGACTTGTGCTCCAGAACTAGCTGCGCCTCTAGCCAAGCTGTTCCAGTACAGCTACAACACTGGCATCTACCCGATAAGGTGGAAAATTGCCCAGGTATGTCCTGTCCACAAAAAGCAGGATAAATCCAATCCGGCCAATTACCGCCCCATCAGTCTACTCTCAATCATCAGCAAAGTGATGGAACATGTCGTCGACAGTGCTATCAAGCGGCACTTACTCACCAATAACCTGCTCACCGATGCTCAGTTTGGGTTCCGCCAGGACCACTCTGCTCCAGACCTCATTACAGCCCTGGTCCAAACATGGACAAAAGAGCTGAATTCCAGAGGTGAGGTGAGAGTGACTGCCCTTGACATCAAGGCAGCATTTGACTGAGTGTGGCACCAAGGAGCCCCAGTAAAATTGAAGTGAATGGGAATCAGAGGGAAAACTCTCCAGTGGCTAGAGTCATACCTAGCACAAAGGAAGATGGTAGTGGTTGTTGGAGGCCAATCATCTCAGCCCCAGGGCACTGCTGCAGGAGTTCCTCAGGGCAGTGTCCCAGGCCCAACCATCTTCAGCTGCTTCATCAATGACCTTCCCTCCATCATAAGGTCAGAAATGGGGATGTTCGCTGATGATTGCACAGTGTTCAGTTCCATTCGCAACCCCTCAAATAACGAAGCAGTCCGAGCCCGCATTTAGCAAGACCTGGACATCATCCAGGCTTGGGCTGATAAGTGGCAAGTAACATTCGTGCCAGACAAGTGCCAGACAATGACCATCTCCAACAAGAGAGAGAGTCTAACCACCTCCCCTTGACATTCAACGGCATTACCATCGCCGAATCCCCCATCAATAACATCCTGGGGGTCACCATTGACCAGAAACTTAATTGGACCAGCCATATAAATACTGTGGCTACAAGAACAGGTCAGAGGCTGGGTATTCTGCGGTGAGTGACTCACCTCCTGACTCCCCAAAGCCTTTCCACCATCTACAAGGCACAGTCAGGAGTGTGATGGAATACTCTCCACTTGCTTGGATGAGTGCAACTCCAACAACACTCAAGAAGCTCGACACCATCCAGGACAAAACAGCCTGCTTGATTGGCACCCATCCACCACCCGAAACATTCACTCGCTTCACCACCGGCGCACAGTGGCTGCAGTGTGTACTATCCACAGGATGCACTGCAGCAACTCACCAAGGCTTCTTCGATAGCAGCTCCCAAACCCGCAACCTCTACCACCTAGAAGGACAAGAGCAGCAGGCACATGGGAACACCACCACCTGCACGTTCCCCTCCAAGTCACACACCATCCCGACTTAGAAATATATCACCATTCCTTCATCGTCGCTGGGTCAAAATCCTGGAACTCCCTTCCTAACAGCACTGTGGGAGAACCGTCACCACAAGGTCTGCAGTGGTTCGAGAAGGCGGCTCACCAACACCTTCTAAAGGAAAATTAGGGATGGGCAATAAATGCCGGCCTCGCCAGCAACACCCACATCCCATGAACGAATAAAAAGAAACCATTGTAGTGGAAAATGGACACTTATTATATCTGCCACAGTTGCACGGGATTGCACCAGGGAAAGGGTAGCTGAAAGTGGGGGTATGATGGAAGTTAATACTGGTAACCTGGAGGTTATAATCTCCCCTCAAAGCAAAGCATAAAGGGATAGGAACATTTACTTGGTATTCTTGATACATTCATTTAGTTACCCAAGCCATCCGATTTGGAGGACAAGTGGTACAGAGCAACCTGCATGATGATGTAAGAGTGAGCAAACTAATCAGTAATTGGTGAAATAAGCAGATACAAGGTTATTAATATTGTCATTGCTGAATGCTTAATTGCATTGAATTAGATTGACATTCAACAATCTTGTAATTTGACTAGGATTCTTTTGTGAATTTCTTTCTCGGAGACACAAGAACACACCAGAACAGTGGTCAGATACTGCCTAGATGCATTGCAGGATTGGTTTTGTTGCCATCAATTTTGTTGATGAGGTACTGATGAAATAGAGCAGTATGTTTGCAAAATACATTAAATTGAATATAAATTTTGTCAATTAGAAATAAAGTACATGTGGTTAAAGAAGGTAAGTTGTAATCATTGATAGTACACTTGAATTGAACAAGTTTTTTTTAAAAAGAAATATAATGTTTATTACCTTCATCTGCTGCTGAAACCCTCATCCATGCCTTTGTTACCTCTAGACTTGACTATTCCAATGCTCTCCTGGCTGGCCTCCCATCTTCCACTCTCCATAAACTTGAGCTCATCCAAAACTCTGCTGCCCGTATCCAAACTTGCACCAAGTCCCGTTTACCCATTACCCCTATGCTCACTGACCTGCATTGGTGCCTGGTCTGGGAACATCTGGATTTTAAAATTCTCATCCTTGTTTTCAAACACTTCCATGGCCTCACCCCTCCCTATCTCCAAAATCTTCTCCAGCCCTACAACCGTCCCCCCACCCGAGATCCCTGCCCTCCTCCAATTCTTGCCTCTTGCGCATCTCTGATTTTTAAAATCGCTCCGCCATTGGTGGCCGTGCCTTCAGCTGCCTTGGCCCTAAGTTCCGGCATTCCTCCCATAAATCTCTGCCTCTCTCATCCTTTAAGATGCTCCTTAAACCTACCTCTTTGACCAAGCTTTTGGTCACCTGTCCTAATATCTCCATATGTGGCTCGGTGTCAAATTTTGTTTGGTAACACTCCTGTGGAGCGCTTTGGGACGTTTTACTACATTAAAGGCATTATATAAATGCAAGTTGTTGTTTTTGTTGTTACAGGAGGTATATTTAAAAATAAAATTCTCAGCTGCGTGGCAACACGCTATTCCATGTCTCCAGATTTGCCAGAAAATCACTCAGTTGATGTCATCTGTGCATTTTGTCAGAAGATGGCTCTTCAGGGACCAGTACAGGTTGCCATTGTTTTGGTCCTTTGAGGAGACATCCAAACTTGAAATCATTTGTTCCAGCTAGGTACTGTTTAGTACTTGGCTGATAATGATGTTTTCAGGCACAGACAGTTTGTGTTTGGTATCCAAGACTGGAATACTTAAATTAATTCCAAATCTCCACCTGGTTGCCCGTGTTCAGCAGCTTAGTAGCTTGACTGGCATTGAGGGAAAGATTTCGGAATGGTGTGCGGCACAGGGGCCCAAAGAGTGGTGAAGAAAAACATAGCACGTATTATGGTGATGGGTATTAATTCTTTTGTCCTGTGCTACAAATGTGGGATCCCATAAAAAGGACCTTTTTTACTTTCAAGTGGTGGGCATGTCATCTAAATACAAGGTGCAGTCATCAGAGTCTCTCCCCTCTACCCAAGATCTTCAGCTATTACAGATAGCCACTTGCTAAACACTTGGAGTTACTTTGAATCATAGAATCTTACAGCACAGCAGGAGGCCATTCGGCCTGTCGTGCCTGTGCCAGCTCTTTGAAAGAGCTCTCCAATTAATCCCACTCCCCTGCTCTTTCCCCCATAGCCCTGCAAATTTGTCCACTTCAAGTATTGATCCAGTTCCCTTTTGAAAGTTATTATTGAATCTGCTTTCAGCAGTGCATTCCAGATCATAACAATTTGCTGCAAAAACATTTCTTCACTCATGTTGCCTCTAGTTCTTTTGATAATTAACTTAAATTTGTGTCCTCTGGTTACTGACTCTTCTGCCACTAGAAACAGTTTCTCCTTATTTACTCGATCAAAACCCTTTATGATTTTGAGCACCTCTATCAAATCTCCCCATAACTTTCTCTGCTCTAAAGGGGAGCAAACCTGGATTGTCACGTCTCTCCACATAACTGAACTCTTCCATCCCTGGTAGCAAATCTCCTCTGCACTCTCCTGAAGGCCTTGACATCCTTCCTAAAATGTCCCAATACTCCAACTGGGGCCTAACCAGTGTGTTACAAAGGATTAGCATAACATATCCTTGCTTTTGTACTGTATGCCTCTATTAATAAAGCCCAGCATTCCATATGCCTTTTAACAGCCTTCTCAACTTGTCCTTCCACCTTCAAAGACTTGTATATATGCACCCCCAGGTCTCTCTGTTCCTGCCCCCTTTAAAATTGTACTATTTCGTTTATATTGCCTCTCCTCATTCTTTCTACCAATTGGATAGCTCTTTCAAAGAGTCGGCACGGGCATGATGGGCCGAATGACCTCCTTCTGTACTGTATGATTCTGAGGGAAGGAAGTGAGATATTGAAATGTATGTTCATGTTTCTAATTCCAAAATAAGTCATTGTGTACACAAAATTTGTTCGTACAACTGTAGTGGCTAAAGAAAACACCAACTGCTTATTTTCCAGAAACTTACTTTGTAGTTTCCGGGTAGTAGAAACTTAGTGTAAATCTTGAATTTTGAGACAATTAACTGGGGCAATTGATCTTTCCTAACAGGTTAACTATGATAGACAGTAGGCGTGGCCATTACAATTGTGGGCTTTTCAACTATTTTTTCCTCGTGCACAGAGCCAAAGGTTACTACCAGATCGAGCCCTCATTGTTTATGAACTGGAATGCATCTTTAAATTCTCAATACTTGGTATTGTAGTGAGCCCAGAGGCTGAGTAGAAACACTTGTTATTGTTTTCAGCTTACATGGATATATCACAAGCCCCCTCATGACCCTCTAGATTTCAGAAAGCAGTAAAACAAACACCATCAGACCCACACTGCCCATCTTGCCATGCTCCCAGCACAGCCCAGCCCACCTCCAAACCATTTCTGGTATCCTGAGCTTATCAGTTGTCGAGTACAGTATAAGACACTGACAATGTTTGGGTTTTCACACTAGATATTCTCTTGGGTTTAGCATCACCATTCACATAAGCAAATCTCTTATCCCCTATGATCCAGTGTGCACCTTTTCCTGCTCAATTATCTAGTTAAATGTCAGCATGACCCAGCGATCGTAACAGAGAACCCTTACTCCAAATACCAGCCACTGAAATAATACACACCACGTGAATTCTCCTCTTTTTATAGAAGGCAGACAGGAATACTATTTTACGGAGATAAGGCACTGCTTCAAACCATCAACTGATTTATTTATATAAAATGCATGAATGAACAGTATATAGTTTTCGCAGCAAGAACGATTTCTCTATACTCTTTAGTTATGAAGAATAAAACCACACAACTTACTAACTATTAACTTTCTTTAGCAAAGCTTTTCAAAGATAAACTGATTCAGACTTTTAAAACGCAGACAGCTTTTTGCTGTTACTGCAAAAACACAGATCATGCTCTGCCTGTGCAAGTGGGAAACTTTCCTGAGAATTTCTTTCAATATACATTTCATGATTTAATTAACCAAGAATGGCTACCTCCACAATATTGTATGAAGACAAATGATACCATCTCTATTAATATAGAAATAGAAAATGCTGGAAATAATCAGGTCAGGCAGCATCTGTGGAGAAAGAAGCAGAGTTAACATTTCAGGTCGATGACCTTTCGTCAGAGCCATCTCTATTAATGTCCTGTGATGCGCATCAACCATGTAATCATTTCAGCTAACTAACCGCCTGGGCTCTTCCCACTGTTTCAAAGCTACAGTAAATTGCATGACTAAGTAGAGCAATTGCTGTAATTGTGACCCCCAAAAGAAATCTTCGCCAACATAGATTTAACTCCATACAAGCAAATCCTACTAGCACAGAATTTTTCTTAGTTAAAACATCCAGCTCAGGAATACCAAACTACCTCTACTAACCAACTTGATTGTCATCAAGTCGTAAAAGAGCCCAATTTTTCTCCAACTTAACATTGGCAAGACTGAAGGCATCCTGTTCAAATGAAACTCAGGACTCTATCCCCGATTCCATCAACCTCCCCAGTTGCCTCCTCCAACTGTATCAGACAGTATGTGACCTCAGCGGCCTGCTTGACCCCAAGCTAAGCTTTAAAGTTCTATATCCTATCTATCACAAAAACCACCTATTCCATCTCTAGAACATTTCCTACTTACCTCTACATCTACTGAAACTATCATCCAGGCCTCCATTTCTTCAACACGTTGATCATCAGTCTCCCAAGGTCTTCCATACAGCAAAGTCTGCCACATGCACCTTTACTGTACTAAGGACCCCCCCCCCCCCATCCCACTAAAACTCCTGTTCTCAACAATCTCCATAGTGTCAGCCATGGCTCAGTGGTAGCACATCAAACTCTTCAAGCCCCACTCTAAAAACTTAAACACATAATCCAGGCTGATGCGTCAGTGCAGTACTGAGGGAGTGCTGCACTGTCAGTGGTATTATCTTTCTGATGAGATGTTAAACCGAGCCTCATCTGCCCTCTCAGGTGGATATAAAAGATCCCAAAGAAGAGCAGAGGAGATATTCAAAGAAGAGCAGAGGAGTTCTCAGTCTCATAGCCAACATATATTTCTCAAACAACACTACTGAAATAGATTATCTGGTCATTATCTCCTTTCTGTGCACAAAATGGCTACACTTCAAGAGTATTTCATTGGCTGTGAAGCGCTTTGGGACACCCTGCAGATGTGAAAAGTGCCATATAAACACAAGTCCTTTCTTTTTTCAGTAGCTCCATCCTTTCATACAGTGGCTTCAAATTATTAATTTACAAATCCCTCCATTTCCTCATCCCATCTTATTTCTACAATATCACACACTGCACTCCAGTCCCAAATCACACACTGCACTCGTCAAACACTACCATATCCTCTCCATCACAAAGACTGCCTACTTCCACCTCAGCAACGTCGTCCATCTCTGCCCTGCCTTAGTCCATCCACTACTGAAACCCTCATCCATGCTTTTGTTTTTTGTTACCTCCAAACTCGACTATTCCAATGCTCTCCTGGCTGGCCTCCCATCTTCCATAAACTTGAGCTCATCCGAAACTCTGCTGCTCACATCCTAACTCGCACCAAGTCCCAATCACCCATCACCCCTGTGCTTGTTGACCTACATTAGCTCCCGCTCCCCAAACACCTCGATTTTAAAATTCTCACCCCTTCCTATCTCTGTAACCTCCTCCAGCCCTACAATCCTCAGAGAACACTGTGTTCCTCCAATTCTGGCCTCTTGCAAATTCTCAACTTCCTTCATCTCACCATTGGTAGTCATGACTGTAGCTGCAGCTCCTTCCTCTTTTAAGGCAGTCCTTAAAACCTACCTCTTTGACCAAAGTTTTGGTCACCGATCCTAATGTCTCGGTGTCAATTTTTGTCTGATTACGCTCGCTATTGCATCCCCAATTGATGACAAGGTTATCACAATCCTGCACACAAAAACTCTATTCTTAAACCTTTCTGTCTAAACCTTTCCCCATCAAAGGCCTCCTTAAAACTTTCTTCAACTAGGTCATCAGGCCAGCGCCCCAACTCTTAATACCAGCTGAGTGTTAATTTTCCTATCCTTTATTTTCTTGGGACGTTTCGCTACGTTAAGAGTTGAATTTTACAGCGTCTGCTCAACTTCGGAGTCAAATCTGCATGGTCATCGGCATCACATATATACTTATGCGCAAAGTATGTCAGAATACCAAAACTTTCAGTAGCCAAAACTTATATTTAACCTAAATGTCTAGGGGGACACACTATAACGATCGTATATGGACTTGTCCGAATTTACATTTCTGCAGAAAGGACTCGACCAGTAACTGTATGCTGTTTAGGTGACACTTAAAAGATCAAGAATCCTAAGATTCCAAGCTTGCAGCAGGTTTCCAGGTACAAACTTACATTTTAAACATTTTAGAAAAAAATGATTTTACTCGATTAACGCTTATACAGTAATTTACAGATTACGGTTTGGTAAAGTTTACTATACAACTTTTCAAATCTTAACGAAAGTGGATCCAAAGAAACAAACGTGGAAAAACATTCCGAAAGTATCTTGACAGCAGTTCACAGGGATCCCCCGCGTTATCTGAGGAAAGCAAGGAGTTTACAAACAAGTGCTGCTGCTCCTGGCCTAAAGTCACCGATTACCCAGTGACTGTGACCTGTACTGTCTCTATAAAGAATATTAAAAACAAGCCCCGAGTCCACAGCACGAGCGACAGTCCTTAAACCGGAGATTATTAGTGAAAGTGGCCGCGACAGGTCAAGAGTCCGGGCTCCGGTCACTCACCCGCTCTCCCGCATCACGCTGCTGTCCCCGCAGTCACAGGCCCCGCCCGCCTGACTCCGAAACATATTGAAATCGTGGCCCGTGTGTTCTCCGGCGTTGAAGCACTCGGCGCACAGGGACATACACGGCGAGATCCCGCACGTC
Source organism: Heptranchias perlo (assembly GCF_035084215.1). Classification (NCBI taxonomy): domain Eukaryota; kingdom Metazoa; phylum Chordata; class Chondrichthyes; order Hexanchiformes; family Hexanchidae; genus Heptranchias; species Heptranchias perlo. The sequence goes on from NC_090331.1 coordinate 50,635,282, forward strand.
CTGCACCGGTAGGCCACGAAGTTGGCGGTCCACACCAAGCCGCACAGAGTCGCGTTGTCATACGCGCGCACCATTTTACAGAAGTCATCGAAGCTCTCGCCGCCGGCCATCAGGCACTTGCACCACTCGATCGCCTCAGCCTCGGCCACCGGCCTCAGCACGCTATCCAGTAGGTCGTTGAGGTGTTGGACGCCTCTGCCATCCGGCCGAGAACACTCGGCCTTCAGCGAAGCTGCTGCACTTCGCTTGTCCCGGCGCAGTAACGACACCGCCATGACGGCTCTCTCTCCCCCCACCCAGCACTTATTTATTTTGTTCTTTGACCAGCATCTCGGCTGCTCTCGCGATATTTCAGTCGCTCCGCTGACACTGGTCACGGAAGCTGAATGTCCCCGCGGCGAGCACAAGAAGTGGTCGCTGGATTTCAAACTTTAAACTCAAAATAAAAGTGTCCCTTGCAATTTTTTTTTTTAAAAATAAGCATCACCATTCATAAGCGAAGCTCCTTGGGAGGCGTACTTACTGCAAAGAGCGATGCGTTTTATCAGTTTTCCGAGTGATTTTTTTTTTGGAGGGCTGGGTTGCTTTTACGACCAGTTCGAAGCTAGGAATGGTTAGGTGCAAGATTTTTAAATGTTTTGAAACTGGGAAAAGATGCACCTTAAAACTTAATATTGCAGTATTCTGTTGCTGAATCATGAAAGAGATGCAAGTCAATGAGAAACAGCGAGGAACTTTTTATGGACAAAATGAGGATATAGCGGGCGGGAGGCTGACAGGAAAGAATTGAGGAATATGTATCAGTGGAATATAGCACCTGCAGTTAGACAAAAAAGTTGTACACAATGGGGTAGATAATGTGGCTCTGAAGCAACGCCACTGGGACCACATCTGCCATTTCTATGTGTTTCAAAGTGAATGAATAGTACCTGGAGAATTTTTAAACACTAAATTCAGATAACCTTTCCTATGCAAACTATTATCAAATGTTTGTTTTACATGACAACATAAGTTAGAGAGACATGGACAGCAAGGAAGAGAACAAGCCAGGTGACAAAGCCAGAGAGAGCAGTTTGTGGTAGCTATTAGAGAAACAAGGGAACTTGGGAAGATATAGGAAAGTACAGAACCAGAAAAGACTACAGTCCATCTGATAGGTCTCAAAAACACATTCCTCTAACTCACCCACTTCCTCAAACACTTATCCAATCTCCATTAAATATTTATACATTATCTGCCTGGGCTGTCCATTCCACATGTTAACCACCATGTTTGTAAAGTAGTTAAATCTAAACTGTCAATCCAACTTCCTTCGTCTAATCTTGAGCTCAGGCGAAGGAGGAAACTGGTTGGGCCTCTATTCAAGAAAGAAATAGAACACCCACAGGCTGTCCTGGTGGGGGATGGAGGTGTAGAAAGACTGAATGTCCATAGTGAGACAGAGACGGTTAGGGCCAGAAAACCAAAATTGGTTAAAGTGGCAGAGGGCATCAGAAAGAAAGAATTTGCATTTATATAACACTTTTCACAAATTCAGGACATCCCTAAGCGCTTTACAGCCAATTAAGTACTTTTGAAGTGCAGTCACTGTTGTAATGTAGCAGCAACTAATTTGCACATAGCAAGCTCCCACAAACAGCAATGTGATAATGACCAGACAATCTTTTTTAGTGATACTGGTTGAGGGATAAATATTGGCCAGGACACCAGGGAGAACTCCACTGCTCTTCTTGGAAATAGTGCCATGTAATCTTTTACATCCACCTGAGAGAGCAGATGGGGTTTCGCTTTTACTTCTCATCCGAAAGACTGCACTTCCAACAGTGCAGCACTCCCTCAGTACTGCACTTAAGTGTCAGCCTAAATTTTCTGCACAAGGCGCTGGTGTGGGACTTGGACCCATTACCTTCTGACTCAGAGGTGAGAGTGCTACCACTGAGCCAAAGGGTCGTGGATGTAGCTAGGTAGGGATTGGAAAGAAGAGAAAAAAATGGAGCTGAGATAGGGGGAAGTAAGTTCCTTGGGGCAGAAGTTGGCTGAAACAATAGGTCTACCAGTACAGTCCTGTTTGTGGATCTTGGGGAGCAGGTAGAAGCAGGCTCTGTGGGGTTGAGCGATTATGAGGTTGGAAGCTGCGGAGGGGGGAAGTTCTCCAGAGGCTATGAGATCAGTGACGGTCTGGGAGATGATGGCTTGGTGTTCAGAATTGGGCCAGAGGGAGGTAGGAGAGGTTGTCAGAAAGTTGGCGTTCAGCCTCTGCAAGGTAGAAGTCTTTTTGACATACAACAACAGCACCTTCCTTGTCAGCAGGTTTAATAATGACGTCAGGGTTGGACTTAAGAGAACAGAGGGAGAGTGTTCAGAGGGAGATAGATTTGAACAAGTGAGAGGAGTAGAGAAACTAAGAGGCTAGCAGTTCTCAATGAAAAGATTTAGATGGTAAGAGGCCAGAGGGAGGGGTCCAGGTGGAGCAGGAATTCTGAAGACAGGAGAAAGGGTCTGCTGTGAGGGAGGAAACCTCCTGGCCAAAAATATGGGCACGTTGGTGATAGTGGCAGAAGAACTCAGCATGATGTGCTCAAAATTCAGTGAGGTGGGGGGCATAAGGGGATGAAGCTGAGGGGATCAGTTTGGTAGTCATTTTCTGCAACGCCTCCAGTGTCTGACTATTTTTGCTGTCTCTTGGTCACTTGATATCATGTCATCATTTACATCTTTCAATAGCCCAATTGGTTCCTTTTTTCAATCTGCTTGTTGCGAATACACTTGTAGAACTGCTTGTTATCTTCTTTGATATACCTGTAGATTAAATGCAGTACTTTTTTTTGTCTAGGTTTGGCTTGGTGGCCAGCTCAATCCAATTCAGACATTGTGAGGATAGTTCAAACTGGTTTTCTAACAACAGACTTGAAGGGAGAAACCAAGCTACTTTTGAAAAAAGGCAGACTGTGATTTGTTCAGTTGAATGCATTTTTGAATCTGAGTATCAGTTATGAAAATCCAAACAAGCTATGGTGACCGGTAAAATGACATATAAGTGGCTGGATCTGTTCAGTAGAAGATATCTGAACCAACTGGAATCTTTACAGGAAAAGATAAGGTTGACAAGCTAGCTCCCATAGTCAGAAAAGATCATTCAAAAGCATTAGGTTGTGACTTTTATTGTTTTATTTCCACTCAGGAGTTAGATAATAGACTTAATGCTGCATATAGATCATTGTACTTTTTAGCTGTTAGATTATTTTCTTGTTCATTGTTTAATAAATTTGCTTAATATTTCAAACTTAAACCAAGGTCTAATGCAAAGTACTGCCATTTTCAAAGGTTAAAGAGAGATCCTGTGGAGGCATAGGATAAATTGCAGTAACTTAAAAATAATTACCAGACATGGTTGATTGTTCATTATCCTGGCACATCACTCAAAGCTTACCTATATCTCAAGGCAAGGAGAGGCACTCTCGAAGTAATGGGAGTTCGAACTCACTCACGAAAGAGCTGAATAATCAATAAGAACAGTAGAAAAGATCGAAAAACATAACAGTGGTGGCAGTGGTAGGATTTTTAGAGCTCATACAGACCTGAAGCAGAATTTAAAACAAGTAGAATATTGACAGTTTTACAGTAGTTAAGGAAAAGATAGCACAAAAAAGTTCTCAAAGAATTAGGCAAAGAGCTAGAGTTAACTCGTATAACTGCTGAAGAGAAAGTAAAAGAATCAGAGTCTGCATTAAAGTTCCTTGGATGCAAAGAAGAGAAAGAACAATGTGAAGAGAGAGAATGACACAAATTCAAAGTCAATAAGAGGGAGAAACAGCACTTGCAAGTTCTTGAGCTGGCAGGGAAAGACATATGAACAGCTAGGTAGGTAGGGAACTGGACAGATCTCTTAGTCCATAACTCTGCTGGGATTAATTTTGTTAAATTGGCAGAAGAGATAGCAGAGACAGATAGGCAGATAGAGATGACAAGACAAAGCAGTATAGAGAGAGAGAGAGAGAGATCAGGGACAAACAGACAGTGATATTGCAGATGGTGAGAAGATCACACCAATAAATCAAACGTCAGAGAGATTGAGGCATAGAGGGAGATGCAGGCAAGTGAGACAGTCAGACATGTCAGAGGGGCAGAATAAGAGAGACACAAAGTTCCCAGGAGCAGGGCTTCAACAGACTTAGTAGTAATGTATTAAAATCCTTGAGTTAATAATGCTGTAACATCCCCAATACATTGAAATAAATGGATAGCATTGTAATTATTATAGTTACTTGTTCCATATTCAGTGCTGTAACCTCCCTCAGCCAGTTACAACAAACAGAGCTAAGAGACATACCATTTTCTTCAACTAACCATAAGCAATGCCATAGGCAATGATTATAATATTAAAAGTCTTGCATTTGGCATATACTTAGTATAATTGTCACACTTTCCCATAACACTTTCCTGATATATTATTCCATCATGCCTGACCATCACACTTAAATGTATCTATTATATTTGCTTCCCATCCAGTTCTCTCAGCTCCATCTCTGAGGTATGTGGTGCTGTAATTAATTTCCGTACAGCAGCAAAATACCCTTTATACAGGAGCTCTGTTCATCAGTAACCAGCAAATAACTTTTATTTAAATAGATAATAGATGTGAAAAGAAAATAACAGTTTTGTAGATGGAAACAGTGACATATCATGGAATATTCAAACAATGGTAGTTGCTTTCCATCTAACTTTTGTGTTTCTCTCATTGTTTCACTATAAACTTACCACAGGTTGGTTTCCTTTTTGCTGTGCTTCTTTTCTTTTACCAGTCAAAATTTCTATTGCCATATTCTATGTTTTTCTTTCTCTTTTATGTTTCAGGATTTTATGACCATTATTCCACAGAAAGGATTCGGAAAAAGAGTTACTTTTAAGAATATAAGATCATAAGAAATGGGAACAGGAGTAAACCATACAGCCCCTCGAGCCTACTCTGCTATTCCATCAGATCATGGCTGATCTTCAACCTCAACTCCACTTTCCCGCCCAATCCCCATATCCCTTGATTTCCCCTAGAGTTCAAAAATCTATATCTCAGCCTTGAATGTACTCAATGACTCAGCATCCACAGCCCTCTGGGATAGAGAATTCCAAAGATTCACAACCCTCTGAGTGAAGAAATTCCTCCTCATCTCAGTCTTAAATGGCCAACCCCTTATCCTGCGACTATGCCCCCAAGCTCAAGACTCTCCAGCCAGGGGAAACAACCTCTAAGCATCTACCCAGCCAAGCCCCCTCAGAATCTTATATGTTTCAATGAGATCACCTCTCATTCTTCTAAACTCCGGAGAGTATAGGCCCATTCTACTCAATCTTTCCTCGTAGGACAACCCTCATATCCTAGGAATCAATCGAGTGAACCTTCGTTGCACCGCCTCTAAGGCAAGTATATCTTTTCTTCGATTTGGAGAACAAAACTGTACACAGTACTCCAGGTGAGTTCTCACCAAAGCCCTGTACAATTGTAGTACCTTAATTCCTTACTCTTGTACTCCAACCCCCTTGCAATAAAGGCCATTTGCCTTCTTAATTGTTTGCTGTACCTGCATGCAAACTTTTTGTGTTACTTGTACGAGGACACCCAAATCTCTCTGAACACCAACATTTAATAGTTTCTCACCATTTAAAACATTTTCTGTTTTTCTATTCTTCCGACCAAAGTGAATAACCTCACATTTCCCCGCATTATACTCCATCTGCCAGCTTCTTGCCCACTCACTTAACCTGACTATATCCCTTTGCAGACTCTTTGTTTTCTCCCCACAGCTTACTTTCTCACCTAGCTTTGTATCGTCAGCAAACTTGGATACATTACACTCGGTCCCTTCAACTAAGTCATTAATACAATGACTGAGGCCCAAGCATAGATCCTTGTGGCACCCCACTAGTTACAGCTGCCAACCCGAAAATGACCCATTTATCCCTACTCTCTGTTTTCTGTCCGTTAACCAATCCTCTATCCATGCTAATATATTACCACCAATCCATGAGCCCTTATCTTGTGTAACAACCTTATCGAATGCCTTTTGAAAATTCAAATATACTACATCCACTGGTTCCACTTTATCTACCCCGCTAGTTACATCCTCAAAAAACTCAAATAGATTTGTCAAACACGATTTCCCTTTCATAAAACCATGTTGACTCTGCCTAATCTTATTATGATTTTCTAAGTGCCCTGTTACCACTTCTTCAATAATGGATTCCAACATTTTCCAGACGACTGATGTCAGGCTTACTGGGTCTGTGGTTCCCTCTTTTCTCTCTCCCTCTTTTCTTGAATAGCGCGGTTACATTTGCTACATTTTAAAGTTGTGTTTTTTTAAAAACAATGTGTACTCTAGTTTAAAATAAGACACCTAGATGAAAGGTGGATAATATGCTAAACAGGAGTTGTTTTCCCATCATACGGTAGCATAGTGGTTATGTTACTGGACTAATAATCCAGAGTCATGAGTTTAAATCCTGCCATGGCAGCTGGGGAATTTAAATTCAATTAATTAAATAAAATCTGGAATTATAATACTAGTATCAGTAATGGTGGCCATGAAACGACCGGATTGTCGTAAAAACTCATCTGGTTCACTAATGTCCTTTAGGGAAGAAAACCTGCCATTCTTACCCAGTCTGGCCTATATGTGACTCCAGACCCACAGCAATGTGGTTGATTCTTAATTGCCCTCTGACATGGCCTAGCAAGCCACTCAGTTGTAAAATCTCGCTAAAAAAGTCACAATAAGAATAAAACCGGACAGACCACCCGGCATTGGACCACAAGGCACCGGACACGACAAAGGCAAACCAAGCCCAGTCGACCCTGCAAAGTCCTCCTCACTAACATCTGGGGACTTGTGCCAAAATTGGGAGAGCTGTCCCACAGACTAGTCAAGCAACAGCCTGACTTAGTGAACCATCAGCAGCAGCAGCAGAATTGTATTCCAGCACAATCTGTAACCTCATGGCCCGGCATATTCCTCACTCTACCATTACCAACAAGCCAGGGGATCAACTCTGGTTCAATGAGGAGTGTAGAAGAGCATGCCAGGAGCAGCACCAAGCGTACCTCAAAATGAGGTGCCAACCTGGTGAGGCTACAACACAGGACTACATGCATGCTAAACAGCGGAAGCAACATGTTATAGACAGAGCTAAGCATTTCCACAACCAACGGATCAGACCAAAGCTCTGCAGTCCTGCCACATCCAGTCATGAATAGTGGTGGACAATTAAATAACTAACGGGAGGAAGAGGCTCTGTATTCATCCCCATCCTCAATGATGGCGGAGTCCAGCAAATGAATGCAAAAAACAAGGCTGAAGCGTTTGCAACCATCTTCAGCCAGAAGTGCCGAGTGGATGATCCATCTCAGCCTCTTCCCGATATCCCCACCATCACAGAAGCCAGTCTTCAGCCAATTCGATTCACTCCATGTGATATCAAGAAACGGCTGAGTGCACTGGATACAGCAAAAGCTATGGGCCCCGACAACATCCCAGCTGTAATGCTGAAGACTTGTGCTCCAGAACTAGCCTCGCCTCTAGCCAAACTGTTCCAGTACAGCTACAACACTGGCATCTACCAGACAATGTGGAAAATTGCCCAGGTATGTCCTGTCCACAAAAAGCAGGACAAGTCCAATCCAGCCAATTACCGCCCCATCAGTCTACTCTCGATCATCAGCAAAGTGATGGAAGGTGTCGTCGACAGTTCTATCAAGCGGCACTTACTCACCAATAACCTGCTCACCGATGCTCAGTTTGAGTTCCCCCAGGACCACTTGACTCTTGACCTCATTACAAACTTGGTCCAAACATGGACAAAAGAACTGAATTCCAGAGGTGAGGTGAGAGTGCCAGGCAATAACCATCTCCAACACTAGAGTCTAACCACCTCCCCTTGACGTTCAACAGCATTACCATCGCCGAATCCCCCATCATCAACATCCTGGGAGTCATCATTGACCAGAACCTTAACTGGACCAGCCACATAAATACCGTGGCTACAAGAGCAGGTCAGAGGCTGGGTATTCTGCGGCGAATGACTCACCTCCTGACTCCCCAAAGCCTTTCCACCATCTACAAGGCACAAGTCAGGAGTGTGATGGAATACTCTCCACTTGCCTGGATGAGTGCAGCTCCAACAACACTCAAGAAGCTCGACACCATCCAGGTCAAAGCAGCCTGCTTGATTGGCACTCCATCCACCACCCTAAACATTCACTCCCTTCATCACCAGCGCACAGTGGCTGCAGTGTGTACCATCCACAGGATGCACTGCAGCAACTCGCCAAGGCTTCTTCGACAGCACCTCCCAAACCCGCAACCTCTACCACCTAGAAGGACAAGAGCAGCAGGTACATGAGAACACCACCTGCACGTTCCCCTCCAAGTCACACACCATCCCGACTTGGAAATATATCGCCGTTCCTTCATCGTCGCTGGGTCAAAATCCTGGAACTCCCTACCTAACAGCACTGTGGGAGAACCTTCACCAGATGGACTGCAGCGGTTCAAGAAGGCGGCTCACCACCACCTTCTCAAGGGCAATTAGGGATGGGCAATAAATGCCAGCCTCGCCAGCGACACCCACATCCCATGAACGAATTTTAAAAAATCATAAACAAAATGATAAGCAATTTGTTAGATTGTCTGGGTATTCGAAAAGCACCTCACACCCATTATGTTGGAAAGCCCTTTGATCTCTGTTTGTGTGCAAAAGGATTCATCAGATAGATCCTGGACAACTTGCAGGGAGAGAGGCTTTTTGAAACAGGATGCTGCATCGGCAGCCAGGCAGCAAAAGGGAGACTCAGAAAAATACAGGAGATTCTTGGAAGAGGAGGTTTTGCTCTAGGCTGTAGAACAGAATGCAGAGAGATTATTCTATTTAAGTAAGATGACTGGCTGACGTGGGGGAGCATAGCATGTTCATTATTTTATAGTATTATGTGAAGACAAATTGTATTAATTGGAATAAGTGAATCCAATCATAATTGTTAGGCTGTTCACCTGATATGAAATAGAGCAGCTTAACATTTCGTATCAAGCCTGTGGAATAAAAAAGGTTAGTTCTATCTGTTCCATATCATACGTTCAATCTGTAGGGACCACCGATTATGGAGGGAGAGATAAATGTACATTACTTTGTTAATTCAAGATTAACTTAATTAATGAAGTGGACACCAGTTATACAAGGAATGAATGACAGTAATACAACCTTAACTTGGAAAGTGGCACACAAGACCTTGGGTTGATCAGGTGATCAGGTCCTCAGTTGTGGGAGCTGACCTGACACGTCATCTTCCATTCCCTCTTTACCAGTGTTTCCTAGACATTCCCTGACATCTCCTCTTCTTCATAATCTCTTGATTCTGGATGCACACATTAGCTTTGATTTCATGCCTTCTTTATACTTCATCTCATTTAATAAAACCGGACGGACCACCCTGCATCGGACCACAAGGCACCAGACAGGACAAAGGCAAACCAAGCCCAGTTGACCCTGCAAAGTCCTCCTCACTAACATCTGGGGACTTGTGCCAAAATTGGGAGAGCTGTCCCACAGACTAGTCAAGCAACCACCTGACATAGCCATACTCACAGAATCATACCTTTCAGCCAAGGTCCCAGACTCTTCCATCACTATCCCTGGGTATGCCCTGTCCCACCGGACTGCAGCGGTTCAAGAAGGCAGCGCACCACTACCTTCTCAAGCGCAATTAGGGATGGGCAATAAATGCTGGCCTTGCCAGCGATGCCCACATCCCATGAACGAATAAAAAAAAAATCTGCTTTCATGTCAACATCAAACAAGCTCCGGGCCATTGTTGCTATATGTAGCTTCGACACCTATTTGCTTTGAAGTCTCAGCCCTCTGATGTTAAAGTCTCAGTGTTTTCTCGTGACAAGAAGCTTTTGCGCAAAGCAGACAAGCAGTCCATCGTGCTCTCTGGTGTTACTTAAGGACCAGAATCCCTTCAAGCCTCAACTCACCAAGTGTTCACTCGGTCCAGCCACAGAGGGATTGAAGAAATACATGTGCAAAAGACGCAGATATCCGGTTTAGGTCACAAGTGTAGGGTTTTCTCTTTTATTGGGCCTGAAAGGTCAAGAATCTACTGAGAATTATAATTTTCTAATTTTATTGACATTCAGACAACAATTTTACCAGATAATGTCGCCATACCACCTTATTCTGGGGAGCACAACTGAGGAACTAAGGGTGATCAGGTCCTTGTCCTGGGAGAGTTGAAGAGGTTCTTCTCGTGGATCTCCTGAAAATCACTGCATAATTTATACCTCTTCTTCTTGAGTCTGTTGCTGGGCAGAATAGGCTATTTCTATTTTTCATTTCTCACAGTTCAGCAGCAACTGTCTTATCTGTGCCTTTGTTCGTTCTGCTTATCTTTCGACCTGTCGACTTATTCCAGGGAGTGGCAGCTGCAGGTGAATATTTCTTGTGTGTTCTGTTTTGCACCAATGCTGAACTTGCAGTTGAAATACTGAATACGACTGTAGAGTAGGGTGAGACTTGTTGAAGGAGGGAGTTTAATATGGTATGGACTGTAAATCTAGAGCTGTATCGTACCTGGTTTACAAAGTACTCCGAGGTAATTAATTTAAATGTTTACAGAGCAAGAATTCTCCCCTCCCTGCTCTCTAACATTTTAACTTTGGGAGAGAGTTCTATGTATCCAGAGCAAGATTTTAAGAGTTCCAGTCAGGCAGTCGTCAAGCAACAGTGAACGGGGTACTTACTGTCTAATTGAAAAACAAACTACATCTGCCGTTCTGCAACGTTAGTGTCGAGCGGCCGCTGTCACTTCTTCTTGGGATACAGTTATGCTACCAACGACCCTATTTGATGGTGTGAAGCAGGTCGAGATGGGGCCTATTCCTGGTCGCCGTCACCCCCACCCCCACGAGTGCTACATTGCTAATTCTGCTTCTTGGTCTCCTCACGTACTCACTAATTTGTGATATCGGAACTAAGGATCGGGTTGTGTTTCCAGCCGGGGGTTTTAGACGGGTGTGCACGGACAGCAACAGCAATGAAACGTTTAAAACTGAAGGAGTTGGAAAGTTCACTGCAGAAAATCGATGCGTTTGAGCAGCCGAAGCTGTTTCTAGAGCAGTATCCCACCAGGCCGCATATAGCAGGTAAACGCTGTGAAAGGTGCTCGTCAGGACTACATTCCCTTTAAATGATGGGAAGATGATATAATTGATAATCCTGGCCAGGGGCTCAGGAGCATAGAGTAAAGTTACCTCCTGAGCCCTTAAGGGAGTTAAGAGGAAATGTGTAATTTTCGTCAGCTAAACAGTGAAGGGCACACACGTGACTTTGTACCTGAAGCTCCATTTAATTTTGTTTTAACCTTTATTCCTGAATCTATTTTAAATCCATATATTCTTTCCTTGGTAGTGAGTGATACTGCTGACCACTGTTTTAGTGCTGGAGCTAACAGATGGGGAGGGGTAGGGTCACGGAGGAATTTAAACACAATGAATTTGAATTTTGAGGGGACTGGGATCCAGTGGTGATGGGCAAGCAGGTGTGGGATAGAATACAGGGAGCAGAGATTTGTATGAACTGAAGATAGGAACAGCAGTAGACCATTCAGCTCCTCGAGCCTGTTCCTCCATTCAGTGAGATCATGGCTGATCTGTGAGCTAACTCCATATATCCACCTTAGCCCCATATCCCTTAATACCTTTGGTTAACAAAAATCTATCAATCTCAGATTTAAAATTAACAATTGAGCTAGCATCAACTGCTGTTTGTGGAGGAGAGTTTCAAATTTCTACCACCCTTTGTGTGTAGAAGTGTTTCCTAACTTCACTCCTGAAAGTCCTGGCTCTAATTTTTAGGCTATGTCCCCTAGTCCTAGACTCCCCAACCAGTGGAAATAGGGTAGATAGTTTCTCTCTATCAGTTCCCCTTGATATCTTGAAAACGTTGATCAAATCACCCCTTAATCCTAAAGTCCATGGAATACATCCCTAGTTTGTGTAGTCTCTCCTTGTAATTTAACCTTTGGAGTCCAGATATCATAATAGCTACGCTGCCTCTAAGGCCAATATATTCTTAAGGTGTGAAGCCCAGAACGGAACACAGTACTCTAGGTGTGGTCTAATCAGGGCTTTGTATAGCTGCAGCATTACTTTTACCCCCTTGTATTCTCTAGTTATAAAGGCCAGCACTCCGTTGGCCTTTTTGATTATTTTCTGTACCTGTCCATAACATTTGAATGATCCATTTGAATGATCATGTCTCTTTGGACCTCCACTAATTCGAGCTTTTCACCATGCAGAAAGTACTCTGATCTATCTTTTTTAGGTCCAAAGTGTATGACTTGCCGACATTGAAATCCATTTGTCAGAGTTTTACCCATTCACTTAATCTATTAATATCTCTGTAATTTTATGCTTCCATCTGCACTGCTTACAATGCTGCCTATCTTTGTGTCATTGGCAAACTTGGATACATGGCTCTCTATCCCGTCATCCAAGTCGTTAATAAATACAGTGAATAGTTGAGGCCAAACACAGATTCCTGTAGTCACTAGTCACATCCTGCCAATTTGAGTACCTGCTCATTATCCCTACTCTCTGTCTCCTGCTGCTCAGCCAATTTCTTAACCAGGTCAATAATTTGCCTTCAATTCCATGAGCTTCGACTTTAGCTAACAGTCTCTTATGAGTGACTTTATCAAATGCCTTCTGGAAGTCCACATAAACAACATCCATAGAAATTCCCCTGTCCACTACTTTAGTCACCGCTTCAAAAAATTCGATCAGGTTCATCAGGCATGACCAACCCTTTACAAATCCACGCTGCCTCTCTCTGATCAGCTGAAAATCTTCACGGTGTTCAGTCACTCTATCCATTATAGACTAGTAACTTCCCGACAACAGATGTTAGGCTAACTGGTCTATAATTCCCTGGTTTCCACCTCTCGCCTTTCTTAAATAGCGGAGTGACGTGTAACTTTCCAATCTAAAGGAACGGTTCCTGAATCGAGATGCTTAGAGGTTGGAGCTGTAAGGAAGAACGGTCAAGTTTAAAGGTGATAAAGGATGAGTGTTTCATTCAAAGTTGGGTTGAGGGAGGGACAGAGGGTGGATGAAGTTAAAGATATGGAAGTAGGACGATTTTGTGATAGAGAGGATATGTGGTGGAAGCTCGGCTCTGGATTGAATACGATGTTTGGGTTGCAAACAGTCTGGTTCAGTCTAAGACAGTGTCCGGGGAGGGAAATGAATTTGGTGGTGAGAGTACAGAGTTTGTGGCAGAGGCCAAAGACAGTCTTCTGAATGTTCTAGCTGAAGAAAATTGCAACTCATCCAAGACTGGATATTAGACGAGCAGTCTGACAACATAGAAGCAGTGGAGGTGGTGAAGAGGTCGAGCTGGGTGTTAGCCATGTACATCTGCAGGAGATGCAGGTTATAAGGTCTACAGGAGAGATAGGGAAAATGGGAGAGGGGGAGGAGTAGCCTTAATGATTAGAGATGAAATCACTTCAATGATAAAGGAGGATATAACGAGAGGTAAGCAGCCAACAGAGACCTCATGGTTGAATTGAGAAATAGGAAAGGATCCAAGACTATAGTGGGAGTTGTGTATAGGACCCCTGGCAGCAGCTCTGAAGTGCTAGATTGTATAAATGCAGAGATTAGACAAGTGTGTAACAAAGGCATAGTGGTCTTAATGGGGGACTTTAACCTTCACATAGATTGGGAAAAGCAGACTAGCAACTGTCAGAAAGGTAGTGAATTTCTTGAGTGTGTCCGGGATAGTTTTCTACAGCAGTATGTCCTAGAGGCAACAAGGGGGCAAGCCATACTAGATTTAGTAATGAGTAATGAACCAGATTTAGTTAACAGCTTTCCTGTGCGTGAACATCTATCCAATAGCAATCATAATATGATCGAGTTCAATGTAGTGTTTGAAAGGGAAAAAAGTGAATCAGCGGCCATGATTCTAGACTTGGGTAAGGCCGACTTCAATGGGATGAGACAGAGACTGTCCACAGTAAACTGGACAAATCTGTTAATGGGTAAAACGACTGATGATCAGTGGGAAATGTTTAAAGAAACATTTAACGTGATACAGAATCGGTTTATACCCCTGAGGGGCAAGAACTCTACTTGCCATAAAAACAGCCATGGACAGCTAAAGAGGTAAGGGACAGTATAAGACATAAGGAAAGGGCATACAAAAAGGCAAAAAATGGCACAGATCCTGGCGAATGGGAAAGATACAAAGATCAACAAAGGGTCACAAAACAGATAGTAAGAGCTACAAAAAGAGAGTATGAAAAGAAACTTGCAAGGAATATCAAAACCAATACGAAGAACTTTTATAGTTATATTAGGAAAAAGAGGGTGGTCAGGAGCAGTGTTGGCCCCTTAAAAACTGAAAGTGGGGATATTGTCATTGATAATGGGGAAATGGCAGACATGTTGAACAATTACTTTGCGTCAGTATTTACAGTCGAGAAAGAGGATAGCATGCCGGAAATCCCAAGGAAACTAATATTGAATCGGGGACACGGACTCGATAAAATTAACATAAGTAAAGCAACAGGAATGAAGAAAATAATAGCACTAAAGAGTGACAAATCCCCAGGACCAGATGGTTTCCATCCCAGGGTTTTAAAGGAAGTAGGTGAGCACATTGCAGATGCCCAAACTATAATCTTTCAAAGTTCTCTAGATTCAGGAACTGTCCCTCTAGATTGGAAAATTGCACATGTCACTCTGCTTTTTAAGAAAGGAGAGGGAAACCAGGGAATTATAGACCAGTTAGCCTAACATCTGTTGTGGGGAAAATGCTGGAGTCTATAATTAAGGATCGGGTGACTGAACACCTCAAGAATTTTCAGTTAATCAGAGAGAGCCAGCATGGATTTGTGAAAGATAGGTCATGCCTGACAAACCTGATTGAATTTTTTGAAGAGGTGACTCAAGTAGTGGACAGGGGAATGTCAATGGATGTTATTTATATGGACTTCCAGAAGGCATTTGATAAGGTCTCACATAAGAGACTGTTAGCTAAGATAGAAGCCCATGGAATTGAGGGAAAAGTACGGATTTGGTTAGGAAGTTGGCTGAACGCAAGGTGACAGAGAGTAGGGATAATGGGTGGGTACTCACATTGGCAGGATGTGACTAGTGGAGTCCCGCAGGGATCTGTCTTGGGGCCTCAATTATTCACAATATTTATTAACGACTTAGATGAAGGCATAGAAAGTCTCATATCTAAGTT
The DNA here is from genome assembly GCF_035084215.1 of Heptranchias perlo. Classification (NCBI taxonomy): domain Eukaryota; kingdom Metazoa; phylum Chordata; class Chondrichthyes; order Hexanchiformes; family Hexanchidae; genus Heptranchias; species Heptranchias perlo. Next base: position 50,650,588 of record NC_090331.1, read on the forward strand.
TGCCGATGACACAAAGATTGGTGGCATTGTAAGCAGTGTAGATGAAAACGTAAAATTACAAAGCGATATTGATAGATTAGGTGAATGGGCAAAACTGTGGCAAATGGAATTCAATGTAGACAAATGTGAGGTCATCCACTTTGGATCAAAAAAGGACAGAACAGGGTACTTTCTAAATGGTAAAAAGTTAAAAACAGTGGATGTCCAAAGGGACTTAGGGGTTCAGGTACATAGATCATTGAAGTGTCATGAACAGGTGCAGAAAATAATCAATAAGGCTAATGGAAAGCTGGCCTTTATATCTAGAGGACGAGAGTACAAGGGGCAGAAGTTATGCTGCAGCTATACAAAACCCTAGTTAGACCGCACCTGGAGTTCTGTGAGCAGTTCTGGGCACCGCACCTTCGGAAGGACATATTGGCCTTGGAGGGAGTGCAGCGTAGGTTTACTAGAATGATACCCGGACTTCAAGGGTTAAGTTACGAGGAGAGATTACACAAATTGGGGTTGTATTCTCTGGAGTTTCGAAGTTTAAGGGGTGATCTGATTGAAGTTTATAAGATATTAAGGGGAACAGATAGGGTGGATAGAGAGAAACTATTTCCGCTGGTTGGGGATTCTAGGAGTAGGGGGCACAGTCTAAAAATTAGAGCCAGACCTTCCAGGAGTGAGATTAGAAAACATTTCTACACACAAAGGGTGGTAGAAGTTCGGAACTCTCTTCCGCAAATGGCAATTGATACTAGCACAATTGCTAAATTTAAATCTGAGATAGATAGCTTTTTGGCAACCAAAGGTATATGGAGTTAGATCACAGATCAGCCATGATCTTATCAAATGGCGGAGCAGGCACGAGGGGCTGAATGGCCTACTTCTGTTCCTATGTTCTTGCACATTACTGCCACATCTCTAACCTCACTTTCCTCTCCAAAACCCTTGAATGTACTGTTGCCTCTCAGATCCATCCCCGTCTCTCCCACAACTCCATTTGAATCTCTCCAGGTTTTTGCCCTTACCACAGCAGTGAAACAGCTCTAACCAAAGTCACAAATATCATTGTCTGTTACTGTGGTGCATTATCCATTTTCATTTTCCTCTACCTTTCTACAGCCTTTGACACAGTCAACTGCCCTATCCTTCTCCTAGTGCCTCTCCTCTATTTTCCAGTGCAATTATCCTCCTTTGGGTCTACTCTTGCCAAACCAATTGTAGCCAGAGCATCTCTAGCAATGGCTTCTGTTCCCACCCTGTACTGTCCTTTCAGGAGTCCCCCAAGGATCCATCTTTTGCTCTATCCTCTTTCTTATCTACATACTGCCCTTGGCGACATAGGAACATGGTAAGTTTTTTTTTCCAGCGGCAGATACAAGGTGAATCCAGAATCCATTCAAGGCGCAGAGTAACTGCTGAAGGGCTGGTGGCAGTTTTCTGGTGAAATGAGAACATTAGAACATACAAAATAGGAGCAGGAGTAGGCCATATGACCCCCCGAGTCTTCTCCGCCATTTAATAAGATCATGGCTGATCTTATAGCTCAACTCCACTTTTCCACCCGATCCCCATTTCCCTTGATTTCCCCTAGAGTCCAAAAATCTATCGATCTCAGTCTTGAATATACTCAACGACTAAGCATCCACAGTCCCCCGGGGTAGAGAATTCCAAAGATTCACCACCCTCTGAGTGAAGAAATTCCTCCTCATCTCAGTCCTAAATTGCCCACCCCAATCCTGAGAATATGCCCCCTAGTTCTAGAATCTCCAGCCATGGGAAACAGCCTCTCAGCATCTACCCTGTCAAGCCCTCTCAGAATGTTATATGTTTCAATGAGATCACCTCTCATTCTTCTAAACTCCAGAGAATATAGGCCCATTCTTCTAAATCTTTCCTCATAGAACAACCCTCTCATCCCAGGAATCAATCTAGTGAACCTTCACAACACCACCTCTAAGGCAAGTATATCCTTCCTTAGGTAAGGAGACCCAAACTGTACACAGTACTCCAGGTGTGGTCTCACCGAAGTCTTGTTCAATTGTAGCAAGACTTTCCCACTCTTGTACTCCAACCCCCTGCAATAAAGACCAACATCGAATTTGCCTTCCTAATTGCTTGCTGTACCTGCATTGTTCACTTTGTGTTTTGTGGACAAGGACACCCAAATCTTTCTCAACACCAACATTTAATACTTTCTCACCATTTAAAAAATATTCAGTTTTTCTATTCTTCCTACCAAAGTGAATAACGTCACATTTCCCCACATTATACTCCATCTGCCACCATCTTGCCCCTCACTTAACCTGTCTATATCCCTTTGCAGAGTCTTTGTTTTCTCCTCACAGCTTACTTTCCCACCTAGCTTTGTATTGTCAGCAAACTTGGATACATTACACTCTGTCCCTTCAACTAAATCATTAATATAGATTGTAAATAGCTGAGGCCCAAGCACTGATCCTTGCGGTATCCCACTAGTTACAGCTTGCCAACCTGAAAATGACCCATTTATTCCTACTCTCTGTTTTCTGTCCGTTAACCAACCCTCTATCCATGCTAACATATTACCCCCAACCCCATGAGCCCTTATCTTGTGTAACAATCTTTTATGTGGCATCTTATCGAATGCCTTTTGAAAATCCAAATATACAACATCCACTGGTTCCCCTTTATCTACCCTGCTAGTTACATCCTCAAATGATTATGATTTTTTGAGTGCCCTGTTACCATTTCCTTAATGGATTCCAGCATTTTCCCAACAAATGATGTCAGGCTAACTGGCCTGTAGTCCCCTGTTTTCTCTCTCCCTCCTTTCCTTAGGTAAGGAGACCAAAACTGTACACAGTACTCCAGATGTGGTCTACAGGGCTGGTACCAAAGCCTTGTACAATTGTAGCAAGACGTCCCCATTCTTGTACTCCAACCCCCTTACAATAAAGGCCAACATACCATTTAACATGAGAGCTGAGGAGCAAGGAGTAGACCGTGAGCCAGCAGAAGTTGATCCTGCAGACCTGGTCCCTGCCCATTTCTCTCTGTTTGAACCCCTCCAGTCTAACTTCCATTGTACAAAGACAGCCGTAGCCAAAGTAACAAATTATATCCTTTATGACTTTGAAAATGGTGCGTTATTCCTCCTCAACCTCTCCACTGTGTTTGATATGGTGGATCAAGCCCTCATCTCTTGTCCACCTCCCTTGGTCTGCCTTTCTGTGGTTCCATTCCTAGCTATCCAAATGCTGCCAGTGAATCTCCAGCAATGGCTTTTCTTTCTGCTGCCCTCTCAGCTCTGGTGTTCACCAATTATCTATTCTAGGCCCCCTTCTCTTCCTCATCTGCACGTTGCGCATCAGCAACATAATTTGCAGGCACTTGGTCAGTTTTTATATGCATGTTGATAACACCCAGCTCTACCTCAATCCCCTCTTTTGATGCTTCAACCACTTCTGTGCTGTCAGATTGCCTATCTGACATCAAGATGTGGAGATGCCGGTGATGGACTGGGGTTGACAATTGTAAACAATTTTACAACACCAAGTTATAGTCCAGCAATTTTATTTTAAATTCACAAGCTTTCGGAGGCTACCTCCTTCCTCAGGTGAACGATGCGGAAATGAAGTCCTCGAAATGAATTCGCATTTATAATTCACAGAACAATGCTGGTGATAACAGACAGTTTTTTCAACTGCCCGTTGCCAAGGCAATCAGTGTGCAGACAGACAGGTGTTACCTGCCAGGTCTCAGAATATACAAATCACCAAAAAAAACAACAAACAAAAAAAAACAGAGATAGAGAGGTAGAAACATAGAAAAGACAGCAACTGACCCGTTATATTAAAAACAGATAACATTTGTTCGCTGGTGGGGTAACGTGTAGCGTGACATGAACCCAAGATCCCGGTTGAGGCCGTCCTCATGGGTGCGGAACTTGGCTATCAATTTCTGCTCGACGATTTTGCGTTGTCGTGTGTCTCGAAGGCCGCCTTGGAGTACGCTTACCCGAAGGTCGGTGGCTGAATGTCCTTGACTGCTGAAGTGTTCCCCGACTGGGAGGGAACCCTCCTGTTTGGCGATTGTTGCGCGGTTCACCTGAGGAAGGAGGTAGCCTCCGAAAGCTTGTGAATTTAAAATAAAATTGCTGGACTATAACTTGGTGTTGTAAAATTGTTTACAATTGTCAACCCCAGTCCATCACCGGCATCTCCACATCATGACTACCATCGACACCACAAACTGCCGGCTCACAGTGGAAAGGATATCCAAGAAGATCGCGCATTTAGACACAGACATCAAGTTTTTACAGAGCTGCAAGAAAGCAGACAAGATCCCGAAAGGACTCCAGATCACGAACCCACTCAGGTCCACATACAACTCGGATTATGCTGAGAGACTCTGCCGCCGTACATCTCGCACACTCCGCAACCATCTCGTACACCAACTCTACAGCAGACGCCACAACCTTCAAACCAAGATAGAGTCCATACTCTCAACCTGTACTCAGGACACAGCAGACCAGCTACGTTATACCGCCAAACAGACGAGGCAACGGAACTACGCTGCCTACATGAAAACCAAGAGCAGGAAGCTTGAGAAACTCGGCATCACCACCAGCATCGACCAAGCTTCCCCTGGTACCACGGTTGCAACCACAGGGAAGTCTATCGTCAATTTGTCCGACCACACCCTTCAACCAGACGAAATCGAAGTTCTCAGCCGAGGGCTCAATTTCTGCCCCACTACCAAAATGGACCCCACGAGTCTCGCGGCAGACACAGAGGAATTCATCAGGAGAATGAGGCTCCGGGAATTCTACCACAAACCACAAAATTTCAGCAGCGAACCCAATGAGACAATTGACGATCCGGAACAGCAGACAGAGGGATCCGCGGTACAGCAACCGAAGAGGAAAGAGTCAAACTGGACTCCTCCAGAGGGTCACTGCCCTCAGCTGGACATGTATGCTCAAGCTGTCAGGAAATGCGTCAATGCCAGATTCATCAGCCGCACTCAGAAGACAGTCCAGAATGTCACCCGAGCACAACGCAACGCCATCAACGCTCTCAAGAACAACCGCAACATCGTCATCAAACCAGCGGACAAAGGAGGAGCCATAGTCATACAGAACAGAACGGACTATTGCAAAGAAGCATACCGACAACTGGACAACCAGGAACACTACAGACGGTTACCCGCAGACCCGACCAAAGAACACACCCACCAGCTCAACAAACTGATCAAGACCTTCGATCCAGACCTTCAAAGCATCCTACGCACTCTCATCCCACGTAATCCCCGCGTGGGAGACTTCTACTGCCTCCCAAAGATACACAAAGCCAACACACCTGGACGTCCTATCGTATCAGGCAACGGAACCCTGTGTGAGAACCTCTCTGGATACATCGAGGGCATCCTGAAACCCATCGTACAGGGAACCCCCAGCTTCTGTCGCGACACTACAGACTTCCTACAAAAACTCAGTACCCACGGACCAGTTGAACCAGGAACACTTCTCACCACGATGGACGTCTCGGCACTCTACACCAGTATCCCCCACGATGACGGCATCGCTGCGACAGCATCAATACTCAACACCAACAACAGCCAATCTCCGGACGCCATCCTACAACTCATCCGCTTCATCCTGGATCACAATGTCTTCACCTTCGATAACCAGTTCTTTACCCAAACACACGGAACAGCCATGGGGACCAAATTCGCACCCCAATACGCCAACATTTTCATGCACAAGTTCGAGCAGGACTTCTTCACTGCACAAGACCTCCAACCAACACTATACACCAGATACATCGACGACATTTTCTTTCTATGGACCCACGGCGAGGAATCACTGAAGAGACTACACGATAACATCAACAAGTTCCATCCCACCATCAAGCTCACCATGGACTACTCCTCAGAATCAGTTTCTTTCTTGGACACACGAATTTCCATCAAAGACGGGCACCTCAGCACCTCACTCTACCGCAAGCCCACGGACAACCTCACGATGCTCCACTTTTCCAGCTTCCACCCTAACCACGTCAAAGAGGCCATCCCCTATGGACAGGCCCTGCGAATACACAGGGTCTGCTCAGACGAGGAGGAACGCGATGGACACCTACAGACGCTGAAAGACGCCCTAGTAAGAACGGGATATGACGCTCGACTCATCGATCGACAGTTCCGACGGGCCACAGCAAAAAATCGCATAGACCTCCTCAGGAGACTAACACGGGACGCAACCAACAGAGTACCCTTTGTCGTCCAGTACTTCCCCGGAGCGGAGAAACTACGCCATGTTCTCCGCAGCCTTCAACATGTCATCAATGACGACGAACACCTCGCTATGGCCATCCCCACACCTCCACTACTCGCCTTTAAACAGCCACCCAACCTCAAACAGACCATCGTTCGCAGCAAATTACCCAGCTTTCAAGAGAACAGCGTACACGACACCACACAACCCTGCCGCGGTAACCTCTGCAAGACATGCCAGATCATCGACACAGATACCACCATCACACGAGAGGACACCACCCACCAGGTGCATGGTTCATACTCCTGTGACTCGGCCAACGTTGTCTACCTCATACGTTGCAGGAAAGGATGCCCCGGAGCATGGTACATTGGCGAGACCATGCAGACACTGCGACAACGGATGAACGGACACCGCGCAACAATCGCCAAACAGGAGGGTTCCCTCCCAGTCGGGGAACACTTCAGCAGTCAAGGACATTCAGCCACCGACCTTCGGGTAAGCGTACTCCAAGGCGGCCTTCGAGACACACGACAACGCAAAATCGTCGAGCAGAAATTGATAGCCAAGTTCCGCACCCATGAGGACGGCCTCAACCGGGATCTTGGGTTCATGTCACGCTACACGTTACCCCACCAGCGAACAAATGTTATCTGTTTTTAATATAACGGGTCAGTTGCTGTCTTTTCTATGTTTCTACCTCTCTATCTCTGTTTTTTTTTTTTTTGTTTGTTGTTTTTTTTGGTGATTTGTATATTCTGAGACCTGGCAGGTAACACCTGTCTGTCTGCACACTGATTGCCTTGGCAACGGGCAGTTGAAAAAACTGTCTGTTATCACCAGCATTGTTCTGTGAATTATAAATGCGAATTCATTTCGAGGACTTCATTTCCGCATCGTTCACCTGAGGAAGGAGGTAGCCTCCGAAAGCTTGTGAATTTAAAATAAAATTGCTGGACTATAACTTGGTGTTGTAAAATTGTTTACAATTATCTGACATCAAGTCATGGAAAAGTCACAACCTCCTACACTTAACCATTGGGAAGACCAAAGCCATCATTTTAAGCCCCCACTACAAAATCTACACCCTTGTCACCGACACCATCCCTGTCGCTTAAGGTGAACCTGTCAGTGTAAAACCTTGGTGTTCTGCTTAATCCAGTGGTTAGGATGTGGAGTTTGAATCTATCAATCACTGCAACATCGCCCACCTTAGTCCCTCTGCTATTGAAACCCATATGCATGCTTTTGTCACCTCTAGATTCTTACTCCAGTACCCTCCTTGCTGGTCTCCCATCTATGAACTTCAACTTCTTCAAAATCCTTATCCTGCCCTCTATTAAGTTCCACTCACCCATTATCCCCATCCTCACTGACCTATATTGGCTCGCTGTTCACCAGTGTATTAAATTTTAACATCTTCAAATCACTCCAAGGCTTTGACTGCTCCCTCCCAATCTCTGCAACCTCCAGCAGCTTTGTATATCCCCTCCTGCACTTTTCAGTCCTCTGACTGGGTCCTGGGTCCTTTTGTGCACCCCCACCCTTTCATGTCACTATTGATGGTAGAGCCTTCAGCTTCCTCAGCCCTGCTCTCGAACTCCCTCGCAAAACAGCTTTTCTCCCCTCTATTTTCCCCCACCTTTTTAAAAACCTGATCAAAACCCAATTTTTCAGTCACCCCTCTAATATCTTCCTCCATTGATAGGTTTATCAATTTCCATTTGTAAAGCACCTTTTTTTACATTAACAGTGCTAATTAAATGCAAGTTATTACAACCCTAACATTATGGACTCCACCTGCAAGATGGCATTACTGAATGTAACACTGCTACCTATCCGTTTTAATATTAATTTAGAATTACTTTTCTTTAAACCCTATCAATACCATTCTGTGCTTCGAATTATATCAGATCTTGCAGAAATTGGGTTTGTGCCTCAAATTGTACAGGACCCCATGAAATACAGTCCTTTCTACCTATTCCAGATGCTACCTGTCAAGGTCCCAGTCCAACAGTTCCAAGACTTGGACAGACTCTGGGCAGAAAGATGTCTCAATTGTCTCCAGCTCTCAAAACAAGAAGGGTAACTCCACTTCCCAAACATTACTGAGCGCAGCCTACAGCCAAAAGAATCATAGTCTAACCTTGCCTCCCTATAAAAGCTATGGCTAGGAATGCAGATTTAGACTCTTTAATAACCCTTGAACAATCTACCCATTATATTTAGAAAAAGGCTGACTGATCCAGAAGTATCCCCACATTGTAGTGACCTGCACGTTTCTCCAAATGTATCAGCCCTCTCAAAATTAGGAACCGTGGGAAGTTCTGAGGACCATGTAGCGTCAAAGCCTGAGGTGAGAAAGGGATAATTAGACTCAGCCAACTACTCCACAAGGGCCAGCTTATATAATTTCTCCAGTTAAATGACAAATCCCAGCTCATTCATCACAATTTTGAGATTAGGCAGTACCTTCATAACCTATCACTAGAGTAGACTCTAGCACAATTGCCAGGACTCTTCCAGATCCCCTTCCACCAGATACCTTCATTCTGTACATCACAATCACCTCCATGACAAAATAACACAAAATCTGAAGTCAGTTGGGGCTGTGGGAATGAACTTTAAGCTGAGCAAGAAATGGCACAAGGTGTTGTGATTAAACCATCCATGTCACCATCTGCAGCAAAATCCACAAAAGCCAACTCAAGTTCATGCATCCCATACCTCAAGCAAACTGCAAATATTTACCATTCCATATTGGATAATCACTAAAGAGACGATGTGCTGATGGCTACACTCCTACACATATTCTGGTCAGCCCCCTCACATTCAGCCTTTCCAGATGGTGGTCCAGGAGACCACAGGGACCATGACTAGCCTCTCCATTTCACTCACAGGTGAGCAAGGGCATCCTTCAAAGTGTGAGCTCGCACAGTTCTTAACCATGAGGTGCAATCATTTGCATATCTCTTTCCTGACCATGGAAAGTGTAGATCTCCACAAACCAACTGTGGCTGAACATCTATAGGAGATGTAACAGTCTAAATGAATGTTCAGCCTCGGCTTCATAGTAGAGATGTTCTTAGAAGCTCACTTAGCACAATTCCCATCCTCCCAAAAAATAGCCAAAACCACAATCCATAAGCAGGTAGCTCATGACAACAAGTCAAGATGACAACCTGTAGGAAGGGTACCCCTGCTTCTCAACATGACTGACTGAACCCGAGCAACCAAGGACAAGCTAATTAATCAACCCTTAAACCATCCTTGTTCCCATCACAACTATGCTAAGAAACCTTTTATATTAGTATGCATCTCCCACAAGCACAGCACAACCAAAATGTACAATGGCGTCATAAAATGTGAAAGCAAATTTGAAACTACATGAAGTGCTTTTAGATGGCGAATTACAAAGAAATTCACTTCATGTGATCTGCAGTACTCTATTTTCAATGAAAGTATGTTCTTACTGTATTATGGAATGATGGCCTATTAATAACGTGAAAGTTAATGATCTTCTCTCATTTTAGCACATATGCTGTATACAATACACACAACATTCGATGACATTGAGAATAAGTTGGTTGCAGATCTGGGGTGTGGATGTGGAGTTCTAAGTATCGGAGCAGCTATGCTAGATGCAGGGTATGTGGATTGCAAAATGCAGTAATGAAACATATATATTTTTATTCTAGTAAAATAAAAACTTCTAATCATGTACACAACTTCACACATTTTGCTTAAAAACCTGCTGTAATGTTGGAGTCGTGACCATATTCATTATGCATCCTGTTTTAGTTCACTGATTATTTGTATCTGAATGTGAAGTAATTCCAATTTTCAACTATGGAAACACTGTGATACATTTTCTGGAGGGTTTAACTTCTCACTTCTAGTTAAATGACCTTCCCTTGCCAGTGATAATATGGGCCCTGATCCATTCTTTCTGGAGTTTAATTGCTATTACTCTGGCCTGGATTTAAAAGAACTTGCACTTATTTATAAAGCATCTTAACACATCTTCACACTGTCCCAAAGAGCTTCGCAGCCAATGACTTCTTTCAGGTGCAGTCACTGATGTAGGTAAATGCAGTAGCCAATTGGTACACAGCAACGTTCCATAAACAACAAGTGAAATGAAATGAACGGCCAGTTTTTTGGGTGATATTGTTTGAGGGAGGAATGTTGGCCAGGACATCAGGAGAACTCCCAACTTTTCAGGTGCCACGGGATCTTGAACAGATAGATAGGGCCTCAATTTAACATTTAATCTGAAAGATGCCACTTCTGACAATACAGCACTCCATTAGTACTGCACCAAAGTGTGAATACAGATTGTGTGCTCAAGTACTTCTGCCAAAGAGGTAAGAATGCTACCAAATGAGCTAAACTTGATTCCCCGCCCCCCCCAATAAAGACTTAATAGTATCCATGGACAGTTCATAGGAGGCCACATATTCCTTGGATAATAAGTCTAAATGGGGTAGAAGAGCAGAGGGATCTGGGGGGGTTCAGATACACAAATCACTAAAAGTAGCGACGCAGGTGAATAAGGCCATAAAAAAGCAAATCAAGCATTGGGATTCATTTCTAGAGGGATAGAATTAAAAAGCAGAGTAGCTATGTTAAATTTGTATGGAACCTTGCTAGACCACAATTGGGAGTACTGTGAACAGTTCTGGTCTCCATATTATAAGAAGGATATAAAGGCACTGGAGAAGGTGCAAAAAAAATTTACTAGAATGATACCAGAACTGAGGAGGTTATACCTATCAGGAAAGATTGAATAGGCTGGGGTTCTTTTCTCTAGAAAAGAGAATATAGAGGTTTTTAAGATTTAAGATTATGAAAGGGTTTGATAGGGTAGACATTGAGAAGATGTTTCCACTTGTGGGGGAGACCAGAACTAGGGGCACTAAATATAAGATAGCTACTAATAAATCCAATAGGGATTTCAGGAGAAACTTCTTTACCCACAGAGTGGTTAGAATGTGGAACTCACTACCACAAGGAGTAGTTGAGGCGACAAGCATAGATGCATTTAAGGGGAAGCTAGATAAACACCTGAGGGTGAAAGGAATAGAAGGATATGCTGATAGGGTTAGATGAAGTAGGGAGGGTGGAGGCTCATATGGAGCATAAACACGGGCATGTACCTATTTCGCCAAATGGCCTGTTTCTGTGCTGCACATTCTATGTAGTCTACCTGGGGATGGTTATTTAAGATTTTAGCTCACACATACGTTGTAAATAAATTCTTACAGTAATAATGCTACTCCAAAGACAGGAGCAGTTTTATAAAACATTTAATATTTAAACACGTTGCTCATATTTTCTTGGTTTACTTTATTTCTGATTACTTCATCTCCAGTGGCCTGTGCTTGTTTCACATTCTATTTGCTCTACCTCTGTTTACCTTCTCCTCTACAATCAATTATTTATATTACTCTGAATCTCTATTGGAGATGGGATGGGCAGAGAAAACACTAGCTTTAGTTTGTCTCGGTGGAGAGGGCGAGGGAAAGAGGATAGGTCTGGATGTACCTTCCAGCCAATAGTTTTAGCTTTTGACATGTTAAGCAGCATCAGACAAGCAATCTCAAGGAGTTTGTTTCTGTGGGTTTAGTACTCCAAATACCTGGTGTTTAGAGTTAATGTAATATATATATCTGCAAAACTTTAAAAGGTTGGTGTCTGCTTCAAAGCACACTTGCATAGATCACCAGGAGAAGCCATTCTGGTGTTAATTATACTTTTGGTAATTAGTATAGTTTAAAACTGTGCAGACAAACCCAAGTATAACGAAGAAAACAACCTTGAAGGATAGGTTTAAGCCGCTATACAAAGTACCTAACCACAGCAACTAAGGATCAGCACAGAAGAAAAATTCCTCTCTAATTGGGTTGTTTTCATCTTTTGCAGATTATGTGTGGGATTTGATATAGATGAAGATGCGCTTGACATATTTAACAGAAACGCAGAGGAATTTGAATTGGCCAATGTCGATATGGTTCAGTGTGATATCTGTTCTTTAATGACTGGCAAATTATCAAAGAAATTTGACACTATAATAATGAATCCACCATTTGGAACAAAGCACAATAAAGGTAGATTGAATGTTTGACTTTGTGTTGTGTACTTTCGAAATTTGTTTAAGCGGAAAGATTGAACGTATTTTCTCCATAATTTTAATAATTTACAGTTGAAAGTATATTCCAGCAGAAGTTTTAAATAGCTGTACTGCAGGAGCAGTGTTGGCCCCTTAAAAACTGAAAGTGGGGATATTGTCATTGACAATGGGGAAATGGCGGACATGTTGAACAATTACTTTGCGTCAGTATTTACAGTCGAAAAAGAGGATAGCATGCCGGAAATCCCAAGAAAACTAATATTGAATCGGGGACACGGACTCGATAAAATTAACATAAGTAAAGCAACAGGAATGAAGAAAATAATAGCACTAAAGAGTGACAAATCTCCAGGACCAGATGGTTTCCATCCCAGGGTTTTAAAGGAAGTAGGTGAGCACATTGCGGATGCCCTAATTATAATCTTTCGAAGTTCTTTAGATTCAGGAACTGTCCCTCTAGATTGGAAAATTGCACATGTCACTCCGCTTTTTAAGAAAGGAGAGGGAAACCAGGGAATTATAGACCAGTTAGCCTAACATCTGTTGTGGGGAAAATGCTGGAGTCTATAATTAAGGATAGGGTAACTGAACACCTCGGGAATTTTCAGTCAGTATAGACAAATGTGAGGACATCCACTTTGGATCAAAAAAGGACAGAACAGGGTACTTTCTAAATGGTAAAAAGTTAAAAACAGCGGATGTCCAAAGGGACTTAGGGGTTCGAGTACATAGATCATTGAAGTGTCATGAACAGGTGCAGAAAACAAGAAGGCTAATGGAAGCTGGCCTTTATATCTAGAGGACTAGAGTACAAGGGGGCAGAAGTTATGCTGCAGCTATACAAAACCCTGGTTAGACCACACCTGGAGTACTGTGAGCAGTTCTGGGCACCGCACCTTCGGAAGGACATATTGGCCTTGGAGGGAGTGCAGCGTAGGTTTACTAGAATGATACCCGGACTTCAAGAGTTAAGTTACGAGGAGAGATTACACAAATTGGGGTTGTATTCTCTGGAGTTTTGAAGGTTCAGGGGTGATCTGATCGAACTTTATAAGATATTAAGGGGAACAGATAGGGTGGATAGAGAGAAACTATTTCCGCTGGTTGGGGATTTTAGGAATAGGGGGCACAGTCTAAAAATTAGAGCCAGACCTTTCAGGAGCGAGATTAGAAAACATTTCTACACACAAAGGGTGGTAGAAGTTTGGAACTTTCTTCCGCAGACGGCAATTGATACTAGCTCTTCCGCAGACGGCAATTGATACTAGCTCAATTGCTAAATTTAAATCTGAGATAGATAGCTTTTTGGCAACCAAAGGTATTAAGGGAAATGGGCCAAAGGCAGGTATATGGAGTTAGATCACAGATCAGCCATGATCTTATCAAATGGCGGAGCAGGCACGAGGGGCTGAATGGCCTACTCCTGTTCCCACGTTCCTATACATTCCTTAAGCTATATACAGTTGCATCTAGCCGTAGCATTAGATTTTCAGGCACCTCTCAGGCCGTACTTTAGTATACATTTACAAACCAATGTAATCAATACTTATTTCATAGTGCATGATATCCTTAATTTACATAAATTGTGCAACCAGATGTCAATGCCTCCCTCATGTTTCACACAGTCATGTTTAGCTAATAGATAATACATGATAAACTGAAAGAGAAGTGGCAGGAAGTAGTTCTGAAAATAAATCCCAAACATAAGTCACAAATAAACTTCAATTATGCCTAATATACAGCAGCAGCTTAAGCCGGAGACCTGGTAGCATCGTAAATTTGCACTGTCCTTTTACCTCCAGGACCTGGATTTAAATCCACCCAAGACTGATAAAATGAAAATACCTCTGCAACATGCAAGAGTCCTATGTAAAATGAGTTTGGATAGTGGAATACTGTATACAAAGAGGGAGCAGTATAATTTTAATAAAATTTAAAAGGCAGATTAATACATTTTGACCATTGCATTTTTGAGACATGGTGTCCAAACTTTCTTAATAAGCATCTTAGTTGTAATTGTCTGTGATCTGTGTCACCTCATATACACTGTAGAAGTCTCACTGACCAAATTACTATTAAATTAAAAACTAATTTGTGTCAAGAACTTGCATTTATATAGTGCCTTTCATGATCTCAGGTTGCCGTAAAGCACTTTACACTTCAAAAGTACTTCATTGTCTGTAGTCACTTATAATGTAGGTATCGCAGCAGCCAATTTGCACACAGCAAGGTCCCACAAACAGCAATATTTTTTATTCGTGATGTTGGTTAAGGGATATATATTGGCCAGGACCAGAACTCCCCCGCTCTTCTTTGAACAGTGCCTTTGTACCTTTTATGCCCACCTGAGAGGGCACAGGGGGGCCTCGATTTAACACACCTCCAATAATTCAGCACTCCCTCAGTACTGCACTGTCAGCTGAGTGTACTTAAGTTTAGCTAAAGGAAATCCCTTCTGCATTTAACAATGAAAAATTACTAACAAAACTGAACAAATGCTATCTTTCAGACGAAAAGTTAAATTGAGGCCCCATCTTCCCCCTTGGGTAAATGTAACAGATCCCATGGCACTATTTAAAGTAGTTCTCCCACTGTCCAGGCCATCATTTATCCCTTAATCAACACCCTCAAGAACAAATTAGCTGGTCACATCTCATTGCTGTTTATGGGACCTTGCTGTGCACAATTGACAGCCAGGTTTGCCTACATAACATGGAATACTCTAAAAGTAATTAATTGATTGTGAAGTGTTTTGGGATGTCCTGAGGATGTGAAAGATGCTTTATGAATGCAAGTTCTTTCTCATCTGAACAAACCGTTGTATTATAGGAACCTAGAGTGTGCTAGCTATTTGACTTTGGGGGTATCAAACCTAATCCTCTTCTCACCCAACATCCACACATCCAGTGGGTACGCAAGGGCCTGAAATCCAATTGCAATGCTGCTACTTCCATCTAGCTGACCACTAACTCAGATCAGGTATCAAACCTAGGACTTTCCTGGATTGCATCTATTAATTCCCTTTACCAGTTGAGTTCTTGAGGGAGCTGGATACTGGATTTTGTGAAAGATGTGTAATTTTATTAAACTGTAAAATAAGTTCCATACCAATATAATTTAGACAAGTGAAATAAAACACCATCTACATAAGAACGTAAACAGGAGCAGGAGTAGGCCATACGGCCCCTCAAGCCTGCTCTGCTATTCAATCAGATCATGGCTGATCTTTGACCTCAACTCCACTTTCCTGTCCGATCCCCATATCCCTTGATTCCCCTAGCGTCCAAAAATCTATCCAGCTCAGCCTTGAATATATTCAGTGACTCAGCAGCCACAGCCCTCTGGGGTAGAGAATTCCAAAGATTCACAACCCTCTGCGTGAAGAAATTCCTCCTCATCTCAGTCTTGAATGGCCGACCCCTTATCCTGCGACTATGCCCCCTAGTTCTAGACTCTAGCCAGGGGAAACAATTTCTCAGCATCTGCCCTGTCAAGCCCCCTAATAATCTTATGTTTCAATGAGATCACCTCTCATTCTTCTAAACTCCAGAGAATAGGCCCATTCAATGCAACCTCACCTCATAGGACAGCCCTCTCATCCCAGGAATTAATCTAGTGAACCTTTGTTGCACCACCTCCAAGGCAAGTATATCCTTCCTTAGATAAGGAGACCAAAACTGTACGCAGTATTCCAGGTGAGGTCTCACTAAAGCCCTGTACAATTGTAGTAAGACTTCCTTGCTACATCTGATCTCATTAGAGCTCTAACCAAATAAATGTAGCTAAAATCTCACTGTATAAAGTTCTCTATTTTAGAACCAATGTAATTGTATGTTTTCCTCAAAAGGTATGGACATGAAATTCCTCAAAACTGCTTTAGATATGGCCAGAACAGCTGTGTATTCCCTCCACAAAACATCAACTAGAGATGTAAGTGAATTTACTTGTGTGTTTTTCTGCAGCCAAAAGATCTACTTTGCAGATGAGTTTCAGATTGATCATTTGTATAGAAGGAAACATTGTTCAAATATTTTTAGACCGATTACTGGATGCAGCACAATTTAGTGTTTACATTAGCTGCTCTTAATTTAAAAGTACCCACTTTCCCACCTCTTAAGACAGGAAAGCACCAATGATCTCAATTTAAGCTGCATTTACCCCCCGTATATTTATTGCCAGGGAAGTGTTGGTTTATGGGGAGACTTCACCAAGCTTGAGTATCATTTAGTTCAGTTGTTTCCAAGTTCACTTGCCCAAATACATTTGCTTTCCCCTTTTTATTACCTCACTGTGTTTTGTGTGAGCTCATCTGATTATTCCTTCCAAGGCAGAATCAATGCAAAGTTAGTCATCTTCAACTGAAAGTCACCCCATGTGCATTTTCCTGCATGGTGAATGTCAGTAGTGAGCTATTGAAAGGAGAAATGTTGGCTATTTTCTCTTCCCACCCCCCAAATTAGATGTGTATTACCATTGCCCAGCTGAGAGCACAAAACTAAGCATAGATTAATGACAGTGAGACTTTGCTGATTTGCATGAATTGGCACATTCGATGGTGTATTTACCCATAAAATGCACCAGGGAAACCTCATTACATAAATGTATGTTTTTAAAAAAAATGGTTCATTACTGCAGTTTTACAGCAGATAATTTTCTCCTTCACAATGTCCCTGTGCAATGTACAAGAGGAAGAATTCCCACTTGTCATTGCTATCTGGAACTCTTATTGGAAAGCACACAATCATCCAATATTGTGATACCAAACCAGTAGAATGTGGTGGGTAATAGACTGACTAACTCAAAACATGAATAACAGCCACCACATACTGAGCTGTACCCCAGTATAAAATCAGCACCTTCAGCTTAAATATAGACAAGTATAATAGCAATTACTGCTAATTCACAATAAAAAGGCAGTGAAGTTTTTTGTTCAAAAAAAGGCAATGCTTAGTTTCAAATGTGCTTTCATCTCCTTTGTAGCATATTCAGAAGAAGGCTGACGAATGGAAGGTAAAGATGGAAGTAATTGCTGGTAAGAGATACTAATATACACAAGGTAAAATTTCACTTTGCAAGGTCAATAAATAGCTCCTACACCAATTTAAAGCCAGTTTATTGCAAAAAGACAAGGAACAGGGTGGTTGTGCTACACTTTACAAAATACTTAGTCGAACACGAGTCTAGCAATATCCTAACAAGATTTGATTAGATTCAATCTATATTTATTGGGACATAAAGAAAAGATCAGCTTTATAAATCCTCTAGCCTAGTTGCGTAAATCTATATTTCAATTGTACTCATCCCTTTCAATTCAATTTCACCTCTAGCTAGAAGGAATGCAGTGTAAACCTGATGTACAAAGATACCATAACCCAAAAGGTCAGGCACCAAGAATGTGGATTTCCAAATTAAGTTTTCTTTTCTTTTCTAAACAGAGCTCAGATATGACTTACCAGCATCATACAAATTCCATAAGAGGAAATCAGTAAGTCAGTCCACATTCCTATGTACATGTTAAATGAATTGTTAGCCATTGATAAAAAAAAATCCCATCTACTTGAGTCTCTATTGTAATGTAAAAAAGTTAGAGCCATAACATGGGAGTCACTGAAACAAGGTGGCTTTTTGAGCTAGTCATTGCTGTAGTCCACTCATCACTTCATGTCCTGTACAAGGAGATAGCAGAGTGTTCTTCAGCACTCAAAGCCAAGCTTAAGAGTTGGCATAATTTTTGTACGTTTATTATAGAACAAAGCCCACTAGAAACTAACTTGTGACTTACCAACTTTGTTTCAAGAGTAATTTTCAATCTGGTCTCAACCACACCTGGCTCAGATCCAGGTGGTGAGTTGTCACTCAATTATAGAACCAAATTACAGCACAAGAGCATGCCACTTGGTCTAGGACACCTGCACTAGCTCTTGAACAGCAGCGATTTAATCTAACCACATGTGGCAAGCCACTGTTTAATTCCTTATCAGCTCTATCTGTGGGAGGTATAGATTCCAAAAAGTAGATTTATACAGCATTTGTGTAAGTTACTATTATTGTCTATTTCTTTACTGTACATCACTTATAGACAAATTTATGCAAGAGCAGTATCAAACCCTTTATAGTTTGAAGAGTTGTGATGTTTTATTAAAGAATTTAAGACTATTTACAGTGGTAGTATTTTTATGAAGACTCTAAAATTAATCTATCAAACCACAAGGTACAGGCATTTTATATTTAATCAGTTAAGTCTTGTGTACTTAATCTGCACAAGGAAATTAATACACTGCAAATACACCAAAGTAACAAGTCAATGTTTTAACAGAAGTAAAATGTTTTATTTTAAAAAAAACAAACTTTAGACAAGCATGCATTTAAGGCAATTTCAAATATACAGCAGTTCATACTTGTTTTTTTAAATTCTAGATTGACATTGAAGTGGACTTCATACGGTTCTCGTTTAAATAAATTCCATCCCTCGGAAGATGTTCAATGGAGGCAATGTTGAGATACCACCAGAATTAAATGTAGTTAAAACTGAGGTCCATGTGGTCATTTTGTTCTGTTTGCAGGCCACAAATTGAATCTCACTGATCACCAGATTGACCTATTTTCAGTTGTTTCGCTGCAGGCTCATCTACAGATCCAGTTTCTTCAAGGGTTCGCTTCTTTGGACTTGTAGCAGCTACATCAGATCATGCAGGGTGGTTAAAACAAGTTTAAAACTTAGATGCTGAAAATCTTTATCAAGTATTCAAAGCGAGTAGAATCTCAATTTTATTGCAGGAAAATCTCCCAGGTCTATGTATTGCCAGAGGCGCAGCCATAGTGCATCTGCAATCTCATTTCAAGTGTGGTGAAATCAGTGGGTATATTGAAACCTGTTCATTGTTATTTCTGCACACAAGCTCTTCAGCTAAATGTGCAATTCTCAGTGTCTCTGCTTTAACATGCTCCAGTATCATATGGGACTCCTCATAGGGACCATTAAAAGGCACTTGAGGAGAGGAGACAATTGGCAAAATATTTTTTGTAACTCCACAGCAAATTTAAGGGTCTGAAGTAAAAATGTGTAATGCACAAGTTATGAGGGCAGGTGGTTGACTCTTGGAAACAGCCCGATTTCTCACGGCCATAATAACCAGTTAACTTTATATAAATTTAATCTTATCGGGCTATCCTGGTTAAGCATCTCCAAATACACACAATTAAATTGTCAAGATAGCATGCGTCAATTCTACAGCTAACAGAAATTCTTCATTTGCACAAAGTAACAGAGTTAAAGGCAAGAATAGAATTTGGTATTAAAATGAATGGATTTGTTGCAGTAACACAATCAGGTTATCCCTCCAAACAGTTTGGGCATGAAGAAATTTCCCACATCCCAACTGAATATTTCCAATTTTTGGTTTAATAGACATTGGCAATCTTAAGTTTTCCAACTTACTAGTTTCTTCAGTTTCCTCTGTTCCCTCACCACCATCTTCATCTTCACTCTCAAATGTTGTTTTCTTGCCTTGGAACTGCACCCTTTGTTGTCCCCAACCTCCCTTACCACCTCTTCCTCTACCTCTACCCTTTCGAGCTGTAAGTAAAAGAGACAAGTTTTTTAAAAAGTGTTCAGAAAATGAGCCAGCTGTCAATCAAGTGTCACTACTACTACAGCTTTACCTTTGACCCTTCGTTTGTTTAGAGACTCCTGCTGGTCTTCTATTATCTTCTTCAAAACTGTTTTCTCCTCTTCACCTTCCACCATTTCCCAAGTCACATCTTTATCTCGCAATTGCAATTTTCCACCATGGGCTTCTTTTGCTTTTTCAAGTGCTTCCTTTGCATTTGTTTTAAAAAGGATATTTCCCTATAAAAATCACACAATGAATCCTTACAGTATGAAAGTAAGATGACCAAAGGAATCAATTTTTAAAAGTTTAACAGTTGTATTCACCTCTTTAGCACCCCTTATAAAATCTATCCATTGTATTTCACCATGGCTGGAGAAAATTTCATGAATATCTTCCCTGCATGTCTGATCAGTAAGGTCACCAGCAAACTTCAGCAAGCATCCAGTTTTTTCCTCCAAGGGTTTCTTAATAAAAAAAAGATAAAGTTTAAAAAAGATTTCCCATGCCTTCTATCTCACCTCGAGTGCTACGTCCAAAACCCACTCCCCATACCTCAGATCAGAAGATACAACTTGGTAACCACTAATGCAGAGAACCTCTGCTTCAGTCACTCCATTCTAAGAGGGGTATCGCTCAAAGTCTGGAGTGTGATGAACATTATAGTGCCACACAAGAGACTTGTTGCAAATGGTAAGGTCCATGGTACTCAAGATAAAGTGGTAGCATGGATGGAGGGATAAAGGATATAAAGAGTGGGAGTAAATTAATGATTCTTGCATTGGCATGCATCATGGATTAGTATGAGGACCTCTTGTTCGCCATATCCATAAACCGATTTGGGCACCAGAATATTGAGACTATCAAAACTTCCTAATGCCAATCTAGAGGCATGGCAAACTAAGAAAAGGTGCAGTATTGATTTTCTAAAGTGACATTAGGGATTTGATATAGTCATGATTAGAGATTTCAAAGCAGGCTATATTCACTACTGCAGCAGTTAAGTAGTGAATGAATAGAAGTGTTAAAAATCATGAAATGATACACAAGGGAAAATAGTGAGCTTTACCTCATTGACCAGTGAGTTGGCAACAAGGGGCATTAAATTTAAGATCAGCATTGAAAACAAAAAAGGGAGCAGTTGAAGTTTTTACAACAAAATATTGCAAGTTGGGCTTCAGTATAACATTTAAACAAAGACAAATATTAAAGGATATGACAAAGAGCAAGAAAATTAGAGTAGAGGTCAAGGGGCCAAAATGGCCTCTCTGCTTGAATGTCTAGGGTATTATGTATCCAATTGAATAAACAGATTTTTGATTTAAGTCACCATAAACCAGATGCTCCTAATCCTGGTAATGTTGATGAGGTGGTCAGATAGTTAGCCCCCCTACAACGTGCACGAGCAAGATCCTGCAGCAAATGTTCGCGTAACGTTACCAATAAAATTGAATCTCTAGTATCCAAAAAGGTACGATTCCTACCATTTAGTAGGAAATGGGAATCTAAAATCAACCTCACTATATAGCTAAACTATACAAATTCCTGGAGGCTCCCTGTACCTAATGATCTACATCAATTGATGTCTGGGCCACAGATTTGGCAATTAAGTAACTGCATTAAAGTAGCAATGCTCACCAAGCCACTTCCAAAGCAAAAGACCGCTGTACACTTTTCTGACAACCTACTTCATAGCCAATGAGGATCCAATAGAGAAACACTAGTGCTCGTCTTGGGCAGCATTAACAATTGCCCTTTTATGGGGAAACCCTACTGGAAAGAGTACAGAAGTGCAGTTTCATACTAGCCTTAAAAAGCACTTTAATATAAATAAACATTGCTTTCTCCTCACCTCCTTAAGGCATTAACTCTGTTGGGGTACAGGCACCCCCTCAGTGACAATTATTCAAATACAACACTGGACAGCAAGTATTGGCTGATTACCCAACCACAGCTGAACTCAATCTGATCTTCATTGGACAAGAGGATGGGAACCATGGCAGATTTTCTCCTCCCAAACCCAGGATGCAGAGTGCAATTGTTGCACCCCTACCACTCCTCTGACTGAAATCAGCTAGATCTATATGGCTTTGCTATTCATTGTATAAATTTGCTGAGTCAATGGGGAAGCAGCCACCCTAGGGGAAAAAAAAAAATTATATGAAGTTTATCAGCTGTGACTTTATTGAACTGTTTTTAACCCACTCACAATGATTGTTAGAAGTAGTCAACAGCATACAACATCAGGACAGTTTCACAGTAGAACAAATTTATTAGCAATTGAGAGATAGCAAATTTTGTTCCAAACATCCTTTTTCTAAAGTTCTTTAGGAAATACCAGCTGAATGCATTTGCATCCATTAGTTCTTAATCTAAAGAAAACTTACCACATCATGCACTTCAAGATCCTGTAGCTGTTCTTTCTCACTAGAAAAGGAAAGAATAAATTAAGACACAAACAAAACAGACACTGGTTTCAACTGAGGTGGTTTGCATAATTCAGATCCTTCTCATGGCAGATCTAGCAATGAACTGGTCTTTTCTGAATCACCCAATCTTTTAGACAGCGAGAGATGTTTGGGCCTAACTTTTTTTTGGGGTGGGGAGCAGTAGTCGTCAGAGCATTCAACAGAGAAATAGCAAATTCCAAACTCAGATTTCTCCACCTTTGAAGTTAAAAACCCATACATATTAAAGCTAGAGTAACATTACTCACATTGGCCATACCCATTAGAGTGCTCAAACTGGGTGCACTGGAAGCCAATATCTTTTGTCTCCCATCAGCTTTCCTCCCCAAAAGCACTCAGTTCAAGATGTAGCCACCAGCCTTACAAAACAAAGCCATTTTGGAACATTTGACTCAAAATTTAATTTCAACCCAGCCTCAACCATTTATGCTACCCAAGTTTCACAGCCACACGAAGGCTCAAAACTGCTGAATGCAGTATTGCTCTCTTCTCTTTATTCCCCCCCCCCCACTCACCTCCCCCCCCCAAAAAAAAACAGTAGGACATTTATAATTACAATGATGTACTCAACTAAGCAAAATGCAAAAATAGTATACAATAAGACTAAGTGAATTAGTCACTAAAATTTGTATTCACTTACTAGTTTTTGCTTTTTGTTGCTTTATGCTGCTTCTTTTCTTCAGCTTTCTTTATAAAATAAGCTTCTCTTCAAGAGGAAAAACTGAACATAAGAACTGGTTCTTAAGTGCATTGACATGTTAAGCAATTCTGATCTCTCAGCATATCCCATTAAGTTTGAAGGTACACCTATTTGAAAAGGTGGCTACAAACTTCTATTCCTATGGGATTTTTACACAGTGGATAGTCATTTATTAGATGGAGCACTCTTAACAGAGGCTTTAACAATACAATGCCTGACAGAGTCTGTAAATTTGTAGCTACAAAAATGCATTAAGCATTTGCTAACACCCTATAAAGACTGCAAATTCAGCTAAGCCAGATCACAGAACAATACTTGAGTAGGTCTTGTTGCCACATCTTCAGATAAAATGGAGACATCTTTGTATTTTCAGAGTTATGAAATAGCTGGAGTTAAAATCAAAGGTATGTCTCCTTGCTAAATTTCAAAATGAAGGCCAAGGGACAAGCAGTCTACAGAACCAGGCTAATTCATCCAGAAATCAGTCAGGATACTGGAACTTCCTTTTTGATGCAAATTAAATTATCAACGGCCAAAGCATATCAAGTACTTGGAAATCAAACACGAGCACACCGATCAGTTAACATCCCATGCAGTAATTCCTACCACTTTGCCTTTAATCATGAAAAACTGACAACTAACTTCAAAGGTCTTTGCACTGAATTACACACTGGTGCATTCCCATGAAGAGCTGGCAGAAAATTCAAAATCCATGATGAATGCAGATTTGCTTCATCTATACATGTCTAGAAGGGGCATCATAAAACAAACCAGACAGTCATCCAAAAGTCGTGTCACAAGACTAAATTTTTTTTTTAAAGAGGGAATATTATACCTTTATGGATGGATTCTACTTTCACTGCTTTATTGTGCTGAATCAGTATCTTGATTTGTATATTAATTAACCTGCAAATATATCATAGTTATTGCCTCCAGACCATACAAGTACATCCTAAAGTGTTTTTTGCCTTTTGGAGGAAACCCAAGACCAAGGCAACATCCAGTTTTCAGCCTGGCTCTGCTTTACAATCAGGCACTCAAATCAAGTTTACTTCCTTTCAGTGAGCTGCAATGGTAAATGTGCACCCTATTACTCAGACCAATATGCTACATCAAAGTTGATGTACTTACTTGAAAAGCACAATCATGTCAGTGTCCTTGTACTTCAGACCCGATGTTTCTACAAATTTTGTGGCCGAATCTAGACTGTCGAAGACCACAAATACTGATCCCTGTTAATAGAAGGAGGGGAACAATTGAATGTTCTCTTGCAAACTGTAGGTTTTTTTGGGGGGGGGGGGGGGGGGGTGCAAAAAAAAAAAAACAGACCTTAAACTGCCTCTGCAATGTCCTCCTCATTTGTATATTCTCCACAGGCCCACTTTCATCAAACCAGTCCTTAATCTCATCAAGTGTAGCACTTGTGGGAAAGCCTTTCTGTTCAGTGGGAAGATGCAACATTAGGGCAGGTTTAGGGAAAAAATAGCAAGTTAAAAGCACTGAAAATTTCTACAAAAACTTAAAACCATTTCACATTCCGATTCTATTTTAAGCAAGAGTTTTTCCTGAAATTTCATACTGTACAAGAAATTATGAAAAGTAAACACTTACACCAAGGTAATGATATGCAACCCACTACTGAAGCTTGACCTTTGTTAAGGGTTATGAAATAAGGCACTTAACTAGGAGATATATTTTAACTGTGTAAAGTTAAAGGAAAATTATTCCACAAAATTATAAACCACCCCTATTTAGTAAAAAAAAGTTCAACTTTCACACACAAGATATGCCCCTTTATACCTCGGTCCACATTCATTGGGTTTGGTGAATTACACAAGACTTCAAATCAGTAACATATTCTAATGAAGCAGCAGCCCCAACCCCAAACTACTCTAGTTCTATGCACTGGGTCAAAATGAAAGTAAATGGCCCACAAAAGCCTAACAAGCCCAACATTACAAACACAAAAGGACAAAAGCAACCTCAAAATCCAGGGGCAAACAGGCATGCTCCATTTGAATGGTGAAATCTAACATTTCAGGCAATAGCCATCAGTTGACTTGAGAAATTAACCGGTTTCTAAATTCTATCTGGTTCGTTGCAAAACAACAATTTTAGCAGCTATCCCAGCATCAAGTTTATTTCCTCTCCAAAAATAGTTTCTACCAAGTCACTTGCTCTTCTACCCAAATATTATTCACAATTGAAATCAACAAAACCCAGTATTATCTTTTAACATTCTTTGACAGTTAGAAATTTCATAAGCCTTACTTACAACATAGACAGATCTGGCTTTCACAGAGTTTTTGTACTCATCAAACTCAGGCAGAGGTTTGCTTGGAGAACGACGAATTTTGGTTTTGTCTTCACTTATTTCTAAAAGTTCAGTTTTGGACTTCTTGAGTCCTTCCACTATTATGGTGAAATCTGTTGTTAGACGACTTAACCTGCAAGATATTTTCAAGATTCAGAGGCTACTTATGCCACCACTTGTTTTAAGCAACTACAAATTTCCTTACCTGTTAAATTTAATCATGGTTTCCAGGGGTACCCAGCCATCATCCAGCTTGATCTGTTCTTTGAGAAATTTATCCCTTGGCAAATTATGATCGCCGAAGTAATACTGTACAAAGGCAATAAAAGTAAATTTTAGTACATAAACTGTCAAAAAGGATTTCTAATTAAATAAATTCCCTGCCTAATCTGACACCTGAATAACAAAGAGGCTGCTACAGAAGCTCAATTTGTTTGCACTACAAAAGATGAGGCTAAAAGACTTCTTGAAGTATTCTAGGTCCTTAAAGGCAATTAAAGTTGAACCCAAGAAACTGATAACCATGGCGCCCGAACAATGAATTGGAATAGACTGCCCAGGGGGATAGGCATTTGGCGAGAAAAATCAATTAAGGGATATAATTTGAGAACTGCATAGTTTTGAGTTCTGGGGTTGGCTAGATGCACTCAAATAGTCCTTTACAGTCAAAACACTTCTATGCAAGTAGCAAATCCAGTTTTCCAGAATAAGCAAGACAAATGCTTTCAAGCTATGATACAAGTTTTACTTTCAAAACAAATCTGCAGTTAGAAATCAAACCCACCCTTGTTGCAGCAGAGTAATATACCAGGCAGCATCAACTTAAGGCAGTCGTGAGAGATGGGTTAAGTTCTCATTGTGAAGTTCCCAATCTCAGCCTGTTACAGTGGGAAAGAAAACTCAAAGGGAAGTAATTTCCCCCCACCAAAATCACTCAGCTAGCTATAATAAGCAGTGATATTGGGCCGTATGTTGCTGGAGTGGAGCATCTAGTAACATGCCCCATTAGTTAAGATATTTTTCTGCACCCTTCAGCTCAAAAAGTTTTTGCACCGTAACTTGCTGCAAGTGCAAGCTGATAATGGCATGGCGAGGGCAACAAGGCATCCGGGGTCTCAGTGAACGGTGGAACCAACAGTGTATCACGGTAACCAATGAGATTTAAGGATTGGGAGAGAAATAAAGGAAAAACTGAGGGAGGGTGAATTAGTGAGTGAATTGGAGTCAAATCAGGTACAGAAAGAGAAATAGAGGGGGAAAGAGCTCGATTAAGAGAAAAAAAGACAAAAGAAAACATTTTTAAATTTGACATTTTTAAAATCTCTAACAAGAACTTACCACCCGAAGGAACGAGACTCATTTAAATTGTTCAATTTCTGGGCAGAGGGGTTGATTGGCACTATATTACAATTATCATAATTAAAAAGGTACTTGCACTATTAATTACCAGATTTAATCTGCTGAGTTTAATGGGCAATTAATGTACAAATCCACAAGTTCTTAAAAATAACAGGGAGGCTAAGAGATATGACATCTGTGCAAGGCAAATGAGAGCGGTGTGAATCGACCAGCAAAATCTGGAGATTTGCAACTCATGACGTATATCTTAATCCCCTGAACTTGCTGGCCGATTTGCACATTCACAGCGTGCATCGTTAACACGCCATTATTTTTCCAGCAAGATCTATCAGCATTGATAGAAGCACAGGAGAAAATTGTCCACTGCCCCCTCAAACACAGGCAAAACAGGGAACCTGAAGATAAAGGAGTTTCATACTTTTGCAAAAGAATTCTGGTTCTACAGCACAAAGACAACATCTTGGCATTTACAAAATAGATTTGCCAGATGCTCATCTTTCACCAGACCAACTAGCCTTTTGAAATGGGCGCTGGCTTTTTAAAACAATTGTTGCGCAGCGACCCTATTAACAGACGTGCAACTTACTGGGCCAGAACTCACGCAGAGCGGAAAGCCAACACTCGCCTCAGCTTCTGCGAATTAAATTAACAAAAGTACTTACTGCAGGCTCTGCAGCATCGACTTGCTTGATTTTGAACTTTTTAAAATATTGTGCACTATCAACTCAGCCTCTGAGCAGCGTGAGTTGACACGCATGGAACAGTGAGAGAACAGAAGACAAGCCCACAAAATCTATCATGGAGAAGTCATGCCCACAGATTCAGGCTGTATTGCTCAAGCAGGCAAGCAGACTTCATTCATTTAAAGTTAGTTATTTATGTCACTAAATAAAAATTAATTTTTTTAAATAAAAAGCCAAAGAAATAACTGAATTAGAGAGACAGAAGGAAATAATTTCTTTTTGAAATGTCCAACAATTTAAAGTGAGTAATATGCAATTCCATATTTTTAAAAAGTTTTTTAGTTGTTTGGCAGTCATTACGACTATTCATGCTGTTAAAAGTTCGTTTAGACCTGGTATTTTTAAGCGTACCTGTTTGGTGGCGTAATTAGTTATTTTCCAGCTTGGCAGAGGAGCAAGTTTACACTTTTTCAATGATTTCCCCGACTGCAGTATACGAAGGCCCTTCAATTCGAAGCTGTCATATAGCCCCACTCACCACTAGGAGCAAGTTCTCAATTCTAGCATTTTACTGTGCATGTACAAACACAGGGACTTGCTCCTTCAAATGACTAAAAACTGGCAGCGCAGTTGAGCTCCTCCATTATTTCAGGAGAGGGTTCTGTCCCAATAACTTCTTCCCATCCCCACCTTTTTCCTCTGTTCCCACACCTGCTGGGATTAACTGATTGCAAGTTTCAATGTGGAAACTTGCATACTACCATTATCTGTTGGACTTGCAAACAGATTAAATTATCCCAGACACCATCAAAATTAAGGTATCTAAGAGAGTACAACATCTGTTTGGGGGGGGGGGGGCGGGGGATGATGGAGAGAGAAGAGAAAGGGAAGTGAGCAGAATAGAAGGAAAACTTTAATCATGGAAGGTACAAAAGTAGTTATTGATTTGTTTACCCATTCTTCCAAGCAACAATGAATTTAAGAGTGAGCTGCTGGTAATTTAAAAAGCCAGAACACCATTTCCACAAACAAAATTCCAGTGCAATTTTCTTAGCTAACCCAACCTTAGTAACATGAAAAAGGATTATCATCAAAACATTATCCCAACGATACATATGGATATTACATACTTCAATCTGTTCACATATTTTCTTCTCAAGGGGAGTCATTTCTTGCACCACTCCATTCTCTGCCATTTTGGCAACCTATATAAGAAAACAAAATTAAATACATAATGCCAGACACCACTTTTCTCTTCATAAAGGAAGCTGGCCCTTGACTAAGTCAATTGTTCCTTCACACAGAACTGGAAGTTTGGTTTAGACTTGAGAGGGTGTGGGAGCTAAAAAAACAAGGCTGTACTTCATCATTCAGTCATAGGAAATGTAAATAAATTGTATTCTTCCAGTCTACATAAAATTCTTTGACAGTACAATTTGTTAACAAAAAAATATTTGCATTTATATAGGGCTTTTCACAAACTCGGGACATCCCAAAACACTTTCCAGCCAATGATGTGTAGTCACTGTTGTAATGTAGGATAACACTCCCAAGACAAATTTACTCAGTTTCAGCCAAGTGTAATCTCAAGAGTTGTATTTAGAAAAACAATTCAGGGTTTCCCACAATTCCATTGTTAAGCGCAACATTTAAGTGAGCCATACAGACCAAGAATTACCAGATTTGTTTCCCAGTCAGATTAGCAATTTGAGACCCGACAATTGACTCTAAGCCTCTTAGTTCTGATGGGGAAATTGGCCACAATTGCTGCTTCTGATCATTACTGGCAAGTGCACAAGTGTGGACATTGGATGAGGATAATATCAAGCTAAACTATAACACCCTTTGACCAAATAGTCTAGGTTCACATATGAATGGCCACTTAGCCAAAACAATGGAGAATGACTTCCATCAGGTATCAATCCCCTATTCAGCTGCATTTTAAAATGAGCACTTCTCAGTTCTTCATAAAACTCACTTTGCATCCTTCTACATCCAAGCACCATAGCCTAACATTAAAGTTACACATCCCCAAACATTACCATAATTTAGCAGACACCAGCATATACAGGACAATGTTACAGTATTAAGTCAAGGTAAACATATAAACCAACCAAATGAATTGGCTCAGGTTCAATCTAGTCTCAAATGTTACCAATTAAGTTAATGTAGAATAGTATGCTGAAGCTATACAGCTGGAGGTCTAGAATTTTCTTATGTTAAGATGCTAAACGTTTTTCCCTACCCCTTTAAAGTAAAACTTTAATAATAGACATCAGTTACAAGTAATAAGATTCATTATAAAGAAAAAAAATCAAAACGATTAGCTGCATGTGATGTTGGGAGGCTGGCTTCCATAACCTTCACTATTGTCAGAAGAATACGTAGATTTAGGAAATTACATTCTTGCACTTTCTATACAAGAAAATTCAGGCTAGCGAGCATCCTACGCACGTTTGAATTTCACGTTACAATAGATCCTGAAACACAGGTAAAGGCCAAGATTGACGCAAAATAATCCCCTACCCCCTAGAATTTTGACGTGTAGATTAAAAGCATATGAATCCTCACTTCCAATTTAGGGTTACTGGATGGTAATTACACCAATTATGTAAATAAAGTAGGATCTTTATTAGAGGTTATTGCGAATTTATCGTTTTATCACAACTTTGAAAGTGAAACGAAGTGTCTTCTGCAAAGATCGTAAGTCCCACCCAGGGTCTGCTCATTCCCAGGCATGGCCGCAGAACCACGAGGTCCCCAAGTTGTGCGGAGGCAAAGCCTCTTTGCCCTGGGGTGACTGACCAATCCGAGCCGCGCAACCTCAGGCTAAATTAAAGCGGCTGGAAGGACGTCTACAGCAACAACCCGCAGCGCACAAGCTCGAGGTTTGCGGATGAACGTCTCCAATCTGCCTCCACTTAATAATGGACGTTTACAGGAGCCGCCTCGCCACTTCTCTGACAGGCCCAGGGACCGAGAAACCCGACCACAGCCCAGAGCGCCGCGTCCTTCTCATTCCAGCTCACTTTTACATTTAGACTTAAAACCAACGCGCACCGCGGCCTACAGGGAGGGAGGAAGGGGGAAAAAAAACTTTCACACAACCACCACTCCCGTACCTACTCCAAGCCCGCACCAGCCGCGTAAACCCGCCTCCGCCGCTGCTATTTAAAGCCTCTGACTGCATCCCACCAGACACCGCGGCCGCAGCGAACGTACTGACGTAATGGCGCTGGGAGCGCGCGCACTGACTGACTAACTGCCGAGGGCGAGTCGGAGCTCGAGGATCCGCAGAGTTTGTGCCTGTCCGAAATAGTTCATTCCTTTGCTGTGTATTATTTAAATAACTGAATGTTTAGTGGTCGAAATCAAGCAGCTCAGCACGTGTATGCGCATCAAAAGAACTTTAAAAATGTAATTCTTGTTCAATTTGGATTGAACGCGTACTGAGATCCAAACCAGACACGCAATTGGATTTAAACAGAAAGCGCAAGTAACCCTGTGCTGACCGGCTGCTGTCCATTTGCTATTTTCCCCATCAGACTCCTGGGCCAGTGGAGTCTGCTCCGCTTTGCCAGTTTTTCATGCTTCCCATCCTACTTACCTTATCCCCCTTTAGCTATGCCCACATTCTCTGCGTTGCATATATATATATATATATCCTTCATTTGTTTTTTCTTCTTTCTTGGGTTATGGGCCTCACTAACAAGACTGACATTTATTGCCGATCCCTAGTTGCCCTTGAGAAGTTGGTAGTGGATCTTCTCTTGAACCACTCCAGTCCATGTGGTGAAGGTATTCACACAATACTGTTAGGTGGAGAGTTCCAGCGAGGAGGAAGGAAAGGTGATATATGTCCAAGTTGAGATGGTTTGTGACTTAAAGGGGAACTTGGAGGTGATGGTGTTCCCATGCACCTGTTAACCTTTCCTTCTGGGTGGTGAAGGTTGTGGCTTTGGGAGATGCTGTTGAAGAATCCATGATGACTTGTTGCAGTGCATCCTGTTGACAGTGTACACTGCAGCCACAGTTCACTGGTGGTGAAGGGAGTGGACATTTAAGGTGGTGGATGGGTTGCCAATCAAGCGGTCTGCTTTATTCTGGATGGTGTCGAGCTTCTTGAGTGTTGTAGTTGCACCCATCCAGGCAAGATGAGTGTATTCCATCTTCTGACTTGTACCTTGTAGGTCAGGAGATGAGCCACTCACCACAGAATACCCAGCCTCTGACCAGCTCTATTAGCACGGCATTTATGTGGTTCGTCAATACCGAAAATGTCGACCTGTGAATTCCAGCATTTTCTGTTTTTGTTTCAGATTACATAAAAATATATAGAAATTACAACATAGAAACAGGCCATTTGGCCTAACAAGTCCACATTGGTATTTATCCTCCACACAAGCAATTTCCTTAATAATGTGAGCCTGCCCTGTTCCCAAATCCCTTTAATCCCTTTCCCATCTACCACCTATCTAACCTATTCTTAAATCGTAACGTGTGCCCAGAATTTCCTTGTATACACGCACATGTTTACACATTCACGCACACTTACACATAACATACACATACATATCAACACTCATATCACACACAGCTTTACTTATAAACACGTATCCGTAATTTAAATATACACAGAAATGGCAGCAGTTGGAGATTTCCAGCATCTGCCATATTTTGCTTTTTGTTCACACAATTGGACTTGGCATTTACCGCAAGGTGAGTTAGACCTGTACCTGCAAGTAAATTTTAAGGGACTCCCCTGCTCCTATCAGTTGACAGATGTGATACCCAGGACATCGATGTTTCTTCAGATAATTGAATTATGCAGGTCTTGATTGAAAGATAGAGGGGGCAACTGTTTCACTTGTTGACTTATATCAGCACATGGGGGGTTCTGAAGGATGCAAACTTCAATTTGGACACAGTTCTTTAGAACTGGCCTGAAGCTCTGTCTTATTTATTTTTCATGGTGCTTCATCTCCCAGTCTCTATATTTATAACTTACTTTACCTGTATTTTGGATCGACATCCAGCATTTCCATAATTCTATGCCAGTTTTTCCTGCTCTAACCCACAGTGCTCTGCTCCCACTGAGTTTTCCTGCATTTTTCAAAAATGTGTGCCCTAGATTTCCAGGTTTTTCACACACTAGCTTTACGTGGTCTTTGAAAAGACATGCACAACTCTTTGCATTGCGTATATTGTAATGTAGTTTTCACATTACACATTGCAAAAAAGAACACACAAGCTGGTAATTATTGCTAACGAAATTGCCAAACGTCCCATTTGCATTCCAACACCTGCCCCCAAGGAGAAAGAAATATATGCCTTTGCATACAAGGTATATGCGTACTGATGTCACCAGTACTGGGGAAAGAGAGAGCTGTTCCGTTGGGACGGACTACATCTGAACCATGCTGGGACTAGAGTTCTAGTAAATTGAATAACTAGGGAAGTAGATAGGGCTTCAAACTAAATAAGGGTGGGGAGAGAAAAGACAAAGAAGCAGTGCTGGAAAGTGATTGGGGTAAGGATAACCAGATTGTGTCAGGAAGGGACTGAGCATACAAACAAAAGACAACAAATAGAGTCCGGGTAAGAAAAAATGGTAATAAGACAAATAGGGCCATAGTACAAAAAAATGTTAAGAGGTCTAAAAACGTTAAAAAGACAAATCTAAACGCACTGTATCTGAATGCATGAAGCACTCGTAATAAGGTAGATGAATTAACAGCGCAAACAGATGTAAACGGATATGATATAATAGCAATTACAGAGACATGGCTGCAGGCTGACCAAGGCTGGGAGCTGAATATCCAAGGGTATTTGATATTTAGGAAGGACAGGCAAAAAGGAAAAGGAGGTGGGGTGGCTTTGTAAGTAAAGGATGAAATCAGAGTAAGAGTGAGAAAGGATATTGGCTCAGAAAATCAAGATGTGGAATCAGTCTGGGTGGAATTAAGAAGCACCAAGGGGCAGAAAACACTGGTGGGAGTTGTCTATAGGCCTCCAAACAGTAGTGGTAATGTAGGGGATGGAATCAAACAGGAAATTAGAGATGAATGTAACAAGGGTATTACAGTAATTATGGGTGACTTTAATCTGCATATAGATTGGTCAAACCAAATTAGCAATAATGCTGTGGAGGATGAATTCCTGGAGTGTGTAAGAGGTGTTTTTTTAGTTCAGTACATTGAGGAGCCAACCAGGTAACAGGCTATCCTAGATTGGGTATTATGCAATCAGAAGGGGTTAATTATTAATCTTGTTGTGTGGGGTCCTTTAGGGAAGAGTGACCATAACATGACAGAATTCTTCATTAAGATGGAAAGTGAAGTAGTCCAATCCGAAACTAGGGTCCTAAATCTAAACAAGGGAAACTACGAAGGTATGAGGAGTGAGTTGGCTATGATAGATTGGGAAGCTTCATTAAAAGGCATGACGGTAGATAAGCAATGGCTAACATTTAAGGAACAAATGCATGAATTGCAATAATTATACATACCTTTCTGGCGCAAAAACACAAAAGGAAATGCGGCCCAACCATGGCTAACAAAAGAAATTAAGGATAGTATTAGATCCAAAGAGGAGTCATATAAAGTTGCCAGAAAAAAGTAGCAAGCCTGAGGATTGGGAGCAGTTTAGAATTCAGCAAAAAAGGACCAAGAGATTGATTAAGAGGGGAAAAATAGAGTATGAGTAAACTTGCAAAGAACATAGAAGTGGACTGTAAAAACTTCTACAAGTATGTAAAAAGAAAAAGATTAGTGAAGACAAATGTAGGTCCCTTACAGTCAGAAACAGGAGAATTTATAATGGGGAACAGGGAAATGGCAGAGCAATTAAACAAATACTTTGGTTCTGTCTTCACGGAAGAGGACACAAATAACTTCCCAGAAATACTAGGGAACCAAGGGACTAGTGAGAAGGAGGAATTAAAGGAAATTAGTATTAGTAAAAAAATAGTGCAGGAGAAATTAATGGGACTGAAAGCCGATAAATCCCCAGGGCCTGATAATCTGCATCCCAGAGTACTAAAAGAGGTAGCCATGGAAATAGTAGATGCATTGGTTGTCATCTTCCAAAATTCTATAGATTATGGAACAGTTCCTTCAGATTGGAGGGTGGCAAATGTAACCCCACTATTTAAAAAAGGCGGGAGAGAGAAAACAGGGAACTATAGACCAGTTAGCCTAACATCAGTAGTAGGGAAAATGCTAGAGTCTATTATAAAGGATGTGATAACAGGATATTTGGAAAATATTAATGGGATTAGACAAAGTCAACATGGATTTATGAAAGGGAAATCATGTTTGACAAACCTACTGGAGTCTTTTGAGGATGTAACTGGTAGAATAGATAAGGGAGAACAAGTGGATGTGGTTTATTTGAATTTCAGAAGGCCTTTGATATTGTCCCATATAAGAGGTTAGTGTGCAAAATTAAAGCACATGGGATTGGTGGTAACATATTGGCATGGATTGAAAATTGGCTAACAGACAGGAAACAGGGAGTAGGAATAAATGGGTCTTTTTCGGGGTGGCAGGCAGTGACTAGTGGGGTACCGCAGGGATCAGTGCTTGGGCCCCAGCTATTCACAATATATATCAATGATTTGGATGAGGGAACCAAATGTAATATTTCCAAGTTTGCTGACGACACAAAACTAGGTGGGATCGTGAGTTGTGAGGAGGATGCAAAGAGGTTTCAAGGCGATTTAGACAAGTTGAGTGAGTGGGCAAATACATGGTAGATGCAGTATAATGTGGATAAATGTGAAGTTATCCACTTCGGAAGGAACAACAGAAAGGCAGAGTATTATTTAAATGGTGATAGATTGGGGAATGTTGATGTACAAAGGGACCTGGGTGTCCTTCTACACCAGTCACAAAGCAAACATGCAGGTGCAGCAAGCAGTTAGGAAGGCAAATGGTATGTTGGACTTCATTGCAAGAGGATTTGAGTACAGGAGCAAGGATGTCTTACTGCATTTATACAGGGCCTTGATGAGACCACACCTGGAGTATTGTGTGCAGTTTTGGTCTCCCTACCTAAAAAAGGATATACTTGCCACAAAGGAAGTGCAGCGAAGGTTCACCAGACTGATCCCTGGGATGGCAGGACTGTCATATGAGGAGAGATTGGGTCAACTTGGCCTGTATTCACTCGAGTTTAGAAGAATGAGAGGGGATCTCATTGAAACATATAAAATTCCGACAGAGCTAGACTGACTGGATGCAGGAAGGATGTTTCCCCTGGCTGGGGGGTCCAGAATGAGGGGTCACAGTCTCAGGATACGGGGTAGGAGATTTAGGACTGAGATGAGGAGAAATTTCTTCACTCAGAGGATGGGGAACCTGTGGAATTCTCTACCACAGAAGGCTGTGGAGGCCAAGTCACTGAATATATTTAAGAAGGAGCTAGATAGATTTCTCGACACAAAAGGCATCAAGGGGTATGGGGAGAGGGCGGAAATATGGTATTGAAATAGAGGATCAGGCATGATCATATTGAATGGCGGAGCAGGCTCGAAGGGCCGAATGGCCTACTGCTGCTCCTATTTTCTGTGTTTCTATGTCAGTAAATATTCATGCCTTAACTTGTGCTCTTCTTTAAGTCATGCAAATTCTTCCGTATCTCTAACCAGTAGATGAAACCAATTCAATTCTTTCAGTAACACAGTGTCACATTTGGTAGCTCCTGAGCACATCCTTCCTCACCAATACTCAGTTATATATGTTACCAGAAAACACAGATCCTGGTTTGTAAATGGTGCTTGTGAGATTTTCATCTTGACATCATTCAGTTTAAATTGAATGCTAAGGATCAGGGATAAACAAATATCTAATTGTCCTTTTTTTGCTGATTTTATTAAGTGCATTACACAATTACACAATTGTGAACAGGAATCTGTTTCTGTATATTACAAAAACCTGATTGCTCTGCTTCAGCAATATAAAATCTGCAACAATAGATGTAAAAATGTTAATTCAGTTGCCTTTCAACATTTTGCAAATAAAATCCAGCATGAAATACACAATTTCTTACCTATACATTTACCAAGTATGTAAATTGCTTTCAAGCCACAGAACACTTTATTTCGATTTCAAAATACTTTATTGTGCAGATTGGGTACTTCTTTTACCTCTGGAATAGGTTGAATTGAGCCCAAATTGATGGGATGTGGGATCTTAAGTAAAATAAGTTTTGACAGTCACAATCCATATATTCAGTGTGGGCCTAAGTATGAAACGGCTCACAATTTACACAAATGGCAGCAGGTTGACAATTTTGGATAACTGAGAAAAGTCTGGTGTGGAAAATAAAATATGTAGACTGCTACATATGTACTCTTAAAAAAGAGAAGGCTGAGAGGTGACCTGATAGTGGCCTTTACAATTATGAAGGGGTTAGATAGGGTGGATGTATAGAAGCTGTTTCCACTTGTGGGGGAGCCCAAAACTAGGGGCCATAAATATAAGATAGTCACTAATAAATCCAATAAGGAATTCAGGAGAACCTTCTTTACTCAGAGAGTGGTTAGAATGCTGAGCTTGCTACAACATGGAGTAGTTGAGGCAAATAGCATGATGCATTTAAGGGGAAGCTAGATAAGTACATGAAGGAGAAAGGAATAGAAGGATATATTGATAGGGTGAGATGAAGTAAGGTGATGGAGGCTCGTGTGGAGCATAAACATCAACATGGACCTATTGGGCCGAATGGCCTGTTTCTTTGCTGTAAAAACTATGTAATACAATGTAATATGTATGCTACAGTATTAGGTATGCTTCTGAGGTTGAGGTGAAGTCATATCACTGAACAGAGTAGAGGAAGTTTTGCTTAGCATTCTGCAATGTTATCCCTTGATATGCACCAAAAATCTAAACAAATAAGATACCCCCTTCATAATTGTAAAGGCTGCTTTCAAAACCAGCTCCCTAAGAGAAATTAACAATTTTGTCAACTTAAATCAAGTAATCACAGTGGGACTAAAATTTCTGTCTGCTAACTTTAGTGAAAAAATAAAGTATTTTGAAAGTGGTTACATTTTTGGATCTTTCTAAACTGTCTTAACCTGCATTATTTTAGCTCTCCTATCTTAGATTGCTTTCATGGGTGAATGTCAACTCCACAAACTGTCAAGAGTGTCTATCTTTGCCTTGAAACCTACGTAAGCAATAACCCATTTGCTAATTGCTTTTAGGTACCAGGCTATCTAATGCCTACACAAGATCTCACATCAGTCTTTAAAAGCAATAGACATTTAAAGTATAAAATATGAAGTGAATTTATTACACAAATACTAAACAAGTAAATAATCTAGCAGTGATGTAATATAGTTACATTCATCCAGTAGCACATATTTTATCTAACTCATTGATTAGACAAAATAATTAAAGATAGCAACTCTAAGAACTAAATTAATCCTTTGTAAATTAC
This sequence comes from Heptranchias perlo, assembly GCF_035084215.1. Lineage (NCBI taxonomy): Eukaryota > Metazoa > Chordata > Chondrichthyes > Hexanchiformes > Hexanchidae > Heptranchias > Heptranchias perlo. The sequence continues at coordinate 50,688,545 of NC_090331.1, forward strand.
TTTTAAATACACACAGTATTACTTTTGCCTTTTGGAAATTTTGAACAGTTGGTTCTTCTCAACTGATCTCCTGGTTGCTTTGCTGAGATTTTTAAATTGTTCCTCTAATAAGATTTTCCAACTGCCTTCTGCAAACTGCCAACTCCTTTTCAGCCAGAAAGGAGTTACTGGGACTTCATGGATTTTGGGTAACTAACTAATTTAACGCCGAGAAGTGTGAAGTGATACATTTTGGTAGGAAGAATGAGAGGAGGCAATATAAACTAAATGGTACAATTTTAAAGAAGGTGCAGGAACAGAAAGACCTGGGGGGTGCACATACACAAATCTTTGAAGGTGGCAGGACAAGTTAAGAAGGTTGTTAAAAAAGCATATGGGAATCCCGAGCTTTATTAATAGAGGCATAGAGTACAAAAGCAAGGAAGTTATGCTAAACCTTTATAAAACACTGTTTAGGCCTCAGCTGTAGTATCGTGTTCAATTCTGAGCACCACACTTTAGGAAGGATGTCAAGGCCTTGGAGAGGGTGCAGAAGAGATTTACTTGAATAGTGCCAGAGCAGGTTAAGAGGAGATTTGATAGAGGTGTTCAAAATCATCAAGGGTTTTGATGAGTAAATAAGGAGAAACTGTTTCCAGTAGCAGAAGGGTTGGTAACCAGAGGACACAGATTTATGGTGATTGGCAAAAGAACCAGAGGCGACATGTGGAAACATTTTTTTAAGTAGCGAGTTGTTATTTTCTGGAATGCACTACCTGAAAGGGTGGTGGAAGCAGATTTAATAATAACTTTCAAAAGGGAATTGGATAAATACTTGAAGGGCCAACAATTACAGGGCTATGAGGAAAGAACAGGGGAGTGGGACTAACTGGATAGTTCTTTCAAAGAGCTGGTACAGGCACAATGGGCCAAATGGCCTCCTTCTGTATCATACTATGAAACTATTTACATTCAAAAAAGAACTCAATCAAATACAAACTGATCCAACCATGAAATCAGTATATATTTGAAAATTACATGTTAGACTCCTTCTTAAGCTTGTTACAAGGGACAATATTTTGGAAGGATGGTCCTGATGGTCTTGGCTCAAGACTCCAGTCTCAGCTGGCTGTTAAACTCCTCATGTGCAATGACTGAATTAAAAAACGCAGCTAGCAAACCAAAACCCAGAGAAAAATATATCATTTTTGTCATAGTAGAAAAATGCCACTTTTTGCTCCCCTAACATTAGCAAAAGCAGGGATTTCACTCTCATTGTGACAAATGAAATCCTGAAATGTCCACTTTTACAACTGTTATAGTACAGCAAAAAGTGCCATTATAATACTAGTTTCTTTTTCATTTTACTAGAAATACTGCTTACATATTCATAAATCATAAAATACCAGCTGATCTTACATAGCGTTGCCTTTTCTGTTAAACCACAAGGAGACACCGACCGGGTTACCCCAGTGTCATCAACTAAAATAAAAGAAATCTAAAAGAAAGTGCCCCCTTTTTTAGAGAGGCACAACTAATAAAACCCAAATCACACAAAACAAGGAAACTTAACAAATTAAATAATATTATTTCCACTATCTATGACACACTCCAGTCCCTGCAGTGCCCACCTGTCGTGGAAGGCCTTAAGCATACCGGTGGACACCGTGTGCTCCTTCTCCAGGGCCAACCAGGCGCGGACAAAGCCGCGGGAGAGAGGTAGGCAACCAGAGCGACCACCCACCACGAGCCGCGCCAACCTGGACCCGTGGATGGCCACCTTGGTCAGGAGCAGCCCCAAAAGGAGGCCCTCCGTCTTGCCCTCCGTCTTGCACATTGGTAGTCAAGACCAATTTGAATTTTGGAAGTCAACAGGATTAGAGCATGGAGGATATGGAAATAATGTAGGGGAGAGGGAATGGAGAAGAAGAGTAGGCAAAGGAGAGGAAACAAAGAGAACAGGGAGGGGTAAAGGTGGGCAGCTGGGAGAGGGAGAAGGCAAGTGGAGGAGAGTAAAGGGGCAGGGAGGAGAGAGGGAGGATGAGGAAAGGAGAGGAGGATGAAAGAGATGGGGAGGAATGGATGTGGTTAAGGGTTAGAAAATCATCTTGGTGGGGTCATCTCAGCCTGTTGGGGGATTCGGCACCCCGAAAGACTGCGTGGAGCAGGGCAGTTTAAACTTGATGTCAATGGATGCAGTCTCAGGATTCTTTCTGCACTGTTGTCCAGAAGGACTCTATGAATAGATATATGTGAGTAACTACACTACACTCTTTCACTACTGAAGAGAGCTTCCAACAACAGAGAAGTTCCTGAATGTGTTAAACACAAATATTAGACAGATTTAAAATATTAAGATTTAGTTCTTTTATTTCATTATGAGGTGCGCAAAAAATTGTGGTTTGGTTGGTGCACGCTTTATTCTTCTTGATGCCAACCTACCTAGTGGCCAACTATCAGCATGAGTGGAGAGCCCGGCAAGAGATCTACCACATCAGAATCAGTAACCTGGACATCATAAAGAAGCAGTACGTCATGATGAGGCGTGGCAGGCGAACATAAAGAGCAGCTGTTATGGTCGGACTCAGTTCAATCCACACAATTTGTCTTCAGATAATATTATAAAATAAAGCATATTATGCTTGCCTACATCAGCGGGTTGTCTTACTTAGCTTAGGCAAGATAGCTTCTATCGGACCTTTTTTAACTTTTTGGGCTCTGCAAAAGCCCTCACAGGTTTCTCTTTAACAAACTGGCTTTGCAGCCTTCCTGTTTCAAAAGCCTCCTTGTCCCCATTTCTATCTGTGCCTTATCTCTGTTCAAGTCAATGGGACCAAAGATATTCCAAAACAATGGAGGTGAGGTGTTTTCCAATTGCCGAGACAATATAACAAATTGCTTGTTATTTACAATCTATCGGCAAACAATATCAAAACTAGCTCATTAGCATCTTAACTACCTATCAAGTCAGAGACTTTTTAACCTGTGTGAATATACTATGCTTTTTAAAAATCCAACATTAGAAGTAACTTTTTCAAATCTTTTCTATGAAAAAATGGCCAGAAAATCACAAAACGTGATATTTAACGGGAGCTAATTTCTATCAGGTCACTATAATTTCCTCTGTAAAACTATCACATCATTCTCTGAATGTTTATTAACGAGGCCTTAACAATCAAAAGTTTGTAACTAATTTCACACTTTTTTGAGAGGGAAGTAAAAAATATTGAATACTGTAGAAAAGGAAACAAATTATGCTTTCAGTTTATCCTCCAGTTTTCTGTCACTTTTTTTAGCACATGTCTCTGCTGTTGTTGCCACTAAACAACACCAGAGAATAGCCTTCCATATAGTAAAATCATGGTTTTTTATTACTCTGCGGTATAGTGTGCTGTTTCATCAGTATGCTTTGTCTATGGACTGTAGCAACAATTATTTTTAAAAATGAATGATGTGGTGTGAACAGATTACCCAATAGGAAGCAGTGGGATGAAGGACTTATACTGAATGTGGTGCATTGGTGACTGCATCACTTGTAAATTCTCAGACCTTCCTCACTTATGGCATGAGTTCCAGAGAGGTGATTCCACAATCTGACACTCCTAGCAGAAAGCAGTGCTCATAGGAGGTACATTTCAGGAAACTGCAGGCACACAGCACGTAATGTGCTCCCTGTGAGCAGTGCTCCCCACTAGGAACACCAAATCATAGAATAATCCATATATTTGACAGCTTCCCACTGAGTATTTTTTATATCTCATTTATAGTGAGTTTCAGGCATTATTTCACTCATCATAACTCATTTTTGCCCACAGAATTTGTGAGTTATTTCCTAGGGCGAAACAACTGTCATAACTTATCACCACCAGTGAGATATTCTCTAGTTTATCCACTGGTCCATATCACTTCAGATTGTAAATATAATGTTTTTATCATTATACATTATATACACTTACACAGCCATGTGAACGCATGGCACTAGGCAGATTCCCTATTATTTCCCAAGAATCTTGTTCAGGGTCATATTTCTCAACACTCTGCAGGTAAATTCCCTTAGAATAAGAATATCCACCTGTGACATAAATGCAGCCATTCATCACCAATGCACTGCATTCCATCCGTCTTTCATTCATTTGGGCTATCTGTTTCCATTCGTTCTTTTCTGGATCATAACAATCAGTGATAGTTGTTTGGCCACCAACAAGGTAAATCTTGTTGTATAAAGCCACAGAGCACAGCCCATACTCTAGAAAAAAAAAACATACATCTGAATTATAAACATTTGTCCAACAAAAGCTGTGTCCCTTTACCAATAACCATTTCAAATATCTTTTTCCTGACTCTCAAACCTCTGAAGGTTATGTTGTTTAGTTTTCAAATCTGCTGCTATTAAACAGATCACAACAGGCTCACATTATGTTATTGATTCCAATCTTTGTCCAATTTGCTTTTGGTTAAAGTATTTTGTTTTCTCAAACATAAACCTAACAATGCCCAGAAGAAGTTTAAGATAAAATTTTACTTCGGGGTATTCAAGGTACAGCTATAACTGGTGTTATACCACTGTGTGATTAATTCTGACTTCCTGCATCCCTGTGGCAATACCTGTCCATGGATTTATTTAGTGCAACATTACTCACTGATGTTTTTAAAGGCTGCAATGTTTTGCTCAAGGCCACTCTTACAACAACACAGATCTCAGGGGCCCCACCTTCAAAAGAGCAAAGAGCTCTGTGCAGGCAGTGGAGACAATTTCAATGCATATGGTTGAGATGATGGAGAAGTGGGAGGAGTCCATCAAACACACCTGGAACACATTTCAGGAAATTTCTCCTGGCATGCAGAACACCCTGGAGAGAGTGACAGTTCAGGAGGTTTTTGCAGCAACAAGGCACCAGGAGTAGCTACTAAGGACATTGATGACTTCTGGAGGGCAGCTACCACTGCCTCAGTAGATGTCTTGAGGCTTAATGTCACACTTAGGTAGGATTTCTAAGATCTGATGGGGCTATAATAACACTGGCCAGTAGCACCTCAGAGCCTGTGCCCTATACCAGTGGGCTGCAAGGGGTGGTCACAGATGTCACTGTCTCTCCAGAGAGTGACAATGAGACTCCCTCCAATGCCTGCACAGATATGGGCCAGGCACCATTTGACATTGCAAGATAAAGGCTCCAGGAATGTGGTCCCTCTGGAACCACTGAGATGCAGTCACCTATGGTCCATAATGCTTCAGGGAAACCATCCCCACCACACATCACGCATCCTTTTCTCACTCAGGGATCCCCTTGTAGAAGTAGTTGAGTAAGTCCCAGAGCAAGTAAGTTGAAAGGAAATTCCAGCCCCTTGTTTAAGTAAGATGACCCACTGATTTGACGAAGTGTGCTTTCTTTTGTATCATTATGCAAAGATAAGTTGTACCAATTGAATTAAGTGAATTAAGTGTTTGCTCGGTCTCCCTTCCAAAAGACTGAAGCAGTATTCATGCGAAAAGCGTAATTATTCAGTCTAGATCACAAGGGATGCTTTTGATACATTCCTCAGTGGTACTATTGTATGAGTAGATACATAGCAGTGTGACGCTCATAAAAAGTAATATGGTCAGAGTGTTTAGGGGAGCAACTAATGCTGCTGAACCCCAGAAAGTGTCTAAGGCAGGCCCAAATTTATAGAAGTACTAAAAGACCAATTTTTGATGGACCAACCTGCTTTTTCTTGTCCTTGACTGCTTTTATATTCTTAAGCAGAAGGTAAGTGAGAGACATTTTAACTTTATTAGTGACACTAATTACATTAGTGACTATCTTATATTTATTACCCCTAGTTTTGGATCCCCCCTATTTGCATGGCTTGGTCACAGAGTAATCGAATCCAAGCTCACAACAAAGGTCACTACAGTTGGACAGAAACACTATAGGAAGAAGAAAACAACAACAATTTGCATTTATATAGCGCCTTTAACATAGTAAAACATCCCAAGGCACTTCACAGGAGCGATTACCAAAAAAAATTTGACACCGAGCACCATCAGGAGATAGTAGGACAAGTGACCAAAAGCTTGGTCAAAGAGGTAGATTTTAAGGAGCATCTTAAAGGAGGAGAGAGAGGCGGAGAGGTTTAGGGAGGAAATTTCAGAGCTTAGGGCTTAGGCAGCTGAAGGCACGGCCATCAATGGTGGAGCAATTAAAATCGGGGATGCACAAGAGGCAAGAATTGGAGCAGCGCAGAGATCTCAGAGGATTGAGGGGCTGGAGGAGGTTACAGAGATAGGGAGAAGTGAAGCCATGGAGGGATTTGAAAACAAGGATGAGAATTTTAAAAATCGAGGCTTTCCCGGACCGGGAGCCAATGTAGGTCAATAAGCACAGGGGTGATGGGTGAACGGGACTTGGTGCGAGTTAGGATATGGGCAGCAGAGTTTTGGATGAGCTGAAGTTTATGGAGGGTGGAAGATGGGAGGCCGGCCAGGAGAGCATTGGAATAGTCAAATGTAGAGGTAACAAAGGCATGGATGAGGGTTTCAGCAGCAGATGAGCTGAGGCAGGGCAGAGACGGGCGATGTTACAGAGGTGGAAGTAGGCCGTCTTGGTGATGGAGCGGATATGTGGTCGGAAGCTCATCTCAGGGTCAAATAGGTCGCCAAGGTTGCGAACGGTCTGGTTCAGCCTCAGACAGTGGCCATGGAGAGGGATGGAATTGGTGGCTAAGGAATGGAGGTTGTTGTGAAAATGTTTGCTCATCCAGTCCTGGATGTCAGACAAGCAGTATGACAAATCAGAGACAGTGGATGGGTCGAGGGAGGTGGTGGTGAGGTAGAGCTGGGTGTTGTCAGCATACATGTGGAACCTGACATCGTGTTTTCGGATGATGTCGCTGAGGGGCAGTATGTAGATGAGAAATAGGAGGTGGCCAAGGATAGATCCTTGAAGGACACCAGAGCTAATGGTGCGGGAGCGGGAAGAGAAGCCACTGGATAGATAAGAATGGAACCAGGCGAATGCAGTCCCACCCAGCTGGACGACGGAGGAGAGGTGTTGGAGGAGGATGGTGTGGTCAACCGTGTCAAAGGCTGCAGGCAGGTCGAGAAGGATGAGAAGGAATAGTTTACCATGGTCACAGTCACATAGGATGTCATTTGTGACTTTCATAAGGGCCGTTTCACTACTGTGGCAGAGGCGGAAGCCTGATTGGAGGGATTCAAACATGGCGTTGCGGAAAAGATGGGCATGGATTTGAGAGGTGACAACACGTTCAAGGACTTTGGAGAGGAAAGGGAGGTTGGTGATGGAGTGGTAGTTTGCAAGGACAGAGGGGTCAAGGGTGGGTTTTTTGAGGAGGGGGGTGATGATGATAGATTTAGAAGGGAGGGGAACAGTACCTGAGGAGAGGGAACCGTTTACAATATCAGCTAACATGGGGGCCAGGAAGGGAAGTTGGGTGGTCAGCAGTTTGGTGGGAATACATGCTCTAAAACAATTTAGACATGCTCCAAAACAATTTTAGAGCATGTCAAATAGTGCATTGGGCAGCAGATGTGAAAATACAAAACCAATAAAAAAATATTAATTTCAGTTTAAAAATGCTGTAATATACCTGGGTGTGGAGTTACGGTGACTATCGTCCATTCATTAAGATCCGACCTGTAACTCTGAATTTTATCGTAGGTGGAGCTCCCTCGGTAACCATGGTGACCTCCTGTTACGTAGACGACGTCCCGAAGAACGCAAGCTGTTGCATTTCCAACCCCTATCCATTAGATTTCTATTAGTAACAGCCCAGTGACAGAACAAAAACCTCGCCGAGGGAATAGTAATTCCACCAGCATATTTGAACGAATGCAAGCTACATTTTAAATGATGCTCCACTAAGTTAATTGCTTTTAAACTGAAATAAATCTATGTATCAAAGTACTCAAAACATAAATAGAGATGTTATCCCTTCTATCATTTACTTTAAAAAAATCTAAATTCTAGCATCATTCTTAAAGATATATGGTGTCAGAGTCTCATTTAATTTTAATCAAAAGCTCTATAGGGATTAAATCTACTTGATTATTTACAGTGAAAGTTGTTACATACCTTTTAGCATGTTTACAATCGGAATCCATTTCTTTTTCAGAGGATCATAAAATTCTGCGTCTTGTGCTGGAGCCCCACCTCTGTAACCGCCCATCACATAGATACATCCTTGCATCATCACTGAGCAGTGATAGTAACGAGCGTTCAACATTGGGCTCCCTTCTATCCAGTTATCCCTTTCAGCATTATAAATCCACATTGTGTCCAGGGCCTCCAGGTTATCTGAACTGTAACCACCTGTTACATAAATGTTTGGCCCCAAAACAGAAACACTGTAACTTTCCCTTGTGTGATCGGGCATCTGTGAACCCTGTGTCCATGAATCGATCAATGGATTCCAAATGTGGACCTCTGAAAGCGGATGCCAATAATAACCACCAATTATATACATATCACACGTTGACTTTTTGCAAGGTAATGAATTCACGTTATCACTTTCTTTTGGTTTTAAAACATGGCATTTTAAAAAGTGCATCTTAATGTCACTGGTGAGAAGATGTCGCCCGTTCAATTCAAGTGCTGTTCTGAGGTACAATTCATCCAAATCAACTTTAACGTATTTTAACAATCCCATCAAACATTCAATTCTATTTTTCACGTCATATGCAATCCACTTAATAATGGCTTCCAGAAGTATGTCTTCTTTCCACACATTAAGGTTATCCCTGGACAGAATGAAGAAGAGTTTGTCCTTGCTGATGTCTAAGAATTCATCCTGTCTTGATACTTCTTCAAATCTAGAGAGGATCATCCTTCGAGATTCTTTTTCTAAATCTGGGCAAACGTGGAATTCTCCAAAAGAATGCATTCCCAGACAGTTGTCAACATCTAGATGCCTGGCCAGAAAGTTTTCACATGCCTTTTTAACTGATATAAACTGTAGGAGATCTGCAGTCTCTAACAAGCTCTGGACATTTTTTTCTGTTATTAACACCTCTGATGTGTAAACATATCTTACAAGAGCATCCAAGATGGTGTGATCGATATTAGAAAGTTTAATAATTCTGGTGGCTTTTTCCCGCATATCTGCCGTGAACATTATTTTGAAATAAGTGCTGCAAGCCGCCAGTGCGACTCTGTGGCAGTGAAATAACCGTCCTGAGAAACATTCCAAAGTAACGTCTGTGAATAACTCGTTCAGATAAAACTCTTTAAAAGCACCAAGGAATTCCGCAGAATGATTTGTATCCTTAAATTCATAGGTATATCGTTCATGCTCTTTCACAGCCATATCTGTAAAAATAATTCAATTTGCTATTGTTAACCTCATATATGATTTTCTTTGACAATCTTTAGTGTACAGATTTAGTCTGTTCATATTTCATCTGCAAAGCGATGAGAAGAAGTCATCAATAGTGGCATCAAGTGACACATACTCATCAATAACTGCTCGCTGATGCTTACGTGTGGTTCCATCAGAACCACTTGGCTTCAAACCTTATCACAGCTTTGATCCAGGCATGGACACAAGAGTTGAATGACAGAGGAAAGGCGAGAGTAGCTGTCTTCAACATCAAGGCAGCATTTCAACAAGTATGGCACTAAGGAGCCCTAATAAAACTCAAGTGGTGATGGTGGGTGGGAGGGGTGGATGGAAAAATCCTAAGTGGCTGGACTCATACTTAACAAGGAAGATGGTTATGGTTGTCAGAGTCCTAGGACATCACTGCCATAGTGCATACAGGCTTCATAATGACCTTTCCTCTGTGATAAGGTCAGGAGTTGGGCTGTTTGCTGATGATTCTATAGTGTTCAACTCCATTCACAACTCTTTCAATAATGAAGCACTCTATGCCAGCCTACAGCAACACCTTGAGAACATCCAGGATTCAGCTAGTGGTGGCGGGTAACATTTGCACCACATAAGTACCAGGCAATGACTATCTTCAAAAGAAAAGGCCCAACCACCTTCCCTTGACCTTCAATGGCACGATCATCACCAATTACCCCTCCTAGGGGTCACCACTGACCAGAAGTTTAGCTGGAACAGCCATATCAACATTGTGGCTGCAAGACTAGGGCAGAGTATTCTGCAATGAGTGGATCAACTCCTGACCCCTTCAATCCCTCTACACTATCAACAGGGCTCAAGTCAGGAGTGTGATGAAATGCTCATAACTTGCCTAGATGGATGCAGCCACAACAACACTCAAGATGCTCAATGCCATCCAGGACAAAGCTGTCCCCTTGATCAGCATCCCTAATGCTGAACCCACTATAATGTCCAGTTTCCCTCCAAGTCACATACCACCCTGATGTGAACATATACTGCTGTTCTTTCATCATTGCTGGGACAGAATCCTGGAATTCCCTACCTAACATCATCATGGAAGAACCATCACCATAAAGACTGCAGCTGTTCAAGGAGAATGTCCACCAGCACCTTCTCAGGGCAGCCACGGATAGGCAATAAATGTGGACTTGCCAGTGTCACAAACATCCCAAGAACAAGTTTTTAAAGAACACAAATAAAAACATTACCTTTCCACAAAATTACCTTAAACGTGATTATTGTGCCAATATTTGGTATTATGAGCTGTCTGTGTGATGAATCAACTGTATAGGGGATAAGCTTCAGAGGACAGTGAATCATAATTGTTTAATTAAATATCCATTTGAAGGAAAGAAGACATGCATTTATATAGTGCCTTTCACAACCTCAGGATGTCCCAAAGCGCTTTACAGCCAATTAAGTCAATTAAGGTTTTGATAGGGTAGACACAGAGATGTTTCCACTTGGGAGGGAGACCAGAACTAAGGGTCATAAATATATGATAGTCACTAATAAATCTTTGCCCTTCAATGGCACTAAGGAATTCAGAAGAAACTTCTTTACCCAGAGAGTGGTTAGAATGCAGAACTCGCTACCATAATGAGTAGCTGAGGCAAATAGCATAGATGTATTTAAGGGGAAACTAGATAAACACTTGAGGGAGAAAGGAATTGAAGGATATGCTGATAGAGTTAGACAAAGTAGGGAGGGAGGAGGCTCGTGTGGAGCATAAACACCAGCATGGATCTGTTGGGACGAATGACCTGTTTCTATGCTGCACATTCTATGTAATTCTATGTAAATACTTTTGAAGTGTAGTCACTGTTGTAATGTAGGAAACGCGGCAGCCAATTTGCGCACAGCAAGGTTCCCCAACAGCAATGTGATAATAACCAGGTAACCTGTTTTAGTGATGTTGGTTGAGAAATAAATATTGGCCAGAACACCGGGGAGAACGCCCTTGATCTTCTTCAAAATAGTGCAATGGAATCTTTTACGTCCACCTGAGAGGGCAAACGGGGCCTCGGTTTAATGTCTCATCCGAAACACGGCACCTCCGACAGTGCAACACTCCCTCAGTACTGCACTGGGAGTGTCAGCCTGGATTTCCTTTGATCTCCTACACTGCTCCCACCAAGCTGAATGCAAACACTCAGAAACAATATTTCATCTTTCTCTAAGGCTCTTTTCAGGCATCTGATATGAACATTGACTTTTGCAACTTCAGATCTCAACAGCTTCCCCATTTTCCTCACAGTTCCCCCATTCATGGTCTACTTTGCTTCTTCCATTTTGGAAATGTTTTACTCACTTTTTATCTCTCTCATGTATTTTCACGGTCTGTATGAGATAACCTTTGTATATCACCCCACACTTTTCATTTTCCACTTTCCTTTTCAAGTGTATTCGCATCAAAGTCCTGCTGCTTCTCTATCAATTTTAAATTTTACCATTTAAGGTGTATTTTCTTCCTTATTCTTACTTCCAAAATGTATTACTCGATCTGCTTCTACATTGAACTGCATCTGCCACCTATCTACAGTCTCCTGAAATGTTTGCCAATCCTCATCACAATTTGCCATATCTCTAATGAGGTGTCATCAACAAATTTCATTATTATTCCATCAGATTTTAAGATCAGATCATTTATGTGTACAGTAAATAAGAGCTGGCCCAACACATACCCTTGTGGAACAACACTCACCATACTTTTCCAGTTCCAGAAACTTACTTCTACTCCTACCCTTTGCTTTCTGCCTCCAATCATCTCTCTATCAATGTGGCCACATTACCCTTAATTTCACATGCTATTAGCTTTGCCATGAGTCTCTCATGTGGGAGGCGATTTTCAAGTAGCATCCAAAACAGGTGTGAAATCGATAGAGCAGCTGCTACGACCACATGTTTGTGCCAGGGTGTGGCCCCAAGCCATTCCGAGGCCTAGGTCACATTAACATGCCACTAGTGAGCTGCAGGCTTCAAGCAGGCACCCTGCTGCTCCTTGCCAATTCTGGATAGGCGGTAAATTGGCCAACTCCATGCTAAGCTGGCTGGCACATCTGGACAAGTGGGAGGCTTCACGGGGCCTTCACGGCAGTTGAAAATCACCCCATGATACCTTGTCAAATGCTTTATAAAAATCATATAAACCACACCTGCCATATTTCCTTTATCTTTCCTCTCTTTTATTTCTTTGAAGAATGAACTGCCTTTGAGAAATCTGTGCTTGTTAAGCCTTTTTGAATGAAAAGAATAGGTACTTTTCTTAAGTCACAAACAATTAAAAGAGATTGATTGTTACAACTTGGGCTCTTGCCAACACTCTTCTCGTGTGGGCCAAGTCCTTTACAGTCTGAGACCTGAATTTATACCCTATGCTTTACCAAGCCAGTGCACTCATGATTTCCCAACGTGTGCAGCTGGCAGGCAAGACTGCCGCCAATAGAGCACATTTGTAAAATTGGCCCTCAAGGCAAAATATTATCCAGCATAATAATTGTCAAAAGATCTAAAAACAGTCCATAAGAGGTTAATTTACACTTTTCAAGCATTGGGCATTCTTTAGTTAAAATCAAATAGTCCAACAAATACTCCTTTCATATTTTCTTACAGTTTCTTGCAGTGAAACAATTTCTTAAGATAAAAGTGATGAACTTACTCTTGTCCCATGCTAAACAGAATGTATGTTTGAGGTGAGTCTTTCAGGTAGAGATGTTATACATGGAATACATGAGCCCAACACTCTTACGGTGTTCTATGCATGCAAACACACTCTGAACACTGAAAGCCTCTTGTGCTTTATTGCTATAATTCCTTAATCTAAAAACAATTTCTTTGAAGACTGTCCTTAGCAACAAACTTTGAAAAACTTACTGATCATGCATATTTACCAAGTTAGTTCATCTACAAATTAGCATGTGGCTGCATCAATTTTATATAATGGGAGGTCAGCATCACAAGTCTTACCAGTTGCAAATTCCTGTCCATAAATAGGCATAATTGGGACATAACTTGCCAGAAGTATGAAAGATATCTCAGACACCAAGGAGTAGAAATTAGACCTCATTGTGCCTGTTTTAAGGGCATAAAACAGGCGCAACAGGGACCAATTTTAGGGACCAACATCTTACACCCAAAGAACGCCTGAAAGACGTCCAACGCAATATTGGACTGGGCCATTTTTCAGGCATCCCTGGTGACTGCCTAAAATAGTCGTTAGGCCACTTACTTATGTAAATGAGGGACCTAACACCTGTTTTAGTCGCCATCGTGAAATTGGATATCATAGATGTAGGTGCCTGGCCTTCTCACCCCAAGATTCTTTAGCCGCCACTGCAGCTTAAGCAGCGCATGCCAACAAAAGTAAGTTTAAAAAGTATATATATATTAAAAAATGTCACTGTGGAGGCAGGAAGAGTAGAAGTGCTCCCCCGACTCCAAAGTATCCAATCGACCCCCCTGTTGCCACTCCACCCCTCCGTCCTCCCAGTACTTACCGCCGGCTGCAGGCGAGGCAAGCGATCCGATATACATTTTGTTCAAATGGGTGAGCTGCCTGTGGAAGCGCAACAGACACCTGCAGCTCACCCAATTAATATTAATGAGGCTCAAGTCCCAATTTCAGGCTGACCTTTGCACCTGAAACTGGGGGCCGATGAATTTCTGCCTCCAGATCTTTGTCTATAATGAATATGATGTACACTTCCAGTTAGGGTTTTGACAGATTCAAGAAGCAAAGGGGCAGGAGGTTTATTTGAATATTGTAACGGTCCAGATATGACATCATTTTGATCTACACGCTATTTCCGATTTGAAGTGCACTTTTTCACAAATTTGCTCATACAAATTGGATGTCCGGAGTTGCTTGGTTATGCCTTCGAATTGAGAAGGGACTAACAGTAAGTTAAAGATTTTTCCTGCAATTTATTTTGCTGTAATTCTTTTGGCTAACTCATTTGGTAAAACGAGTTTGTGGTTCAAGTTTTGGTACTTGTTGCTCTTTGGTGACATAATCTGCAGAATGGGGTCAATTTCCACATGTACACTGACAACACCCAGCCCTACCTCTCCACTACCTCTCTTGATCCCTTCATTGTCTTTGTGTTTTCAGACTGTTTGATCGATATCCAGACTTGGATGAGCAGTAACTTGGTCCAGCTAAATACTGGCAAGACTGAAGCCATTGTCTTCGGCCTAAGCCTCAAACTCCATACCCTTACCACTGATTCTATCCCCTCTGCAGCCATTGTCTCAGAATGAACCAAACTGTTAGTATCTCAGTGGCTTCTCCGCTCAGACTTCGGTTAAAACTGCACCAGAGTCCTATTGATGTAATAGAACCCAGATTTGCCTAAATTTTTGAGACTGCTGTCTGTTTTAGGCAGGTGCTTCACCCACCTGCAAAACCCTACAGGTTAAAATTGGAAATGGTCAGGATCTGAGCAGGTAAATTTTAATGCTCGTTTTTAATGCCTACACCCAGTAGGGGTAAAATCAACCCCACTGTTTCAAAGGCTTTTATGGATATAAGAATCCAACACATTTGAGGTACCAGTTATTTATGGTTTTGACTTAGCTGCAACCGGCATGGAGGCAAGACAGCTTCATAAATAGAATGTCCATGTAATTCCAAGAAAGATGCTATCCTGGGATTTCTACGGTTCCAAAAATGGGCACAATACCTGCAGAAGGCATAGGCTCAGTGTTAGAATGCAAATGAGGCACTTGGAAAAAGTTTTGTCACTTGCTTTATGCATTTGTGAAAAACAAATAGGCTGATTTGGTTCATGTCCTTCTGCAGTGGCCAGGAAGGATCGTGAAAAGTTAAGGAAGAAAGAACTTGCATTTATATAGTGTCTTTCATATCCTCAGGATGTACCAAAGCACTTTACAGCCAATTTTTTTTGAAGTGTAGTCACTGTTGTTATGTAGGCAAAAACAGCAGCCAATTTGTGCACAGCAAAGTCTCATAAACAACAATATGAATAACTAATTAATCTGTTGTGGGATGAATGTTGGCCAGGACATTGAGAGGACTCTCTGTTCTTTTTCAAAAAATTGCCATGGGATCTTTTATGTCCATCTGAACAGACAAATGGGACCTCGGTTTTAATGTTTCATCCAAAAGATGACACCTCCGATAACACAGTATTCCCTCAGCATTGCGTTGCAGTGTCAACCTAGATTTATGTGTTCAAGTCCTAGGCCCCGGTATTAGAGTGGAGACGGGATGGCAGTGGGGGGGTGAATGCGCGCGTGGGTAACCCACCCAATAAAAAATGTCCGTTTCCCACGTGATCACGATTCAATTGGTGCCACTTAACATGGCTTCCAAGTTTGCTGTCCAAAAGCTGCGCAGCGGGCAGACTGTGCACCCGCATCACAGGCTGTCAGCTGGAGGAGCTCTATTTAACGGGGCAGTCCTCCAATGGCTTTTCCTAGACCAAACACCCACACATCATAATGGAGCAGACCAGGGGAAAGGCTGCTCCAAGTTTCAATGATGCCTCACTCCAGGTGCTACTGGATGGGGTGAGGAGGTGGAGGAATCTGTTTCACCCAGCGGACGGGAGGAAGTGGCCTGCCTCTGCCACCAAGGAGGCCTGGCTTGAGCTGGCAGAGGAGGTCACCACCAGCAGCAACATCTTGCGCACCTGGGTCCAGTGCAGGAAGCGCTTCAATGACCTAACTAGTACACTTATTGATTCTCCTACATTCCGTCTTCCACATCACCGCCCCAACCCCCAACTCATTCTGCACTGCCAACACTACTCTATCACATCACTCCTCACACCCACTTAAGGCTCATCCTCAACTTATTTGCACTTTCTCAGCACTTCCTCACCTCCCTATTATTCACCCCACCACTACCACTCAACCCAATCCTCATACAATGTCATGACTCTGTCTGATGCATCTCTTTCACGGTCTGCTGCACCCAAAGCAATGCATTCATCGGTTGGCCATTTCACCATCGCTTACTCACACGTCTGTACTTTCTCCCCTTATAGGAGAAGAGAGCTCAGAATGTACAGGAGAGGGCGAGGACCAGAGGGGGGCCGCAACAAATCGTTGTCCTCACAGTGGCAAAGCAAGAGGCGCTCGAGCTCAGCCGAACCCTCGAGTGCCTGTCTGTCGGGGACGCCGAGACTGGCACCCGATAAACGTCTGGTGACACAACTTTAACATTCAGCACACACTATATGAATTGATGTTAACATGCCTTGCCATCTTCAGCACCTCAGTATGCTCATCGCACCATTGCACATCTGTGATGATGCTTAATATTGCCTTCTGTTCTCTTACAAAGCCTTCAGCGACCACTGTGATGGCAGAGGGCGATTCCTCAGAGGAACTGCTGGCCTCTGAGGGTACACCGTCACATCTTAGCGAGCCATCCACCAGTGCAGATACTCACACCTCGGAGGTCCTTGTCCTCAGTTAGTTGGGTTGGCACCTGGTGAGTTACCACACACGTGAGCACGAGCAGACACTGGTGGCAGGGGCAGCTGCGGAGAGTCCGCGTTGGTGGGAGCACTCCTCTCCAGGTTCTGCTCAGCTGGACGCAGATGCTGGACCCTGGGGGCCACCCTTTAAAAGGAGAATGATCGAGGGATAGCAGCACATTTGCGAGGTACTGGAACAGGTGCCACGCGCACTCTCCACAATAGCGCAGAGGATGGAGGAGTCCAATTCCTGCATGAGTGGAATGATGGCACAGGTATGGGAGGGAATCTCTGAGATACTGTCACAGGTAAGCGCGGGAATGTCCGCGATGGAGGGAAGGCTAGCCTCCATTGAGCTTCAAGCACGGCTCATAAATGAGTCTATTCAGGCCCTGACAACAGTGGGTGTATGTGTAGTTGCAGGCCTGTTTTGTGGAGGGAGGGGTGGGTGTCGACGCTGCTCTATCCAGGTGGTGTGAGGACTGGACTGTTCACACTTTCTGATGTTAGGAGAACCGTTCACATATCAGTGACTCCCTGGCTTCACGAGCAGCCAGGTGAGCCACTGCTCTGCCCATGAGTTCCACCTCCTCCTCCTCCTCCTCCTCCTCAATGTGAATGGCAGATGTTGATGGGACCTCCTCAAGCGGCACCCCTCTCTGCTGTTGCCCTCTGTGCTCTTGTGCAGGTGCCTGTGGTGCAGCACTGTGTTGTGGAGCTCCAAGTGGCGGAGGTGGACGCCATGCCTGGCGAGGCTGGTGATGTTGCTCTTCCCCAGATGTAATGGTGAATGCAGCCATGGCGCCCCCCTAACCTGACAGTATGAGTTTGAGGGGGTCCGCAAAGTAGTTAAATATGTGTGAACAGAAGAAGTGTGAGTGGAAAGTAAGAATTTTCAGTGAAAACACAAAGAATCCTGATGTGGATCCCAGGAAACTGTATTTCAGCAAATCATAATGAAATACAGGAAGAAGACAGAAAAAGACTTGTGCATTTGGTACACTATGAACAATATTTTTATATTTTGGTAGCTATTCATAAAGATTCAAATTGTATAAAAATGTTAATACAGATGCTTACCTTTTTTTGTTAATTTGTCTATATAAATGCATTTCTCGGGGTGAAAATGAAAAATAGAAATATTTTACTGTATGTCTGAAAGCAATAATTGCAAAACAAGAATTTAGAAAAGATTAGGACAGATTTTTGTTTGCATTTAAGTTTGTATTCTGTACTATACTGAGAACTTTAACTTGACTAGTTGCAAAGAAAGAACATTTAAGTAGTTACAGCTGGGAGGATGGAGTTTTGTGCAAGAATTCTAGCTTTACAGATTATGCTTTGATAATGGTGTGTCTTTTTATGCTGTTGCCTCATAAAGACAAATGACTGAACTGCTTTTCTTTCATTGTGCGCAAAAGTAGTTGGACAGTTGATAAAATGTAATGCAGTCTGTATAGTTTATGTATTAGAGCTTTGTTTGGCTGGATGTAAGGACAATAATTAGAAACTAACTACAAAAGCGGGTCAACACAACTGATTGCTTTGACTCATTGATGTGTTAATGCACTGAAGACCTCTTATAGATAAATAAATGGGAGATGACACCATTCACGTGTTGCAGTACATATTTGGAGCATTGAAATTTTTTCTGGTATCTGATTTGTTAAATAAATTACAAATGTTTATATATTTCGCTGTGTTACACACGTGAACTGATGAATGTACAGTTACACTTTTTTTGTTATTGAATTCTCAAAAATGTATCATGCATGTATATTTTATAAAGTCACTATCTATTTTGATTGCATGGTGCTCATTGGAGGACTGTATTGATACATCCAGGTTTGATGCCATGACTTTGCTGGTGCTGGGAGCAACATGGGTCAAGGGGTTGAGACGATTTGTTTGTTCTAGGTTTCTGCAGATTAGTTACACTTGGGAACAGATAGGGGAAAGCCCTACATACTAGTAGTCACGTCATTGCCTTCATGCACTGTGGGTGAGTTGCTGTGCTGGGTGTGGGGCAGCTTCTGCTGAGTGAACATCCAAGAACCAGGCTGCTTGGTATTTCTATAAATTCCAGGTGGAAGTCAGACCTCACTTATTCTGATTAGGATTTATCTCCGTTGTGCTTCAGCCACATATCTGTTGCAGGGAGGACTGTACTTTGTTGCAGAGAGGGATTGCACCTTCTTGCAGCTAATTGTAAGAGTTGTGTTGGCCTGCACATTAGTGGGTGGGAGGGGGGGGGTCTTGCTCTCCAGCGAGTAGGCCCAGCAAGCACTGAGCTGGGTTCTCTGGAATTGCAGGACTGATGGTCATCCAGACTGCTATCCAGAATGGATGAATGCAGGGACATGACTAGAATATGTGTAGGAAGGTGACCATAATCCCTCCAGCAGTCACCTGGTATGGAGGGATGAAATTTATGGAGCTTGTGTGGGGTTCAGTACATGCAATATATGATCTTGAGTTTCCTTTGTATATTTTGTTGAGGTCTGTCATCATATCTCTCACCACTCCTCCCTTAATGGTTGGCCTAGGTTGCTCTTCCAGGCTCACCTCAGGTTTTCTGTCTTGTCTCTGGTCATGGAGGTGAGCATGGTGCACAGGGTGGAAATGTAATCTGCAGGAGGCTATTGATGAGTGGAGGAAACTTTCGATGGGGTTGCTTCATGTATGAGAAGTTTTGCAGGGTTCTGGAGATAATGCTTCATCAGACAGTGATATTGGTCATGCTGGGAAAGTGAAATTTGTCAACTAACTGGTGGGAGGACATGATCTAGCCCTCTCAAAGGACGAACAACACTAAAAACAATAAAACAGATGGAATCATGAACTTCATGATCTATATCAGTTTTTATTGTATCAAAACAAAGCTCAGTAAATCTTTGGATTCTATCTGAGGTAACATTAAGAGGATAAACACTATAACTAATTATACACGGGCTTGTAATACATTAAAAGACTTGTGACTGCATGCACTGCCTGTTGTCACATTTACTTCCTGTGCCATGGCTTTTTCACCTCTCTGTCACACCTTTCCCATGCCTCTATCATGCTGAGTAACACCTGGATACCACCTGCTTCTAAACGACACATGCTTACTATTAAACATACCTTTGAGACCTCCCAACACAAGGTGGTGCTGCTGTGCCTCTCATACATGCCAGCTAACCCTTATATAATCTGGACACCAACTGTAAACAACCAGTTCCACTTAAATTTAACATTTTATCTAAAATTAAAATGATATAAATCCAAAATGCAGCCACTTGCCTTCCTCCCACCTGCTTCAGGTTCTAACCACAATCTCTGCTACACGACAGTCCTGCTCTCTGCCACACGACAGTCCTGCTCTCTGCCACACGACAGTCCTGCTCTCTGCCACACGACAGTCCTGCTCTCTGCCACACGACAGTCCTGCTCTCTGCCACACGACAGTCCTGCTCTCTGCCACACGACAGTCCTGCTCTCTGCCACACGACAGTCCTGCTCTCTGCCACTGCCCAATTAAGCTCCTTTAGCCTTCCTCCCACTTGCTTCTCCAGTCCACTTCATTCTTGGCCCAATCCCTGACAGCCTGTTGGCTCCCTATCTGTTACGCTGCCTCCCACCACTGGTCCGGTAACCCCTCATTCTTGCTGCCCAATCTTCACAGCTTGCTGCGTCGCTTGGCCTCCTTTCTCTGCTACCTAATCTGCCCTGCTTTAGCTACACTTTACTTTCAAAGTGCCGGTCACTTGCCTCTGGCTTCTACTAAATAATCTTTGTGGCTGTAGCTGCAGTCTATTTTCAAAAGGCCAGGCCGCTACCTCCTTTTCCCACTGCCTAGTTGTCATCAGTGAAAATTAGGCAGCAGGAGCTGATGGCAGCAGCCTGCCATTTGAAAAGTAATCAGCAGCTAAATCTGTAAAGATTATCCAGTAGGAGCCAGTAGCCCAACAATTTCAAAAGTGAATTGTGGCTAAAGCCATAAACATTAGGTAATGGGTGTGACCGCCAACAGGTATTGGGAAGAAACTTTCCATCGTGATGCGGCTGGGGATAGGGTTCATCAGCAATGACAGGAGAGAAGGCAAATGGCAGAAGCTAAGAGGATATCTGGGCATTAAGATGGTATGAGTTCTCCCAAACCCAGGCATCCCACCGTACTATTAGATCACCAACCCCTCTAAGTACTCCCAAAGCCTAGACAACTATGATCTGCTGCATCTCCCATCAAGAAGCTTTGTTCCCCACCCCTTCAACATTTCTCTCTGTTTATCTCCCCCAATAGTCCTCTATGCCAGATGCCCCTGTGCTACCATGCCTCAGCCCTTCCAAGTATCCTTGCACTTGAACCACCTTATCTCGACTGTTCCTAGGCCTGCTGAGCTATCCAATACCCCAATCCCCAAGTACTCCCCATATCCAGTCTCTCTCAGGTACTCCTACAACCCAACCAAGTGCCCAACTCAATGAACTGCACTATGGGAGGTCTACAAATAAATAATAATAGTACAAGCATACTTTATACTACACAGAAGTGACCTTGCTTCTCTCACCAGCCTCTGTCCTGGCCTCAACATGAATGTTACTCTCCTGACCTCAAATCCAGGGACACCTCTGCTCCTAACCTCAGCCCCAGCAAGCCCTCTGCTCCCAGCCTCAGTCCCAGAAATATTTTCCCTTCCAATGTCAGCCCAAGGAACTCATGCACTCCAAGCCACAGCCCAAGGAATGTCTCCTCAGGTCCTGCAGTTTTCACTCCCAGTTGCTAACAAACTGAAAACCGACCCTAGGCCACGCCTGCTTCAATTCAAGGTTTGTATGGAATTCCATCTCCACTCCAGCTCCCAATTTGCCCAATTGCTCTGCCTCGTTGCTCTACTCCCGGGCCTGTGTCAGACTACCCATGAGCAATGTCACATGCGATAAGCCAGTAATATCTACGAATAGATTAGAAGTTTTGCATGTAGCACACATTTCCTGTAAGTAACTTTACTTCCTGTCACATTTTGTCCTTCACACATTTTCTGTCACACTTTATTGATTGGCTCACAATAAAACAGTAGCAAGTCAGAAATGAGTTAGGGAATGTATAAATAAAAAGCAAGGAAAGCAGCTGGAAAGCTGCCAATGGAAAAACTATTAAGTACTTATGAAAGCAACCAATCCTGAATGACCAGTTGAGAGAACCAATGAATAAAATAAAGAAGAGCGGCGGGAAACAGCGAGAGCGGAGCGGGGATAAAAACAGCGCAGAGCAAGAGCTCACCAGAGCAGCGGGAAACAGCGAGAGCGGAGCGGGGATAAAAACAGCGCAGAGCGAGAGCTCACCAGAGCGGCGGGAAACAGCGAGAGCGGAGCGGGGATAAAAACAGCGCAGAGCGAGAGCTCACCAGAGCAGCGGGGATAAAAACAGCGCAGAGCGAGAGCGGACCAACCGGGTTCTGATCAAAAAAATCAAAGAGTGACGTCACAGGTAAAGCAGGTGGGTGGTTGGTGGTGAGTATTTCTTTTTAACCAAACTTAAGGTCTGCAGGTTTTATAGCAGGTAGTGTTTTTTTAGTGAACCTAGGTCCCTAGTATAGTTAACATTTTCTCATTTCAACGTAATTTAAAAGGGGTAACTAAGCTAAGGCAAGTCATGGCAGCAGACCTCGCACCCGTGATATGCCCCTCCTGCAAGATGTGGGAAGTCATGGACACTACCAGTGTCCCTGCCGACCATGTGTGCAGGAAGTGTGTCCACCTGCAGCTACTGACCGATTGTATCTCAGAGCTGGAGCTGCGGGTGGATTCACTGTGGAGCATCTGCGATGCAGAGAAACTCGTGGATAGCACGCTTAGCGAGTTGGTCACACCGCAGGTAAAGGGTGTACAGGCAGGAAGTGAATGGGTGACCACCAGGCAGAGTAAGAGGTGCAGGCAGGTAGTGCAGGGGTCCCCTGTGGCCATCCCCCTCTCAAACAGGTATACCGCTTTGGATACTGTTGGGGGAGATGGCTCACCAGGGGAAGGTGACAGCGGCCAGGTTCATGGCACCATGGCTGGCTCTGCTGCACAGGAGGGCAGGAAAAAGAGTGGCAGAGCAATAGTGATAGGGGACTCGATTGTAAGGGGAATAGACAGGCGTTTCTGCGGACGCAACTGAGACTCCAGGATGGTATGTTGCCTCCCTGGTGCAAGGGTCAGGGATGTCTCGGAGCGGCTGCAGGACATTCTGGAGGGGGAGGGTGAACAGCCAGTTGTCGTGGTGCATATAGGTACCAACGATATAGGTAAAAAACAGGATGAGGTCCTACAAGCTGAATTTAGGGAGTTAGGAGTTAAACTAAAAAGTAGGACCTCAAAGGTAGTAATCTCAGGATTGCTACCAGTGCCACGGGCTAGTCAGAGTAGGAATGACAGGATAGCTAAGATGAATACGTGACTTGAGAGATGGTGCAAGAGGGAGGGATTCAAATTCCTGGGACATTGGAACCGGTTCTGGGGGAGGTGGGACCAGTACAAATTGGACGGTCTGCATCTGGGCAGGACTGGAACCAATGTCCTAGGGGGAGTGTTTGCTAGTGCTGTTGGGGAGGGTTTAAACTAATGTGGCAGGGGGATGGGAACCGATGTAGGAAGTCAGTGGGAAATAAAGTGGTGACAGAAACAAAAGGCAGTAAAGGGAGAGTGTACAGAACATGACTGGACAGATGGTCTGAGAAAGCAGGGCAAAGACCAAGGGAAGTCTAGATTAAACTGCATTTATTTCAATGCAAGAAGTCTGATGGGCAAGGCAGATGAACTCAGGGCGTGGATGGGTACATGGGACTGGGATGTTATAGCTATTACTGAAACATGGCTAAGGGAGGGGCAGGACTGGCAGCTCAATGTTCCAGGGTACAGATGCTATAGGAAAGATAGAGCAGGAGGTAAGAGAGGAGGGGGAGTTGCGTTCTTGATAAGGGAGAACATCACGGCAGTAGTGAGAGGGGATATATCCGAGGGTTCGCCCACTGAGTCTATATGGGTAGAACTGAAAAATAAGACCCCCAAATAGTCAACGGGAAATTGAGGAGCAAATATGTAAGGAGATTACAGACAGCTGCAAGAAAAATAGGGTGGTAATAGTAGGGGACTTTAACTTTCCCAACATTGACTGGGACAGCCATAGCATTAGGGGCTTGGATGGGGAGAAATTTGTTGAGTGTATTCAGGAGGAATTTCTCATTCAGTATGTGGATGGCCCGACTAGAGGGGGCAAAACTTGACCTCCTCTTGGGAAACAAGGAAGGGCAGGTGACAGAAGTGTTAGTGAGGGATCACTTTGGGACCAGTGATCATAATTCCATTAGTTTTAAGATAGCTACGGAGAATGATAGGTCGGGCCCAAAAGTTAAAATTCTAAATTGGGGAAAGGCCAATTTTGATGGTATTAGACAGGAACTTTCAGAAGTTGATTGGGAGAGTCTGTTGGCAGGCAAAGGGACGTCTGGTAAGTGTGTTAACCAGGGTTCAGGGTAAGCACATTCCTTGTAAAGTGAAGGGCAAGGCTGGTAGAAGTAGGGAACCTTGGATGACTCGGGAGATTGTGGCCCTCGTCAAAAAGAAGAAGGAGGCATATGACATGCATAGGCAGCTGGGATCAAGTGGATCCCTTGAAGAGTATAGAGATTGCCGGAGTAGAGTTAAGAGAGAAATCAGGAGGGCAAAAAGGGGACATGAGATTGCTTTGGCAGATAAGGCAAAGGAGAATCCAAAGAGCTTCTACAAATACATAAAGGGCAAAAGAGTAACTAGGGAGAGAGTAGGGCCTCTTAAGGATCAACAAGGTCATCTATGTGCGGAACCACAAGAGATGGGTGAGATCCTAAATGAATATTTCACATCAGTATTTACAGTTGAGAAAGGCCTGGATGGTAGGGAACTTGGGGAAATAAACAGTGATGTCTTGAGGAGTGTACATATTACAGAGAGGGAGGTGCTGGAAGTCTTAACGCGCATCAAGGTAGATAAATCTCCGGGACCTGATGAAATGTATCCCAGGACGTTATGGGAGGTTAGGGAGGAAATTGCAGGTCCCCTAGCAGAGATATTTGAATCATCGACAGCTACAGGTGAGGTGCCTGAAGATTGGAGGGTAGCAAATGTTGTGCCTTTGTTTAAGAAGGGCGGCAGGGAAAAGCCTGGGAACTACAGACCGGTGAGCCTGACATCTGTAGTGGGTAAGTTGTTAGAGGGTATTCTGAGAGACAGGATCTACAGGCATTTGGAGAGGCAGGGACTGATTAGGAACAGTCAGCATGGTTTTGAGAGAGGAAAATCATGTCTCACGAATTTGATTGAGTTTTTTGAAGGGGTAACCAAGAAGATAGATGAGGGCTGTGCAGTAGACGTGGTCTACATGGACTTCAGCAAAGCCTTTGACAAGGTACCGCATGGTAGGTTGTTACATAAGGTTAAATCTCACGGGATCCAAGGGGAGGTAGCCAATTGGATACAAAATTGGATTGACGACAGAAGACAGAGGGTGGTTGTAGAGGGTTGTTTTTCAAACTGGAGGCCTGTGACCAGCGGTGTGCCTCAGGGATCGGTTTGTTATTTATATTAATTATTTGGATGAGAATTTAGGAGGCATGGTTTGTAAGTTTGCAGATGACACCAAGATTGGTGGCATTGTGGACAGTGAAGAAGGTTATCTAGGATTGCAACGGGATCTTGATAAATTGGGCCAGTGGGCCGATGAATGGCAGATGGAGTTTAATTTAGATAAATGTGAGGTGATGCATTTTGGTAGATCGAATCGGGCCAGGACCTACTCCGTTAATGGTAGGGCGTTGGGGAGAGTTATAGAACAAAGAGATCTAGGAGTACAGGTTCATAGCTCCTTGAAAGTGGAGTCACAGGTGGATAGGGTGGTGAAGAAGGCATTCAGCATGCTTGGTTTCATTGGTCAGAACATTGAATACAGGAGTTGGGATGTCTTGTTGAAGTTGTACAGGGCATTGGTGAGGCCACACTTGGAATACTGTGTACAGTTCTGGTCACCCTATTATAGAAAGGATATTATTAAACTAGAAAGAGTGCAGAAAAGATTTACTAGGATGCTACCGGGACTTGATGGTTTGACTTATAGGGAGAGGTTGGATAGACTGAGACTTTTTTCCTTGGAGAGTAGGAGGTTTAGGGGTGATCTTATAGAAGTCTATAAAATAATGAGGGGCATAGATAAGGTAGATAGTCAAAATCTTTTCCCAAAGGTAGGGGAGTCTATAACGAGGGGGCATAGATTTAAGGTGAGAGGGGAGAGATACAAAAGGGTCCCGAGGGGCAATTTTTTCACTCAAATGGTGGTGAGTGTCTGGAACGAGCTGCCAGAGGCAGTAGTAGAGGCGGGTACAATTTTGTCTTTTAAAAAGCATTTGGACAGTTGCATGGGTAAGATGGGTATAGAGGGATATGGGCCAAGTGCAGGCAATTGGGACTAGCTTAGTGGTATAAACTGGGCGACATGGACATGTTGGGCCGAAGGGCCTGTTTCCATGTTGTAAACTTCTATGATTCTATGATTCTATGAATGGTCTATCTTACCTGTCTCTGCTGTCTTTGTGCTGCTCTTTTACTGCTTTCATCTGCTCCGCTTCTGTCTCTCCTTTCTTTCTTCTCTTCTGCTTCTCTCTCTTTAACTCTTCTTTTTGCTTCTCTCTCTGTTCTCTTCTGTGTCTTTCACTGTCTCTTTCTTCTTTCCTTTCAGGTGGGAGGTGGTAGGTGGTGTGGTGGGGAAAGGAGCTACCAACAGATGCAGGCTGTATTTGTAGTAGGGTTTTCAGGGCAAATGTGGCCCTTGGCAGCTCCCTTCCCATCGTCACCATCAATCACTTGTGCTTCCTCCCACCACCTCACTCCCATTATATCCCCTATCCCTTCAGCTCCCCACCATAATAATAACCTGTATGTTTAAAGTTTAAAATTTACCAAAATGCTTCACAGAGGTGTACTCTAGAAATGGATAACAAGCGAAAGAAGGAGCTATTAAGAATTGTGGCCAAAAGCTTGGTCAAAGAGGTGGGTTTTAAAGAGGAGGAAAGGTGTCGAGGCAAAGGGATTTCGAGAGGGAATTTCAGAGCTTGGGGCCCATGCATCTGAAGGTATGGCCATGAATGATGAGGTGAAGGGAGGGTGGAGTTTGAGCAAAATGCCAGAGTCAGAGGAATGGAGAGTTCAGAGGAAGTTGTCACTGATTCCACCCCCCATCCACTGATTCCATCTCCCTCTCCAGCCATTACCTCAGACTGAACCAGATTGTAAGTAACCTCAGCTTCTGTTCAACCCTGAGCTGAGCTTCTGATCTCATGAACTCTATCACAAAAATTGCCTACTTCCACCTTTGTAACATTGTCTACCTTGATCCCTACCTCAGTCCATCTGCCACTGAAACACTCACCCATGTGTTTGTCACCTCCAGTCTTGACTATTCCAATGCTGTCCTGGCTGGCCTCCCATCCTCTAACCTCTGTAAACTTAAACTCATCCAAAACTGCTGCCCGTATCCTATCACTCATTAAGTCCCGCTCGCCCACCATCCCTGTCCTCACTGACTTACATTGGCTAACGGTTCCCCAAAGCCTCAAATTTAAATTCTCATTCTTATGTTTAAATACATTCATGGCATCACCTCTCTCTTTCTCTGTAATCTCTTCCAGCATAAATTTCCGCCAAACCCACCATTCCTCTGATTTTGGGCTCTTGTTCAAACCACTCCCTCCCATTGGCCCACCATAGGCAGCAGTGTCTTCAGCCTTAAGCCTCATTCTGTAGAATTATCTCCATAAATCAGGGAATATAAATTCATTGTTTCTATTATTTTGGGTGTGCTTGGTGACTGTTTATTCAGACACAAATGTCTGTCAGTAGTCAACTGTACCAGCTAGCTTTTTTCTTATATTCTTCATAGAATCATAGAATGGTTACAGCACGGAAGGAGGTCATTCGGCCCATCGAGTTTGTGCCGGCTCTCTGCAAGAGCAATCCAGCTAGTCCCACCTCCCCCTCCCTCCCCCACCCCGCCTAATTCCTGTCGCACTACAATTTTTTTCCCTTCAAGTACTTATCCAATTCCCTTTTGAAAGCCACGATCGAATCTGCCTCCACTACCCCCTCAGGCAATCTTTTGCAATCACCTTAAATCTATGTCCTCTGGTTCTTGATCCTTCTGCCAATGGGAACAGTTTCTCTCTATCTGCTCTGTCTAGGCCCTTCATGATTTTGAATACCTCTGTCAAATCTCCTCTCAACCTTCTCTGCTCTAAGGAGAATAACCCCAGCTTCTCTAGTCTATCCACGTAATTGAAGTCTCTCATCCCTGGAATCATTCCAGTAAATCTCTTCTGCACCCTCTCTGAGGCCTTCAAATCCTTCCTAAAGTGCGGTGTCCAGAACTGGACACAATATTCCAGTTGTGGCCAAACCAGTGTTTTATAAAGGTTCATCATGACTTCCTTGCTTTTGTACTCTATGCCTCTATTTATAAAACCCAGGATCCCGTATGCTTTCTTAACTGCTTTCTCAACCTGCCTTGCCACCTTCAATGACCTGTGCACATATACCCCAGATCTCTCTGTTCCTGCACCCCTTTTAGAATTGTACCCTTTAGTTTATATGCCTCTCCTCGTTCTTCCTACCAAAATGTATCACTTCACACTTTTCAGCATTGAATTTCATCTGCCACATGCCCGCCCATTCCACCAGCCTGTCTATGTCCTCTTGAAGTCTATCATTATACACCCAAGTCCAAATCATTGATATATATCAAAAAAAGCAATGGTCCTAGTACTGACCCCTAGGGAATACCACCGTATACCCACTTCCAGTCCGAAAAACTACTGGTCAGCACTATTCTCTGTTTCCTATACTGAGAGGTGTAGAGGAACAGAGGGACCTTGGAGTGCATGTCCACAGATCCCTGAAGGTAGCAGGACAGTTAGATAAGGTGGTTAAAAAGGCATATGTGATACTTTCTTTTATTAGCAGAGGCGTAGAATATGAGAGCAGGGAGGTTATGCTAGAACTGTATAAAACATTGGTTAGGCCATAGCTAGAGTACTGCGTACAGTTCTGGTCACCACATTACAGGAAAGATGTGAATGCACTAGAGAGGGTACAGAGGAGATTTACGAGGATGTTGCCAGAGCTGGAGAATTTTAGTTATGAGGAAAGATTGGATAGGCTAGGGTTGTTTTCTTTGGAACAAAGGAGGCTGAGGGGAGATTTAATTGAGGTATATAAAATTATGATGGGACTAGATAGAGTGTATAGGGAGGACCTATTTCCCTTAGCAGAGGGGTCAGTGACCGGGGAACATAGATTCAAAGTATTTGGTAGAAGGATTAGAGGGGAGCTGAGGAGAAATTTTTTCACCCAGAAGGTGGCGGGGGTCTGGAACAAACTGTCTGAAAAGGTGGTGGAGGCAGAAACCCTTAACTCATTTAAAAAGTACTTGGATGTGCACTTGAAGTGCCGTAACCTACAGGGCTACGGACCAAGTGCTGGAAAGTGGGATTAAACTGGATAGCTCTTTTTCGGCTGGCACGGACATGATGGGCTGTATGGCCTCCTTCTGTGCCGTAACTTTCTATGATTCTAAGAGGAGCTCAGAGGGAATGGGTGGAGATGGCCACCAGTGTTGGTGCTTCCTCCACAACACCATGCACATGGAAGCAGTACAAGAAAAAGTTCATTGATCTTAACACTGCAGCCAAGGTAGGAAAACCTACTATGGCTTTACATTAATATTTGCCATCTCCCATGATGCTCAGACTGCAGTTACATAGGCCTGGGTACCAGATTGGAACAAGTATCTCTTCTGTCCTTGACCACATTGGTCACAGAGAACTGAGAGTAGGGTTCACTGATCTGTCACACAGATCAATGGCTATGGTGAGGCAGTGCTCAGTAGCGCAGCGTAAACATACGAATTAAGAGCCGGAATAGGCCATTCGGCCCCTCGAGTCTGCCTGAGGCATGAGTAGAATAGAAATGGATGCTGATCTCTGCCTGACAGGTCACTGGCATTCAGGACTCTTCCACCAGCCTCCTCTGATGCCTGAAAAGGTTGCAGAAAGCACATTAGGACCAGGCTGCCAGAAGTAACACAGCCTGCAGCAGGTCCATTACAGGTTTTAGCTGCCAGAAGGAGAAAGTCAACTCAATCCCAAGATGCTCCCATTGAAACAAAGCAGCACTCCTGCCACTGAGATTGCGGGCACCGATGTCTTATAGTTTTCCCAAGGGGAAGAACCACGATAGAAAACACAGATGTTTGGAGGGCATGGGGAATCACAAATCGAGCATGACTGAGCTCCACCCTACTCCAACAGAAAACCTACCTTTGGGTGTCTAAAATGTAAAATTGTTCCGTTCTCCAGCAATGTCTTCCTTTACCTGGATAAGCATAAACGCGTAATTGTCAAATAAATAAAATGCTGGTCAGTTATTCCTTGGAACAGTACTGTTCTTAATTTTTAACACAATAGCCGGTCTGAATTATCAACCAAATATTAAATTTGCCGCAAACAGTGGTTTTAAACAGTAAGCTTCACTGCTTTGGAAGATGCCTTAAAAAGTTTTTTAAAAATTATTATATATTTTTGTAATAAGGTGGTTCAAATGAAAGGTACTATCGAAAGATCCAAATTATGTGATCTTATCGAGTATCCACTGTAAAACATACTTTCTATATTAACAAGCTTCTTTGGTGCCAAGAACTTCTCAAGGTACTATGTGTTCCCAGCATGACTGTCTGTGTTTGTTGCTAAATATATTCCGTTATATCCAATTACACTGGCCGTTTCTAGTTTTATCGATACTATGGTTACAGCTTCGCCAGTTTCCTGAATGTTCTGATTAGAAATATAACATATGATTATTTTATTTTCCAAAATATAATAATTTCGGTTCAAAAGCTTAATTGTAGCTATTGTCCGGGCAAAAATCAGAATGAGCAGTTTATAAATAGCCACAAAGCAATGCACCTATAACACGACATGTAGTTATGGAATCGATCTTCAAAACACAGAATCCATACACAGGAAACATACCTTTTTCGTACAGGTTGATTATTTTCGCCACCGACACAGAGATAAAATCTTTCAGAAGGTATTGTTTGTAGACATTTCCCTGACCGAGTGGGATACACTAAGTGGAAGTGAAGGCTCTGGGTGGCAGATGGGCTCTATTCAATCCTGTGAACTCGAGGGCTCCAGTCCTATTTTGGAATGGTGTACAGTGAGCTGATCAGCTGCCACAGTTCACTGAGAGCAGACACCAGCTCCTTTCAAGCTAAGTATATTCAAAAGATCTCCAGGGACGGATCTGCAATTAGAACTGGGGGAGCTTGACGGCACGTTATAAAGAATCTTTAACCCATTCATAATATGAAGCACAGCAAAATGTGCTGCGAAGCCCAGCTTGTTAAATAGGTGTTCTGCAAAGTCTAGACTGATGAAATGGAACTTGAGTTGGTTTTCACAAACAGCATTGTGGAGTTTACTGATGACACGCCTTTTCTAAGACTTTTATCCCTCAGGGTGTTGTCATTATGTCTGGTTCTTCAGATCATATTACAACAATCGATCATCATTTTGTGTTGGGCCCCCGGCAGTAAAACGTGTATTAATCCACTTTATTAGATTGCAAAATAAATTTCTCTCAGTGATTGGTTGGCGGAAATATCCAGGAATGAGTTCGGCTGAAGTAATTTTGAATATATGTGAATATTTGGGGAGAAACCCTTGGCAGCGATGCTCACAACCATTGCCATGGCAACTCCAACAGGCTCACAGCAAGGTTAGATAGATTTCTTTAAGAGGTAACATCTGCCTATTTTTGTTTCATCCTGTGTATTTATTTCTCAGTACATAAGATTGTTGATTTTGTCAATGTGATTCAAATGTATGTTCAGCGAACTGTAATAAATATAGTGTGAACCATGTGAGCTCGTTGCTTTTAAATGAAACGAACCTGTGCCTTTTGGTTACAAGAAGCTGCCCCGTGTTTCCCGGAGATAAAAGCCCGGTCAAAGTGATCTGATCTACCAGAGGTAACTCATTCATAAATATCACAAATAAAATATTAAGCGCGCACTCAGCTTCCCCCTTCCCTTTTTTTGGGGAAGGGGGAAATTTCTGTATGAAAATACCAAATATTTCCGTTAAGCTATTTGACTGCTCTATAATTTGCATATTTTTCTTCGGTGCTGATGTTATGAGGAAATTTGGTTTCAGTTAGTCGATATTTCAGACTGACTTGTGCTGAGACCTGCGCATTTTATATTGAACAATTTTCTAACAAACTAGACGGATTCCTTTTCAACTGGTCTATGGATTAATATGTGCCGATTCTCGTCCAGTTCTGGGGTTTAGATAGCACCATAGAAAAGATACACCACAGAAGGGGACCATTCGGCCCATCGTGTCCGTGCCGGCTTGAAGAACAATCAGGTATCCATTCTAATCCCACCTTCCAGCACCCAGTCCATAGCCCTGCAGCTTACAGCACTTTAGGTGCAGGTCCAGGTACTTTTAAAAAAGAGTTGAGGGTCCTTGCCTCTACCACCAATTCGGGCCGCGAATTCCATACACCCACCACCCTCTGGGTAAAAAAGTTTTTCCTCATGTCCCCTCTAATTCTCCCGCCAATCAACTTAAATCTATGTCCTCTAGTTCTTGAACTCTCCGCTAGGGGAAACAGGTTCTTCCTGTCTACTCTATCTAGGCCCCTCATAATTTGTACACCTCAATCAAGTCTCCCTTCAGCCTTCTCTGCTCCAAGGAAAACAACCCCAGCCTTTCCAATCTCTCCTCGTAGCTGCAATTTTCAAGCCCTGGCAACATTCTTGTAAATCTTCTCTGCACTCTCTCCAGAACAATTACGTCCTTCCTGTAATGTGGTGACCAGAACTACGCACAATACTCCAGCTGTGGCCTTACCAGCGTTTAATACAGTTCCATCATTACATCCCTGCTTTTGTATTCTATACCTCGGCTAATAACGCAGAGCATTCCGTATGCCTTCTTCACAGCATATCTACCAGTACTGCCAACTTCAGGGACCTGTGCACATGCACTCCAAAGTCTCTCTCTTCCTCTACCCCTCTCAATATATTCCTGTTTACTGCGTATTCCCTTTTACTGTTTGCCCTCCCTAAGTGCATTACCTCATACTTCTCCGGCTTGAACGCCATTTGCCACTTTTCCGCCCACTCCACCAACCCATTGATATCTTCTTGGAGTCTACAGTTATCCTCTTCACTATCAACTACACGGCCAATTTTTGTGTTGTCTGCAGATTTGCCAATCATGCCTCCTACATTCAAGTCCAAATCATTAATATATACCACAAACAGCAAGGGACCCAACACTGAGCCCTGTGGCACACCACTGGAAACGGATTTCCATTTGCAAAGTCATCCATCGACTTTTACCCTTTGTTTCCTGCTACTGAGCCAATTTTGGATCCAATTCGCTACATTTCCCTGTATCCCATGGGCTTTTACCTTTCTGACCAGTCTGCCATGTGGGACCTTGTCAAATGCCTTACTAAAATCCATGTAGACAACATCCACTGCACCACCCTCATCAATCCTCCGTGTCACTTCCTCAAAGAATTCAATCAGATTTGTAATGCATGACCTTCCCTCAACAAATCCATGCTATCCTTGATTAAATCATGCCTTTCCATGTGACAGTTTATCCTATCTCTCAGTATTGATTCTAATAGTTTGCCCACCATCGAGGTAAGACTGACTGGCCTATAATTGTTCGGCCTTTCCCTCATACCCTTTTTAAACAATGGTACTATGTTTGCAGTCTTCCAGTCCTCCGGTACCGCCCCTGTATCTAGTGAAGATTGGGAAATGATCCTCACAGCATCCGCTATTTCCTCCCTGGCTTCCTTCAACAGCCTAGGAAACAATCCATCTGGCCCTGGTGACTTAGCAACTTTCAAGGATTCCAGTCCTTTTAGTACTTCCTCTCTCGTTATGTTTACCTTATCCAATATTTCACACCTCTCCTCTTTAACTACTACGTCCGGATCATCCCTTTTGTTTGTGAATATGGAGACAAAATATTTATTTAAAATCCTACCCACATCATCTGCTTCTACACACAAGTTACCCTTATCATCCCTGATAGGTCCCATCCTTTTCCTTAGCTATCCTCTTGTTGTTAATGTACTGATAAAACATCTTTGGGTTTTCTTTAATCTTACCAGCTAATATTTTTTCATGCCCTCTCTTTGCTTTCCTTATTTCCTTTTTTACGTCATCCCTGTACTTTCTGTACTCCTCTAGGCTTTCTGCAGTATTTAGTTTTCTGTGACAGTCATAAGCTTTCTTTTTCTGCTTTATCTTGCCCCGTATACTTCTAGACAACCAGGGGGCTCTAGATTTGGCAGTACCACCCTTTTTCTTTGAGGGGACGTGTCTGCATTGTACCCGTAGAATTTCATTTTTTCATGTCTCCCACTGGCTTGCCACTGATTCCTCCTCAAGTAGTTGTGTCCAGTCCACTTCTGCCAAATCACCTCTTAGTTCTGTAAAATTTGCCTCTTTCCCCCCCCCCCCCCAATTTAAAACGTTTACTCCTGATTTAACTCTGTCCTTTTCCATAATAATGCTAAAACTAACTGAATTGTGGTCACTATCCCCAATATGGCCACCCACTGTCACTTAACCCACTTGCCCATCTTCATTTCCCAGGACTAAATCTAGAATTGCATCCCCTCTTGTTGGGCTTGTCACGTACTGGCTAGAAAAGTTCCCCCGGACACCGATCAAGAATTTTGCGCCCTCTGTGCCCCTCACACTGTTTGAATCCCAGTTGATGTTAGGGTAGTTGAAGTCCCCTACTATTATTGCCCTCTTATTTTTGCACTCGGAAATTTGCCTACATATTTGTTCTTCTATCTCCCTTTTGCTATTCGGGGGTCGAAAATACACTCCTAGTAGTGTGACTGACCCTTTTTTATTTCTTAGCTCAACTCATATGGCCTAGATTGATGATCCATTTAGCATATCATCCCTTTTTTTATTCGTTCATGGGATGTGGGCGTCGTTGGCAAGGCCAGCATTTATTGCCCATCCCTAATTGCCCTTGAGAAGGTGGTGGTGAGCCGCCTTCTTGAACCGCTGCAGTTCATATGGTAAAGGTTCTACCATAGTGCTGTTAGGAAGGGAGTTCCAGGATTTTGACCCAGCGACAATGAAGGAACGGCGATATATTTCCAAGTCAGGATGGTGTGTGACGTGGAGAGGAACGTGCAGGTGGTGTTGTTCCCATGTACCTGCTGCTCTTGTCCTTCTAGGTGGAAAGGTCGCGGGTTTGGGAGGTGCTGTCAAAGAAGTCTTGTCGAGTTTCTGCAGTGCATCCTGTGGATGGTACACACTGCAGCCACAGTGCGCCAGTGGCGAAGGGAGTAAATGTTTAGGATGGTGGATGGGGTGCCAATCAAGCGGGCTGCTTTGTCCTGGATGGTGTTGAGCTTCTTGAGTGTTGTTGGAGCTGCACTCATCCAGGCAAGTGGAGAGTATTCCATCACACTCCTGACTTGTGCCTTGTAGATGGTGGAAAGGCTTTGGGGAGTCAGGAGGTGAGTCACTCGCCGCAGAATACCCAGCCTCTGACCTGCTCTAGTAGCCACAGTATTTATATGGCTGGTCCAGTTAAGTTTCTGGTCAATGGTGACCCCCAGGATGTTGATGGTGGGGGATTCTGCGATGGTAATGCCGTTGAATGTCAAGGGGAGGTGGTTAGACTCTCTCTTGTTGGAGATGGTCATTGCCTGGCACTTATCTGGCGCGAATGTTACTTGCCACTTATGAGCCCAAGCCTGGATGTCGTCCAGGTCTTGCTGCATGCGGGCTCGGACTACTTCATTATTTGAGGGGTTGCGAATGGAACTGAACACTGTGCAGTCATCAGCGAACATCCCCATTTCTGACCTTATGATGGAGGGAAGGTCATTGATGAAGCAGCTGAAGATGGTTGGTCCTAGGACACTGCCCTGAGGAACTCCTGCAGCAATGTCCTGGGGCTGAGATGATTGGCCTCCAACAACCACTACCATCTTCCTTTGTGTTAGGTATGACTCCAGCCACTGGAGAGTTTTCCCCCTGATTCCCATTGACTTCAATTTTACTAGGGCTCCTTGGTGCCACACTCGGTCAAATGCTGCCTTGATGTCAAGGGCAGTCACTCTCACCTCACCTCTGGAATTCAGCTCTTTTGTCCATGTTTGGACCAGGGCTGTAATGAGGTCTGGAGCCGAGTGGTCCTGGCGGAACCCAAACTGAGCATCGGTGAGTAGGTTATAGGTGAGTAAGTGCCGCTTGATAGCACTGTCGACGACACCTTCCATCACTTTGCTGATGATTGAGAGTAGACTGATGGGGCGGTAATTGGCCGGATTGGATTTGTCCTGCTTTTTGTGGACATGACATACCTGGGCAATTTTCCACATTGTCGGGTAGATGCCAGTGTTGTAGCTGTACTGGAACAGCTTGGCTAGAGGCGCAGCGAGTTCTGGAGCACAAGTCTTCAGCACTACAGCTGGGATGTTGTCGGGGCCCATAGCCTTTGCTGTATCCAGTGCACCCAGCCGTTTCTTGATATCACGTGGAGTGAATCGAATTGGCCGAAGACTGGCTTCTGTGATGGTGGGGATATCGGGAGGAGGCTGAGATGGATCATCCACTCGGCACTTCTGGCTGAAGATGGTTGCAAATGCTTCAGCCTTGTCTTTTGCACTCACGTGCTGGACTCCGCCATCATTGAGGATGGGGATGTTTGCAGAGCCTCCTCCTCCCGTTAGTTGTTTCATTGTCCACCACCATTCACGACTGGATGTGGCAGGACTGCACAGCTTTGATCTGATCCGTTGGTTGTGGAATCGCTTAGCTCTGTCTATAGCATGTTGCTTCCGCTGTTTAGCATGCATGTAGTCCTGAGTTGTAGCTTCACCAGGTTGGCACCTCATTTTTAGGTACGCCTGGTGCTGCTCCTGGCATGCTCTTCTACACTCCTCATTGAACCAGGGTTGATCCCCTGGCTTGTTGGTAATGGTAGAGTGAGGAATATGCCGGGCCATGAGGTTACAGGTTGTGGTGGAATACAATTCTGCTGCTGCTGATGGCCCACAGCGCCTCATGGATGCCCAGTTTTGAGCTGCTAGATCTGTTCTGAATCTATCCCATTTAGCACGGTGGTAGTGCCACACAACACGTTGGATGGTGTCCTCAGTGCGAAGACGGGACTTCATCTCCACGAGGACTGTGCGGTGGTCACTCCTACCACTACTGTCATGGACAGATGCATTTGCGATAGGTAGATTGGTGAGGACGAGGTCAAGTAAGTTTTTCCCTTGTGTTGGTTCGCTCACCACCTGCCGCAGGCCCAGTCTAGCAGCTATGTCCTTCAGGACTCGGCCAGCTTGGTCAGTAGTGGTGCTACCGAGCCACTCTTGGTGATGGACATTGAAGTCCCCCACCCAGAGTACGTTTTGTGCCCTTGCTACTCTCAGTGCTTCCTCCAAGTGGTGCTCAACATGGAGGAGGACTGATTCATCAGCTGAGGGAGGACGGTAGGTGGTAATCAGCAGGAGGTTTCCTTGCCCATGTTTGACCTGATGCCATGAGATTTCATGGGGTCCAGAGTCAATGTTGAGGACTCCCAGGGCCACTCCCTCCTGACTGTATATCACTGTACCGCCACCTCTGGTGGGTCTGTCCTGCCGGTGGGACAGGACATACCCAGGGATGGTGATGGAAGAGTCTGGGACGTTGGCTGAAAGGTATGATTCTGTAAGTATGGCTATGTCAGCCTGTTGCTTGACTAGTCTGTGGGACAGCTCTCCCAATTTTGGCACAAGTCCCCAGATGTTAGTAAGGAGGACCTTGCAGGGTCGACAGGGCTTGGTGTTTTGCCGTTGTCGTGTCCGGTGCCCAGTGGTCCGATGCCGGGTGGTCCGTCCGGTTTTATTCTTATGACTTTTCGTAGCGAGATTTTACAACTGAGTGGCTTGCTATCTGTACCTGCCCTTTGGTTCCTATCTCCCTGACATACTAGTTTAAACTCGATAGGTTTAGAGGCCTGGAGTAGGGGCATGCCAGAACTAGGAATAGATGATGTTGATGTCTCTTTCACTAAGAATATATCCACATAATTTTGTCATCTCCTCAATTACTTTACATGTGCCATAAAGTGAACTGGGCTATGCTGCACTGCAACCTGTGGAAGTGCAGCAGCCTAATGCAAGACCATCTCGGGGCTACGCTGATTGAGGCTGAGCTACCTTGATCTCAGGAACTTCTCAGAGACACTCAGCAGCCAGCCACCTCACAGGGTACAGATGCTATAGGAAAGATAGAGCAGGAGGTAAGAGAGGAGGGGGAGTTGCGTTCTTGATTAGGGAGAACATCACGGCAGTAGTGAGAGGGGATATATCCGAGGGTTCGCCCACTGAGTCCATATGGGTAGAACTGAAAAATAAGAAGGGAGAGATCACTTTGATAGGATTGTACTACAGACCCCCAAATAGTCAACGGGAAATTGAGGAGCAAATATGTAAGGAGATTACAGACAGCTGCAAGAAAAATAGGGTGGTAATAGTAGGGGACTTTAACTTTCCCAACATTGACTGGGACAGCCATAGCATTAGGGGCTTGGATGGAGAGAAATTTGTTGAGTGTATTCAGGAGGAATTTCTCATTCAGTATGTGGATGGCCCGACTAGAGAGGGGGCAAAACTTGACCTCCTCTTGGGAAATAAGGAAGGGCAGGTGACAGAAGTGTTAGTGAGGGATCACTTTGGGACCAGTGATCATAATTCCATTAGTTTTAAGATAGCTATGGAGAAGGATAGGTCTGGCCCAAAAGTTAAAATTCTAAATTGGGGAAAGGCCAATTTTGATGGTATTAGACAGGAACTTTCAGAAGTTGATTGGGAGAGTCTGTTGGCAGGCAAAGGGACGTCTGGTAAGTGGGAGGCTTTCAAAAGTGTGTTAACCAGGGTTCAGGGTAAGCACATTCCTTATAAAGTGAAGGGCAAGGCTGGTAGAAGTAGGGAACCTTGGATGACTCGGGAGATTGAGGCACTAGTCAAAAATAAGAAGGAGGCATATGACATGCATAGGCAGCTGGGATCAAGTGGATCCCTTGAAGAGTATAGAGATTGCCGGAGTAGAGTTAAGAGAGAAATCAGGAGGGCAAAAAGGGGATATGAGATTGCTTTGGCAGATCAGGCAAAGGTGAATCCAAAGAGCTTCTACAAATACATAAAGGGCAAAAGGGTAACCAGGGAGAGAGTAGGGCCTCTTAAGGATCAACAAGGTCATCTAAGTGCGGAACCACAAGAGATGGGTGAGATCCTGAATGAATATTTCACATCGGTATTTACGGTTGAGAAAGGCATGGATGTTAGGGAACTTGGGGAAATAAATAGTGATGTCTTGAGGAGTGTACATATTACAGAGAGGGAGGTGCTGGAAGTCTTAACGCGCATCAAGGTAGATAAATCTCCGGGACCTGATGAAATGTATCCCAGGACGTTATGGGAGGTTAGGGAGGAAATTGCGGGTCCCCTAGCAGAGATATTTGAATCATCCACCGCTACAGGTGAGGTGCCTGAAGATTGGAGGGTAGCAAATGTTGTGCCTTTGTTTAAGAAGGGCGGCAGGGAAAAGCCTGGGAACTACAGACCAGTGAGCCTGACATCTGTAGTGGGTAAGTTGTTAGAGGGTATTCTGAGGGACAGGATCTACAGGCATTTGGAGAGGCAGGGACTAATTAGGAACAGTCAGCATGGTTTTGTGAGAGGAAAATCATGTCTCACGAATTTGATTGAGTTTTTTGAAGGGGTAACCAAGAAGATAGATGAGGGCTGTGCAGTAGACGTGGTCTACATGGACTTCAGCAAAGCATTTGACAAGGTACCGCATGGTAGGTTGTTACATAAGGTTAAATCTCATGGGATCCAAGGTGAGGTAGCCAATTGGATACAAAATTGGCTTGACGACAGAAGACAGAGGGTGGTTGTCGAGGGTTGTTTTTCAAACTGGATGCCTGTGTCCAGCGGTGTGCCTCAGGGATCGGTGCTGGGTCCGCTGTTATTTGTTATTTATATTAATGATTTGGATGAGAATTTAGGAGGCATGGTTAGTAAGTTTGCAGATGACACCAAGATTGGTGGCATTGTGGACAGTGAAGA
Source organism: Heptranchias perlo (assembly GCF_035084215.1). Classification (NCBI taxonomy): domain Eukaryota; kingdom Metazoa; phylum Chordata; class Chondrichthyes; order Hexanchiformes; family Hexanchidae; genus Heptranchias; species Heptranchias perlo. The sequence continues at coordinate 50,728,558 of NC_090331.1, forward strand.
AGGTTATCTAGGATTGCAACGGGATCTTGATAAATTGGGCCAGTGGGCCGATGAATGGCAGATGGAGTTTAATTTAGATAAATGTGAGGTGATGCATTTTGGTAGATCGAATCGGGCCAGGACCTACTCCGTTAATGGTAGGGCGTTGGGGAGAGTTATAGAACAAAGAGATCTAGGAGTACAGATTCATAGCTCCTTGAAAGTGGAGTCACAGGTGGATAGGGTGGTGAAGAAGGCATTCAGCATGCTTGGTTTCATTGGTCAGAACATTGAATGCAGGAGTTGGGATGTCTTGTTGAAGTTGTACAGGGCATTGGTGAGGCCACACTTGGAGTACTGTGTACAGTTCTGGTCACCCTATTATAGAAAGGATATTATTAAACTAGAAAGAGTGCAGAAAAGATTTACTAGGATGCTACCGGGACTTGATGGTTTGACTTACAGGGAGAGGTTAGACAGACTGGGACTTTATTCCCTGGAGAGTAGGAGGTTAAGGGGTGATCTTATAGAAGTCTATAAAATAATGAGGGGCATAGATAAGGTCGATAGTCAAAATCTTTTCCCAAAGGTAGGGGAGTCTATAACGAGGGGGCACAGATTTAAGGTGAGAGGGGAGAGATACAAAAGGATCCAGAGGGGCAATTTTTTCACTCAAAGGGTGGTGAGTGTCTGGAACGAGCTGCCAGAGGCAGTAGTAGAGGCGGGTACAATTTTGTCTTTTAAAAAGCATTTGGACAGTTACATGGGGAAGATGGGTATCGAGGGATATGGGCCAAGTGCAGGCAATTGGGACTAGCTTAGTGGTATAAACTGGGCGACATGGACATGTTGGGCCGAAGGGCCTGTTTCCATGTTGTAACTTCTATGGCACGAAAAGAAACAGCAGATCACGTAGTCACTGTGGTGGCAGGCACTAGGTTCAGAGACACATCACACTTCAGACAGTAAAGTATTTTGGCCCTGAAGTTGCAATGCCTGCACACAATTTCATTTTTCGTAGCTTAAAAACATATTCACTTGAAATGCGTTGTCTGGCTGACAGATAAGGATGGTGGTATTTGAAATGGTGAGAACTGTAACTTATTCTGGGAACGGAGAGAAGATGAACGGCACACTAGCAATGGGAAGCGTGTATGGAGTGAGTAGGTGAAAGTGTTTTATACCAGGGTCTGGTGAATGGCTCTTGCAAATACCAAAGTGTTTCTCCTGTTGCATCCTCTGCTTCCTCAGGCTCCATAGAGACATCTCCCACCTGTTCATCAGAGGGCTCTTGCCCTGCTCCATATGGGTGCCTCCAAGGTTGTGGGAAATGCAGCAGACCACAATAATCCTTGAAACTTTGGCTGGTATTACAGGTTTTGACTCGACATTAGATAGTCTATTGGGTACAGTTGTGCTGGTCACTCTCATTGGTGATCCAAGCATTACATTCAAGCGTGTGCCTGTACTGGCCGATACTGATTTATATACCGTAACCCAGGGATGTAACAAAAAGACTCCCTTGTGATCTGAATTGGATTACACGTCTTTCACATATGCCATCATGTGCATTTCTCCAATCTTTTCAACGGCAGACTGAAATACTTACATGAATCATTAAGCTGCTTTACTTTACAGACAGCAAGTGAATATACAGAGTAACAGATGATTCAACTAACTACAGAACTAAGGACGATAAAAATAAACCATGCTATCTCATAATGGGCTCGCTCAACTTTTCATGGTCAGCCTTTCTGATTCTGACCAGCTCTGGGCTTGAGATGGGTGCGTTTACCCTTGCTCGGCCAGGTTTCCTCTCCAGATCTAACTGGTTGACTGACTGCTCATGTGTCCCTTTGTCCTTTTCTCTCTATGTACCCAGTGACTCACTCTCTGATCAGTGATTTGCTGATGGGCCTGCCAATAAAACTGGCAATCTCTGTGCCCCGCTCCCTTGGGTGTAGGTTTGAAGAAAACATCTTCTGCTATTCTCAAACTGAATAAGGGACATCCGGTCTTAATGGGCTTGGGATGAAAAAAATTGAACAATGTTTCCATTTGAAGTCGACCGTGACCCGCAACATTCCATAAACTAGCTCCTCGAGCTTTAATGGCTGCAGCCTATAGCTTTTTAAAAACCTGTGCGAGCTCCCTCTATTTTAAAATACAACACTTAAACCCAAGTGCTTTTGCTAAAGATTAGAAATGTTAAAGGATTGATTTCTGGAAGTGGTTCCAGATAACCTAAGAATATTGCTGCTTTACCAGAAATGCAAGTGAATGAGGCCTCATTCACTTTGTGACCATTAGCGTGGGAGTCCCAGCAATCAAATGCACAGTAAAATTCTTCTCTCCAAAGACCCATCCAGCAGGGTGTATGTCCACTGCCCTGAAAGCTGGAGAAACTACTCAGTAGAACCTGAGGGGTGACACCAGAGATTTTAGATGCTGTAACAAAATGGGGCAGAGTGCAGAAATCGTTAGTCTACGTGAGTCCCAATCGGAAAGACCAAATCCAGTGAAAAGGCACAAGATGTACAACGACACCCAATGCAAGGAATGTGCCCTGTATCAGTGAATGAATGACTTTGGTAGAATTATGCCATGGCATGTCCTTTGATCTTTGTTTCAACATGCCAATGGTATGATCTAAAATGGTCCTGTGGGTGGCATGTGCCTCATTACATCACTGTTCAGCTTTTGCTGCTGTCTATGTCAAGGGAATCATGAACTAGGGCTGAACAGGATAACCTTGGTTTCTGAGGAGCCATCTGTCCACTTTTCCTGGCCTTTTAATTAATGGTGGCACTATAGATATAAAATGACTGCAATTAGGGTGGTGGGCATTCATGTGCATAATGTTGTGTATATAGCCACAGACCAGGTGCTTATTAATTAAATGGAACCTCGATTAATGAAGGTTGTAGGATTGGGGGTTCATCATGCCACATGCATGTGATCAGTAATTTATCGACCCAGGAAATGCCAGAGCTGAGTACTTTATTTAAATTTAAATAATTTTGGGGACGTTAATGAGGTTTCTCATGCCTTGTGTGCTAAAATTGTGGCCAGGTCAAAAACGCAGGCTAGTCACTCCATATCACGCAAGAAACAAGCCAAAGGCCTGTTCATGTGATTCTACTTCCCTCACTCACCCAATTGGCACCAACACAATTGATTGGGAATTGACCCCGACATCAAATCTGTAGCAAGATTTGTATCTGATCTGACTGACAGCAATCCCAACAGAAAAGATTATAAATCAAACAGAGAATAGCCCATCTGTACTAGTATGCACCATTTTTACATATGTAATTTAGTTGAGTCTTTTTATGTACACAAGAACAATAAAGTTACAAGTTATGACTTACTGAACCAGAATTGCTGGATCATGCATTGGGCTATAAGAAATCCCTTCCTTGCCGATTGTATCCCAGTATCATTTTTCCAAGCTGCTGCATTCTTGGAACCACCAGATTCAATTTTGTAGCACACCTGATCTCATTACATCTGCCTCTAGCTGTACTCTGTTATACCACCTCAGTTTAAAAGTGTTGTAATATGGAATAACTATTCATGATTTATACTATTTATGAAGTTAAATATGCAGAGAATGGTTAGAACATTCTGTTCATATGGTTTTACATTAAAATGTAAATGTTGCTATCTGTTTCTGTGGAGGTAGCACAGTACTCAGCAGCTCTAGTAATCAAACCCAAAGTAAACTATTGCCAAGGTGCATTAACAGTCTTTGTACGCCATGAGACATGGTATCACAGTGGTTGTAGTCGCTGCACAACATGGAATAACTCAGCTCACATTAAATCCAAAGTGCTTCTATAAACAGAATTAGTGTTTTGTCTGTATACCCTGCTTCCTTAGAGCTGCTGAGCTCATCAGATGCTATTGCCAGTCTTTCAGAAAATATATTAAATATTAGTAATATTTAGAAAGTATGTGCTTCTCTGAAATTCTATCCTCAGCTTTAGTTAAAAGTCTCAAAGGAGTTTGATAAATTGGGCACAGGTGGCATAGAGATTTAATGTGGTTCACCAACCCTAAGCTTGTCTAGGCAATAAACGCAAATCTAAGACATTGGAGAATTGAAGCTGGAGTATTTCAATTTAAACATATAAAAACACACTGAGCTTATAAAAAATATTACAATCCTATAAGAACATAAGAAATTGGAGCAGGAGTAGGCCAATCGGCCCCTCGAGCCTGCTCCGCCATTCAATAAGATCATGGCTGATCTGATCCCAACCACAAATCTAAAGAACACAAGAAGTCGGAGCAGGACCCGGCCACATAGCCCCTGGGCCCTCTCCGCCACCCACAGGGCATTGACCGATCCGAACTCAGCTTCATGTCCAATTTCCTGCCCGCTCCCCATAACCCCTAATTCCCTTTACTTCTAGGAAACTGTCTATTTCTGTTTTAAATTTATCTAATGATGTAGCTTCCACAGCTTCCTGGGGCAGCAAATTCCACAGACCTACCACCCTCTGAGTGAAGAAGTTTCTCCTCATCTCAGTTTTGAAAGAGCAGCCCCTTATTCTAAGATTATGCCCCCTAGTTCTAGTTTCACCCATCTTTGGGAACATCCTTACTGCATCCACCCGATCAAGACCCTTCACAATCTTATATGTTTCAATAAGATCGCCTCTCATTCTTCTGAACTCCAATGAGTAGAGTCCCAATCTACTCAACCTCTCCTCATATGTCCGCCCCCTCATCCCCGGGATTAACCGAGTGAACCTTCTTTGTACTGCCTCTAGAGCAAGTATGTCTTTTCTTAAGTAAGGACACCAAAACTGTATGCAGTATTCCAGGTGCGGTCTCACCAATACCTTATATAACTGCAGCAATACCTCCTTGTTTTTATATTCTATCCCCCTAGCAATAAAAGCCAACATTCCGTTGGCTTTCTTGATCACCTGCTGCACCTGCATACCAACTTTTTGATTTTCTTGCACTAGGACCCCCAGATCCCTTTGTACTGCAGTACTTTCCAGTCTCTCGCCATTAAGAAAATAACTTGCTCTCTGATTTTTCCTGCCAAAGTGCATAACCTCACATTTTCCAATATTATATTGCATCTGCCAAATCTCCGCCCACTCACCCAGCCTGTCTATATCCCCTTGCAGGTTTTTTATGTCCTCCTCACTCTCTACTTTCCCTCCCATCTTTGTATCATCTGCAAATTTTGATATGTTGCACTCGGTCCCCTCCTCCAAATCGTTAATATAGATTGTAAAGAGTTGGGGACCCAGCACCGACCCCTGTGGAACACCACTGGTTACTGGTTGCCAGTCCGAAAATGAACCATTTATCCCAACTCTCTGCTTCCTGTTCGATAACCAATCCTCCACCCATGCCAGAATATTACCCCCAATCCCGTGATTTTTTATCTTAAGTAATAATCTTTTATGTGGCAACTCATCCTGGAGTATGACTATCGGTAGCATAGTGGTTATGTTACTGGACTAGTAATCCAGAGGCCTGGACGAAAATCCAGAGTCATGAGTTCAAATCCCGCCACGGCAGCTGGCGAATTGAAAATTCAATTAATTAATTAAATTCAATTAATTAAATAAAATCTGGAATTAAAAGACTAGTATCAGTAATGATGGCCATGAAACTACCGTAAAAACCCATTTGGTTCACTAATGTCCTTTAGGGAAGGAAACCTGCCGTCCTTACCCGGTCTGGCCTATACGTGACTCCAAACCCACAGCAATGTGGTTGATTCTTAATTGCCCTCTGAAATGGCCGAGCAAGCCACTCAGTTGTAAAATCTCGCTATGAAAAGTCATAAGAATAAAACCGGACGGACCACCCGGCATTGGACCACTAGGCACCGGACACGACAACGGCAAAACACCAAGCCCAGTCGACCCTGCAAGGTCCTCCTTACTAACATCTGGGGACTTGTGCCAAAATTGGGAGAGCTGTCCCACAGACGAGTCAAGCAACAGCCTGACATAGCCATACTCACAGAATCATCTTTCAGCCAATGTCCCAGACTCTTCCATCACCAACTCTAGGTGTCCTGTCCCACCAGCAGGACAGACCCACCAGAGGTGGTGGTACAGTGATATACAGTCAGGAGGGAGTAGCCCTGGGAGTCCTCAACATTGACTCTGGACCCCATGAAATCTCATGGCATCAGGTCAAACATGGGCAAGGAAACCTCCTGCTGATTACCACCTACCGTCCTCCCTCAGCTGATGAATCAGTCCTCCTCCATGTTGAGCACCACTTGGGGGAAGCACTGAGGGTAGCGAGGGCACAAGGGTACTCTGGGTGGGGGACTTCAATGTCCATCACCAAGAGTGGCTCGGTAGCACCACTACTGACCGAGCTGGCCGAGTCCTGAAGGACATAGCTGCCAGACTGGGCCTGCGGCAGGTGGTGAGCGAACCAACACGAGGGAAAAACTTACTTGACCTCGTCCTCACCAATCTACCTGTCGCAAATGCATCTGTCCATGACAGTATTGGTAGGAGTGACCACCGCACAGTCCTCGTGGAGATGAAATCCCGTCTTCGCACTGAGGACACCATCCAACGTGTTGTGTGGCACTACCACCGTGCTAAATGGGATAGATTCAGAACAGATCTAGCAGCTCAAAACTGGGCATCCATGAGGCGCTGTGGGCCATCAGCAGCAGCAGAATTGTATTCCACCACAATCTGTAACCTCATGGCCCGGCATATTCCTCACTACCATTACCAACAAGCCAGGGGATCAATCCTGGTTCAATGAGGAGTGTAGAAGAGCATGCCAGGAGCAGCACCAGGCGTACCTAAAAATGAGGTGCCAACCCGGTGAAGCTACAACTCAGGACTACATACATGCTAAACAGCAGAAGCAACATGCTATAGACAAAGCTAAGCGATTCCACAACCAACGGATCAGATCAAAGCTTTGCAGTCCTGCCACATCCAGTCGTGAATGGTGGTGGACAATGAAACAACTAACGGGAGGAGGAGGCTCTGCAAACATCCCCATCCTCAATGATGGCGGAGTCCAGCACGTGAGTGCAAAAGACAAGGCTGAAGCGTTTGCGACCATCTTCAGCCAGAAGTGCCGAGTGGATGATCCATCTCGGCTTCCTCCCGATATCCCCACCATCACAGAAGCCAGTCTTCTGCCAATTCGATTCACTCCACGTGATATCAAGAAACGGCTGAGTGCACTGGATACAGCAAAGGCTATGGGCCCCGACAACATCCCAGCTGTCGGGCTGAGGACTTGTGCTCCAGAACTAGCTGCGCCTCTCGCCAAGCTGTTCCAGTACAGCTACAACACTGGCATCCACCCGACAATGTGGTAAATTCTCCAGGTATGTCCTGTCCACAAAAAGCAGGACAAATCCAATCCGGCCAATTACCGCCCCATCAGTCTACTCTCAATCATCAGCAAAGTGATGGAAGGTGTCGTCGACAGTGCTATCAAGCGGCACTTACTCACCAATAACCTGCTCACCAATGCTCAGTTTGGGTTCCGCCAGGACCACTCGGCTCCAGACCTCATTACAGCATTGGTCCAAACATGGATAAAAGAGCTGAATTCCAGAGGTGAGGTGAGAGTGACTGCCCTTGACATCAAGGCAGCATTTGACGGAGTGTGGCACCAAGGAGCCCTAGTAAAATTGAAGTCAATGGGAATCAGGGGGAAAACTCTCCAGTGGCTGGAGTCATACCTAGAACAAAGGAAGATGGTAGTGGTTGTTGGAGGCCAATCATCTCAGCCCCAGGACATTGCTGCAGGAGTTCCTCATGGCAGTGTCCTAGGATCAACCATCTTCAGCTGCTTCATCAATGACCTTCCCTCCATCATAAGGTCAGAAATGGGGATGTTCGCTGATGACTGCACAGTGTTCAGTTCCATTCGCAACCCCTCAAATAATGAAGCAGTCCGAGCCCGCATGCAGCAAGACCTGGACAACATCCAGGCTTGGGCTCATAAGTGGCAAGTAACATTCGCGCCAGATAAGTGCCAGGCAATGACCATCTCCAACAAGAGAGTCTAACCACCTCCCCCTGACATTCAACGGCATTACCATCACCGAATCCCCCAACATCAACATCCTGGGGGTCACCATTGACCAGAAACTTAACTGGACCAGCCATATAAATACGCTGGCTACGAGAGCAGGTCAGAGGCTGGGTATTCTGCGGCGAGTGACTCACCTCCTGACTCCCCAAAGCCTTTCCACCATCTACAAGGCACAAGTCAGGAGTATGATGGAGTACTCTCCACTTGCTTGGATGAGTGCAGCTCCAACAACACGCAAGGAGTTCGACACCATCCAAGATAAAGCAGCCCGCTTGATTGGCACCCCATCCACTACACTAAACATTCACTCCCTTCACCACCGGCGCACTGTGGCTGCAGTGTGTACCATCCACAGGATGCACTGCAGCAACTCGCCAAGGCTTCTTCGACAGCACCTCCCAAACCCACGACCTCTACCACCTAGAAGGACAAGAGCAGCAGGTACATGGGAACAACACCACCTGCACGTTCCCCTCCAAGTCACACACCATCCCGACTTGGAAATATATCGCCGTTCCTTCATTGTCGCTGGGTCAAAATCCTGGAACTCCCTTCCTAACAGCACTGTGGGAGAACCGTCACCATACGGACTGCAGCGGTTCAAGAAGGCGGCTCACCACCACCTTCGAGGGCAATTAGGGATGGGCAATAAGTGCTGGCCTCGCCAGCGACGCCCACATCCCGTGAACGAATAAAAAAAAAATAAAAAAATAATCGGACTTGAGAGCCCTCTGGTATTTCATCTAAGTAGTCATTGTTCATGTGAGGTTAGACACTAAGGGCAGGATTTTCCTCCTGAATTATGCTGGTTTTCTCATGTTACCTAGTGGTAGAGGTCACAAGGGAGGGAGGTGCCGTTGAAGAAATCACAGTGAGTTAAGGACATAAGAAATAGGAGCAGGAGTAGGCCATACGGACCCTCGAGTCTGCTCCGCCATTCAATAAGATCATGGCTGATCTTCAACCTCAACTCCACTTTCCCGTCCGATCCCCATAATCCCTCGATTTCCTTCGAGTCCAAAAATCTATCAATCTCAGCCTTGAATATACTCAATGACTGAGCATCCACAGCCCTCTGGGGTAGAGAATTCCGAAGATTCATAACCTTCCTCTCAATCCTAAATGGCTGACCACTTATCCGGAGACTATGCCCCCCTCGTTCTGGATTCTCCAGCCAGTGGAAACAGCCTCTTAGCATCTACCCTGTCAAGTCCTCTCAGAATCTTATGTTTCAATGAGATCACCTCTCATTCTTCTAAACTCCAGAGACTATAAGCCCAATCGACTCAATCCTCATAGGACAACCCTCTCATCCCATCCTGCTGCAGTGCATCCTATAGATCACACATACTGCAGCCACAGTGCACTGCTGGTAAAGGGTGTGGATACTGAGTCCAGTGGCACGGGCTCCAACCAAGCGAACTGATGTGTCTTGGATGGTGTTGAGATTCTTGAGTGTTGTTGCAGCTGCTTCCATCCAGGTGCGTGGAGAGTATTTCATCACAATCCTGAGTGTATGCCCAGCTGCCTGTCCAATTAAGGGCATCAATTGCAGAAGCCACAATCTGCATATTTGACAAAAGAACCAGAGGGGAGATGAGGAGAATTTTTTTTTAAACGCAAGTTATGATGATCTGGAATGTCCTGCCTGAAAGTGTGGTGGAAGCAGGTTCAATAGGAACTTTCAAAAGGGATTAAGAAATATATTTGAAAAGGAAAAATTTGCACAGCTATGGGGAAAGAGCAGGAGTGAGACTAATTGGATAGCTCTTTCAAAGAGCCTGCATGGGCATGATGGGCTGAAAGACCTCCTCCTGGGGGAGTGGGACTAGCTGGATTGCTCTCGCATAGAGCCGGCGCAGACTCGATGGGCTAAATGGCCTCCTTCCGTGCTGTAACCTTTCTATGATTCAATGTGCTTTATATTTCTATATTTGAAGTGCTGTATGGTACCAAGGGAGAGCATTGCCATTCCAGGGCCCTCTACACTGGACTCCCCCATCTTGGTTGAGGTCCTAAGTTCAGGGATGTCTTCCATCCCAAATGCTGAGATTTTGGTCTCCAATCTATAGCATTCTGTCTTGTGTAGATTCACCATGTTGGGGAACCAGATTGATACAGCGCAATGTAGGGCTTCAACAACCTCACTGCTACCTAGAGGTCTGCTCCAACTGATGCTAGGCCAGTGCCCAGCAGCAGTGGAATAGCAGGAGCTGGCACAGATGGAGATGCCTCTCGGGGCAAAGCCACATCTGTATTACCCAGCCGCTCTACTCAAATGATTAAGAAAAAGAACCCAAAGAGCTAAACGGGCTACCAGTGTGCCTCTGTTTTGTGACTGAACAGTTACAGCAGTTAAAGCAGCAGAGAACGCACTATGGAGATACCAGGTGATTCATTATAATTCTAAAAGGCCTTAATGAGCCTAGCATATACCTGGTGCCAAATTGTGTAAAACTAACAGTAAGAGCTTTTACAAGTATATAAAAAGGAAGAGAGTAGTTAAAGCATGTATAGGTTCCTTAGGAGATGAGACTGGGGAAAAAATAATGGAAAACAAGGAAATGGCAGAGGCATTGGACAGATATTTTGTATCTGTCTTCACAGTAGAAGACACTAAAAGCATACCAATAATAGTAATCAAGGGGCAAAGGGAAGGAAGGATCTAAAAACAATCACTATCGCTGGAGAAAAAGTACTAGGCAAACTAATAGATCTGCAGGCTGACAAGTCCCCTGGACCCGATGGCTTGCAACCGAGGGCCTTAAAAGAAGTGGCTATAGAGATAGTGGATGCATTGGTTGTAATCTTCCAAAATTCACTAGATTCTGGAAAGGTCCCAGCGGATTGAAAATGACGGAGCAGGCTCGAAGGGCCAAAATGGCCTACTCCTATCTCTTAGGTATACAGGTCCAGGGAGCAATCACACCAGTATCCGTGATAACCATAGTTGCAGGGCTATCTACTGGCCCAAACACAAAAGGTGTACTGGACCACCTCCATCTCTAGAGACAGACTCCAACACCCAGAAGTCATGCACCTCACTTCCTCCACCCACTGGGGAATCACTTAGAAGCACATGGTCCTCTTGTGCACTCGATGAGGCGGTCTCTCTTCTACCTGCTTCAGGCAAATGCATCCTTGCAAAGTGAAGCTCTAAGATGTAGCAGACATCAATAATCTTTAGTAACATGACAGGGCTGTAGTGCTCAACAAGGAGCTACTCATATGCTGCCACCAATATATACAGACTAAAGAATTCATACCTGGATATGTCTAAGGACATCTGCATGCAGAGACTATGATTCCCCAAAAGGCAAAGACAGAACTTTGCAGTGTATTGCAGATAGAAAAGGATGCCCAGCAAGATACCCATAGGTCCTACATTCACTACACACAATAGCAGTTCCCCTGGCAAATATTCACAGAAGGGAAATGGAAGCAGCTTTATGGAGGTCTGAATAGCTTCAGCATCAAAGTAAAAAAATTCAGCAAATAAGCAGTCAAGTTACCAGGTGCAGCAGTTAAGGAGCAGAGAACACACTATGGCAATACCAGGTGATTCATTATAATTCTCAGGGCTTTAATGAGCCTAGCACATGCCTGGTGTTCAGGTCCTCAATGCCACAGGCACTTCCCCAGCAGATTATAGAAAGAAAACACTTGCTTTTATATAGTGCTTTTCATGGCCACGGGACATCCCAAAGCACTTCATAGCCAATTAATTACTTTTGAAGTGTAATCACTGTTGTAATGTACAGAAATGCAGCAGCCAATTTGCACACAGCAAGATTCCACAAACAGCAATGGAGTAAATGACCAATTAAATTGTTTAGTGGTGTTGGCTGATGGATAAATGTTGACCAGGACACCAGAAGAACTTCCCTAATCTTCTGCCATGGAATGTTTTACGCTTCAATTTAATATCTCATCCGAAAGACAGCACCCTCTCAGTACTGCACTGGAGTGTCAGCCAAGAATATGTGCTCAAATCCTGGAGTGGAACTTGAACCCACGACCTTCTGACTTAGAGGTGAAGAGTGCTGCCACTGAGCCAAAACCTTATGGCACATTTTGTGCAATAGGCACATAGCAAGCCTCAAGCCTTTGCGTCTGATGCACATCATTGCCCTCTAAGTTTTGAATGATAGGAGGCGCAGGTCTGCCTATGGAAGCCGTCTTTTGCCGTGATCATGAACAGTGTTGGGAAAGAGCCTGAAATGTAACTCCAAATAACCAGTGATTCATCACATTAAATAAACTTATGACACCATCTCAAGATTAAGATTGGCCAAATCCCAGCTGATGGTTGCTTTGTCTACCCTCTCCTCCAGGAATGATGCAGTAGGAGAGGGAGAAAAGTAATTTATTAAATGGTTGGGTTGGAGTTAATAAAGTGGTCAACTCCTTAACATTTAGTAATTGATCTTATCTTTGGCATCTTAAAACAGTTCCATTTTTTTTTGGTTACCTCAAAAGTGAAAACCATTATCCATCATTTAAAAAAAAAACATTCTCAATATCATTCAGTGCTTAACCAGCAGGAAGTTGAATGTTACACGTGTTTTCCTTACCATCCTCCTCCCCCCCGCACTCCAAAATTTAATATCTGGAGATGCTCACATCTAGTAACTCACCTGCAAGCTAATGAATTTCTCACCCGAGTTTAGTAATAGATCTAATACATGGTGTGGTTAGGAGTAAAGGGTTTCAATAGTCCAAGCAGTATATCCGACAATATCACACAAATATGCTTAGAAATGATATTTATTACTGCAGCCGTATGTTAGCTTTTGCAGCAAAGATAAACTAAATTAATGCTGGAGCTACAAAACAGACAAGTTGATGAATGCACACTGTACAGGTGATACACTGGCCTCAGTTTAGGTTAGCTTATTTGACATTTTATCACGTGTTACTAGATTTGATATATAAGGTAATGACAACAATTTGTTGAAAAGTCTGAAAGAAAAAGGCACTGAGGTTGAAGTGCAATCTTGTTTTGTCTTACAGTAAATTCAAATTATCCAACAATTTCTGATCAAACCAACTTTTAAAATGTGATGCAGGTTTTCAGAATGGAATATTAATTCGGTTATTCATATGGTCAGCTGTGTCGGTACTTTCACATATGGTCCGAGAGGATTCAGATCTACTAATAATGAAGTAATTCTCATAATACACCACTGTTCTCCCTCCAAAACAGCTGAAACATTGTATGACTCAATCTGAATTCCAGCCGAGGCAAGCACACCTGAATAAGAAAAAAGGCAGCAATTTTATCTTCATCTGAAGCAGTCACCAACTATGCCACAATGCCAAAATTATTCAAAGTTGGTAATTTAGAACTGTGATTTTCATTGGTTTTTTAAACTCAATACCAATCACACTTAACAGCATTAGAGGTCACACAAAAGAGGATTTTAGTGGAAATACTTCATTGGCATGTAATATATTCAAAAGATACGACTTGCACTCGAGAAGGAAAATATACTGAGAATTTTGAAAAAAAGTGACAAAACTCTTTCCGATAGTAAAAGGCAAGTTGTATTTGTGACAGAATAGCATTCTCTAATACATTAGGAAAAATGCTCGAGAGCTTTCTATGGGATGCGATAAAAGAAAAACCCAAAGAACAAAGGTAAAGAACAGTCAGCATGGTTTTGAAGTAATAGGTTATGCCCTACAAACTCACTGGAATTCTTTGATGAGGATTGCCCACTCATTATAGAACCTGCCAACTTTCAGTCCATTGAGCAGGGGATCTATTCTGCCAGATTACCACCCAGTGGTGAAGACAATAATCTACCCCAATGTCTACACTGAGCCCATGTTGGAGTGTTGCAGAGTTGGGGGTCATTCAATAAGACTTTTCTTAGCTTTGATTGGAGGAGATTCTTGTGGCCTAATTGGCATAGTTTGCCCTCACAACCCTCTGTTCCTGGGAAAAAGCAGGATATACTGCCAACCCCTATAGCTTGGTTACCGTATTAGTTGTGACCTTGGTCAACTATATTAACATACTGGCTACACTTAAAAAGTACTTTATTGGCTGTAAAGCGCTTTGGGACATCCTGAGAGGCGCTATATAAATGCAAGTTTTTTTTCTTTTTCTTTAACTGGAGAAATACATTCTGTTCCAAATGGTTGCAGATCCCATTGTAACTACCAAGCAATCATCACAGGCAACTGATTATAATTGCAGATTGTGTTTCTTCAATGGTTTGTTAAATCTTTTCATTTGTTTGACAGGAACGTTACATGGGTATCTGACATAGTACATACCCAATGAGACTTTGCAGGGGAGAATGTGATAGACCTGAGGAACTGTGCCATGAGAGGATGTGGCTCTTCAACCACAGGAATAGGAGGGGAAGTTGGTATACAAGGCAAAACCCACAGGGCTTCTAGGTTTGAGTTATATACCCAACTTCTCCCTTCCATTCTACAGGGGTGGGTACAGTGCACACTCTGTCCCTGTAGGGACACACCAGAATTATGTAAATCCAGGAAGCTATGTGCAACAGTCAAAGCTAAGGAGATTTACTGTTGGAGTTTAAGTAGCTAAGACTGAGAATTTAACCACCAAACAGATGAGATTCTTGCTGCCTGTCCAGGGCCATATCTTGCATGTTTATCTGGAATTGAAAGGGAAGAATCCCAGCCCCAGTGACAGATCCAAGATCCACCCCTCCAGGTCCCACTAGTGAGCCAGGCTATCTGATAGATCACCAACTTTTGGAAAAAAACTGTGCCCTGAAGTGCCACAAGACATGTCTGGCTCAGGCACTGGATTACAAAGCCTGCCACTGTTCAAATCTCCCATCGTCAAGCAAGTCATCTTGGAGCCAACTCAACTCCAAATGGACTCTGCTTACAACCCCACCAGAAGAAGATAATGGACATTGAATGGCGCTTTTGATGGGCCATATGTTCTTATTACAATGCTGTTTGTAGTTCCTTAGTTTTAAAAGAATTGTAAAACAAAACTACACTGGTTATCGATGTACATGTTATAATCACTTGTTTATCATTTCATATAAATATGTCACAAACTAAAGTCATTTCCTTATAAAAAATATATACAAGGGCATGCTATAAACTATGGGAAACGCAACAGCTGGGATCAAATTGGTTTGTGCACGTGCAGTTCCTGCAAGGCTCAATGGATAGCGATGAGGAATGCAAATTCCATAACCCAAGTACAGAAAAATGAGCTCAATTGCAGTTCTTGTTGAGACAGGGCAATTTAACGCAGAACAGGGACCAGACCTAGAGGCTTCTTGGTTTATAGGCTCAATAGTGCACTATGTGATGCATTTATCCACTGCCAATTCATTTGACTGATTTACTGATGTTTTATTGTATCATTGGTAGTCTAGAATTTTTACTAAAGTTTCTGGATTTAATTACAGTACCAATATAAAACAACAGACATTATACAAATTGACAATAACTTTAAATAGTAAATTAAGGTTTGTCATCAGACAGAGCACATATACAGTGCAAAGATTAATGGAAACCGATCAACTATATCAAGGGGGAGTAATTAAAACAATTACAGATAAATACCAATGCTGAACGTCAAAAGAAAGGCAAAAGAGATTGCAAATTATGAGAAGAAATAGCTGCATTTCTTACCTCCGACAGATGGCAAAATTTGAGGATCTGGCACAGCCTTGTAAATCAGCAGGTTTCCCTCGAGAGGAACTGCCTGACTGAATGTTGCTCCATCAAATTCCAGTAGCACAGGAATACCTGCTTGTACAGAACCCAAAAGTTTATGGGAAGTGCTGGAAGTAGAGATCTCCAGTGCACACACATTAGTGGGAGATCCTGCAGTTGTAGCACTGTGGTTGGTGGTTATCTGCAAGAAAAAAAACTTATATTTATACAGTACCTTAATCAGGATGTCCCCAAGCGCTTCATGACCAATGGATTACTGTTATGTTGGCAAATGTAGCAGCCAATTTGCACATAGCAAGGTCCCACAAACAGCAAATGAATAAATGACTAGATAATCTGTTTTTGGTGATGATAAAAGTGAGCAGAATTTACCTTAGCAGTTACCAGGAAATTTCTTCCTCACTTGCTCCCAAGTTTAGTACATAGGTGAGACAGCATTCACTCTTCCCACCGCCTCCATCCAAGCTCCTTGGGCACTTTTCATTACTGAAGCATGGCATCAGCTCCAAGGAGGATCATCGTCTTCCACACATCTCTAAAGCTGCTTCATTAAGTGGAGCTGTTCTGTCTCATATGCTTACTGCAGCCATTTCCCTTCCTCATCAGAAGCAGGACAGCATTATGGACAACCAGTTGGTCTTTAAGAGCTGTTGGCACAGGATAACCTGTTCCTTAACCTGGGGCACGCCCAGTGCATCATGCACTGGATCAATGTGATTTCAAGCAAATAAGCTGACCTTGCATTATGTGCACTAACTAAATGTGCACGCAGTGCCACCGCTTCAATAAATTTGCTTTATTACAGCAGTGGATAAACTGTCACATTTAGGCTATAGCAGTAAATATCAGAAAATGCACCCGTAAACAAACACACACAAGATGTACTACATTATGATGTTTGGCAAGCAGCTTTTCTGACCATAAACACACATTCACCACCAGGTGGACAGTTAATATGGAGGTGGAGGTTTTTATTGTGAACTTTTGACAACTGGAATTAAAATGAGACAGTTAAAACAATGTGCATAATCTTCATGAAAATCTATGAAACAACTAACGTACAGCCAGTCCTGCTTCATTTGCAAACAATGATGCATTGATGAGGTTGACCTGGTTCGCCAAGTCTCCTTTAAGCAGCCCTACCATCACAGCTGTGGCAACACAATTCCCAGCATTTTTCAAGGATGTACCTTTAAATACAGAATAAAAACAACAATTTCAATAGTAATCATATTTCTTTTATGAATCCTTATCCCTTTCTTATGTTTTCATGCCTTCTGCTTTGAATTACAACATCAGGAGATACTGCAACATCAATACAGTTTAAGGATCTGTCTTTTAGATTTGCAAGCCAAACAGTAATGGGTATATATATATATATATATATTTGCTAGACATGCACTTTCTATTTTCTCTTTAAATACTGGAAGCTCAACCAATCAAAAGTGCAGCTAAAATCTATCAAAGTTATGGAAAATGTATTTGGACCGTTCCGCACCACAATACAGATTGGAAAACCAATCACAAACACAAATTGGCTCTATTTCATAACTGACAACTTTTTTTCTGGACAAATTTCTTTACAGTTGACTACCTCTGAGGAGTATGTGGCCTCCTTATTCTTCCTACCAAAATGTATCACCTCACACTTATCTATACTGAAATTCATTTGCCAATTACATGCCCATTCTGCAAGTTTATTAATGTCTTCCTGTATTTTGTCATAGCACCTCAATTTGGTGTCGTCTGCAAATTTTGAAATTGTACTTCCGATTCCAGAGTCCAAATCGTTTATGTAAATGGTCAACAGTGGTCCCTGCACCGTTCCTTGTGGAAAACCACCTCCCACCTTTTGCCAGTCTGAGTAACTACCTTTAACCCCTTCTTTGTGGCCAGCTTGCTATCCATTCTGCTACTTGTCCTCTGACTCCACTTGATCTAATCTTAATCACGAGTCTATTATGCGGTACCTTATCGAAGGTAGTTTGAAAATTCAAATACATTACATCTACTACATTATCCTTGTCTACCCTTTCTTTACTTCTTCAAAGAATTCAACAAGGTTGTTCAAGCATGACCTTCCCTTTAGAAATCCGTGCTGACTATTCTCTATTATATTTTCGGTTTCTAAATGTTTTTCTACTTCTTCTGAGTAAGAATTCCATCATCTTTCCTACCACTGATGTTAAACTAATTGGTCTATAGTTCCCTGGACTTGTTCTATCTCCCCTTTTAAATATAGGAATCACATTAGCTGTCTGCCAGTCCTCTGGCACTATTCCCTTTTCTAATGAATTTTTATATATATGTAATAGTGGTTCTGCTATCTCTTCCCTAACTTCTTTTAATATGCACGGATGCAATCCATCCGGACCAAGGGTTTAATCCTCTCTAAGTTTGATTAGTTTATTCACTATCTTCCCCCCTTTCGATCTTAAATGTCTATCTTTTTTGATCTCCTCTTCCAATGTCACGCTCAGCATGTTAGTCTCCCTGGTAAATATTGAGGCAAAGTATTTAATATTTCTGCCATTTCGCTGTCATTACTTGTGAGTTTACCTTGTGCATCCCTTAGTGGCCCTATCCCTATCCTGATTTTTCTTTTGTTACTTACATGTCTGTAGAATACCTTATTATTTCTTTTTATATTACTTGATAATTTAATTTTGTAGTTTCTCTTTGACTTCCTAATTGTTTTTTTGACCACTTCTTTCTAATTCAGTATCCCTGAACAGAACTCCAACAAACTTTTACTAAATCCTTTCAGTAAAGATATTAATTCATCCCCTACACCCACTGACCAGCAGCAATGAAATCTCTACAAAACCAGAGGTCAAGAACATGTATGTTGAAAAAGAACAGCATGGTAGATCTGCTAATATCTTTATGAAATATTTTTAAAATGATTTCACACTTAACTGAAGAATGCACTTTAACAGCGGCATATACTAACAATACACCATCCTCAGAAAATATTAGGGGGAAACTAACAAAATCACCATTTTATAAAATTTCAGTGGTCAAACACGGATTTTTTTTGTGTAAAATAATTCTTCTTTTGCTGCATATACTTTTAAATACTTGAAAGTTGTAAATTAATGGCTCTAAATTTCCATAGTCCCATGGGAGACAAGTGTATGAGCACTTATTTAATTTATTCAAAATTCCTCTCTTATTTTAACAGAGGCATAAATAAATAGGTGTTCTATATTTAAACCACAACATGCAAATCAGGTGTGAAATTTAAATTAGGCATGGTCATCACGAAAAATACAAAATTATACAGAATTCTTTGAACTTTAGAGCCATTAACTTTATACTTTTTAAGCATCTAAAAAGATATTGCAAAATACAACACTCTGCATACAAAATTCAAATTGGGTCCAATTTAACTGCCCTCTGACTTAGTCTAGCAAGTCACTCAGTTGTATCAAACCGCTATTCAAGAAGACCCATCGCCTTCTCAGGGCAACTAGGGATGGGCAATAAATGTCAGCCTTGCCAGCACACCCACATCCAGAGAATGAATTTTTAAAAAATTGATGACCTGGAGGTTTTGAAATCCAAATAGTTCTTGGAGTGCCATGCTAGTCCAAATTGTGCCACTTACCTAGGGTTGTAACTTGCACTTTCATTTGATCATTTACTTGTCCAGCACATGCTTTTGCCACCAAACCCAGCGCTTCCCCAAGCTGGATCCAGGGTTTGGTTTCAGGGGCCATGGCATGGCTCAGAGCCTGGGCATTAACCTAACCAAGAACAAGAACGAAATGTCAGATAGCCAGCCTTACCACTGTTTTTATGAAGTAGTAAATGGTAATACTATCAAATCACACAAGTCCACAATTACGCGATCTGAGACTAATCGCAAAAAGTTTTACAGTTAACTATTTTATAACATTGCAAAGGTCTAAGGCAACTTTCTCTTCTAGTATCATCTTTGGTTCCAATTAAACTCAAGCTGTTAGCTTTTATACTACTTTTGATTCTAATGTTGAACCACTTTTATTGAATGGCCATTTTGTGCAAGTGTTTTTTCTGTTTTCCTCTCATTTTCACAATATAATAAAGTTCCTATTTAAAGTGTTTAGGCAATACAGCAGCCATACTACATACCACTCCAACTAGTGACCTGCCCTTCACCATGTCCACAATTTGAGTTGCGATGTCCTTTCCACAGCGTCCTTGGGCTTCATGGGTGCTGGCACCAAGATGTGGACAGCTAATTACATTTGGATGCTTCACTAGAAAAAGATCCTTGGGTGGTTCCTGAGAACAAAAATGTAAAATACAAAACACTAAAAACAGAATTGCATGACAGTTGGTTTCCATTTCTCATGGCTGAAATACAAGAAAATTGCACTCCATACTATAGTTGAAAAGGCATTGTGCACTATGTTAGCAAGGAACATTAATGCTTACTAGCTAAGTCTGATATAACAATGAAAATGCACAACTTGGAATAAGATTCAGTGAATATTGTCAGTGTGTCTCACAGCTCCAGCACAAGTCACTGTGTGTTAGCAGTCAGGAGCGTCCAACCTTTTGGAGCAGGAAGCCGGATCCACGATTCACAACTTGTGAATGGGCCATGTTGGATTAAAATGCTTTTGGGTTAAGCAGAATCGTGATTGAATGTCACGAACAAAAATGTCTTTCTTTTCTACCAAAACATTTCCAAATCTATTGGAGAAGTATTCTATTATCACAGGATTTGAAAGTGTTGGCAACATTGTGTACACTTGTTCCCCATAGACAATCATATGTAACAAAAAAAAATCAGAACAACCAACACATCAGAACACCTATACATGAAATAAATATCAGAATACCTAATGTGAAATGAATCATTTATGTGAAAAAAAGTCAGAGCTCACATATATCAGAAGAAAATCAGAACATTTACACATGAAATAATTCAGAACAACTGTATGAAAAGAAAATCAGAACACCCAACTCTGAAATAAACTAAGCATTTGTTTGCGGAAAAATCATAACGTCCATATGTTCACATTTATAATGGGCTTTTCCTTTGTAAACATTTTACGCTACTTGCCCAATGTGGATACTAGGTTCTCACTGAAAATCCTTTGAAAATTTTTCATTTGTCACTTTTTCCATCAATACCTAAAAAATTTTCAAAAATAAAGGTTTAAACAAATAAATAAAATTAAAAATTACATTCTTGTGTCTTTTAATGCCTTCATTAAAGATTTTACTTAAAGGCCTCAGCCTCTCTCAAAAGTTTAGCCTTAGACTTGATGTTTTTGCCCAGAGCTGCGACTCTGAGCTAAATTTGGATTGTGCAGTGTAAGCAATAGAAATGTACCTAATTTCTCAAGATGCATCAGTACCATTCAATCTACTGTACCGTTGGAATATTTTTCTTAAGATTCTAGCACTTTCTGATCAATAGCTTTTTATCCTTTAATCTTTAGAAACAAGAGGACCAATTTCAAAAGCCTTATGGAAGTAAAATTTATATTAAGTTTAAAAGAAAAGACAGCAAGAGAGGCCATATTTTTTGACTTACCGTATGCAACATCACAGGAAAACAACTAGTAATCAATAATTATTTCTAGATTATATTCCCTATACTATACATCCATAAAGAAAATTACATTAATTTTTGACCATATTTATCAAAATTTTCACTCCTTGGTTAGGGCAGGTGGTTAGGCTGAAAGACGATCTATGCTGAGAATTAAGTGGCTGAAGATACCACAATCGAACTCTCTGGAATATGTGAGGAAAAGATAATGAGTGTGTTTGAGAGAGTGTAATAGTGAAGGATTGTTGGTATGTAAAATGTGAGATTGAGGCCCCGATATTTATGGGGAGGAAGTGTGGGGAGGTGTCGCGGCCTGGAAACCCAGATGACCAGTTTCCCAGAGATCCTGCTGAATTTAGAGAGGAGGGAAGACGGGAGAAATCGTGAGGAGGCCAGGGTGGGAAATTAGTTGATTGAGGGTGGGTGGATAGATTGGAGGGACGGGAGTGGAGTTGACCGATCCGCGGTGGGGGGGGGGGGGGGGGGAGGGGAGGGAGCACTCCTGCTCCTCCTGGTCCACAAGCAGTACTAGAAAGGCACTTACCTGATGCGTCCAGCCGTTCTCGCATCTCTTCAGCTGCCGGGTTTCCCGAGCCCTAGGAAACCCGACCCGCAGTCATTATATTTAAAAGGTCAAATCTGAGGCACGCAGCCTCGTTAAAATATTTAAATTACAGACCCATCTCTGGGCAGCGGGTTAGTTGCCCGCACCCTCAACCTACCTCTGTTAAAACCATAAGTTGGAGGCGGGTTTCCCATTCTTAACCCCACACCCTCCGACCCTCTTGGGGTGGTGGGGGGGGGGGGGGTGTTTAAAATTCCCCAGGGTATATACAAGAGAGTGTGGGAGAGCATACAGAAGAGATTAAGGCTTTTCATCAATAGGCCTGAAAATGCACCAGAATCCATCATTTGATACTTCAAATTCAGAATTTTCCAGCGGATGCATCTCTTGGAACGTGAGAATAACAGCCCACTTCTTTAATCTGAGAGAGGGTAGCCTCCAGAACAGTTGCAAAAGGTTACTATTAAGTTAAATATACCTGCATGGCATGTATCACTGCACTACAAAAGAAAATTCACTGAAGCATTTTGAGATGTTTCAACTTGAGAAGAAGCAATTACGATTAATAATTATGTTTTTGAAAGTTGTGTTACAGAATGCTGAATATAGGATAGAAAAACAAAAATCTAGCATTATATACCTCTAACAGCTGTAATGAAAGGCATTGCAATATACAAGTTCTTCATACCTCTACAAATACATCCAGTCCTGCGCCACCACACTGTCCAGATTCCACTGCCCGAAGCAATGCTTCCTCATCAATAATACCTCCTCGAGCACAGTTAATAACCTTGACTCCCTTTTTACATTTGGCAAAGGTTTCATCATTCAACAATCCTAAATATAAAAAAGTTACAAAGCAAAATAATTATGTAATTTTGACAGACTTTGAGACTGCTTCGGAACTGTTGATTTAAAGCAAATTATTACACCTTTTAGATTCACTGAATAGTTTTCTCTCAAAATAATACAACTTAATTCCCCAAAGGCTCAGCAAGTTCATCCAGTGAGTAGCTAAGCCATATAGACCAAGATGATCCCAGGTCACAGCTGAATAAGCAGAAGCAGCGGAAGGAACGCTACAATTTGCCTCACTACTCCCGGGTCAGGGAGGGAAAATTCAGCTTTGATTCCTGATTCTAATTGCTATCTAATGACCCATGCTGGAAATACATGTGTGGACATCAGGTGAGGACAATCTGGCTCCACAGTCTAATACCCTGCTGACGCTCACTGTCAAGGCGTACACATTAATAACAGCCCCTTGAATGAGGTATCAGAGGATGCCTATGGAACTATAATCCAACGAGTTAATGCCTTCAGGAGAGAAAATTGACAGGAGAGAAAAAAAATACAACTTAATTACACAAGTCATTCAGATGTTGCTAAAATGTAATACTACAAAATGGAAAAAGTATATTGTATGGATAATTTCTTACATTATTAAATTATCCAAGAGCAAGGCAGATTTAAACATAAAAACTGTATATCATTTCCTGTAACTATCCAGTTTACAAAAACATTAGCAAAACTGATATTTACCCAAGATGCTACCAGATCTTTGGTCAAATTTGTTAATGGAGGGAATCCAGGAAACCAATGAAAAGCTCTAAATCTTAGTCATTTGGTTACCATTGGTTTAGGTTCATGAGCAAGTTAACAACTAATTACATGTTCTCATACACATAACTGGGTAATTCTACTGGTAAAATGTGGGATTCCTCCTCCCCTGTAATTCATTCCTCACCTCTGCTAAAGTTCAAATGCAATTACCCATAATGAGCAAGCAGCACCAGTTCTTGAGTACACTACAAGATAGTACAGTTTGCAGTAGTACAGTGTTGTCTTAGTGGGAAAATATATTCAGGCAGTATGATGACAAGAAGTGTATATTCCCTCAGGCAATCAAACAAACAAGGCGGCTTATGTGGGGATTGTTTCTTTTAAATCTTATGCAAACATTATGAATGCATACAACCATATTTAACAGTGGGATTTAGAATGTAGCAGAAATTCTCCTATGGAGAGTACAAATGGAAGATTAAACTGACATTGTTTAATAATTAGTAATGCAATTAAACAGCAGTACAACCCTTGCAAATAAAAGTTGTCCTCAGAAATGCCTTTGCAAGACTTCAATACAATAGTCTCTTAAAACTAACTATAGATGTGAAGCTCATGAGGTTTGATTACTGAGTTATTTAGACAAATCTAACTTTATTGATATATAGGTGACAGTCAGTCATTCAGTATCATTCTAATAGGCTCAGTTAAACGGGTAAATGGGCTTTGATCACAGGAATTCTATTTCCTGCATGCTCACTGAAAGTTCTCTTCCCTCTTTGGGTTTCATTCAACATATATTAATATACTGTTTGATTTCCATTGACCTCTGCCTTCACATTTCATGTAGTTTATCAGTGTTTCTCTCCAACAAATTTCCGACTCTGTCCTCTCCTCCCTATTTTAGTGGCCTCCTCCTTTCGTATTCACTCTTACTGATGATTTCACTCTGCATTGCATAGGTATGATGGGCCAAATGGCTGCTGTATCATTCTATGAATTTCCAAATTGCATGCTATTATTATACACAACCTCCAACCCTCTTGCAGTATGACGGTTGAAAATCTATATCTTTCTGTCCTCCACGTCTTCAATAGGCCATTGAAAATGTTGTTTCTTTCAGTTCTTCAGACACATTTTCTTCCCGTGAATTGCAAGTCCACCAACAGTAACCACCTCGTACCTTGGATCCTCCTTTAGCCCGTAATCATCTATTACCCACGTTCTGCTGAAACCCTCATCCATGCCGCTGTTATCTTCAAACTCGACTATTCCAATGCTCTCCTAGCTGGTCTCCCATCCTCCATTAACTTCAGCTCACCCAAAACTCTGTTGCTTGCATCCTATGTTGCACCAAGTCCTGCTCACCCATCACCTCTGTCCTCACTACAATGGCTTTTGGTTCCCCAATGCCTCAAATTTAATATTCTTATTCTTGTGTTTAAATCCCTCCATGATATCACCTCTCCCTATCTCTATAACCTCTTCCAGACCTACAACTCCCAGAACACTATTTCTCTGTTCATCCTCCCCTCTCTAACCCGCGAGCCCCCCCACTGGCTGCCATGCCTACAGCCAGCTGAGCCCCAGGCTTTGGAAATCCCATCTTACGCCCTTTCAACACTCTCCTCCTTTAAAATCTTCCTTAAAACCCACCTCTTTGACCAGGCTTTTGGTCACCCCTCCTAATATCTCCTTCTTTGGCTCAATATCCCATTTTTCCCTTCTGCCTTGATGAAGTGCCTTCGGGCATTTTTCTATGTTAAAGGTGCGATACAAATTGTTATTAACTATCTTGACCTCACTATCTCCTCTGATCACACAAACAGAACTCCTCCATTGCTGAATTTTCCTTTAAGCAGTTTGACTTTCTCTTTCTTGCAAATGCTTCTTTTCCCCTCAACAGCTCTATAAAGCCAAAACCTTTCCAAGATTTAAATACTGCCCTCATACTTGGGGGGACTCATTTCACTTGCACTCATGGGCAGGATACAAGAAAAAGCTTCTATTATGAGAAGCAATCCCTCTCAGTTTCTAGTCGACAACTTCTCGCTCTCTGTCGCAACCATTGTGCTGCATCTGTATTTATTGATGCTAATACGGTTAGTATGTGAAGTTACCTCTTCTTTCTAAACTCCAAATGCACCATCTTATTCGCTCTCCCTATATCCTCACTGTGTTCCAACCAAGACTTACCACGTAATCTCCTCTAACTAATTGCTTAGGACTTCAAAATTGTGGAACTCTACATTCCTCAGTCTTTCCTTTTCTTACAATTGTCAAGCTTTTAAAACCCTAGGTTAGTGTCACTTAATCACTATTTCCTGATTTGTTTTGTCTTCTCTTTTATTCTTTTCAAACTTGAGGCTCGATTTTCGCACCCCCGAACGGATGCGCTCGTGGCGGTGGGGCTCCGAAAATCGGGGATTCCCGGGGCGGGTCCGGAGCCTGGCTCCAACCCCCATGTGGGCCGGCGGGATTCCACTTAAACTAATTAAGTAGGTACTTCAGGTCGTTTACAGACCTGATTAACATGATATTTTAGGAGGGGTGGGATTTTCCACACAACTGAGCATGTTTCCTGTACTGGGGGAAACACTCCCAATTGAAATGGACATATTGCAGCCACCAGCCTGTGGCAGCTGCAAAGGTCCATTTGACAGGTGATGGGGGGGGAACACTCACTCATTGCAGGAGGCCACTCTGTCACTTTGGACAAAGTTTGGCCTCCAGCACCCTCCTCCTAACAATAAAATTCACCAACTTGCACACTTACCCCGGTGGTGGACACATTTACCTATCTTGCAGACCCCCTCAAACGTACATCTTCCGGATGGGGGCCGCCGTAGCTGCAGTCATAACCTCCTCAGAGGACGAACAGCATCACCAGCCTCGTCGGCCACCTCTGACACGTGGAGCTCCACAACACAGTGCTGTGACACATCCACCTGCACAGCAGGAGGGAGGGCAAGAGCAGAGAGAGATGCGTCACAGAAGGCACTACCCTCGCCACAGGGTCTACAGATCAAGGCTCAGCTTCCTGGACCTCTGAGCAGCAGTGCACATGGAGGCAGAGTCACTCGACATGTAGTCGTGGACATCTGCAGCCTCATTCATGACGAGCTGCTCCCGGCTGGCCCGAGCACCATCTTCTTACCTGTCGCTGTCAAAGTCACCACTGCCCTCAACAACTTCTCCTTCGCATCCTTCCAGGGTGCCACCGGGGACATTGCCGATGTCTCTCAGTCGTCTGCACAAAAGAGCCCTGCAAATACACCTACACCCACTCTGCAATGACACAATGGGTGGCATCAGCTGTGGGTCTTCATGGTGATCCTCAGAAAAGGGCATTATTGCACAAACCAGACAAGATTCGCAAAGACGTGGCAGTAGTGGTGACAATATATGTAATTTGAGTTGATCAGAAATCAAATAAGTAAAAACCATGACAAACCCTCAAACACCCTTGTGCATCCCCTTCATGTTCACCACACGTTTGCCTTATGCTTCCTACTGCACATATGATGCATGCCCTGTGGCTGCAGCACAGGTAGTGGCAAGTTGAGTGAGGCTGACCATGAAAGAGATGCATGAGAGGGTGAGTATGAGATAGAGCTATGAGATTGTATGAAGATTGGGTTGAGTGGTAGTGGTGGGACAAGTACTGGCGAGGTGAATAAGTGCAGGTAAGATGAGGATGAGCTTTGTGTGGGTGTGAGGAGTGATGTGATAGAGTAGTCTTGGCAGTGCAGAAGGAGATGTGGGGTGGGGGTGGTGATGTGGCATACGGAGTGTAGGGGAATGAGTAAGTGTACTCACTTCAGCTGACCTACGTAGGAGATTGAAGCGCCTCCTGCACTGTATGTAGGTGCGCGATTATGTTGGTGGTGCAGGTGATCTCCTCTGCCACCTCGAGCCAGGCCTTCTTGGTAGCGGAGGCAGGCCACTTCCTCCCGCCCGCCGGGGCGCAGCTCTCCGTCCTCGTCCTCGTCCTCCTCCCATCCAATAAGACCTGGAGTGAGGCATCATTAAACCTGGGAGCAGCCTTCCCCTGGGCTGCTCCATGCTGTACTTTTGCCTATTTTCTGCAGCGTCAGTCAGTGGAGGACTGCCCCTTTAAATAGGGCTCCTTCAGCTGACAGCCTATGCTGCGCACGTGCAGTCCACCCGCTGCGCAGCTTTCCAGCGCGAAACCCGGAAGCAAAGGTAAGTACCTTCAATCAAGCTGCGATCGCGTGCGGAGAACCCCAATTTCACTGGCCGCATTACCCACGCGCCCAGTCGACCCCCCACCCTCCTAATATCGGGCCCTTGGTGTATCCTGCATGATAGGATTTGGCCCTTTACCTTGACTTTCCCCAAATAAAAAGAAAAATTAGTCTCAACTTGCTACAAATAGGGTATTCAGATTGAAAAATACTAGCAAAAAACATCTGGTTGTTCAACATTTTTTTTATTCGTTCATGGGATGTGGACGTTGCTGGCAAGGCCAGCATTTATTGCCCATCCCTAATTGCCCTTGAGAAGGTGGTGGTGAGCCTCCTTCTCGAACCGCTGCAGACCCTTTGGTGAAGGTTCTCCCACAGTGCTGTTAGGAAGGGAGTTCCAGGATTTTGACCCAGCGACGATGAAGGAACGGCGATATATTTCCAAGTCAGGATGGTGTGAGACTTGGAGGGGAACGTGCAGGTGGTGTTGTTCCCATGTACCTGCTGCTCTTGTCCTTCTAGGTGGTAGAGGTCGCGGGTTTGGGAGGTGCTGTCAAAGAAGCCTTGGCAAGTTGCTGCAGCGCATCCTGTGGATGGTACACATTGAAGCCACAGTGCGCCGGTGGTGAAGGGAGTGAATGTTTTGGGTGGTGGATGGGGTGCCAATCAAGCGAGCTGCTTTGTCCTGGACGGTGTCGAGCTTCGAGTGTTGTTGGAGCTGCACTCAACCAGGCAAGTGGAGAGTATTCCATCACACTCCTGACTTGTGCCTTGTAGATGGTGGAAAGGCTTTAGGGATCAGGAGGTATGAGTCACTCACTGCAGAATACCCAGCCTCTGACCTGCTCTTGTAGCCACAGTATTTATATGGCTGGTCCAGTTAAGTTTCTGGTCAATGGTGACCCCCAGGATGTTGATGGGGGATTCAGCAATGGTAATGCCGTTGAATGACAAGGGGTGGTGTTAGACTCTCTCGTTGAACACGGCCATTGCCTGGCACTTGTCTGGCACGAATGTTACTTGCCACTTATCAGCCCAAGCCTGGATGTTGTACAGGTCTTGCTGCATGCGGGCATGGACTGCTTCATTATTTGAGGGGTTGCGAATGGAACTGAACACTGTGCAATCATCAGTGAACATCCCCATTTCTGACCTTATGATGGAGGGAAGGTCATTGATGAAGCAGCTGAAGATGGTTGGGTTTTGGACACTGCCCTGAGGAACTCATGCAACAATGTCCTGGGGCTGAGCTGATTGGCCTCCAACAACCACTACCATCTTCCTTTGTGCTAAGTATGACTCCAGCCACTGGAGAGTTTTCCCCGATTCCCATTGACTTCAATTTTACCAGGGCTCCTTGGTGCCACACTTGGTCAAATGCCGCCTTGATGTCAAGGGCTTGTAAAAAGTTGAGTTAATGTTTTGGGAGTAGAGACTTTGCCGAAACATTTCTCTTTTTTTTTTCCTTTACATTTGCTGTGTATTTCCAGAATTTGCTCGTCTTATTTCAGTTTCCAGAACTTTTCAATTTTTTTCTCCTTAGCCCAGATCTCTTGGGCGCTCTCATGCTGTTTAAAGGGGTAGTAATATATCCAAGCAGAGCACATATTATTCAAAAGTTCATTGCATTTTCTTTTAAAGATCACATTTCTCACCCTAGTGGTGGTGATGTTACTGGAGTGGCTGTCATGCCTGGTCTCCATTGAAGTTCAACATTTAAAACAAATTATATATCACTTGCATCAACTTTTAAACTTCAGGCCCAACATACAAATGAAAATGTCGATTTAAAAATCAACGTGCAACACCTTTGTGCCAGCTGTGAGGCACCAAACATTTACTTACCTTTGGTAGATGGCAATAAAGGAGTGTGGACAGTGATGAAGTCACACTGCGGCCAGAGATGTTCCAGAGCCATGAATTCTACTCCAAAGGTAGTTGCCACCTCAGCAGGAATTATTGGATCATAGCCTATGGTCTGAAACGATAATAATTCCAAAATGCATTTGTACTCAATTCTTAGGAAATTTTTCAACTTCTCTGACCAAAAATCTTTATTGGGTACTGCATTAAACATGGGAGACGTAGCAATTAAATTGTATTTATTTGAATGGCTAGAAGACAACAACTTGCACTTAAATAGTGCCTTTAATGCAATAAAACATTCTAAATGTGCTTCATAGTAGATGGAAATAACCAGATACTAAAGAATGATGAAGGGTTAGAGATGGTGAACAAAGGCAAGACGAAAGAGGTTTGCATTGATGGAGAGGAGAGAGACAGAAAGGCAGAAGAGTTTAGGGAGAGCAATCCAGAGTGCATGGCTGTGATAGTTGAAGGCTTTGTGACCTAAGGTAGGGTGCAAAGGAGGGGAGGGATTATTGAAGTCAGAACCCAAGTAGAGGGAGGCACTGACAAGTCAGTAAACATTAGGCCAAGGAGGAGCAGTTGTGTAATGAGGGGGGCGACGACACGGGTGGTTGGCCTCATGGCAGGAGCTGAGCTTGTTAAGGCCCTAGTAGGGTAAAATTATAGAGAGATATGGGGTCAGAATGGAGTGACTAGTTGGTCTCAATCTTCAAGACAAACAAATCCATGAGCTCCTCACATTTCATGCTAAACATTCATGAATCAGCTTTATGAATACTTCAATTCTGAAACACTCAAAAAAACTACATTTGAAACAAAATGCTAAAAAGACCAGCTCTCTCTCTCTCTCTGACTAATTAGTAGTTCTGAATGTGACTCTGGCATGCAGAAACACAAAGAAAGCACTGTTATAAACTTAGGCTGCTTATCTGCTACTTACAGTAGGAATGCAAGAATGCCTTCAACAGCAGACTGGATTAGAGAAATGCAAATATTATGATGCCTACTATTATTAAATATAATGACTACTCAATAATCTAGCATTCAAAAACTAGCAAATGTTCCTCTTAGATGCAGCTTTCTTTTTTTCCCCACTCAATTTCTGTGTAGCTAGAATCATCAGTCTTTATTTAGTACTGTATTTTGTGGTACAAATAGAGTGCCAGTTTATGTTTTCAGTTCAGTAACTGGGAATCTTTGTAATTATATAGAAGATTATGAGGTATAGGCATAGACTACTGAATTATATTTCACTGTTTTGGAGAACCCCTTAGCTCATGGCACTATTCATCCACAATAATGGAATATTTGTTTTTATATCCTCCAATCCTATATTTCATCACACTACCGATTAAAAGCATTACATGCTGCTTGCTTTATTTTCGTAATGTTTCAATGGTAGCATTGTTCACACTTGCTGTGAAAAAGAGATTGTCGACGAGTTTTGTTACCCCCGGAGATAACAATAGCATTTTAGAACAAGACTTCAGAAAGTTCCAGCTGCAGTTTGATTAATAGCACAGCTTGAGTGATTAAATCAGAGGTCTAAAATTTCCAGTTGTATAAAATTAGTACAAGTAAAAATTCTGGTACTGGTCAGTTAGAGCAGCATACAAACTTTATGATCTAATTATAATTAATTTTGAACCTGTCTTTGAAGAAAGCTGAGAATCTGTAGTAGGCCAATGCTTCTGCTGCAGTTCAGTACCTGGTTGACACTCCAAAAGCCACTTCTTTCAAATCAAGATTTCCATGAAATGGGACTAGATTTCATACATAGGTTTCTTTTATTAGTCTTTTAGCTGTGGTATTATTTGATACCAGGGCAATAATGCCAAATTTTAGTTCAATATCATGGAAGATACATCTTATTTTGCAAAAGAGAGAAACCAAATTCAGTATATGTCTGTTTAAATGGTCTCTTCCTTATATATTTTACCAGTTTATTGTAACCTCCATATAACTTTGGGGAAGAAGTCATAAGTTCAGTTATGAATTATTTAGTTATACTATGCTATTTGTACAAGTATAAAGATCCAACAAGCTGAAGTTAGGTTCTCAAGTAAAGAACTTTATTTCCAATTTTCCCAGATGTATTGGAAGTATTTCACAAGCTTATGATAATGCAATGAGCAAAGGCTACACTTAGCAGTGAAAGTTAATAGTCATAAGTACACTCAAATCAAATTGTTCATGAGAATTTAACAACCAGGGTACTTGAAGTAAACACTTGATTAGCAGCGCTTCCTTAATGACATTGGCTACACTCTACTACAGCATGACTGAAAAGGAACATCTTCACTTTCAGTACAGGAATTAAAATTCAATATAACAGTCTTCTCAAATTCAGTTTTAATGGGTGGCAATGTTTGATATTCTATCTTGTGACATTAAATTGCTTATTTCAAGTAAATTTGAGAAAGTTTAATTTCCTCATATTTTATGTAAAAGGAACAAAACATAGGCAAAGATCAGTTTAAAGATTGTTTAATTCCCAATGAAGCAGACATTTTACACTTTACAACCTTCCAGACCCAACACTGATTTCAGTAACTTCAGATCATAACCACTGCTCCCATTTTTTCCAGACAGCAGGTGCTGGTAATGGTTCTGCTGGTGCCATTTACAACTCCTCCATCTTTTGTTTCTTTACTGGTCCCATTACCACCCCCTTTGCCTTGCACAATCATCCCTTTTGTTATTTAAATCACTCCTGCCCTTCACCCTATCACAGATCTTCCCTTTTTTGTTCTTTCCTCTCCTCTCCTTGCTTAAAAACTGTTAAATCTTTTCTTCTACCAGTTCTGACAAAAGGTCATTGACCTGAAATGCTAACTGTTTCTCTCTCCACAGATGCTGCCTGACCTGCTGAGTATCTCCAGCATTTTCTGTTTTTATTGTTGAAGCAGAAGAGCTTCCTCTAAGCACAAATGCACAAATATAAACAGAATATATCACAGCTGTAAAAACTTTAATGCTTGGTTGATTTCACAAAAAAAGTCAGATTGCATTAATTGTCTCTTAAAGAGGCTTGTTAAGTCAAAACAGTTTGCATGTTCTGAATCTACACAGAATGGAGCATTTTCATTCTAAATCCCTTGCATTTTAAAAAAATTAGATAAATTTTAAATATATCTGTTCCTCATTATGCTGCTGATCCAATCTGGATTAAGAAAGCATGGTCAGGTATCAATGACTTTCATATGCTACAGTCTATCACATTATCTATTTCTGGAATCTTAGATACATCTAGTATCTAGTACACTGCAAATAAAATTAATTTATTATACCTAAAACCAGCTGGGCAATGTTCTACATGGTTCCATCTACTACCCAATATTGATATGCTGATAGCACAATCTCATTGCTACAGAGCACTTAAAACCATCATAGTTAGACAAGTCTGCATTTGTATTTGAAACATAACTCTTGGATTTGTTGCCTGAAGTAAAAATATTTGTTACAAGTCTAAAATGAGTTAGTTTTGACGGTGGAAGTGTCTGGACAGCTTGAACAAAATGCAGAGGCTGCAGTAGGTTTTAGTGCATACTTGGTTAGAGATTATTAGATGGAACCATGTTGAACATTGCCCAGCTAGTTCTAGGCATTAAGGGAACAAATTAATTTAAACTGCTTAAGTTAGAAGTGTGATGGAATACTCACCACTCACCTTGATGAGATCAGCCGCAACCCAACAACACTCAAAAAGCTCAACACCGTCCTGAACAGAGCAGTTTGCTTGATCAGTGCCCCGGCTCCAGTCTCTTGTGCACCCCTCCCTTTTTGCCCACCATTGGCAGCTGTGCCTTCAGCCACCTAAGCCCCATGTAGCAGAATCCCCTCCCGAAATCCCACCAACTCTTCACTTCCCTTTCCTCCTTCAAGAACTTCCTTAAAGCCCATCCTGACCAAGCTTTAGTCAATCCTCCTAACCTTTCCTTCTTTGGCTTGGCATCCATTTCTCCTTATGCCACTTTGGGACATTTTTCTCTGTTAATGGCACTATATAAATGCAAATTATTATTATTGTTGCAGAGGATTATTGTCTGTTTTTAAAAATGAACCACTGATGTACATAATTTCTTTCCCTCCCCACCTCATTCCAGTAGTCACAGCACTGGCTTTCCACTGGATCATCATAAGTTTGGGACATGGGCTGCACATCACTTTATTCCTATTAATTTTCTGTAGTTTTACCTCCAAAGGAAAAGAGATTTATTTTGTTCACCTGTAAGGCTACACAGCTTATTAACCAAAGTGTTATTAGTAAGGCTGGTGGTTTCTTTATTGATCTTTTATTGTAAACAGTTAAACCCTTGCATCTCACTGTTAAGCGATATTACCTTCATTCCAAATGACTGCATTCTAGTTGCTACTTCCTTGCCAATTCTTCCAAGTCCCACAATTCCAAGGGTTTTCCCATAGAGCTCCATGCCTATGAACTATGAAGAAATGAAGATCAAGATAATCTGGTTAAGTCATACAAATTTTAAACTTTAGATTAAACATTAAAACAGGGGAAACATGACGAATACATATCCTGCTGTTTGGGATCCCCCCACCATGTTCTCCTTTCCTTTCCTGAAGACAGTGATTCACGTGAGATATGCTTCGCCAGCAGCCCATCGAAGGAGAATTGTGCGTGTAGCTTAGGCATTGGGTGATAGCGTGCTATTAGACTGCGGGATGCAGGGGTCATTACAGCTGAATCTGATCCTGTCCTCACCAGACATCAATGCATGTGCACATTTCAACAATGCTACTGAATAGTGAACTGGGTCATTTTCTTCCCGTCTTCACCTCAAACCACTGTCAAACTAAGGATCCATCACAGCACGACTTAGAACAACTAGCAGCACAGACCAGGGATCAAACTTGGACTCATCTGGTCCATGTAGCACGTTACCAGACTAGAGGTGCGTAGACCACCCATTAACTTTTAATTATACCTCCCCACCATTAACTATTTGCCAGTCCAGACAAAAATACTGTTAAAATTACATTTTCTAACAAAAATATTGACTGATTGTCAGAGAGATTTCTAGTCAACAGGCTATTAGCGAAGTATCAAAATTCCAATGTTCAATTATATTTTGCAAATTTTCAGTCCACTTTCTTATGTGTATTCGAACCATTCATACCACTACCTCACCTTTTTTCTCTCCCAGTTTCCAGCTCTCATGGAAGCAGCTCCCTGCGGAATTTGCCTACAATAACAAATTAATTATTATTTCAGTTTATCACAGCTGAAAAGCAGAAAACAGTGCTGTAAATCTTCAGTGAAATCAAACTGTAGTTGGCAGTAAATTAGCATGTGACAATAGAATTGGATCAAAATGCAGTGCAAGTCAATTTTTAAAAAAAAATCCTAAAAATAGTATGAACATACAAAAAAGAGACGGGAAAAGATCAGCTGGTCTACCAAGCCTGTGCCATCTTGCATGGTGCAGCCTGCACACACCATTAAACACACCACACCCCCACTCCTGCAATTACGCAACCTTTTGGGAGAGGCGAAAAGACAAAAAAAGTCCGTAGGCTAATTTAGGCAAAAACTCTAGGAAATTCCTTTCCAACCTCCACAGGCGATCAAGCAAGCTCAAAGAAACCATGGTTGACCACTATCCCCATCATCCCATCTACCTTCTATAACTCAAGATATCTTTCACTTGCTGAAACTTGTCCAGCTGTCTTTTGATCACTTGCAGTGAATCTATACTCACTGCATGCATTGGCAACTTATTCCAGAGGTTGACCACCTTGTGTAAAGTGCTTCTTCTAAAGAAGTAAAGAAGCATTTAATCTAACTCTTCTTTCATAACTTGTACTGAAGTTCCTAGTTCTCCTCTGCCTATCTAGTTCAAGTAACCTATCTACATGGACAAAATCTAATCTCTTCATAATTTTAAAGACCTCAATCATATCCCCCTCAAAAAGGTAAAAAAAAAATTCCCAGCTCTCTAAGCCTGTCCTGATAATTAAGGACCCTTAAACTAAGTATCATTCCGGTGTCCCTTCTCTGAATTCCTTCACTATGTGAGGGGATCAAAACGGGACACAGTATTGAAAATGCATTCTGACCAAGGACTTGTACAAGATGAAGACTGTACTTCTAGTTTTATGTTTAGTTG
This sequence comes from Heptranchias perlo, assembly GCF_035084215.1. NCBI lineage: Eukaryota > Metazoa > Chordata > Chondrichthyes > Hexanchiformes > Hexanchidae > Heptranchias > Heptranchias perlo. Next base: position 50,764,174 of record NC_090331.1, read on the forward strand.
TCCTAACCATGCATCCGAATACCCTATTCACTTTCGCAATAGCCTTATAACACTGGTTGCAGACACTCCTGGTACATTCCTGTAATTCACTGTGCTGGTAGCAATTAGTCCATGAGATGGTGCTTTCTTTCCAGGTAACTTTGTGCTGACTGCATTATCCTCTCCATTTCCTTTATTTCTCCTGGATGATGCCCACCCACACTGTATCTCAACAAATGTATCCTGAAACTTGCAAGAACAGACAAAAGACCACAGTGACAGCTAAAATTATAGTAACTTTCCAAACCAGGAGGGTAGAGTCTGACAAATTTCAAATATTCCACAGATATTCTGCTAATTATATAGAATGTATTACCTGGATTATGTCCTTCCTGGAAGAAATAAATGGCTAGATATGGAGATTCTCACTGTAGTCCCTTTTATAAAACACTGGAAATAACTGGAATAAGCAGCCTGTAGGGTCACCAACACTCACAGCACAGAAGAAGGTCTGTATCCAGTCTTTTACTGTGGCTTCCTGGCGGCCAGCCTTTGCAAATCCAACAGGTTTACATTGGAGTTACCGTTGACCCTCATGACAGGAGCCAACAACCCTAGCACCTCCAAAATCCCAATATAAAAGCAGGTGAAAATATCCATGGGTATATCAACCCTCTCTCCAACCTATTATAACTGAGCCCCAGGGACAATAGTTGCAATTAGTTTCAAGGGGTGGCATAAGAAAGGCACCACCAAAATAGATTAGCCATTCCACGAAAATGCCAGAGTCTGAATCATACAGCGTGTAATCTATTCCACTACTTTCAAATCCATTGTAATAATCAAAATTCATATATACTTAGAACTATTTCTGTACAGGCAAAAGACTTCTCACTGGCACTTCTCCTTTTATCCCATACTTAGTTCCATCCCAGCAGGAAGCACAGAAAACCCAAGAGACATCAGAGATCAAGCTCTAGGCTGCCAACCTAATGACAGAAGATAAGGTGAGATTTGGATGTTGGCCCTCATTAAATCAACATGAAAACCCATCTCAAAATCATACACCAAAGACAGAAAAAGTTCTACAAATTCCATGCACCTGATTACTAGGTGCTAGAAGGGCACAGATACTGTTATGAACCTGCTTTCTGGACCTACTGAAAACTGGTTCGAAGGCCACAAAACACACAACTGAACTTGCAGTCCCCCTCTGAGATCTATCAGATCCTAGCAGCTCAAATGGTAGCACAATTCTCATTACTGTCAATGAGAAGGTGTACCCCCAGTGTAGCACATCAGTGATCTCGCCAATAAATGTGGATAAAATATCTGTGGAATAAATGTTGATTTGAGAAGCTAATGTGTGAATTCATCTGGGAAAGAATTGGATCGTATGTCCCCCATCCCCTGCAATACACAGAGAGGTTGGACTGTTCTGAGGATGGAGTGAGAAATAGCAATGACATCTCACACCCAATTCCAAATTCTACAATGGACAACAGCCCATGCAAAAGCTGCCTAACCTCAACTATCGTCATTACCATAGTCTCCTGCCAACAGAGTATCTGGATACCCGATCCATAACGTTATCTAAAACTAGACAAATGTACAAAAGTGCAAACCATGTATATGCACCCTTCAAAGCTCAATTTAAAACTTAAAGAACAACAACACAGCAGGGATGGCCATATGTAGGTAGCAAAATGCATTCTCTAGAAGATGAGTCCCTGATATAAAATTTGAGGCAATAAATAAAAGTTCTTAATTTCAGCTATGTTATCAATAGGAGATGTTGAACTTCTGTGATAACTACAATGATAGATCGTTTATTCTTCAGGAAAGTAATTAATGGCTGCTCATATGGTTCACTGTGGTTAGCTGCTAAGCAGCAAAGGAGGCCTAGGAGCAGATGCCTTCTTAAGCAGCCAATGGTTTGATGCAAGGTACTGGAGCTCCGTTAAGAAAATAAGAACACGTTCATTTTTTCAAAAAAGGAGTCATTTTTTGCACTAAATATATATAAATCTAAACATTGCATCCTCAGATAGAGACTATTTTCTAGAAAATTAATCAGATTCAAGAAAGAGAGTGAAGAAAATAATTTTTCAATAAACATTAACATTTAAAAAATATAACTGTGTTTTGTGTTCCAACCAAACTAAATAACACTATACATTTCAATTTAAACTTTGCTACTGTTACCATTCCAGATAACAGAACTCAGATGAATATCATAAGGACACTAGCATGCAGCCATACACACATTAGAAACTGATTTGTAGTCTACGGCCTTCAATGTACGTGTAGTAAGAAGGCATTTTATTTTTGTTATTTATGGGTTTTCTGTAACTTAACAGTGTCGGTTCAATAATTTAGTTTTGTTAGGATATATAATTGATTGCAAAACCTTACCTGGCCAGGCACATGATCATTGCACAAGTCATTTCAGCAGCACTGATGGTGTTCCCATTTGGTGTGCTTTGAAGAAATAATAGGATTAATATTAATTCAGTTACTAATCTTTTGGAGATTGCAGTGGCAGGCTTTCACCAAAGTAAAACCAAAATGGATTAGCTTGTTTGGAGAATGATGTGAATTAAAAATGCATTTCTCTATTTCTACTCCATTAGGTTTAATATTGAGAAATATTGTTGTGTGTGGTGATATATTTTTGAAAATGACCATTTATAGTGTAACAAAATCAAATTATGACAAAGTCTCTTAACAGTTTCCATAATTTGTTCATTTGAACCTGAAACCTCAACCTGTGTCCTTATACATGCGGTCCAGAATTGATAGCAGAAGTTTTTTAAAAAGTTCAAATGAGGCCTTCTATAACATATCAACAGTAGGTGTGTCAGAAGACTTGGATGTATTTAGCAAGTTGCAATGATTTTCAGTACTCCAAGGGTTAATATGTGGATCTGGAAGCAATCTTTCCCTTCTCATATAATCGCCTCCTAATAACTTTTCAGTAAAAGTTTTAATAAGTCTTTGTTATATTGAATAAAACCAGTCTATTACATAAGCAGCACCTAGAATACAAAATTGACAAGATTTACTATGCTTCTTTAAGTTCCTGAGAGTATAAAATATTTTTTCTTCAGAATTATGATAAAATTTAGCTAGTTATTATTTTAGTTATGACATGGGCAAAGCAGTAAAATAAATATCCAAGTAATTCTTCAAATATTCTTGACAGTTTTAAATATGGCTAAAAATAAGGATATTAATCACAATTTAGATGTTAAAAACAAAATGCATTTTTGTATCTATTACTGCAAAGTCCCTGCTCGGGCAGATGCTTTTCAAGACTCTTTTGCTCAGCATATTTGAAGTTTTAGATTTGATTTCATTATTCATACTTCATAACAATGATTCCATTCCTCGTTGAAGCATCTATGTCCACATTATCCACTCCAGTTCCAGCTCGACCTATTATCTTCAGATTCTTTGCAGCATTTATGACATCAGCAGTAACCTTTGTTCCAGAACGGATTATAAGCCCATCATAGTCCTAATAATAAAAATAATAGAAATGCTATTGGAACTACCATTTGATTCTGTATTTTTTTACTGAAAGTTTGCCAAATGGTATTGCAGAGGCCAGTTTTCACATTTTTTCTGCAACATTTTAAACTGCATTGTAATTTCAGAGGTTTTTTTTTCTTATTCGTTCACTGGATGTGGGCGTCGCTGGCAAGGCCGGCATTTATTGCCCATCCCTAATTGCCCTCGAGAAGGTGGTGGTGAGCCGCCTTCTTGAACCGCTGCAGTCCGTGTGGTGACGGTTCTCCCACAGTGCTGTTAGGAAGGGAGTTCCAGGATTTTGACCCAGCGACAATGAAGGAACGGCGATATATTTCCAAGTCGGGATGGTGTGTGACTTGGAGGGGAACGTGCAGGTGGTGTTGTTCCCATGCGCCTGCTGCTCTTGTCCTTCTAGGTGGTAGAAGTCGTGGGTTTGGGAGGTGCTGTCGAAGAAGCCTTGGCGAGTTGCTGCAGTGCATCCTGTGGATGGTGCACACTGCAGCCACAGTGCGCCGGTGGTGAGGGGAGTGAATGTTTAGGGTGGTGGATGGGGTGCCAATCAAGCGGGCTGCTTTATCTTGGATGGTGTCGAGCTTCTTGAGTGTTGTTGGAGCTGCACTCATCCAGGCAAGTGGAGAGTATTCCATCACACTCCTGACTTGTGCCTTGTAGATGGTGGAAAGGCTTTGGGGAGTCAGGAGGTGAGTCACTCGCCGCAGAATACCCAGCCTCTGACCTGCTGTCGTAGCCACAGTATTTATATGGCTGGTCCAGTTAAGTTTCTGGTCAATGGTGACCCCCAGGATGTTGATGGTGGGGGATTCGGCGATGGTAATGCCGTTGAATGTCAAGGGGAGGTGGTTAGACTCTCTCTTGTTGGAGATGGTCATTGCCTGGCACTTATCTGGCGCGAATGTTACTTGCCACTTATGAGCCCAAGCCTGGACGTTGTCCAGGTCTTGCTGCATGCAGGCTCGGACTGCTTCATTATCTGAGGGGTTGCGAATGGAACTGAACACTGTGCAATCATCAGCGAACATCCCCATTTCTGACCTTATGATGGAGGGAAGGTCATTGATGAAGCAGCTGAAGATGGTTGGGCCTAGGACACTGCCCTGAGGAACTCCTGCAGCAATGTATAAATAACGATTGTTTAAATAGTTGGACTTACTTCAATACAGGTAAAGCAAAATTAAAGTTTGGTATTGTTAAGCAGCTGGTCCTAGTCATTTTTCACATATTCAAGTGACAGTTAAATGTTTAAATGTTTCCAGCGGCAGAAGGGTCGGTAACCAAAGGACACAGATTTAAGGTGACCGGCAAAAGAGTCAGAAGCGACGTGAGGAAACATTTTTTTTAACGCAGCGAGTTGTTATGATCTGGAATGCACAGCCTGAAAGGGTGGTGGAAGCAGATTCAATAGTAACTTTCAAAAGGGAATTGGATAAATACTTAAAGGGGAAAAAATTACAGCGCTATGGGGGAAAAGAGCAGGGGAATGGGAATAATTGGATAGCTCTTTCAAAGAGCCAGCACAGGCACAATGGGTTGAATGGCTGCCCCGCCTCCTGTGCTATACCTACTATGATAAAGCAACAGGAACAGTTAGGGCACCATTAGCAGTTCTTACGACCCTGCAACACCATACATATTCATTGGCAGGTGTGCCAAAAGTCAAATAATGAAATTGGAAAGAGAAAACAAGAGGAAAGAAAATGGAAATAATAAAAAAGAAAAAGAACAGGAAAGAAAAATGAGGCACAGTGACATGATGTAGTGGTACTGTAGGTTGATTCTTCAACTGCTTCTGCCAGGGAGTGGGAGAATTTGGGTACTTTCGGGGTGGGGGGGGGGAGCAATAGACAAATCAATCTTCTTGCACATTTAACAGTCAAGATAACATTAACAACTGTCTCGGCACAATTCACCTACCCACCTAATCGAAGAATAGTGCGGGGAAAGATAAAATAACAATAGAAAAATGGATAAGAAGAGAATGAAGAGAGCAGATAAAGATAAAGGAGTGAAACAGGATAGGAAGGCAGGCGCATTTCCTGGAGAGATTGACAGTAAATTATGGGGCATATGGGATTGGCATTACTCCATTTTTTTGGAAGTTCAAAATGAGAAATGCACGTAAACAGCCTCTAACTATGTAATCTTTATAACTGCTGACTGGGAGAAGCTGCCATATTAAAATCAACTTGTAATTATACTTCTAAGATTTTGAAAAGAGAGGTTAAAAATGTTTCGGTTTACTTCGCTTTGATTTGGATTCCGACAATAGAAAACATGCTTTCAATAAATCATTCGACAAATACGCAACGAAACTCGGAAGACTTCCAAAAACTCAACAGTACATGTTAGAATCCTCGGCTAAAACCACTTCAGAATTACCGAAAGCACTGTTGTGTATTTTTTTTTAAAGTTCAGAGTCTGGTTTTAATTCGCAATGAATGTTTTAAAAAAGTAATACATACTGCAATAGGTTTAAATATATATTTTTAAAACCTTTCGATCCAGCCTATATTTACAAGAGACCAAACCATTGCTCCCCCGCCAGTTTGCGCTCTGTAACCTCTCGGCGTTGTTGCATCAGAAAAGGTGAGAGATCCTCGAACAGGGATCCGTGCCACAATGTAACAGTTACGGATTGTATCCCCCCCCCCCCGCCCTCCCCAAATAAATGTATCTCACAACAAGTTTCCGTACAACTGCTTCAATGGTTCGAGGCTGCGCCCACATCCGATCCGATTCCAGGTCTAGTGTTTACTTCCATCACATAAATGGAGGATGAAAAAACAAAGTTGTATTTTCTCCACTGCTGTCTTTAGATTAATTTAGCAATACCAATATATCCCCACCCCCCTCCCAACTCAATGCCTTCGGCATTATTAACACCGCACTGCTTGAACACACCATGTCTGCAACAACCTGAGCCTCCATCACAAGACCCGCACTCACTACTTTAACTATAAGATTTTAGGAGTTTGAATAATACCTTAATTTCAGCTAGCAGTTCATTCTTGGTCATACTTTTCTTCTCGACTACGTTGATGCCATTTTCTTCTAGAATCTTCTTGCAACTGGCATCTACACTTTCACTGATGAGGAATTTACGAACTGAAAAAGCCATCTTTCTTTCTTTCTTTCTTTCTTTCCGGCTATTTCCTTTCTAACTTTGACTTCGCGGGAGCAAAACTGAACACGTGGTCACCGGTCCTGACTTTTAAAAGCTGCATAACCCCGCCCTTTGCCAATTTATATAAAGTAATTCCAAAAATTCAAACACGTAATTGCAAATCAGCAAATCGCGAATGAATATGCTGATTTGAAACGTGACAGTGCGATGGTAATTTATATATTTTGTTTTTAAACCGCAATTTGCAGAAAATAGTGCATAATTTCTGTGTTAAAGGTGCAAGGTTTTCAGAGAAATTATGTGAGCACAGACATAAACTGCGAGATTCATTAAAAGCAAATCAGCAAGACTTGTCTTAGCTGTGTAAACTGTGTGACTTTATTTCTGTAGAACTCCTTTCCTACAAGTTGGATGTTTAGTGAAGTGGAAAATTGAAAACAAAAAGTAAAAGCTGTGTGTTAGTGTTATTGAAGACTATCTGGCCCTTAAGTAATAGCATGAATAAGTTCCCAAACTGTTGTCAGTTTGCCAGTCTCCTGCTTGGATACAACCTTTATGCAAATAACATAATGGTGATGCAAGTAATAAAAAATCTTACTGTACCAGAACCATTGATGAAACAAATGAACATACAAATGAAGGATCTACACTGTGCAGAATGCTCCGACCACCTTTAAAATTGTTCTTAATAATGTATCACACCACTGACTGCATTGTAGAGATAATCTTGCTCGTGTCAAAACTATCAGAATTTGACACAGTCCTGATGAAAGCCTTGCAACCGGTTTCTGAAGAGAAGGCCCTATTCCTTTGAAGTCCCACTTGACAGACAATTTTGGAGTTAGGAGCTGCCGATTCTGAGGATAAACAACATCCTTCTCCAAGTTCTTCAGTGCCCATTGAGATATGATGTGGAGATGCCGGTGATGGACTGGGGTTGACAATTGTAAACAATTTTACAACACCAAGTTATAGTCCAACAATTTTATTTGAAATTCACAAGCTTTCGGAGGCTTCCTCCTTCCTCAGGTGAATGTGGAAATGAAATCCTCGAACCTTTCGCATTTATAAATCACAGAACAATACCTGGTGATTACAGATAGTCTTTCCAACTGCCCGTTGCCAAGGCAATCACAGTGTGCAGACAGAGAGGTGTTACCTACAGGGCCACCGAATATACAAACAACCAAAAAAAAACAGAGAGAGAGGCAGAAACATAGAAACATCCGGAAGGAAGAGAAAGACAGCAAATGACCCGTTATATTAAAAACAGATAACTTTTGTTCACTGGTGGGGTTACGTGTAGCGTGACATGCGTTTTTTTTTGGTTGTTTGTATATTCGGTGGCCCCGTAGGTAACACCTCTCTGTCTGCACACTGTGATTGCCTTGGCAACGGGCAGTTGGAAAGACTTTCTGTAATCACCAGGTATTGTTCTGTGATTTATAAATGCGAAAGGTTCGAGGATTTCATTTCCCCATTGAGATAGAGGCTGGAAGCTCTGTAGTGGTTAGATGAAATCTCATATATAAGTTTTATGTTGCAGATGCTGGTCTAGGTTTAGTATTACAAAGAGAGTTAGCAAAGCCTCACACTTATTACTTTTGTATTTCTGAGCAGGTGTAAATGTTCTGTATTGAAGAGAAATATGCTGTATTGATTTTCCAGTACAGTCTACTTTTAATAAACCTGATTTGTAGTTTATAGCTGAAGTTGCACGGTGTGATAGATTGTTTTATCTTCTGCATTTATTAAACTAAAAATGGTAGCAATGGTTGTTGTTCGACCATAGGGCTTTGCTACATTACCAGATATTGTACATATAGGTTACATTCTGTTTCATAGAGAGTGCCTACAGCCATATGGATCCCACTATCTGGATTTTCCCTCCCTAATCCTCTCTACCTTTCTCGTCTTAAAAACCTTTTCAAAACCCATCTTTTTGATCAAGCTTTCTATCACTCCTCCTAATTTCTCCCTTCCTGGCTCGATATCAATTTTCCTTGTGCCTATTTGTAAAGCACTGTGGGACATTTTTTTGCATGAAAGGTGAAATATAAAGGCAAGTTGCTGTTGCTGTCTTATCCTAGCCCACTGACAAGCTGCTTTTTTAGGTCTACAATGCATAAAAGTGATTAATGTTAGAATGACATTTTCAAAAGATACCGTCCAACAATCCTCACATTAATTGCACATGTTGTTTGTGCAGCTGTGAGTATGTCTATGTGGCAGCCAGTGAGAAAGGGGGAGGGGAGCAAGACTTGACAGAATGACTGGAGCCACCAGCCCCTTTCTTGGTGCATAAGCATAGCAAGACACATGCAGTGTATGCAATTGTGTACACTTTTTAACTGTATGAGGCACCAAAATCAACAATACTCCACCTCCACTCAGCTCCTCAATGCTGTTATCATGCTGTTCCGGGAGTGAAATGCTACCAAGAGTCCAAATTCTTGTGTTAGTTTTGCAAGGTGAGGAAATCCCAATTACAAGAATTGCCAGCCACAGCAGCATTTCATCCCTAGAGCAGCAGGAGCTAAGAAGAAAGAAAGAACTTGCATTCACAGAATGCCTATGATGTCCTCAGGATGTTCCAAACCACTTCACAGTGAATTTACTTCTTAAAAGCATAACTGTTGTTTTGTAACCAATGTGCAAGGACCCACAAACAACAAATGAATGAATAACCAATTCATTTATTTTTCGTGGTGTTGGTTCAAGGATGAATATTGGCCAGGACATCAGAAGAACTCTCTGCCACGGGATCTTTTACGTCCATCTAAACAAATAGACAGCACGTAGGAACAGGAATGGCACTTAAAGTGAAGGGAACAGGAAGTGACAGTAGGAACTAATGGAGGGCCAAGGAGAGGAATGCAGATGACAGCATAATTGAGGCAGTAAAGTGACAATATGAACTGGAAAGGGAGGAGAATGCTTCTGTGAACTGAGGAAGAAGAGGGAGAAGAATGCCAATGTAAACTGGAGGGAGGAGAGGGTTTGAGGGGGAGAATGCCCCTGTTAATAGGTGAGGGGAGAGGGTGAGGGACAGTAGTGAGAGGGGGAAAAGAGTGACAGTTGAGGTAGTCTTTGGGGAAGTGATGGTCTAGTTGGTCTGTTCAATATAAATACACCCAAACGTCCCTTATTTTTCCGATAATTTTTCAAATGAAAATATATCAATTTTTTTTGTTCGTTCATGGGATGTGGGCGTCGCTGGCAAGGCCAGCATTTATTTGCCCATCCCTAATTGCCCTTGAGAAGGTGGTGGTGAGCCATCTTCTTGAACCGCTGCAGTTCGTGTGGTGAAGGTTCTCCCACAGTGCTGTTAGGTAGGGAGTTCCAGGATTTTGACCCAGCGACGATGAAGGAACAGCGATATATTTCCAAGTCGGGATGGCGTGTGACTTGGAGGGGAACGTGCAGGTGGTGTTGTTCCCATGTGCCTGCTGCCCTTGTCCTTCCAGGTGGTAGAGGTTGCGGGTTTGGGAGGTGCTGTCGAAGAAGCCTTGGCGAGTTGCTGCAGTGCATCCTGTGGATGGTACACACTGCAGCCACAGTGCGCCGGTGGTGAAGGGAGTGAATGTTTAGGGTGGTGGTTGGGGTGCCAATCAAGCGGGCTGCTTTGTCCTGGATTGTGTCGAGCTTCTTGAGTGCTGTTGAAGCTGCACTCATCCAGGCAAGTGGAGAGTATTCCATCACACTCCTGACTTGTGCCTTGTAGATGGTGGAAAGGCTTTGGGGAGTCAGGAGGTGAGTCACTCGCCGCAGAATACACAGCCTCTGACCTGCTCTTGTAGCCACAGTATTTATGTGGCTGGTCCAGTTAGGTTTCTAGTCAATGGTGACCCCCAGGATGTTGATGGTGGGGGATTCGGCGATGGTAATGCCGTTGAATGTCAAGGGGAGGTGGTTGGACTCTCTCTTGTTGGACATGGTCATTGCCTGGCACTTGTCTGGTGCGAATGTTACTTGCCACTTATCAGCTCAAGCCTGGATGTTGTCCAGGTCTTGCTGCATGCGGGCTCGGACTGCTTCATTATCTGAGGGGTTGCGAATGGAACTGAACACTGTGCAATCATCAGCGAACATCCCCATTTCTGACCTTATGATGGAGGGAAGGTCATTGATGAAGCAGCTGAAGATGGTTGGGCCTAGGACACTGCCCCGAGGAACTCCTGCAGCAATGTCCTGGGGCTGAGATGATTGTCCTCCAACAGTCACTACCATCTTCCTTTGTGCTAGGTTTTTTAGTCCAGCCACTGGAGAGTTTTCCCCCTGGTTCCCATTGACTTCAATTTTACTAGGGCTCCTTGGTGCCACACTCGGTCAAATGCTGCCTTGATGTCAAGGGCAGCCACTCTCACCTCACCTCTGGAATTCAGCTATTTTGTCCATGTTTGGACCAAGGCTGTAATTAGGTCAGGAGCCGAGTGGTCCTGGCGGAACCCAAACTGAGCATCGGTGAGCAGGTTATTGGTGAGTAAGTGCTGCTTGATAGCACTGTCGACGACACCTTCCATCACTTTGCTGATGATTGAGAGTAGACTGGTGGGGCGGTAATTGGCCGGATTGGATTTGTCCTGCTTTTTGTGGACAGGACATACCTGGGCAATTTTCCACATTGTCGGGTAGATGCCAGTGTTGTAGCTGTACTGGAACAGTTTGGCTGGAGGCGCGGCTAGTTCTGGAGCACAAGTCTTCAGCACTACAGCCGGGATGTAGTCGGGGCCCATAGCGTTTGCTGAATCCAGTGCACTCAGTCGTTTCTTGATATCACGTGGAGTGAATCAAATTGGCTGAAGACTGGCTTCTGTGATGGTGGGGATATCGGGAGGAGGCCGAGATGGATCATCCACTCGGCACTTCTGGCTGAAGATGGTTGCAAACACTTCAGCCTTGTCTTTTGCACTCACGTGCTGGACTCCGCCATCATTGAGGATGGGGATGTTTACAATTGTGAAGTAATAAAGTGTTTAACATGAACCAGAATATACCATTTTTAATGTAAAACTTCAACATTTTCCAGGGGGCACAAGTTTCCAGATCCCTCTAAAAATGTGTACTTTAATGGACATGGGTGCCATTTGAAAGAAGTATGTACAATTTTAAATTTGTTGCCTAAGCCCCCTTTTTGGGGAGATTTGCAGCTTCATAATGCTTTTATAAGCAAGGTTGTCCAGGGTAGGCTCCTCTAAGAAAGTCAAGAGCTTTTAATTTTGAGGCATCCTCCTGTTTGTGTCTGTTCTCTTGTGGTAAGGTGCCATTGTGTTGTACAAGCAGACAAGTAGTCTTGACGTGATTCAAGCTGAAGGAACATAGTTATAGAAAGCACAGTTACAGACATCATGCTGCCGCCCATCCTGGCTGTCATTATGTGACCACGCATGATGCAGCTAAATTGTGTTACACCCATTTATCGGTGAAGCACTTTGAACACGTGAGTGTGCCAAGATTTGCAATTGTAAATTACAGCTATAGTATGTGTCCTAGAGTTATGCATGTTCAACAATAAAAGAGCTGTAAGGTTATGTAAGGGCTTGGCACGGATCAGCAATAAATGTGCACCAGGTGCCTGGCAACACTTTGTGGCATGAATATATGGGACATGAACCTGATAAATGGAACAACTGATTACATTCTATCTTCTTTAAGGTGTGCCATCCTTTTCTGTGTCTGTTCCAATGTCTTATGGGTACTGCACACAACTTTGAGCCCTCCTCCTGCCAGGCATGTTGCCTTGCTACCCTCTGGGGCAGATGCCCTGGAATAGTAAACAAGATAACCCTTCTTCCATCCATTTCATGCAGCAACACCTCCATTTTGCTAGCCATCAAAAAGAGGGTTCAAGTGCTGTGCCATTCCATCACCAGCTCACATACAAGGTGTACTACCTGCATTTTAAATGAGCCAGCTAATGGGTATTGCTAGCCACCTTTTTTTGTCCCAAACTATTTTTATAAGGCTCAAAATTTTATTTAGAATATTAACAACTTTTACTTTATTTAAGAAAATAGATAAATAGACTTTAATATATTTATTATTGCTTATGTGGATAACATCCTACTTTATGTTACTAACCACACCACCTCATTAAAAAGAGAGTGATTTAGAATTCCAAAGGCACACCTGTAAATAGCACTGTCAATGGAAAAAAATAGGATACTGGATCGTTAAACCACGCCCCCACCAGCTAAACAAGTTTTCAGACTCCGTGCTGCCACCTCTTCTGCTGAGGAAGTTTTCAGGTTGGCTGAGAGGATATGGACTCCATGCCCAGCCATGGATCGTAGGACTTGCAAAATTTCAAGTTATTATTCATGAAGCTGGGCTGCCCAACAGTAGTACCCTCTTCATATTCAAAGATCTGAAGGAATTTGAGATGTACTTGTGGTTTCTTGCCTACCTGTAGGAATCTGGAGGTGCAATTGTTGAGGTCTCACAATTGCTGGGCTGCTGACAAGTAGCATCTGAGACACAGGGGAGTACATTTATTCTTATTGTGTTTTCCCTCCCCAGGAGTGATATAGGTAGATTGTTTGTCTATGTCTGCTTGAATGATAGCTGTGGTGGGAGAGGAGTATTTGTTTTATATTGGTCACTGAATTTGGGGTTACATTTACCCCCTTAGTATTTGAAATCTGACTCTGAGCACTCAAACAGATGTGTGTATATGGGGATGTCCTGTGCAAGCGATATTCCCTGTGTTTTGCTGTATTTAAATTTGCATCCTGACAGTCAGCCAAACTCCTTGATCTTCTGAAAGATGCAGGGAAATGCAGGTGGTGTTAGTTACATAAATTAGGATGTCACCTATCCCAAGTGCAGAGCTGCCAAAAAGGGCACATAACCTTTGAGCACACAGCACTCACCCTCCATCTCGTGCTCACAAATCTACCACCCCACTCTTAACGTTGATGCATAAACCCCACACTCCTAGGCAACCAAAGGACGCCCTGGAACAAGGCAACCCTCCTTCCATCCACTTCATGCAGCAACACCTCCATTTTGCTAGCCATCAAAAAGAGGATTCAAGTGCTGCGCCATTCCATCACCAGCTCACATACTGGGTTTACTTATTGTAGGTGTGATTACTTCAAGGAAATATAGATATGATTTAGGCGTCAGCTTTGGCCTAATGGTAGAACTCTGACTACTGAGTCAGTAGGTTGTGGTTACATAAGAACATAAGAGATAGGAGCAGGAGTAGGCCATTTGGCCCTTCGAGCCTACTCCGCCATTCAATGAGATCATGGCTGATCAGATTCTGGCCTCAACTCCATTTTCCCACCTATTCCCCATATCCTTTGACTGCCTTGCTGATCAAAAATTTGTCTAACTCAGCCTTGAATATATTCAATGACTCAGCCTCCACCCTCTTTGGGGCAAAGAATTCCAAAGGTTCACAACCCTCTGAGAGAAGAAATTTCTCATCTCCGTCTTAAATGGGCGACCCCTTATTCTGAGACTATGTCCCCTAGTTCTAGATTCCCCTATGAGGGAAAACATCCTCTCAGCATTTACCCTGTCAAGCCCACTCAGAATCTTATATGTTTCAATAAGATCTCCTCTCATTCTTCTAAACTCTAGTGAGTATAGGCCCAACCTACTCAATCTTTCCCCATAAGAAAACCCTTCCATACCCGGAATCAACCTAGTGAACCTTCTCTGAACTGCCTCCAATACAAGTATATCCTTCCTTAAATAAGGGGACCAAAACTATACACAGTACTCTAAGTTTGGTCTCACCAGCACCATGTACAGTTGTAGCAAGACTTTCCTGCTTTTATACTCCGTCCCCCTTGAAATAAAGGCCAATATTCTATTTGCCTTCCCAATTACCTGTATGTTAACTTTTTGTGTTTCATGTACGAGGACACTCAAATCCCTCTGTACTGCAGCATTCTGTATTGTTTCTCCATTTATATATTTTGCTTTTTTATTCTTCCTACCAAAGTGGATGACTTCACACTTTCCCACATTATACTCCATCTGCCAAATTTTTGACCACTCGCTTAACCAGGCATTTTGTGTCCTCCTCACAACTTAGTTTTCTACCTATCTTTGTATCATCAGCAAATTTGGCCACAGTACACTCGCTTCCTTCATCCAAATCATTGATATAGATTGTAAATAGTTGAGGCCCAAGCACTGATCCCTTCTGCACCCCACTAGTTACAGATTGCCATCCTGAAAATGACCCCTTTATCCCGACTGTTTTCTGTTCGTTAGCCAATCCTCTATCCATGCTAATATATTACCCCCAACACCATGAGCTCTTACCTTGTGCGTTAACCTTTTATGTGACACCTTATCGAATGCCTTTTGAAAATCCAAATACACTACATCTACTGGTTCCCCTGCTCGTTACTTCCTCAAAGAACTCTAATAAATTTGTCAAACATGATTTCACTTTCATAAAACCATGTTGACTCTCCTTGGTTCAAGCCTCACTTGAGACACGAGTACATAATCTAGGATGAGGGAGTGCTGCACTGCTGAAGATGCCCTCTTTTGAATATGACATTAAACCAAGACTATGTCTGCTCCCACGATGTATGTAAAAGAGCCCATGGCAGTATTCAAAGACAAGGGGAGTCCTATTGTCCTGGTCAACATTTATCTCTCAACCAACATCACTTAAACTATCTGGTCATTTTCTCATTGCTGTTTGTGGGACCTTGCCATGCACAAATGAGCTGCCACATTTCAACAGGAAAGATTCTTTCTATGCAGGTTTGAGTAGAAGTGAACTCTTTCTTTGTGGGTACATGACTTACCATACATGATTCTTCAATTGTTCTTGCTGTTTGCTCTGGGCAGCCCACATCTGGTACTGAGGTAGGAGGATGCAGTTTAAGTCTACTCTCACAAATCATTGTACTTTCCACATGGGGCACAAACGGGAATTGTAAATATATTCGATCATTAGTTTAGCCTGTAAAAAGTGCTCACTTGTATAGCTTGTAAAAAGTGGTCTAGTGTTCTGCTATTTTCTGTTGCTTGAAACAACAGACAATGTAGTGAGCATCCTACACATTCTCCAGTAAGAAATTTACCAAGATTGCAGCTAATTGTCAGATCCGGGCTACACTAACTCAGTGTGGTAGAGAATAGAGGTTTCAGTTCATGGAAAATATGGACTGTTTACAAGATGTTGTCAAGCCATCTAGTTAAGGAAAACGTGTGTGATTTTTCTTAAAAAGGCCCAAAATGTTGTAACATCTCAATAAAACGAACTTGATCAGATTAGGGTGTGTAAAGTGAAACTGCAACACACTGAATCACAATCTGTTATTTCAGTAGCAGCAAAAACTATTAGAACTCATTCGTATAATTTTTAAAAATTTATTAATAATGTTCTCTCATATTATGCAACAATCTTCTAAAATCCAGTGCATTATTTTTAAATAGTAAACATTATTAAAACACTTCATTAATTGTGCTACCCAATTTTTGAAATAAACCATTTGTAGATTAAGTTTGAAGTTCACAAGACAAAAAGGTGTTGAACATGCACACTACGAATGAACATTTCATTTCTGCACAGGCTGACCACTGCTATGGTTCCCCATTGAATTCAATGGGTATAGTAATTTAGGAGTGGCAAGGCATTTAGAAAATTGTCACTAACACAGTTCATTTGGAGATTAAGAGATTCTTCCTTTAAGTAAATTGTATGTGGGATCCTAGCCTGTTGCAGATACACACCATAAAAAGAACCAAGCAGAAAACTCAATGTGGAAAGTTCTTACTATTTCCTTCACTAATTAAAAATACAACGTTGATTCCAGTGCAATTCCTTAGCCATTATGCAATGACTTCCCATGCTCAATTAACCAGTAACAGAATATTTTGGTACCGTTAATTATACATTTATAAACAGCTACTCTATGCCACCACAATTCTCTTAATGAGTAAGAAAAACAACAGTGCAGTACACAAACAACCCACTGAAACGTATCTACTTTTTCATAATGGTAGCAAACTGTGCTTTGTTCCACAATGCTGATGCACTTGAAGTTTAGCAGAATTATCAAACAAGCTTAATTTATATTCAGAGTCCTGAGTAATGCACTATTCTCTACCTGCAAGAGCAACCCTAATGTGGACAGCAGGTAATCTTTTTTTTAATTATTAAAATGTACAAGCACATTACATATTGGAGTGTATTCACTTTAAACATCATTCCAGAATATTCAGGGGGAAATGTCATGAGGTATAATTTAAATAGTGTACTTGCCCAATTCAAATTCCTTTGTTAGCTCTTTAACATAAAAGTCAGACCTTAGGGAAAGAGTGCAATGGCCAAATGGTGTGAAAAAACTAAGTTAATCCACAGCCTCATTATTAGCTACTGATAATTTGCTGAAATTAAAGTGCCCAAGAAAAGTGTTTTAATCGTACAATAATCATAATTCTATGAATGATACATTCTTGAATTATAATCAAATAAAAATAAAATGTGGGCTTAAAAGTCTGGTTTTTGTTTGTGTAGATTTACAAACAAATCTACTGAAGGGATTTCCTTAAGTCTTCAAACATTTTCTCAAATGAGACAGGATTTCTTCACCTGAAGACCATATCACAATTGATGGCTGTATAGAACCAGAGTCTCCATCAACCATTTCATGAATCAGTCTTTCTAACTTGTACCCTTTTCTGACCATAGCAACATCACCCTCCTTCAAACCTTTAATGGGGCACAAGTCATTCCCTCCATCACCAGTATAAATGGTTCTTTTATACTGCACCCCTACTTTAAGTTGATCAGCAACAAAGTCATCTAATGCTTTTTTCTTACAAAGATTTTCAGGGCATTGTGCACAATTATGAGAATGAAAATTCTCAATTGTAAGATGACTTTGTTCATCAAAATTTGCTGGATTTGAAAGAATCCTATTAAATGCTAAGCTGCTATTTGTAGCTTCTAAGATCCAATTGATGAAAATTGTATTAGAATCAGAAATTATTATACAGTCAACTTGATCCTTGATTTGGCAAATGAACTTCAGGAGATCAACCAACCCTGGAACATATGGTATAGATTCCATAACCTGTTTCATTTCAGATTCTTTGATTCCTTGGTCTCCAATGTAACCAAGGACTCTTCTCATGTATTCATTCCAGTGTTTTCCATCATATGTTTTGCGAAGCCAGTGCGGAAGCTTCTTTTCAGGAGTGCAGCTCACAACCCATGTGTCACTGTTCTCATCTACAATCGTGTGATCAAAATCAAAGACGAGTAAACTCTTCATTCTCTGGATACTTTATCCTGTTTTTAAAAACAAGAAGGAAGTGAATGGTTTAGGCATAACTGAAACTCTCACCTACTCATTCCTGTAAGTTATGATGCTGGGAAATTCCACAATAGAAAAGATGAGCAACCTGACACATCCTCCGTATTTTCCCTCTGTGAACTAGCTCACACCGGGAATTTAAAGTTGAAGGCAAACCCATATCCTACTTTTCTAATGAATACTGCACCAGTACACTAATAAATTATGGTTATGCAATAGAAAAGTGGATCTGTTGTGTTTCAAATTATGAAACCTCTATTATAACTTTGTGTGGAATTATAGTGAGGCCAGGGAACTGGGATTTTTAAAAAGGAAGCATGCTATTGTTTGTTAGATTTGTCTTTGTTCTTTAGGCTTGAGAACCTGTTGATAATGCAAGTATACAGACACAGGAGTATAGATGCTAGCTTCAAGGGAAATGGCTTGAGTTTGTTTATATTACTTGCAGACAGGCCTCTATTAGGACACGATGGTTGGATTAAGAGGGAAGAGGGCCCAAATTGTATCAGGCTGGACTGTGCATGTATTTTAAATTCATTACTTTTTAGTATAAGGACCAATAACAAATCAAAATTTCAAAAGAAAATATTTTAAACAAACTTTACAAAACAAAAATGACAGACATTCTTTGGCTAGAAACCAAACAAATCACAGTACTAAAATGTGTTCTACGATCAGTAAATATACAAATATAGTTTTACGGTCAGTAAATATACAAATAACAAATATTTATGTGCCTTATTATATATTGTACACCTTGGGAGAAAGCTGGAAGAGGAATGGAAGAAAGAGAAAATGTTAAAAAAATTAGTGGGTTTCCCGCGCGATCGTAGCAGGCAACCCACTAATTGGAGCCACTTACCTGCTCCTCCGGGTTCCACGCTGATGATCTGCGCGTCGGGCGGGCTGCGCATGTGCAGTAAGATCTGTCAGCTGGAGGCGCTCTATTTAAAGGGGCAGTCCTCCACTGACAGATGCTGCCACAAACAGCAAAAATTATAGCATGGAGCAGCCCCGGGGGAAGGCTGCTCCCAGTTTAATGATGCCTCACCCCAGGTATCATTAGATGGGGTGAGGAGGAGGGGGAGGACAGAGATCTTCCACCCGGCGGATGGGAGGAAGCGGCCTGCCTCTGCCACCAAGAAGGCCTGGCTCGAGGCGGCAGAGGAGGTCACCAGCGCCACCAACATATCGCCCACCTGCATACAGTGCAGGAGGCGCTCCAATGACCTCAGTAGGTCAGCCACAGTGAGAACACGTAGACTTTCCCCTACACTCCGTCTGCCACAACACTGCCCCCACCCCACATCTCCTTCGGCACTGCCAACACTACTCTGTCACATCACCCCTCATACCCACTCAAACCCCATCCTCATCTTACCTGCACCTACTCACCTCGCGAGTACTCACCCCACCACTACCACGCAACCCAATCCTCATACAATCTCATGGCTCTATCCCATACTCACCCTCTCGTGCATCTCTCTCACAGCCAGCCTCACTCAACCTGCCACCACCTGTGCTGCAGCCACAGGGCATGCATCAGATATGTGCAGTAGGCAGCGTAAGGCAAACGTGTCGTGAGCATGAAGGGGATGCACAAGGGTGTTTGAGGGTTTGTCATGGGTGTTACCTATATTGAATTTCAGAACAACTCACATCACATATTATATTGGCACCGCTACTGCCATGTCTCCGCGAATCCTGTCTGTTTTGTGCAATAATGCCCGCTCCTGGGTATCACTATGAGGACCCACCACTGATGCCACCCATTGGTTTACTGCAGAGTGGGTGCAGGTGTATTTGCAGGCCTCTTCTGCGCAGACGACTGAGAGACATCGGCGATGTACCCGGTTGCACCCTGGAAGGATGCGGAGGAGAAGTTGTGGAGGGCAGTGGTGACTTTGGCAGTGACAGGTAAGCAGATGGTGCTGGGGCCAGCCAGGAGCAGCTCGGCATGAAAGAGGCTGCAGATGTCCACAACTACATGTCGAGTGACTCTGAGCCTCCGTGTGCACTGCTGCTCAGCGAGGTCCGGGGAGCTGCGCCTCAGTCTGTGGACCCTGTGGCGAGGGTAGTGCCCTCTGCGACGCATCTCTCTCTGCGGTAGCCCTCCCTCCTGCTGTACAGGTGGATGTGTCACAGCACTCCGTTGTAGAGCTCCACGTGTCAGAGGTGGACGGCGTGGATGGCGAGGCTGGTGATGCTGTTCGCCCACCGAGGAGGTCATGACTGCAGCTACGGCGGCCCCCATCCAGAAGATGTACATCTGAGGGGGTCCGCAAGGTAGGTACATGTCTCCGGACCCCGGGGTAAGTGTGCAGGTTGGTGCCTTTGACCATTAGGAGGAGGGTGGCGGAGGCCAAACTTTGTCCCAAGTGACAGAGCGGCCTCCTGCAATGGCTGAGGGTCTCCCCCCCACTACCTGTCAAATGGACCTTTGCAGCTGCCACAGGCTGACAGCTGCAACACGTCCATTTCAACTGGGAGTGTTTCCCCCAGTGTGTGAAACAGTCCCATGTTTATCTAAAATCACACACAGTCCCTTAATCAGGTCAGTTAATGACCTGAACAAGCAAAGTAAATACTCTCAAGTGGCATCCCGTTGGCTTTAATTGCCTGCGGGATTCCCACCAGCGGGGGCTGCGCACGCACCCCTGCACGGAACCTGGAAGTGGGCGGGATCGAGGCGCGATCCGGTCACGCACCTGGATTTCGGGATTTTCGAGGCCCCCCCGCCGAGAACGCACCCGATGGCGGGTGCTAAAATCGGGCCCTAGGAGTCTAACAAAAAAGCAGCAGAGATCTGAGAGCAAGTCAGCAGCAGTTGATTTGTGGCCCAATTTAAAGTATTTATAAAGAAAAAAAACTCAGTTTATATCTTAACGCCAGAAACCATTTCATATATTATTCCTCATTGTTTAGTTTATAGACTTTCAAATCTGTCCTTAAAATCAGAATTCGAAAAATTGCTCAATCTCTTGACAGCGTTCTATTTGGAGCTCCACTTGTTCCAAAACAACGCTGAATTTCTACATATTGACCTCCCATTCACGCCTTTTGATTGCACAATAAAAAGCTTGTGTCTTTCAATTACTCAAAACCATTTTACTTATGTCCTATGCATGTCTAACCAACAGTTACCACCTCTTACCATTGATGTTTCTATCTTTAGCCCACCTTAATCTGAAAATTCTTGACCTCACTATCTCCTCTGACTTCAAATGGAACTTGCCTATCATCTCCACTGCAAAAAAAATCTCCAAAAAGCATAGTTTCCCCTTTTGTGCCAAACACATTTCCCCCCTCAACTCTTAACTCTATAAAGCACAAGTTCATCCAAGATTTTAATGCTGTTCCTATATCTCTCTCCATTCCTGCATACATCCTCATTGTGCTGAGAGGACGACTCATCGCAATCTCCTACCCAAACTCAATCTTTCTCAGGACATCAAAACTATGCTGTCTTCCCCGTCTTTCCTTCTTCCTACAATCTTCAGGCTTTTAAAATAAAGTTTCTATCCAATTATCTCAGATTCTCTTATTCTTTTCAACCTTGCTGGTATCCTGAAATAATAATTGTTACTTAATAAAAACTATAGCGGTCTTAGGGATATATTTTTAAAAATTTATTGTCTCTGGCTGGTAAACATTTACAAGAGAATTTGCAGCTGCAGATTCTTCTGTAAACATCAAAAAAGTAAATATTTCTAGTGCCGAGTAATGTCAGTAGAGCATCTCAGCCCCATTCAGCCATGTGCTTTTTTTTGCAGTTTTCACAGGAAAGCACTGGTTGACACCATTATTGGTAATGTCATTTACTATTTTTCCTGACAATTTGCCAGATCTTCAAATTATTCCTAATCGTTGTTTTAACCAATTTACACCAGAAGATTGACAGATTAATTCAGGAGATTTCCCTAATCGTTTTCCCAAATATTTCATATTGGATTTGGGCACACTTCTTTCCAACCTGCTGACTCTAAGTAGGCCCAAAAGAGGACAGAGTCTCAGCATTCATGTACAGATTTACTGAAGGGACCAAGTGTAAAAATAAACCTGCAGCACAGAGTATAAACTGTTAATAACCCGACCGATACTCTACCGTCTGCAGCGACCTTTGGCGCTCACTTTCTTTTTTTGCAGCAAGCTTTTTCTTTCATCTCCTCAAATCATAAAAACATTTAACTGCCGTACCTGCGGGGGATTGTCACCGCTCAGATAAACGACAGTCCAGACGGGAGATACCTCTCCAACTGTTCATGTCCAGAAGACCTTCATTTAACACGAATCCTTCATTCAATGTCACAGGGCCGAAATTACCACGAGCTCAACGTTGCTGGGCTGTCGGAAGTGGCGCGGCGCGGCGCTGCACTCTCACATGCCTCCCAGCGGCGGCGCTATACAAGCGCCTGGAGTGGCCGGGCCCGGCTCGGAACACTCGCACGTGCCGCGAGACTCCGGTTAGTGTTCGCGCCACTTTACGCAATAATCACCGTCTCCAATGACGGCACCGTAACTCCGCCCACCCGCCAGTTGCCGGGTAACTAAAGAACACATTCGGCGGGGGCGGGGCGCAGTATCTCGCCCTCCTCAGACTTCTGGTGCTGTTGCTGGGCAACGGTAGAAAAACCGTCACAGGGCTGCTCTGAGCTGAACGAAATAAGCGATTAATGTCCGCGTTCGGAAATTAACTTTTGATACATGTTTTTCTTTTCTTAAGCAAATGGCAGCAGCTACAACCTTCACGCCTCCAAACAGAAGACCGATCAGCAATAGCAGGCGCAGTTCTAGTAAGTTTTTTTAAGTCAAAGGGCGCACTGTCATGTTGCATTTACACTATAATTGTAGCATTGATGCTAGGTGGCTTGAGTTGGCACCGATCCAGGAGTGATCGTGTATTCGGCGCCCGAAGCACTGTTGTACATTGGGCATTATAAGAACATAACAAATAGGAGCAGGTGTAGGCCATATGCCCCTCGAGCCTGCTCCAGCATTCAAGCAGATGATGGCTAACTTTTAACCTCAACTCCATTTCCTGCCCTATCCCCAGATCCCTTGATTGCCCTAGAGTCCAAAAATCTATCTATCTCAGCCTTGAATATATTCAACGACTCAGCATCCACAGCCCTCTAGGGTAGAGAATTCCAAAGATTCACAATCCTTTGTGTGAAGAAATTCCTCCTCATCTCAGACTTAAATGGCCTACCCCACATCCTACAACTATGCCCTCTAGTTCTAGACTCTCCAGCCAGGGGAAACAACCTCTTAGCATCTACCCTGTCAAGTCCTCTTATATGTTTCAATGAGATCACCTCTCATTCTTCTAAACCATGGGGCATTGAGGTCCTGGCGTGTGCTATCATGAAGTGTCTGTGGCCCAGAGAGCGCGTGCATGCATCTATCGTTTCACTGGGCTCATTAAGGTCCTGAAAATTATTTTAATTAATTGCACCAGGCTTTAGGGGTGAAGGACAACAAATAATAGTTTTATTTGCATATAGTTGCTTAAGAACCAAAAAAATGATGCTATTTCTACAATATGCTTTCCAGTATAACAAAACAAGTAATAAAAAATGTTTCTGGAGGTAGGTTTTGCATTCCCTCAAATGCTTCGTTTGAGTTAATGTTATCTAACAATGTTCAGTAGACTTCACTATGTTATTCGATGTTAGTGGGCCAGTAGTTGTACTTTACTCAAATTAATAATTTTATGGCCAGTGACATAACCTGAAAAAAGCATTGAGGGAATGCAAATCAACCTCTAGATGGAGTTTGTATTAGTAGATTTGTTGTACTGAATCTGTTGCATATAAACAGGGCAGTTGTGGAATGAAAATTGCAAAAACAAAAAAAGTCGACTTACCACTAGAGGTTTGCCCATTGCAATTTTCGGGCAGACCTCGGTTTGGGCAGCCAGCATTCCCACTGGAAACAGTCGGGGGCCAAAAAGGAGTAAACTGCCATTCTCAAGACATCTAATGCCATTTTTATCTTAACCCATGCTGCCACTTCCAGCATTATTTAAAGGGATTACAAATATGTAAACAGAAAAAGATTAGTGAAGACAAATGTAGGTCCCTTACAGTCAGAAATGAGAGAATTTATAATGGGGAACAAGGAAATGGCAGAGCAATTAAACAAATACTTTGGTTCTGTCTTCACGGAAGAGGACACAAATAACTTCCCAGAAATGCTAGGGCACCAAGGGTCTGGTGAGAAGGAGGAATTAAAAGAAATTAGTATCAGTAAAAAAATAGTGCTGCAGAAATTAATAGGACTGAAAGCCAATAAATCCCCAGGGCCTGATAATCTGCATCCCAGAGTACTAAAAGAGGTACCCATGGAAATAATGGCTGTATTGGTTGTCATCTTTCAAAATTCTATAGATTATGGAACAGTTCCTGCAGATTGGAGGGTGGCAAATGTAACTCCACTATTTAAAAAAGGAGGGAGAGAGAAAACAGGGAACTACAGACCAGTTAGTCTAACATCAGTAGTAGGGAAAATGTTAGAGTACATTATAAAGAATGTGATAGCAGGACACTTAGAAAATATTAATGGGATTAGACAAAGTCAACATGGATTTATGAAAGGGAAATTGTTTTTGACAAACCTACTGGAGTTTTTTGAGGATGTAACTGGTAGAATAGATAAGGGAGAACCAGTGGATGTGGTGTATTTGGATTTTCAGAAGGCCTTTGATAAAGTCCCACATAAGAGGTTAGTGTGCAAAATTAAAGCACATGGGATTGGCAGTAATATACTGGCATGGATTGAAAATTGGTTAACAGACAGGAAGCAGAGAGTTGGAATTTTTCGGTCTTTTTCGGGGTGGCAGGCAGCGACTAGTGGGATACCGCAGGGATCAGTGCTTGGGCCGCAGCTATTTACAATATATAACAATGATTTGGATGAAGGAACCAAAGTTTGCTGACAACACAAAACTACGTGGGATTGTGAGTTGTGAGGAGGAAGCAAAGAGGCTTCAAGGTGATTTAGACAAGTTGAGTAAGTAGGCAAATACATGGCAGATTAAGTATAATGTGGATAAATGTGAAGTTATCCACTTCGGAAGGAAAAACAAAAAGGCAGAGTATTATTTAAATGGTGATAGATTGGGAAATGTTGATGTACAAAGGGACCTGGGTGCCCTTGTACACCAGTCACTGAAAGTAAACATGCAGGTGCAGCAAGCAGTTAGGAAGGCAAATAGTATGTTGGCCTTCATTGCAAGAGAATTTGAGTACAGGAGCAAGGATGTCTTACTGTAGTTATATAGGGCCTTGGTGAGACCACACCTGGAGAATTGTGTGCAGTTTTGGTCTCCTTACCTAAGAAAGGATATACTTGCCATAGAGAGAGTGCAGCAAAGGTTCACCAGACTGATGCCTGGGAATGGCAGGACTGTCGTATGAGGAGAGATTGGGTCGATTTGGTTTGTATTGACTCGAGTTTAGAAGAATGAGAGGGGATCTCATTGAAACGTATAAAATTCTGACAGGGCTAGACAGAATGGATGCAGGGAGGATGTTTCCCCTGGCTGGGGGGGGAGGGTCCAGAATGAGGGGTCACAGTCTCAGGATACGGGGTAGGACATTTAGGACTGAGATGAGGAGAAATGTCTTCACTCAGAGAGTGGTGAACCTGTGGAATTCTCTACCACAGTGGAGGCCAAGTCACTGAATATATTTAAGAAGGAGATAGATATATTTCTAGACACAGAAGGCATCAAGGGGTATGGGGAGAGAGTGGGAATATGGTATTGAGATAGAGGATCATCCATGATCATATTGAATGGCGGGAGCAGGCTTGAAGGGCCGAATGGCCTACTCCTGCTCCTATTTTCTATATTTCTATGATATTTGCTCTCAGCTAAAATGCTACAAAGGCTTGGGAGACGTTTTGCTGGTATTAGACAGTAGTTTTTGGCTACTTAGATGATTGTAGTGGCTGTACAAACTCCTGAACTCTTAAGAAGCTTCGAGAAATGCACTTTTTTCGACATTGAGGTCCTTTTGTCAATTTCACTCCAGCTGAAGGAAGAGGAGGAGGAACATCAGCAATAGCAAGAGGAAGGAGCAAACAGAGCTATTGCTGCAGGGAGACCAGTTGGAAGGAGGGCTGCTCATGTGAATGCTTACTGTCATAACAGAGTGTATAGGCCCAGAACAACATAGCTGCACTTCTGAGAGGCCGTGCAGAAGGAGACTGTGCTTCACGAGGGGGGCTGTCACTGAGTTATGTCGCAAACTGCTACAGCTAGCATTGCATTGTCAAGGGCACTACATTCCTGAATCTCTTTGATATCAGTAACATCAATGGGCCAAATCATGCTGGAGCGGGGCATCTCGTGGCATGTGCCATTAGATGGACCTTTTCCTGCACCTTTCAGGTCGAATATAATTTGTGCCGTAACTTGCTGGAAGTGCAAGCTGATAACGCACAGCAAGGGCAACGGGGCATCTGGGACCTTAGTGAACAATGGGACCAGCAGTGTATCTCCTTAACCAATGAAATTGAAGGATTGAGAAAGAAACAGAGGAATGGTGGGGAATCAGAGTGGGTGAATTAGAGTCAAATCAGGTACAGAGGGGGAAATAAAGAGAGGGAAGGAAAGATTGGTAAAAGAGACAAAGGAAAAGTAAGAAAAAAATTAAATTTAAAATTCTTAAAATCTCTAAGAAGAATTTACTACATGCAGGAATGAGACTCAACAGTTTAAATTGTTCCCTTTCTGGGCCAAAGAGATTGATTGGCATTGCATTAACAATTATCACGTCGTTAAAAGGAACTTACGCTGCTAAGTACGAGCCCTAACTTTCTGCAGCGAGTTTAACGGCAAGTAATGTGCCAATGCAGCAAATTCTTAAAAATAACGGGAAGGGCCATCTACCGTTTGTGCTAGGCAAACGGTGGAGTGGTGTAAATCGGCCACTGAGTTATGGTGATTCGAAACTCACGTATCTCTTCTTCACCTGAACTTGCTGGCTGATTTGCGCATTAATAACGGCGTGCGTATGAACTCACTGTTATTTTTCCAGCAAGGTTTGGGCCATAATATAACAGTATACAAGTATATTAGTGTTAGGTGGATGTTAATGGAAGAAGAAAATTGCATTAATCTAGGAAGAAAGATGACCACAGACAACTTGTCAAAGATGGACCCTGGAGACCAGAACCTGTGCACCACAAAGGGGAACTGAACTGTTTTATTGCAGCAGTTAAACCACTACCTGAGCAAAGAAATTGTATGGTTTTATAAAAAAAAATTACAGACATTTACCCTGGAAGTTTTACCTTATGACATACATTACAAAAATTAATCTTGGCAATTGCATACTATATATTGGAAGTTGAATGTAATTGTGTTATACTGCTATGGTATAGCAATACTGAAAATCAAGTTATTTTTGTGCTTGTAATGAGTTAGATTTTATTAATTATTGCTTAGTATCAGTCACCTTTTTTAGATCAATATTAATTGTAATCACTGATACCAAACATAATGGTGGAACTAACTTTAGTGTGATACACATAGTTAAATAAAGAAGTTATCAGTGGCACACTAAATTGTCCAGTCAGATTTTTATATTTGTGAAGATGAACTAAAGTAAAATGATACTTCAGCTAATGCTATACTGCATTCCAGCCGATGACCAAACTTTGGTTAGGTCTTCTATTTTGAGTCAATTTATGTGGGACAATTCAAGGCCAAATTAGATATATATTAAACCTCAGATATAAGCAGTAAATTGTGGTCCTTTTCCCTAAAACCTTCAAGTGTTTTATGAGATTTCTCACAAGAGACATGACTAACACGATAGCTTGTGAGATTAAATTAGTATTTGGATCACGGATGGGAACCTGAAGGTGTTAATCAGTGGTAATTATTATAATTGTGTAGTTTTGAATAGTGTTTTCCTGCTGTTTATATCTATTATATGGATCTTGACAAATGTATTGTAGGTAGAATATCTTCGGTTCAGAACACCAATGTGTGTGTGCCAAGATGTCATGAGGAGAGGGATCTTGGGAATGTGAATGGTAAGTTGCATTTAATACTGAGAAACATAAGGCAATGCATATCAAAGCTAAAATACAATTACAGAATAAGTTATAAATTGTTAAATAGGATGTAGCAGTAAAACTGATTTTGGGTGATCATAAGATTAGAAAAACACAAGTTAAATGCCATTTAATGAGTAACACTTAGAATTGTTAACTTATGCTACCTAGTACAACGTAATTCAGTGATTTTGGATTGTGCCCAAATATTCAAAAATAGATAAATTCCAGAATTTGCGAGGATCAGAGGGTACAGACCGGAGGAGATGCAAGTACAGTCTCCACCACTTACACCATCCACACTTATTATGAGCAGCCATCTATATTGGACAAATAAAAGAAAGGCTTGCATTTATATAGCGCCTTTTACACCTCAGGATGTCTCAAAGCGCTTTATGGCTAATGAAGTACTTTTTGAAGTGCACTGTTGAAATGTAGGAAATGCGGCAGTCAATTTGTGTACGGCAAGGTTCCACAAACAACAACGTGATAATGACCAGATAATCTGTTTTTTAGTGATGCTGGTTGAGGGTTAAATATTGGCCAGGATACCGCAACTAGTAAATAGCGCTCACCATTTGCCAGTACCATCAGAGTCAATTAGAAAGGTGTCGCTTAAAACCTATTATGGGTGCCAGCTATTTTGGGCAGTTCAGTAAATTCTTTGTACCTCGTTAATCTGCTGTACTTACCGATTTACCACACTGCTTCACAACAGGCCTCTATCTGTGCAATGTCCATTTTTTATGCACTGGGGATTTCTGTAACAAACTGTTGAGAGTTAAATTGGAGTTGTATGGTTGCAGAACCGAAGATATCGGGGATTATAATATCTTAAGAAATCACTAGAACCTCGCGGATTACAAAAGCTGGACCGAAATTGTAGACGGGAGCACATATCCTGAAGTTACTTGAACTGGTCATAATAGGATGCATGAAGATGAATGAAAATACATTAGTGTTTTAAGTTTGCTTGGTTTAAGCATGTTCTGCTGTTGATCTCAAATATGAGGCACTGATGATCAGTTTTTATATAATGAATCGGAGATTGGTTTTAACGTCCATCACTTATAGCAGATAAATCATGTTAATACCAATGCATTTGCTATAAACGGTGGGGACTGTACTTATCTTTTAGGAATTTTGTATTACATAATTGACGTTTTGGGGAACTTTAGCACAGATTTATGACAAACCCGATGACTCTGGTGGATTACATTTTCCAAATTTGGTGGACCTACGACAAGTTACAATACTTCCAAAAAATGAATGGGAACGAATCCAGGATAATCTGAATGGTGTAAATAGAGAGGCAGAATTTTTACGTGTCCAAAGGGAAGAAAGAGAAGCCTTACACTTACAATCTAAAGAAGTGACTAAACACTGGACAAACACCATTGCAGTAAGCACACTTTAAATATCCTTTACCATTTTTCTGTTGTTATTATGTTATACAACATTATACCACTTTATTGTTTGCTTTTATTCATCTATTAGTTAAAATAGAAAAAAGGTGAGTGTTTATATTGCCAGAATCTTGCAGTACTATAGCATTGCATTTCTACTGTGTTTCAACGTATAGTTGGTGTGGTTTGCCAATCCATTACCCCGATAAACAAATATAAGGTGAGCGTGACCAATCAGAAAAGTGGGGGGGCATGTTTGTGACTCTGTTTTGCATTGTATCCAATTTTCCAGTAGCAATCTTGAGTATCGTGTTCCAGTTTGCCACTGGATATATGCATAATAGGCTATGTGATGTCACTGAGTTATACAAGCAATTTCAAAGCATTTATGCAGTTGGCCAGATCGGGTGGGAAAGGAGGTGGATAAGTGCCCCACTCCATTTTAACTGCCCCCTCTGCCTGGCTTCCGGCAGTCAGGGGGAGTTAAAATCGACCCCACTGTTTGACACCTTGACACAGAAGGGATTATTAGAGACCATAAGACCTTAAGACCATAAGAGATAGGAGCAGAAATAGGCCATTTGGCCCTTCGAGCCTGCTCCGCCATTTAATGAGATCATGGCTGATCTGATTTTTACCTCAACTCCACTTTCCCGTTCTTTCCCCATATCCTTTGACTCCCTTGCTGATCAAAAATTTGTCTAACTCAGCCTTGAATGTATTCAATGACTCAGCCTCCACAGCTTTTTGGGGTAAAGAATTCCAAAGACTCACGACCGTCTGGGAGAAGAAATTCCTCCTCATTTCCATCTTAAATGGGCGACGCCTTATTCTGAGACTATGCCCCCTAGTTTTAGATTCCCCCATGAGGGGTAACATCCTCTCAGCATCTACCCTATCGAGTCCCCTCAGAATCTTACATGTTTCAATAAGTTCTCCTCTCATTCTCCTAAACTCCAATGAGTATAGACCCAACCTGTTCAATCTTTCCTCATAAGACAACCCTTCCATACCCGGAATCAACCGAGTGAACCTTCTCTGAACTGCCTCCAATGCAAGTATATTCTTCATTAAATAAGGGCACTAGAACTGTACGCAGTACTCCAGGTATGGTCTCACCAGCATCCTGTACAGTTGTAGCATGACTTCCCCGCTTTTATACTCCATCCATCTAGAAATAAAGGCCAAGATTCCATTTGCCTTCCGGATTACCTGCTGCTCCTGTATGTTGACTTTGTGTTTCATGTACGAGGACACCCAGATCCCTCTGTACCGCAGCATTTTGTAGTGTTTCTCCATTCAAATAATATTTTACCTTTTTATTTTTCCTCCCAAAGTGAATAACTTCACGTTTTCCCACATTATACTCCATCTACCAAATTTTTGCCCATTCGCTTAACCTGCCAATATCCCTTTGCAGACACTTGGGGCTCGATATTGCCAGGGCTGCGGGTTCGCGGCGGGGAGGCTATTGGGCGCGTGGGTAACGCGCCCGGTGAAATCAGTCTGCCCCGCGTGCGATCGCAGCCTAATTGGATCCACTTACCTGGTCTTCCGGGTTCCCCGCTGCTGATCTGCGCGTCGGGCGGACTGCGCATGCGCAGTAAAGTCTGTCAGCTGGAGGAGCTCTATTTAAAGGGGCAGTACTCCACTGACAGATGCTGCAACAAATGGGAAAAATTACAGCATGGAGCAGCCTAGGGAGAAGGCTGCTCCCAGTTTAATGATGCCTCACTCCAGGTATCATTAGATGGGGTGAGGTGGAGGGGGAGGACAGAGATCTTCCCCCCAGTGGGTGGGAGGAAGCGGCCTGCCTCTGCCACCAGGAAGGCCTGGCTCGAGGTGGCAGAGGAGGTCACCTGCACCACCAACATATCGCCCACCTGCATACAGTGCAGGAGGCGCTGCAATGACCTAAGTAGGTCAGCCAAAGTGAGTACACTTACTCATTCCCCGACACTCCGTCTGCCACATCACCGCCCCCATCCCACATCTCCTTCTGCACTGCCAACACTACTCTGTCACATCACCCCTCACACCCACTCAAACCTCATCTTACCTGCATTTACTCACCTCGCCAGGACTCATCCCGCCACTACCATTCAACCCAATCCTCATACAATCTCATGGCTCTATCTCATACTCACCCTCTCATGCATCTCTTTCACAGTCAGCCTCACTCAACCTGCCACTACCTGTGCTGCAGCCACAGGGCATGCATCACATATGTGCAATAGGAAGTGTAAGGCAAACGTGTCGTGAGCATGAAAGGGATGCACAAGGGTGTTTGAGGGTTTGTCATGGTTTTTACTTCTATTTAATTTCTGAGCAACTCACATCACATATTATATTGGCACCACTACTGCCACATCTTTGCAAATCTTGTCTGGTTTGTGCAATAATGCCCTTTCCTGAGGATCACAATGAAGACCCACACCTGATGCCACCCATTGTGTCACTGCAAAGTGGGTGTAGGTGTATTTGCAGGGCTCTTTTGTGCAGACGACTGAGAGACGTTGGCGATGTCCCTGGTGGCACCCTGGAAGGATGCGGAGGAGAAGTTGTTGAGGGCAGTGGTGACTTTGACAGTGACAGGTAAGAAGATGGTGCTCGGGCCAGCCGGGAGCAGCTCGTCATGAAGGAGGCTGCAGATGTCCACGACTACATGTCGAGTGACTCTGAGCCTCCGTGTGCACTGCTGCTCAGAGAGGTCCAGGAAGCTGAGCCTCGGTCTGTGGACTCTGTGGCGAGGGTCGTGCCCCCTGCGACGCATCTCTCTCTGCGGTTGCCCTCCCTCCTGCTGTACAGGTGGATGTGTCACAGCACTGTGTTGTGGAGCTCCACGTGTCAGAGGTGGACGGCTTGGCCAGCAAGGCTGGTGATGCTGTTCGCCCTCCGAGGAGGTCATGACTGCAGCCCCCATCCGGAAGATGTACATCTGAGGGGGTCTGCAAGGTAGGTACATGTCTCTGGACCCCGGGGTAAGTGTGCAAGTTGGTGAATTTGATTGTCAGGAGGAGGGTGGTGGAGGCCAAACTTTGTCCCAAGTGACAGAGTGGCCCCCTGCAATGAGTGAGGGTCTCCCCCCCTCACCTGTCAAATGGACCTTTGCAGCTGCCACAGGCTGACAGCTGCAACACGTCCATTTCAACTGGGAGTGTTTCCCCCAGTATGGGAAACAGTCCCAGTTGTTTCTAAAATCCCACCCCTCCTGACATATTCCCTTAATCAGGTCTGTTAATGACCTGAAATACCAAGGTAAATACTGTTAAGTGGCACCCCGCTGGCTTTAATTGCCTGCGGGAGTCCTACATGTGGGGCCTGCGCGCGCACGTCAGCGCGTCTGTGGGGAACCCGAAAGTGGGCGGGTTGGAGCCGGGTTCCCGACCCGCTCCGGGATTCCCCGATTTTCGGAGCCCCCCCGCCAGGAACCCACCCGATAGCGGGTGCTAAAATGGAGGCCTTGGTGTCCTCCTCACAACTGCTTTTCCACCTATCTTTGTATCATCAGCAAATTTGGCCACAATACACCCTGTTCCTTCATCCAAGTCATTGATATATATTGTAAATAGTTGAGGCCCCAGCACTGATCCCTGCAGCACCCCACTAGTTACAGATTGCCATTTTGAAAATGACCCTTTTATTCCGACTCTTTATTTTCGGTTAGTTAGCCTATCCTCTATCCGTGCCAGTATGTTATCCCCAACGCCATGAGCTCTTATCTTGTGCAGTAACCTTTTATGCGGCCCCTTATCAAATGCCTTTTGGAAATCCAAATATACTGCATCCATTGGTTCCCCTTTATCCACCCCGCTGTTACTTTCTCAAAGAACTCTAATAAATTTGTCAGACACGATTTCCCCTTCATAAAACCATGTTGACTCTCCTTGATTGTATTATGAGTCTCCAAATGTCCTGCTACTACTTCCTTAATAATGGATTCTAGCATTTTCCCAATGACAGATGTTAGGCTAACTGGTCTATAGTTACCTGCTTTCTGTCTCACTCCCTTCTTGAATAGGGATGTTACGTTTGCGGTTTTCCAATCCGCTGGGACCTTGCCAAAATCTAGTGAATTCTGCAAGATTACAACCAATGCATCCACTATCTCTGTAGCCACTTCCTTTAAGACCCTTGGATGCAAGCCATCAGGTCCAGTGGACTTGTCAGCCTTTAGACCCATTAGTTTACCTAGTACTTTTTCTCTAGTGATAGTGATTGTTTTTAGTTCCTTCCTCCCCTTTGCCCCTTGATTTTCTACTATTATTGGTATGTTATTAGTGTCTTCTACTGTGAAGACAGCTACAAGATATCTGTTCAATTCCTCTGCCATTCCCTTGTTTTCTATTATTATTTCCCCAGTTTCATCCTCTAAGGGACCAATGTTTACTTTAGCTACCCTCTTCCTTTTTATATACATGTAGAAGCTTTTACTGTCCGTTTTTATATTTCTTGCTAGTTTACTCTCATAATTTATTTTCTCCCTCTTTATTATTCTTTTAGTCACCCTTTGCTGGTTTTTAAAGTTTTCCCAATCTTCGGGCTTACCAGTGATCTCTGCCATGTTGTATGCTGTTTCTTTTAACCTGATACCATGCTTGACTTCCTTAGTTAGCCATGGTTGGTTCACCCTTTTTGTGGCGTCCTTCCTCCTCACAGGGATATATTTTTGTTGCAAGTCATAAAATATCTTTTTAAATGTTTGTCACTGCTTATCCACCATCATACCATCTAATCTGTTTACCCAGTCCACTTTAGCCAATTCCGTCCTCATTCCTTTATAATTGCCCTTATTTAAGTTTAATACAGTAGTTTCAGACTGAAGACCCTCGCTCTCAAGCTGGATGTGAAATTCTATCATGCTATGATCACTACTTCCCAAGGGATCCTTTACTTTGAGATCATTAATTAATCCTGTTTCGTTACCCATTACCAGATCCAAAATGGCCTGTTCCCTGGTTGGTTCCCCGGCATATTGGTCTAAGAAACAGTCCGGAATACGTTCTGTGAACTCCTCCTCAGGGCTACTTTGGCCAATTTGATTTGTCCAATCTATGTGAAAGTTAAAATCGCCCATGATTATTGCATTACCTTATTTAAAAGCCCCACTTATTTCCTGATTTATATTTTGCCCTACAGTGTAGCTACTGATAGGGGACCTATATACTACTCCTACCAGTGATTTCTTTCCCTTGCTATTTCTTACCTCCACCCAAATTGATTCGACATCTTGATCTTCTGAGCCAAGATCATTTCTCACTATTATACCAATTTCATCCTTTATTAACAGAGCTACCCCACCATCTTTACCGTTTTTACTATCCTTCCGAAATGTTAAATAATTTTAAATATTTAGCTCCCAACCTTGGTCACCTTGCAACCACGTCTCTGTAATGGCCACGAGATCATAGCCATTTGTTTCTATTTGTGTCGTCAATTCATCTATCTTATTACAAATGTTACGCGCATTCAGATAAAGAACCTTTAATTTTGTCTTTTTACCATTCTTTCCTACCCCGGCCCATTTGCTAGTGCACTCTTATGTTTGTATACTCTGTCCCTTCCTGACACACTCTGTTAGAGACTTTCAACATTCACCCCTATTTTGAAGAAGTTACTCGTTTGGTGGATGTAGGTAGCCCGGTTGACAGTGTATACCAGCATTTTCAAAAAGTTTTTGAAAAAATACCGCACAATAGGCTACTTAATAAGATATACTGCTGTGGCATTACCAGGCAGATTTTGGGTTGGATAAGAAATTGGTTTCATTCTTATAGGCAAAAGGTCATTATTAATTACAGTGGTTCTGCGTGGGGACCAGTTACTAGTGGAGTCCTGCAGGAATTGGTGTTAGGGCTGTTGCACTTCACCAGCTTTATCAATGACCTTGATAAAAGCATTGTGGGAATTGTCCACAAGATGATTCAAAGATTTGTGTGGGTGTTAGGACGTTAGATGAGAAAAATAGATTACTAGCAGATCTAGATGCGATAGGGTAATGCATCTGCATCTGGCAGCTGTAACTTTAATATAGATAAAGATAGTGTTACGTATGTGGATGGGGCTAATGCCAAGCATGTGCACACCATGCAGGGTTGTGAACTTAAGACTGTTGAGTGGGAGAAAGACCTTAGTGCTGTAGGATGTGAATCATTGACTGTGCACAATCAGTGTTGTGAGGCTGTAGGAAAAACAAAAAGAATACTGGGATATATTGTCAGGACGATCAAGTACAAAACAAGACACACTACACTGTCCATGTGTAAGACTTTGGTTAGGCCTCATTGAGAATATTGTGCCCAGGGTTGGTCCCATCACCTTATGGATGTTATGGAGGCCCTGGAAAAAATTCAGAGGAGAGACACTAGATTGATACCTAATTTATAGGCCCTTTCTTATCACAATAGGTTTAGGGAGCTGGGGTGTTTTACTCCAGAAAAGCACAGACTTAGAGATTTGATTTAGGTTTTTAAAATAATGAGAGCTGTTATTCACCATAGATTCAGTCTATGTGGATAGGCTATTTGTTAGATAAGTTAGGGAGGACAAGAAGAGATGCGTCTAAGTTATGTAAGCATTGAACTTGGTTAGATGTCAGGCGGTATTTCTCTTCAGAAGGTCGTCAACCTTTGAAACAAGTTGCTGGTTCGTCCAGTGAGAGCGTATTTGCTGCAAACGTTCAAAAGGGAGCTAGATGAGTTCTTAACTGTGGCTACCATCACAGCATATAAATGGTAGGTGGGGTTTTGGGAGACGTATCTTCCGGTCATTCTGATTTCCTGGAACTTGTTTGATCGCTTTTTAGGGGTCAGAGAGGAATATACCAGAATTTTTTCCTCATAAATTGGCATTGTGTTTTGTCTCTTTTTTTGCTTCTGCTGGGAGACTGTGTGGCTGGCGGGTGGGAGCCATGATGTGCAATAGTTGTACCAAGACATTACGGGACAGGCTTGATGGACCAGCTAATCTTTTTCCTGTCCCTTGTTTTTATATGCTTGTACAGTCATTGGGAGCATTTGAAGGGTTTTTCTGCACCTATTGCTGTTTTTTTTCCCATTTTAAATGGTCAGCAGTCTTTGGGGCAATGATCTAGGCACTGCCATTTTTCTCTTACAATCACAACAATAATACAGTGGGTTCCCCACAAGGGAATCCACAAGTACGTGGGCTATTTGAAGGAAGAAGAGGACCCAATCGAAGGACCCTAGGGAGCTCAGGATGCACCAGAAGCACTCTGCATTCACCCATATTTATCCTCACAGTTGCTTCCATGGATAGAGGCACACACATCTCGATTTGTCAGCAGCTACATGCCTACAGAAGCTGTTCTTCACCAGGGTGGCAGTGATATTGTTGTACCCCATGTTCCAAGGTGACCTGTAGCTAAACTCCTCCACAGGCACAACACTGTCAATGGCTTTCAAGCATTATGAGAGGTCACTTAATTTTTATAGTGGCATATTGCCTGAAGTTCCAAGGGGAACATGGATTGCACCAATGTGGCCCTGCATGCTCCCTCACAAATGCCACTATTTACATCGATCTGAAAGGATTCCAATCTATTAAAGTGCAGCTCATGTTACTATCAGCAAGTCAAAGGAAAGTAGCAGGATGGCTCCTGGGCAAGCAAATGCTATCTCATGACACTTCTGCAATAATTGAGGACACTAAATGAAGTAGGCATACTTCTGTGAGAATCACAACATTGCCATGCTGAAACTGCATTAATAGTATTGTCATCTTTCCCTGTGACCTCTACTAATATGCCTTGACCTACAGTGTCTGAACTCACCCACTTAACTGCCAAAGTTCCTGTTCATGGCAGCTGTGAAACATTTTGCAAAACCTTAGGAGGAACACATTCTACCTACAGTCCAACTGCTATACATGTGATATATGTGAATTTCTACTGTTTGCTTCTTCAATGCTTTCCACTTGGTGACAGTGTGTAACAAATATTCTGTTAAATCTAGTCTTGTGCTTTGTTCAAGTACTACCTCAGCTGCATGAGGTAGTTGGCTGCTGTATGTCCACAAGAGGCTTTGGGAATGAAATGGCCCTTCCTTCTGGGCTGCTGGAGTACGAGATGGGCCTACTGTAGGTTCTACCACTTCTACAACTGTAGGTGTGGCCTGGCTTTATGTGCTTTCTGACACATATTCACGCATTGGAGGGGCTAATCATAGTGTCTGGAAGTTCAGTTGTCCCGAGAGGCAGCATCATCATTAATGCATATTTTAGCATTGCCTCACCATGGCCACTGGTTGGTGTAATAGGTGTAATAGCAGACCTTATTGCATCAGTGAGTTCAGTGAAGCACTGTCTCATGGTTCTCTGTAGGTGATCCCCAAGCACAAGATAGTAAAACGCTATCTTCACCACATTGTTGAGTTCATTCCAGTTTTTCAGCCATTATGCACCACACTGTGAAATTTATTAGTTTTTTTGTACACCAAAGATAAAGGTGAAATTGAGATCCATATTGTTGGGTTTTTAGGATATTCCCTATCCTTCACCTCAATGCAGGTTCAAGGACTAGGAAATATTGAGAAGTCTGCTGAATAATTTTTATTAATAAACAAACTAATATAATCCATTACATGCAGTGTCTATAGGATTGATGTCAAAAACTCACAGGCATGGAACTCATTAAGGCTGGTGAGTTGGCTTCTTTCCAACGCTCACAGTAGTCCTGGGTCAGACCAGAGTTCCTAAAGTACAACAGTGTAGCCTGTACTTATGGTTAACTACTGGTCCAATACATCATGAACCTTCTGTTGATACGTCAGCATGTTTAGTGGTTAAGACAGCTGCTATTATTCAGTCCACATTTCAATTAATGTCTTTTAGGTTTATTGCACTCTGGATGTTCCCCATACATGAGTGCTCATTAGAAATCTCCATAGCCTTCAATCCCTTATCTCTTCCCATCTTTATTGCAAAAGGAACTTATTCCCTGTATCTACACTGGAGTCCATTCAGCAATTGACATTCCTTTCTCGGCCTCGGCCCTGCTGTGCTGAAATGCCTCTTTGGTACACCTGTGTGTCTGTCCGAAGTGTATTTTAACCGAATGACCCTACAGTACTCTAGCTCAATATTATATAATTCTATATAATGCCAACTAGCTTATCCTATTTAATAATCTATACGTGCCTATCCTTACACATACTTCATGACCGACATCATCTTGAATATCAATCACATTGACAGTGTTGGCCTTTAGTATTTTGTTCATACTGACAGCTATATTTTCCAGAAAAATTGCAAACCAATTTGCTATAAAATGATCAGATTATTTCACTGTTACAGCTTCCTTATAGGTAGATAGTTGAATACTCCACAAATTGTAGTTTTCTATCCACATGGCAGAGACATATAAATTGTTTCTTTAAGTAACAAGCATTCTTGTGATGAAAATGATCACTACACACTCTGGCTGTTCTTTCTCCCCAGATAAAAACAAGTCTACCAAACATTTTCAGTTAATGAATATTATCGATCAATAATGAGATAATTATTTAAGGAACTTCATGTGCAATTTTTAAAAAAAGGTTGCTTCAGTTTTACTCAATTGTAGAATATGCATGCTCAATATTAGGCTTTTAGGACAGTATTATCCTGCTATAAAAGTCATATTACAGATTATGAAAAATTATTAGACCACTATAAAGCGCACATTGTAACACAGAATTGGCTGCTGAGAATCACATTACATAGAGGGTAGATGGAGTATTCTGTATTTGAAAGGTTAATAATATCTTGTGTTAGCAATGTTATAATCAGCATTCAAACTCGAAGTTTATAAAAACACACACAATCTGTATCCTAGGGTCAAAGAGAAATAAGGCTTGAAGCAAGAAAACTACGTAAAGAAAAGGAAGAAATGGAGAGGAAACAAATAGATATAGAGGAAGCAAAATATATGGCGCAGAAAAGAAGAGAAAACCTGGAACGAGCTAAAACCCTGCTTTTCTACCAGACTGATAGAGTGAAAGAATTTAATGTACAGTATGAGTTTCTCTGTCTAAACTTTATTTAATTCTTTTGAATTCAAAAAAACTTTCATGATTATATTTCTATTCATTTAAAGAGAATATTATAAATATAATTGATTTACTATGTTGTATTAATCTTATAATTTTGCTTCACAATTGCAATATGATCCTCTTATAATAATCTTTCACAATAGGCTGGTGCGGAGCATAAACGCTGGCATAGTCCAGTTGAGCTGAATGGCCTGTATCTGTGCTGTAGACTCTATGTAAAAAAAAAACAGTATTAATCTGTAGTAATAATATCATAGCCACTACTCGCAGTCTTCAATTGATTTAATTTCAACACTACTTAACTGTTATTTTATATCATTTTCATTTATTGAGAGAGATAATAAGATTACATACCTTGTGCAGCATTCCTCAATTCTGATATCAAGTATCTTCCATGTAATGCAAAGGTAAGCCTAAGTTGCCAAGGATGAGCACAAACCTGGTTTGAGCCCTTAGATATTTTTTTGATGTTATGAAGCTGAGACATATGATTATTCCTTCCTGTGACATATGAAGGTGTAATCCTCATTGAATGCCAGAAGGGGCCCAAGCAGGTGTGCTCCTCTGGGCCCCACAAGGAAAACTTGGTCCTCCCCTGGCCTAACATTTCCTTCTTAGCCCCCAACCGCGATCGCCCTCGGAGTTCCTCAAAAGGATTTATCTTACTGCTGGGGACCTTTCTATCAGGTCCCCTGTAGCAGTCAGGTGGTGGATCTAGCCAGGTTTGGGCGGGAGTCCAACAAGCTTCATTTAAATGAGGCCATGGAGTTAAAATCCCCAGTCCTTCCCTGAGATAGAATTGTCCCCATTGTGTTTGTTTTTATAGAAGAGACAACAACATGATAGTGACACGATAAACACAATCTAACCATAAATATAGAGGCACAAAGATAAGAGCCCACTATGTGGAGGATGCTTCACTCAAAGAATGAGGATGACTCTACAAAGCAATCTAACTTCCTCATTCAACATCCTGCATGTATTGCAGAAGTCAACAACAACAACTTGCATTTATATAGCGCCTTTAACATAGTAAAACATCCCAAGGCGCTTCATAGGAGCGATTATCATCACCGAACCATATTAGGAAATAGTAGGACAGGTGACCAAAAGCTTGGTCAAGGAGGTAGATTTTAAGGAGTGTCTTAAAGGAGGACAGAAAGGTAGAGAGACGGAGAGGTTTAGGAGTGAATTCCAGAGCTTAGGGCCTAGGCAGCTGAAGGCACGGCTGCCAATGGTGGAGCGATTAAAATCTGGGATGCGCAAGAGGCAAGAATTGGAGGAGTGCAGAGATCTCGGAGGGTTGTAGGGCTGGAGGAGGTTACAGAGATAGAGAGGGGAGAGACCATGGAGCAATTTGAAAACAAGGATGAGAATTTTAAAATGAAGGCCTTCCTGGACCAGGAGCTATTTAGCCAGGTCAGCGAGCACAGGGATGATGGGTGAACGGGACTTGGTGCGAGTTAGGATACGGGCAGCAGAGTTTTGGATGAGCTCAAGTTTATGAAGGGTGGAAGATGGGAGGCCAGCCAGGAGAACTTTGGAATAGTCCAGTTTAGAGGTAACAAAGGCAAGGTAAGATAGTCTGACCTAATAGTTCTCGGGAGGACAAAGTCTGGCTGTCTCAATCTTAATTAAATGCCTGAATTGAAAACAGACCTGCCAAATTGCAAATTATCACTGGCTCCTAAGATCAACAGTAATGTTTGGTAAACTATACATGAAAATTGCTCCAAGAGCAGATTTACAATACTATCTAAAGCGTCTTTCTTAAAACTAGCCTAAGATGTAGTCTTAGACTTAATGAACTGGTCTTCCACACTACCTGAAAATTTCCTACCGGCAAAGTGACAACAATACATTCAACTGACCATTTTACCTGTCTTTGTTTGGAAATGGCAGACTCCCAGTAATATAAATATCATTTGGTTAAAAAGAAAACTGTCTAACTTTAGAAATAGACCTGTCAACGCCATAAAATTCTGAAGTCAACTTCCACTTCAAATAGGAAAAAAGAAGAAACTCTAATTTCTTATTGTAATGAAAATTCTGAAATTCCCTTTGGAAAGAATTAGGGTGAGGTCTGCTCTTCATTTCTAAATTTTGAATATTTCTATGACTGACAGCAAGACTGGCCATTTACAGGGGATTTTCTGCTAGAAACCCTTCCTTGCCATTTTCCAAGTGTTGGAAAATTGTGATAAAACAGAGCAGTTTTTGGGCTTGAAATGAAATATAAATTTTTCTATCAATTTTTTGAATTCTTTGTAAGGTAATTTTTTATAACTTTTTTAAAATTTGTGTTTATTTACCGTTTCAATGACCGGGGCAAACGCAGAGATTACAATCTTTATTTTTTCTCCCCCTCCGCACCCCCCCCCCCCCCCACCTTCAGTGCAGGGAGGCACCAGAACCCATCATACCACTATACCCCAGAACCTTCACAGTGCTATAAACCTCAGGAATCCCAGTGCAGCGCTGCCAAATCCTGGAACCCCATCCCAGTTCTACCAAAGCACAGGACCAACCCTTCATGCTACCAAAGCCTAGCTATTTTTCTCCCCCTGTGCTGCCAAATCCTACGATCCTCCCTCTCCTCTTCCTACCGGAAGCTGAAATTGACAAACAATTATAATTTGAAAAGTTCCTTGACCAAACAACAACTCTGTGTGACTAGTTACTTGACAGTTCAACAGCTCGACCGTAGTAGAATAATACATTGTGCATTGCACAGTATAATACTCCTGACCTTATAAGATAGCATATTAGCTGACTTGCCAAGAATAATGCCATTCAAGTTCTGCTAGTAGTATGTTAAAAATGCTGTATCAGCACACCCAGATATCACTTTCCATATGTCACATTCCATGCCCCACACTTTGTTACAGATTCAAACCAATCTTTAAAAAAAGGAAAAAACCTAGTGTCTTAATGCTTTCCCAACTTTTGCACTCCAACTCCTCCTTTTGCAATAATGTAACCTCTGAATCATCATGAATAACATCACAGGAGATGTGTGTGTTGTGTTGTGTTTAGTATGTCTGCTGTCCCATCATAAGAAGAAGGGAGGGAGGGAGGGAGAAACCAGATAACTACAGACCTGTCAGTTTGAGTGATGAGAGGCCAGAGTCCCACTCAATCTCAATCTGTTTACCTTCCCTCCCTCCCTCCTCCTACTCTTCTTTTCTATCTATTTCCTTCAAAGAAGTTTGCTTTACTTTCAAAATCAACTTTTTTAAAACAAAAAATAAAATAAATCAAATTAGAATGAGGAAAGACACTTTCTCTCTCCACCAGTCTCTCTCTTTCTGTCTTATAGGTGCCAGCAATTAGAATCTCTGTCTCATAAGTATAAGCAAATAGCATTTACTATTTCTGTAAACCAAACACAGGTGAGATAATTAGTTGGTTTCAAAATTCAACTTTTCTTTTAAACCGAACTAACATTAAAATGAAGAATGTCAGTCTCTCACTTACACACACACACACACACCAGTCGCTCTCTCCTTTTCTCTCCCCCTCAGCTTAATACACTTTATGAAATTTAAAGAATGCAAAACAAAAGCTACAAAAATTGTGTAATCAAAATCAGTACAATATCATTTTTCCTCACTCCATCTCACACACAAACACATGTAAAAAGAAAATACTCAATATTAGCCTTACCTTAGTAATGCTCTTGAAATCATTTCTTAAGCTTTTGTGAAAATAATTTAGAAAAAAAAACTGAACAAAAACTGCTAGAAGCTAAAAAAAAACTCTGATGCATCCTTGGAAATTAGGTACATTGCACCACACGCTCAGCCTGCATAATCCAAATCCAGTGTCACAACTCTGGGTACAAACATCATTTGAACCCAGGTTTTTGGGGAGGCTGAAGTCTTCAAGTAAAATTTTTATGATGTTAAAAGATTCAAAGGATAAGTTTAATCATGCTATTGTGAAATATGATTTTTTTTTTTGAGGGAAATTTGCAGATTGACCTGGAGTTGAAAATTTACAAACACTTGGCAATCTGCAAATTATGTGTACCAATAATAATTCTAATTGACTGCAGGCTTGTGCTTATTTACAGGAATTGTATTTGGTGGCCTAAAAGGGACAGGTCACCTTTATCAGAGCTCCACCTCAGTAGCAGAATAATACCTTACATGTTACATAATATAACACTACTGATACAAAACAGCTCAACATCTGAATTGCCATGCGCAAAAACATGGGGGATCTGCTAGTAATATATAATTAGAAATGATAAGGAGGGATTTAAAAGCTGTAATTCAGTCTTGGAGTTCTGTTGATGTTAAGATATTCATGAATTTATGCTTATAGTTTATAACACCATCTGTGCCTACAGTTTATAACACCAACTTCATTCTAAGCATTCTTATTCTACATAATATATATGTATATATATTTTTATGTAGGCTGCACTGATGCTCACTGAAGTGCTGAAAGTACGAGAAGCCCAGATTGAACTGAACAAGAAAAAGATAAATATTCTTAAAAGACAAGACAAGAGCCGACTGGAGGAAATGAGACGGCGACTAAACTCGGGTGATGATGAAGAGTATCAAAAAATAATAAAACAAAAAGAACAGAGAAAGGCTCTTTCTGATTTCCATCAACAGCAGTGAGTATAGCATAAATGTCAGTTACATTATTGAAATTCATTTATTTGGCTTAATATGAGCAATCTTCCAAAACAATTCAATGTAATTCTATTTGACACCCTTTAAATCGTCTAGCATTTTGAAGAAATTCTACAGTCCCAGCAAATGGATAAAAATACTATTACTGTTGGTACCAGAGTATTAATGTTTCTTATGAATATTGAGATTAGAACACTCCAATAATGCTTAACTTTGTTTATTGGTTTGTTTATTGATCTGGGCTTCTAAATTTTATC
Organism: Heptranchias perlo; assembly: GCF_035084215.1. Taxonomy (NCBI): domain Eukaryota; kingdom Metazoa; phylum Chordata; class Chondrichthyes; order Hexanchiformes; family Hexanchidae; genus Heptranchias; species Heptranchias perlo. Next base: position 50,808,558 of record NC_090331.1, read on the forward strand.
TACTGAGAAGTTAACCATAATAAGTATCAAAGAACTTTCATCTCGTGACTGCCCTAGTTATTAAAGACTGAATCATGTGTAACACATTGAAGCTTAAACAAGCATTAAGCTCTGGAGACATTGGCAAATACATGGGCCTCGATATTAGAGTGGAGGCAGGATGGCAGTGGGGGGGAGGGGGTGGTGATTGGGCGCGTGGGTAATCCGCCCAATAAAATATCTGTTTTGCACGCAATCGTGAATCAATTGGAGCCACTTAATGTGGCTTCCAGGTTTGCCGTCCGAAAGCTGCGCAGTGAGCGGGCTGCGCAGCGGGCGGACTGCGCACCCGCATCACAGGCTGTCAGCTGGAGGAGCTCTATTTAAAGGAGCATTCCTCCAATGGCTCCTCCTGGAGCAAACACCCACACACCACAATGGAGCAGCACAGGGGCAAGGTTGCTTCAAGATTCAACAATGTCTCACTCCAGGTGATACTGGATGGGGTGAGGAGGAGGAGGGATCTCTTTTACTTGTGGACGTGAGGAAGTGGCCTGCCTCTGCCACCAAGAAGGCCTGGCTCGAGGTGGCAGAGGAGGTCACTAGCAGCAGCAACATACCCCGCACCTGGATCCAGTGCAGGAAGCGCTTCAATGACCTAACCAGGTCAACCAAAGTGAGTACACTTACTGATTCCCCTACATTCCACATCATCGCCCCCATCCCCAACTCATTCTGCACTGCCAACACTACGCTATCACATCACTCCCCACACCCACTTAAGGCTCATCCTCAACTTACCCGCACTTCCTCAGCACTTCCTTACCTCCCCATTAGTCACCCCACCACTACCACTCAACCCAATCCTCATACAATGTCTCATACTCACCCTCTGTTGCATCTCTTGATGCATTCATCGGTTGGCCACATCACCCTCACTCGCTCATGTGTCTGTACAATAGCGCAGAGGATGGAGGAGTCCAACTCCTGCATGAGTGGAATGGTGGCACAGGTAAGGGAGGGAATCTCTGAGATAGTGTCACAGGGATGTGAGGGAATCTCTGATATAGTGTCACAGGGACGTGAGCAACTCTCTGAGATACTATCACGGGTAGGTGCGGGAATGTCTGCGATGGAGAGAAGGCTAGCCTCCATTGAGCTTCAGGCACGGCTCACAAATGAGTCCATTCAGGCCCTAACAACGGCTGTTCGGACTCACAATGAACAACATTCTGCCGCCTTAAACAGGCAGGCAGACGCTCTACCACTGGCCTTATAAGGCTTCACACATGTCCTCCAAACTGTTGTCCAGCAGAGTGGTAGGAGTGATGTGGGCCTGGCCCGGGGAGGGATGATGGTGAAAGGGGACATGGAAGTGGGGACACCACTCAAAGCGCTCCCACATCTCACCTGTTGCCCCCCTCTCAACCAGTACCCGCAATGCTGCCTCCTCTTCAGGTGGCCGAGTCTGCCCCTGCACAGGTGCAGGTGGAGCAGTCTTTGGAGGGGCCCTCAAGGGCACCAAAACCCAGAGGGCGTAGGCCCAAAGCATCTAATAGGTCAGGACATGTACAAGAGCAACCTGCCACAGGGGATGCATCATGTAGAAGTAGTCAGAAGAGAAAGGCGAAGGTTTTGTCAGCACGAACGGTATGCGCAAGGACGTTTGACGGTTAGTCATGTTTTTTATTTTTATTAGCTTTTTGTTAAACTCACATTAAATATTATTGTTGTCACTACTACTGCCACGTCTTGGCCATTCTTGACTGGCTTCTGTAATAGGGCCCTTTCATGAGGTTCACCATGAACGGCAACACTTGATGCCACCCATTGGGTCACTCTACAGTGGGTGTATGTGTCGTTGCAGGCCTGTTTTGTGCAGGTGGTGGGGGTGGGGGGGTTGCTGGTGTGGGCGCTGCTCTATCCAGGTGGTATGGGGACTGGACTCTTCACATTGTCTGATGTTAGGAGAACCGTTCACATATCAGTTACTCCCTGACCTCACGAGCAGCCAGGTGAGCTGCTGCTCTGCTCATGGGCTGCTCGTCCTCCTACTCCTCCTCCCCCTCCTCCTCAATGTGGGTGGCGGATGTGGATGGGGCCTCCTTAAACGGCACCCCTCTCTGTTGTGCCACGTTATGCAGGGCACAACACACTACTATAATACGTCCCACTCTGTCTGGTGTGTATCGAAGCGCTCCCCCAAAACAATCAAGGCACCTAAATCGCATCTTGAGCAGCCCTATAGCATGCTCAGTTGTAGACCTGGTGGCAATGTGGCTGTTGTAATATCGACAATGTTGCTCAGTGATAGGATTCCTCAGAGGTGTCATGAGCCACGTGTGCATGGGGTATCCCTTGTCCCCAAGGAGCCAGCCCTTAAGGGTGTTCGGTGCATGGAAGAGTGGCCGGATGTTGGATTCCCAGAGGATGAAGGAATGGTGGCAGCTGCAACAGAATCTGGCGCACACATGAAGGAATCTTTTGCGGTGGTCACAAACGAGCTGAGTGTTGATGGAGTGATACCCCTTCCTGTTGATGAACAGTCTTGGCTCGTGTGGAGGTGCTTGTATTGCTATATGGGTGCAATCGATTGCACCCTGCACCCGTGGGAAGCCAGCCACAGAGTGGAATCCCACTGCCCCCTCCGTCTGGCTGAGGTCATCCATGGAGAAGTTGACGTAGTGCGAGGTCCTGCGAAACAAACCGTCGGTGACCTGCCTTATGCACTTGTGCGCAGACGACTGAGAGACCCCGGCGATGTCCCCGGTGGCACCCAGGAATGATCCGGAGGCAAGGAAGTTGAGGGCAGTGATGACTTCGACAGCGACAGGTAAGGAGATGCTTCTCAGCCCAGCCTGGAGCAGCTCGGCATGAAGGAGGCTGCCGATGTCTGTGACTACCTGGCGACTGACTCTGAGCCTCCGTATGCACTGCTCCTCAGAGAGGTCCAGGAAGCTGAGCCTCGGTCTGTAGACCCTGTGGCGAGGGTAGTGCCTCCTGCACGTCGCTCTCTTTATTATTGCCCTCTGTGCTCTTGTGCAGGTGCCTGTGGTGCAGCACTGTGTTATGGAGCTCCAAGTGGCGGAGGTGGACGCCGTGCCTGGCGAGGCTGGTGATGTTGCTCGTCCTCGGATGTAGTGGTGAATGCAGCCATGGCGCCCCCCCCCACCACCCTGATGGTGTGAGTTTGAGGGGGTCTGCAAGTAGTTAAATATGTTTGAACAGCAGAATTTTGAGTGGAAGGTAAGAATTTTCAGTGCAAACACAAAGATCTTGCAGCCAAAACTTTGTATGAAAGAACAGAGTGCCCTGCTGCAATAAGTGACCTTTTCTCCCCATCTGTCAAATAAGCATTTGAATATCTCACTGGCTGCTGGCTGAAACACGTCTGTTGTAACATGGAGTGTCTCCCACAGCACGGGAAACACACTGAGGATGCTTCAAAATTGCACCCCTGCCAAAATATGGAGAAAATTAAGTACTTCAAGTACTTAAACTCTCTCATCTACTAAATCATGATCCCGCGGTTGGACTTCTGCATTCAGGGGACACATGCGCACCCAGACACGTCAATGGGGAACCTGGAAGTCTGTGGTTTGGAGCCGGGCTCCGAACCCGAGCAGGATTTCCCTGATTTTTGGAGCCCCCCCTGCAACTTCCTGGTAAAATCAAGCCCATGGAAATAGTTGAGTGCTTGTGCTTCATTCAGGGAAAGTTGCACACAGCGGGTAACATAAATAAAGTGGAAAAATAACATACAAAATTGGGAAGAATTTTTTTAATAATGGTTCTTTTTGTAGAAAACTTGACATAAATATAAGTTATTTCTTTCTTGCATGAGTTCCTCATTTCTGGCATTCTGGGAATAATCCACAGGCCATGTATCTGTAGAGCTTATACTTGAACACTTTAAAAAAATTTTCAAAGCTGGTAAGTGATTTCCTTTGCTGAGATGTTTGGTTCCTTTTGATATTGGGTAATCTGGAAGCTACTCACATAAGTTTATGCACACATAGCTAGCTCATTGCATTAAAGGGGTCAATTTTGCAATGGTGGCGGGTTGGCAGCAGGGGGGTGAAGGTGCGCGTGGCAAACCTGCATGAACAAAACTTACCGTTTCCGATGCGATCGCATGTTGATTGCTGGTGATTAACGTCCTCTCCGAGATTCGTGCCTGGCAGCCAGCCTGATTGACAGGACATCGGGGGGGGGGTGAAGAGTGGGACTGGGACAATGGGAGGACATCGGGGGTGGGGGGGGGGGGGGTGACGAGTGGGACATCGGAGAGGGAGACATCGGACATCATAGCAGGATGCAAAGGTAGGTTAATTTTGTGTTTTCACTTCCGTCCATGGTTTTTTATGTAATTTATTTAGTTTCTTGTTCCCTCATCCGGCCCTTGGCGTGAATCAGAAGCAATGGGCAAGCCGTCCAGGTAAGTTAAAAATCATTCTAATCACTTACTTGGTCACAGGTAAAGTGCCTTAAGTATCTCAATGAGGTACATTTAGCTCTTTTACTGTCATCCCGCCAGCTTTAATTGCCGGCGGGACTTCCGTTTTCAGGTCGCCTGCGCGCACACAGGTGGGTCCCTGGGAAACTCGGAAGTTGGCGAGTTGGAGCCGACTTCTGAACCCGAACGGGATTTTCGGAGCCCTCCCGTCCCCATCGCACCCGCAATTGCCCCCTGAAATTGAGCCCAAAGACTTCAAGGATTTTAACCAAACTTATAAGACTTCTCAACTCTTGAATTTTAAGTTCATGGGCATAGTGTGGCACAGTAGAGAACTTCTTTATCTGCCCCTGTAGGGACCTAATGTAAAATGAACTGGGGGATTTCCATCCAATTCCAAACTGAGGAAATGGTAAGGGCACAAAACTACCCATAATTAGATACAAACTGGGACTAAATATCTCTTAGAGAAGTTATGAGCACAGCACTGGTGGAGTAGGGAGTAGTGCTGTGTAGTTGAGGGGAAGTTCTATTTGTTAGAACAGGTGAAATTGAATTTTGTGCTTGGCATGCTTGGTCCTGATATCGGGTGCCCCAAGTCGAAGAATGTTATATTTTCCAGCACAGACATCTTTCACGTGAAGACCACAAATATTCACCAGAAATTGTACAATGGCTTCATAGCATATGTGAATGTACTTTAGGGAAAATTGAATTTTAAAAAAGTGATGTTAAACACTGGGGCTCTAAAACTCCTGGGCCCTTCCAGTGCACCCCTGCTGTAACTTCGGCAGGAGTCCACCGGAAGGGCTGGCCATGGCCCTCAACTGGAGCTGTTGGGGGCGGAGCTTTGGCCTGCTCCAAACATAGCCATCAACGTAAGAATGGTGACTCCTTATATCAGGAGTTCCCACTATCTTGGCCCTCGAAAAAACCTGATGTAGGTATGCCTGGTGAAACTGTGTACACCTCTTTACTGAAGTTGGGACCACCTGTGGATCCAAGTCATGATTGTGGCCTGGAACCCCCGAAGGACAAGGTGAGTTTTTAAAAAAAACGTTCCCCTGGAAGGAACTTAAGTGTGCCCCCAGTGCCTCCCTTGGTAAGGGGCAATTTTAGGTTTCTTCGGGAGTGGGTGGTGGGTGGCTGCCCTCTCCCCCCCGCCCCAGAATCAGGAAACTTCCCAACACGTGGCACAAGGTGGGAGACCTGGTGCAGGTGTCCGAGAGTGGTATTACAGTTAAAGGATCTATCTTCCCCTGACCCCACAAACCGACAAGAGTCAGCAGTTAAGATCCCCCCTGCCCATTTTGAGGACCTGAGTAATTAAAAGTATCTTGATGGATATTTCTATTGAAATATGCGAACATATTTGATACAAACTGTTAACACATTTTTTTAGTAGCACTTTTTGTGAAGAGATATCTGTGAGAGTTGCTCACACTTCTACTAATTTTATTTTAAAATGATGCTGTTCAAACATTTTTTTTTGATGCTAGGATAAAAGAACATGAACATCTTAAAGAACAGGAGAAACATCAAGATGTAATGGAGGGAAAAGAAATCAAGAAATTAGCACATTTATTTCAATGGGAGCTCAATAAAATTGAAGAACTAAACAGGCAAGAAAAACACAACAATATGCTCAATCACATGGTAGGTATAGCACACTTTTTCAATCAAAGGAGCTGAATAACATATATGATACACTTTATATTTGATTTATGATATGTATTTTCAGCTTTCTTGTGTTGCCTCCAAAGTTTTGTTTGGAGAAACTGATTCTTGTATGGGTTAAGACTACACACACCCATGTTATTGCAGATATTTTCCATTTTACTTGAAAACAGTGGTCCAACGTGAAGACAAAGTTCCTGCATATCACTTAGTCAAATATTTTCACCAAATATAAACCTAGATTTTCTGATCGGGCATAGGTCCAAGTGGAAGTGATGTGGTGCAAGAATTGCACTGGCTCATTCATGATACATTGACCTCGCTACATTTTTAGGGTCAGTTTCATTGCCATAATGTAAGTGAGTACCAGGCATTGAAAGCACCTGTATGCTCGCCCATTGATGGGCTTAAAGTCCTGCAGCAGCTTAAAGGGGAAGGCATTGGCCCCGATATTTATGGGAAGAGAGTGGGGGAGCGCAGTTGCGGGGAGAATCCAGACAATCCTGGGAACGCGGAGGCCTTGCTGAATTTATTATTTTTTTAAAATTCCGTTTCCCTCCCGATAGCCGGCCAGATTGACAGGCTGGCTGACTGCCGGGCGGGAAAGCCAGTGGTAGAAGATCGCATCTGGGGACTGTTGGGTATGGTCCCCGACAATCAGCAAAGATTGGGGGTTGGAGGGAGTGGGAGGGGTCGGAGCATGGCAATTGGGAGGGAAAGATTGGTGGTTGTGGGGGGAGTCGTAGCACGTAGATCGGGAGGGAGGGAAAGATCGGAGGTTGGAGCGGGAGGGTCGGAGCACGGCAATCGTGAGGGAGGGAGGCAAAGACCAGGGCTTGGGGGCGTCGGAGCATGGCAATCGGGAAGGAGGGAGGGAGGCAAATATCGGGGATTGGAGGGGAGGCGGGTCCGGCTGATCGCGGCAATGAGGAGAGGCCACGATTGACAGAAAGTTTGCTTGAGGTGCCACGGGGAGAAATGCTGCTCCTCCTGGCTCACAAGCAGTGCTTTAAAAAAGCACTTCCCTGCTTGATCCAGCTGCTCCTGTCTCCATTTTGCTGCTGGGTTTTACTGAGCCCTGGGAAATCTGGTCGGCCAATGTTAAATTTAAATTAGGCTCCCAACTGCACTGTATGCCATCTCTCGAGAGTGGGACATAGACACATCACGCAACCCGCTGCTGTAAAAATGGCAACAGCCACGTACACTGGCCGGCTGGTTGGGGTTGCGTTTCGCGATTTTACATTTTTAACACCTGACCCTCTCCTGCCCGTTGAGGGTGGGGGTTAATATCGACTCCATTGTGAAGACAGCAAGCTTCTGACAAAAAATCACGACTGGCAGGAGGGAGGAGAGTTCTTTGCTTCTGTAATGGAGTCTCACAAATTCTCTTGAAGGAAGTGAGACAGAGGATGTGGGGCTCTCTGGCAGTGAGCAGCCCAGGAAGAGCAACCTAGTGGAATGGGAAGAGGTGTGTGACAGTTGTAATGGCATGAAAAGCATCCTGCTTCCCTGGAGGCAATGTAGGAAGAAGTTGATTGACCGTACCAGGTGAGCTAAGATAGGAGAAAATATGTTGATTATGCAGCAGGGTGCACTTTGAATAACCACCCTTCAACTGGAAGTGTTCCTTCACTAACATCCTTGCATGCATTCAGCCCAAATGATTCCTACCATCTAATGTAGCTGCATGGTATATGTAAATGTCAAGATAGCCACGCTGGCCTGCATGCTGGTATTTAGGTATCACTGTATGTCATCATGAAAAAGGAACTTCTCACTTTGTGTACTCTGGTTGCAGGAGAAGACAAAAGGAAAAGAACATTAACAGGAGGAGACCTTCTTAACATAAGACTTCTAACCCCAATGAGGAGGAAGCCCTGGAAATCCTTGGAAGGGTGACCATAGAGGATGCCTGAGATGGGGCAGTGGGAAGACTGTAGCCAGGTCAGGGTTTGTGATGACCTGCTACTCTTCCTTCTCATCCTATTCTCTCACTTACTGACCGCACGGTATATACTGAAGCTCTTTGCCATGTCACTCTGCTGAAAGCTACGTGAAGGCTGCTCAGAAGGACACCATTTTAACTTGTCTTTTTTTTCTCTAGATTTGCCACAAGCAGCAGATCCAGGATCTGGTACATCCAAGCACACCAGCAATTCACAGCATACATAGTCACTCACCCTATCCCTTGCTAGTACCAACTCAGATATATACACCAAATAATAAACAGAGCCAGAGGGGAGAGCATCGGATGCCAATCACAGTATGACCTGTTGGTGTTGGCAGAAGAGGAGGAGGAACCTTTTTTTTAATTCGTTCATGGGATGTGGGCGTCGCTGGCAAGGCCAGCATTTATTGCCCATCCCTAATTGCCCTTGAGAAGGTGGTGGTGAGCTGCCTTCTTGAACCGCTGCAGTCCATTTGGTGAAGGTTCTCCCACAGCGCTGTTAGGTAGAGAGTTCCAGGATTTTGACCCAGCGACAATGAAGGAACGGCGATATATTTCCAAGTCGGGATGGTGTGTGATTTGGAGGGGAACGTGCAGGTGGTGTTGTTCCCATGTGCCTGCTGCCCTTGTCCTTCTAGGTGGTAGAGGTTGCAGGTTTGGGAGGTGCTGTCGAAGAAGCCTTGGCGAGTTTCTGCAGTGCATCCTGTGGATGGTACATACTGCAGCCACGGTGCGCCGGTGGTGAAGGGAGTGAATGTTTAGGTTGGTGGATGGGGTGCCAATCAAGCGGGCTGCTTTGACCTGGATGGTGTCGAGCTTCTTGAGTGTTGTTGGAGCTGCACTCATCCAGGCAAGTGGAGAGTATTCCATCACACTCCTGACTTGTGCCTTGTAGATGGTGGAAAGGCTTTGGGGAGTCAGGAGATGAGTCACTCACCGCAGAATACCCAGCCTCTGACCTGTTCTTGTAGCCACAGTACTTATGTGGCTGGTCCAGTTACGTTTCTGGTCAATGGTGACCCCCAGGATGTTGATGGTGGGGGATTCGGTGATGGTAATGCTGTTGAATGTCAAGTGGACGTGGATAGACTCTCTCTTGTTGGAGATGGTCATTGCCTGGCACCTGTCTGGCACGAATATTACTTGCCACTTGCAACCTGCTGTTAAGTGGACAACTTAGCTGTCTGGACCTCACAGGACATATATTTAAAAGAAAGATGTTTTCTGAGCATCAAGTGCTGGTGCAGTCATTGAGGACGAAGCCAAGCAGTGAGCTACTTATAGTGGCTGAGGTGGAGGAGTGCTAACCACATGTGTGCAGCCTTGCATCTACAATTTCTCAACACTGCTGTCCATGGTTCAATTTGTGGGAGGGTTATCTGCAATAACATAATTTTCCACACCACATATCCAATGTTTTATGAAGGTTCATCATGACTTCCTTGCTTTTGTACTCTATGCCTCTATTTATAAAGCTCAGGATCCCGTATGCTTTTTTAACCGCTTTCTCAACCTGCCCTGCCACTTCCAACGATTTGTGTACATAAACCCCCAAATCTCTCTGTTCCTGTACCTCTTTTAGAATTGTACCCTTTAGTTTATATTACCATGCTCATAATTGAATCCTGGTGATTTTGGGATGCAGTATCATCTGCCGAGTATGTATTACAAAGATACTGCCTCATGACGGGGATAGGGTGGGGGCACAGGACCAGCTCTTGCATAGAGCAGGCACGGTCTCGAAGGGGCGAATGGCCTCCTTCCGTGCTGTATCCTTTCTATGATTCTATGCTGCTGAGACCTGAACTGACGTGCTCAGAATGTGGTGCTGCTGTTTTTGTAGAGTATCTTTTTCCCCACAATACAGTATGCCTTCCTTCCATGACTCTGTGATAAGGGATTGTGAATAACTTAGAGAACAGAGATTCAGGGAGAGAGAATAGGTAGAACAACATCACATTTTTGTAGCACCTTCAATGTGATAAAACATCCCAAAGTACTTTACAGAGATGACAATCTGACACCAATGGGAGAAAGGTTAGAGGAAGCACCAGAAGCAGTGGTCAAAGTTGAGGAAGCTTTTGAAAGAGGTGAAAGAGATAACAGGCTTTAGTGAAAGTGTTCTGGAGAGCAGGCTCAAGATGGTTGAAGGTGCAATGACCAACGGTGGAGTGGGGAGAGTATAGGAGCAAAGGAGGCCACATTTGGAAGGGTAGAGTGCATGCAATAGGGCTATAGGAGGTTGCGGAGGTAGGTATGCGAAAAGCTATAGAGAGACTTCTAGTAATTGCAAATATTTAAAATTTGATGTATTGAGGCTAATAGAGATTGGTGAGGACGTGATGATGAGAGGCATGTTGATGAAGGATAGAACTTGTGAAGCTGGTGAGGACAGCATTGGATTAATTGAGCCTGGAATTAACAAAAGCATGCATAAGGATTTCAGCGGTGGTGGGAGTAAGGTAAAGGCGGAGGTGGGTAATGTTGCTGAGTAGGAAATAGGTGTTCTTGGTGGTGGCTAGGATGCAGGTTTTGAAGCTAAGATTAGGGTTGAACAGGGCACCAAGACTACACCATTGGGTGCAAACTGATCATGTAGCCAGGGGAAGGGATGGAATAAGGGGCGAGGATGTGGAGTTTCTTAGAACTATAGAACCATAGAAAAGATACAGCACAGATGGGGCCATTCGGCCCATCATGTCCGCGCCGGCTAGAACATCCAGGTGCCCATTCTAATCCCACCTTCCAGCACCCAGCCCATAGTCCTGCAGCTTACAGCACTTTAGGTGCAGGTCCAGGTACTTTTTAAAAGAGTTGAGGGTCCCATCCTCTACTACCAATTCGGGCAACCAATTCCATACACCCACCACCCTCTGGGTAATAAAGATTTTCCTCATGTCCCCTCTAATCCTTCCGCCAATCAGCTTAAATCTATGTCCTCTAGTTCTTGAACTCTTCGCTAGGGGAAACAGGTACTTCCTGTCTACTCTATCTAGGCCCCTCATAATTTTGTACATCTCAATCAAGTCTCCCCTCAGCCTCCTCTGTTCCAAGGAAAACAACCCCAGCTTATCCAATCTCTCCTCGTAGCTGCAATTATCAAGCCCTGGCAACACGCTTGTAAATCTTCTCTGCACACTCTCCAGAGCAATTACATCCTTCCTGTAATGTGGTGACCAGAACCGCGAACAATTTTCCAGCTGTGGCCTTACCAGCGTTTTATACAGTTCCATCATTACATCCCTGCTTTTGTATTCTATACCTCGGCTAATAACGGAGAGCATTCCGTATGCCGCCTTCACAACCTTCTCCACCTGTACTGCCACCTTCAGGGACCTGTGCACATGCACTCCAAGGTCTCTCACTTCCACTACCCCTCTCAATATATTCCCGTTTACTGTGTATTCCCTTTCACTTTTCCGCCCACTCCACCAACCCATTGATACTTTCTTGGAGCCTACAGCTATCTTCTTCACTATCAACTACACGGCCAATTTTTGTGTCGTCTGCAAATTTGTCAATCATGTCCCCTACATTCAAGTCCAAATCATTAATATATACCACAAACAGCAAGGGACCCAACATTGAGCCCTGTGGCACACCACTGGAAACGGATTTCCATTTGCAAAGACATCCATCAACATTTACCCTTTGTTTCCTGCTACTGAGCCAATTTTGGATCCAATTCGCCACATTTCCCTGTATCCCATGGGCTTTTACCTTTCTGACCAGTCTGCCATGTGGGACCTTGTCAAATGCCTTACTAAAATCCATGTAGACAACATCCACTGCACTACCCTCATCAATCCTCCTTGTCACTTCCTAAAAGAATTCAATCACATTTGTAAGGCATGACCTTCCCTGAACAAATCCATGCTGACTATCCCTGATTTAACCATGCCTTTCCAAGTGACAGTTTATCCTATCGCTCAGTATTGATTCTAATGGTTTGCCCACCACCGAGGTAAGACTGACCGGCCTATTATTGTCCGGCCTTTCCCTCGTACCCTTTTTAAACAATGGTGCTGCGTTTGCAGTCTTCCAGTCCTCCGGTACCGCCCCTGTATCTAGTGAGGATTGGAAAATGATCCTCACAGCATCCGCTGTTTCCTCCTTGGCTTCCTTCAATAGCCTAGGAAACAATCCATCTGGCCCTGGTGACTTATCAACTTTCAAGGATTCCAGTCCTTTTAGTACTTCCTCTCTCGTTTTGTTTACATTATCCAATATTTCACACCTTTCCTCTTTAACTACTACGTCCGGATCATCCCTTTCGTTTGTGAATACGGAGACAAAATATTCATTTAAAACCCTACCCACATCCTCTGCCTCTACACACAAGTTACCCTTATCATCCCTGATAGGTCCCACCTTTTCCTTAGTTATCCTCTTATTCTTAATGCACCGATAAAACATCTTTGGGTTTTCTTTAATCTTACCAGCTAATATTTTTTCATGCCCTCTCTTTGCTTTCCTTATTTCCTTTTTTACGTCATCCCTGTACTTTCTGTACTCCTCTAGGCTTTCTGCAGTATTTAGTTTTCTGTGACAGTCATAAGCTTTCTTTTTCTGCTTTATTTTGCCCCATCTACTTCTAGACAACCAGGGGGCTCTAAATTTGGCAGTGCCACCCTTTTTCTTTGAGGGGACGTGTCTGCATTGTACCTGTAGAATTTCACATTTTAGTGCCTCCCACTGGCTTGCCACTGATTTCTCCTCAAGTGGTTGTGTCCAGTCCACTTCTGCCAAATCACCTCTTAGTTCTGTAAAATTTGCCTTCTCCAATTTAAAACGTTTACTCCTGATTTAACTCTGTCCTTTTCCATAATAATGCTAAAACTAACTGAATTGTGGTCACTATCCCCAATATGGTCACCCACTGTCACTTCACCCACTTGCCCATCTTCATTCTCCAGGACTAAATCTAGAATTGCATCCCCTCTTGTTGGGCTTGTTATGTACTGGCTAAAAAGTTCTCCTGGACACCGATCAAGAATTTTGCGCCCTCTGTGCCCCTCACACTGTTTGAATCCCAGTTGATGTTAGGGTAGTTGAAGTCCCCTACTATTATTGCCCTCTTATTTTTGCACTCGGAAATTTGCCTACGTATTTGTTCTTCTATCTCCCTTTCGCTATTCGGGGGTCTATAGTACACTCCTAGTAGTGTGACTGCCCCTTTTTTATTTCTTAGCTCAACCCATATGGCCTCGATTGATGATCCAATTAGCATATCATCCCTTTTCACAACTGTAAGTGATTCTTTAAGCAATAATGCTACCCCCCCTCCTTTTTTATCACCCACTCTATCCTGCCTGAAAAAAGTCCTTGCTCATCTACCACAGTGATGGTTATGGAGCCAGTGGTTGTGGAGAGATGGAGCTGGATGTCGTCAGTATGGATGTGAATCCTGACCCCATGCCTATGAATGATGTCACCGAGGGGCAGCATATACACAAAGATGGAACCTTGGGGCACATTCAAAGTCTAGAGTTGAGAAGTCTAGAGTTGTCCTTACCCTCCAAGATAATGCTATAGTAGAAGGATTTGGCCACGGAGAGGGAGACACAGCATTCTTTAAGGTGATCCAGCTAGAACCGGATTAAATTTAAGAATGCAGTGGTGGAAATTGAAAGATGGTGAGGGACTTGGAGGGGATGAACGGACTGAAATGAGAGGTAAAGTAACTGTTATGCTGGTCAAGAGCAGCAGCAGTGTCATGGCAAGTGGAGGGCCAGAAGAGAGGAAGCTGGGGTTGGAGAGGGAGCTGCTATTAGGATGGGGAATGTGGTAAAATGTCTATTTGGGTGGGCTGGCGTCAATGAGGGGGAAGGGGTCACTGTCTGTGAGCTAGGTATCAGTAAGCCCCTGTATGTCAATAGACTCATTTGGGAAGAGGTCATGGATAATGAGAACCTTATTTGTAAGGATATTCTGAAAGGTGGTGGAGTGGGTGAATAGTGGGACCAGTCATGGTGGTCAGTGGAGGTGGGGGCAGGTACAGTGTTAGGACCATGCAACCCATGCAATTGCACGGGGCCCCGAGCGGATCCAGTAAAAGGACACCCAAGCAATGGTAATAGCTGATCCTTGAACATCCAACCTCTTTTTCCCCATCGCATTTAGTTAAGCCTTACAGTGGAAAAGAAACAATTTTTATAACTTACAGAAATGATTTGACAATGAAGGCATATTATTTTACTTAGTGAGAGGAGAGAGACAGAAGGAGAGCAGAGGATTTGCAGCTCTCCTATAATAAGAGTTGTAATCCAGGGGACATGCATCAGCCTGCAATGGGCTTCACCCTCAGCATTCATCTTCTCACCTGGTAGGCTACATTTTCTGCCAAACTGCCAGAATCTCCTTCCCTCGAACTTGTGCTGCTCTTCCTGCTCCTCTATAATAATGGTATACAGCAGAATGCCCAGGGGAAAGCAATACCTGCTCCTGAGTTGCCCTAACTGCAGTGGGAGGGTGAAGGTCCAAAAATCTTTGAGTGGTCTGACAGCAGGCAGTGAAAATCCAGTGCAGGTCTCAGTAGGAAAAAAAATGGATTGAAAAACATTTCCAAAATGTTAATAAGCAAAGTTTGCAGACTGTTCAAAGCTTGCAAACTCCTAATTTCTGCCTTGATCAGGTGACACAGGCAGATGCTGAACCTCATATATTTCTGGATCTAACTTACCCAGAGTGCAACAGAGAGGCAAATCAAGGTAACTCACGTTTACACTCGCGCCAAATGAGCCCAGCGGGGTCTCAGCGGATGGATTGCGGGAAGGGCCAAAAAGGTCAAGGACATTTGGGGGAAGTGATTTAAAGTCGCACAAGTGGCGCGAATCACTTAAACCTGAGTTTTCGTGCTAAAAATCGTTCCTATGCCATTCCAGCGCAACTAACATGCCAGAAATGGAAAGGAAGTTCACCTCCATATAAAAAATATTGTTGGCACTTTTGAACTTCTCTGAATAGCTAAGCTCAACTAAATAAATCACTGAAACTCTGGAGAAATATTTGGCTTTAATGTATTTCCGTAAATGTATGTTATTCCATTTTCAGGCACATGTTGAAAACATTAACATCATTAAAGCACTAGAAAAGCAAAAAGAAGAATTGCAAGATGAAGATATCAGATTATTTGTTTCAGCAAAACAAAAAATGTTGAAGCTTAGAAAAAAACGACAAGCAGAAATGGACAAGTAAGTGAAACGGACCTAGAAGATTTATGCAGGGTAAAAATGCATGGAAAATACATTGAATACATTCTGTTGAGTGTTTTTTATGTACTGTACTGGGAGTTCTGCAGAGTTCCATGAGTGTGATGGTATTCCCTCTCCTTCCTTGTGAGGAAATTGCACCAATCTTAGGCTCTAAACCGTAATGGAAAGTAGACAATCTGTTTTCAGCATCAACTATCACTATTCTTCTCTTTGTGAAGAATGGAATTGAGTGGTACACCTTTGGGGATAAAGTGAAATTGTTAAACAACATATTAACTAAAAAGTTATCTGAAATACAAATTCAGCTACCAGAAGTCTCACTGAAGTGCCACTGAAGTGCCACGATCCACTCAAACAAATCAAAATCAGATGCAAGGAAGTTATATCTTCAAAAATATGGAAAATGGAAAAACAATCATGGCAGAAGTTTCTGAGTTATCAAAGCTCCATCCAAAGAATTAACTATATTCCTGCCTCATTCATTTCAACTGTAAGGAATTTGTGTGAAACCGGAGATGCTGCACTCTGTTTTTGTGATGGAATGTCTCCCAACTTATTCATAATTATTGTTGAATAAAAGTAAACCGTTATATAACAAAATTTTTTTGCCATTATAAACATGGTGGCTTTTTCATAACCATTGATTACTCCATATTTTATATGGAATATTTTCATTTATTTATTAAAGAAAGTTTTTCATTCAATGGCAAAACTGTAAGAGATCTGCTGTAATGGAATAATTTTGTGCTGATCTGACTATTCTAGGGAGAAAGAGGATCAGAGAAACCTGATGATAAAAATAATAAGTGAACAGATGAAAGGGGAAGCACAGGATGAAACTAAACGTATTACCAGAGCTGCAGAAGAGAAGGAGGCTAAAAGAAACATGGAAATCAAGAAAAAGGAAGAAAAAATTATGGCAGATTTGAAGGCAATTGAAGAACACAGAATTATGACGGTAATCCACTTGTATGTTTTGCTGTTACAGGTGGTGTAATTCTTTTTTCACATGTTTTTTTATTTTTCCAATTTGTAATGGCACATGTCTCATTTTGAAGCTTTAGCTATGACCATAGGGGAAAAAATTCAACTTAGGTGGGGTCCCAATATGGGCAGTAGCAGATGGCCATCCGTTATGCACCCACCCGATTTCCCTGTAAGTAAAATTAGAGGTGATGTACGATGGGCGGCTATTCCGCTACCACCCGTTCTACACCCCTGCTGAAGTTCTGAATTTTACCCCAATAGTCTTAACAAAACTCAAATGATTCTTTGTGCCAGCCGTATTGAACAGATATCATGGGAGGAGAGGATGGGGCATAGTGTATCTTAAGAATATAAGGAAACATGGAACAGGGGAAGGCTATTCTGCATACCAAGACAATTCATTCCACAGAAGAAGGAATATTGGGATGTACAGGACCGGAAAAAAAATGGCTCATCTGACTAGCTGTAGAGTTCAAAAAGAAAATACACATTTCATTAGCTATATTCCTCAATGCCTATATGCCTGCAAGAATTTTTTCAGGGATTTGAACATTGCACGTGTCTTACGAATAAGGAAAAAACAGAAATTTTTAAAAGTTTTGTATTACATTGGGGAGCATAGCAATGATATTTCAGTTAAAAAATAATTCAGCAAAAATAATAGTTAATTAGATTTGTGCTGTTTGATGAACCTACTTTGGTGTAAAGTATCTGAATTAGATAATGTGTATTCAGATTAAAGAACGCGAGGAGAAGGAAAAAGAAGAAAAAATACAGGCAATTGAAGTTCTTCATGCCAAGATGGAAGCAGATTATATGCATCATGAAGAGGAACAGAAAAAAAAGCTAAAGTCCCTAGGAGAGGGCGGGAGAGTGCAATCCTTCCTCATTGAACAAATGGTAAATTTTACTCATCTATGGAACTGTTTTTCTTCCCTCTTGTAGGTGGTGATTCATTTTGGGGTACAGCTGCACATCATATCTGGCAGCCCTCCGGTACTTTATTCAAGTGGCCATTCTATATATGTGAACCTGGATAGTGAACAGCAGGATAATTATAAAAATGCAAGTTGTTGTTGTTTCCTCCACCAGTGTCTTGACTAAGATCAGCTAACAGCAAAATGTTGAATATGAATATGCTTAAGTCATAACTCCAATTTGACAGAAGTATGTTAAGCAATGTGGCTTCTCTACTGATAAAATATGAATTATAAATATTAATATAAATTGTCAGACAGCACACCAAAGAAGAGCTATTATTATATATATTAATAATCGGCAGCATAAATGAAAACTTTTATCTATTAGCAGGTATTCAGGTTTGAATGCTATTACCTACTGACACTTAGTCAAACTTTGTTAGTTCTCAGCCAGAATGCTAGATTGTGCATCGCATGATAGTAGAATGCATCATTTGAAAAGAAAAAATTTGGCAGGAGACCTACCTTACTCGTAGTGACTAATATGGAGTGACATTAATAGCAGCAATGAAGAAAACAGAGTCAGAAGGGCAGCAGAATAGGAATGTAAAAGAAGGGAGATTGATATTTTAAAAAACTCCACTCTCCTGATTGTTTAATAGTCAAGTAGTAGCTGTCTGTCATCATAGTATCACAGTAAGTACAGCACAGGAGGAGGCCATTCAGCCAATCTTGCCTGTGCCAGCTCCTCGAAAGAGCTATCCAATTAGTCCCATCCCCCTGCTGTTTCCCCATAGCCCTGTAAATTTTTCCCTTCAAGTATTTATCTAATTCCCTTTTGAAAGTTACTATTAAATCTGCTTCCACCAACCTTTCAGGCAGTGCATTCCAGATCATTACAACTCACTGTGTAAAAAATATATTTCCTCATGTCGCCTCTGGCTCTTTTGCCGATCACCTTAAATCTGTGTCCTCTGGTTACCGACCCTTCTGCCACTGGAAACAGTTTCTCCTTATTGACTCCATCAAAACCGTTCATGATTTTGAACACCTCTATCAAATCTCCCCTTAACCTTCTCTGTTCAAAGGAGAACAACCCCAGCTTCTCCAGTCTCTCCACCTAACTGAAGCCCCTCATCTCTGGTACCATCCTCGTAAATCTCTACTGCACCCTGTCTAAGGCCTTGACATCCTTCCTAAAGTGTGTGCCCAGAATTGAACACAATACTCCAGCGGAAGCCTAACCAGTGTTTTATAAAGGTTTAGCATAACTTCCTTGCTTGTGTACTCTATGCCTCTATTAATAAAGCCCAGGATCCCATATGTTTTTTTAACAGCCTTCTCAACTTGTCCTGCCACCTTCAAAGATTTGTGTATGTGCACTCCCAGGTCTCTCTGCCCCCGCACCCCTTTAAAATTGTACCATTTAGTTTATATTGTCTTTCCTCATTCTTCCTACCAAAATGTATCACTTCATACTTCTCTGCATTAAATTTCATCTGCCATGTGTCTGCCCATTGCACCAGTCTGTCTATGCCCTCCTGAAGTCTGTTACTATCCTCCACATTGTTTACTACATTTCCGAGTTTTGTGTCATCTACAAACTTAGAAATTATACCCTCTATACCCAAGTTCAGGTCATTAATATATATATATCAAAAAGACCAGTGGTCCTAATATTGACCCCTGGAGAACACCACTGAATACTTCCCTCCAGTCTGAAAAACAACTGTTCACCACTACTCTCTGCTTTATGCCCCTTAACCAATTTTGTATCTACACTGCCACTGTCCCTTTAATCTCTGGAGCTTTAATTTTGCTAACAAGGCTATTATGTGGTACTTTATCAGATGCCTTTTGTAAGTCCATTTACACAACATCAACCACTCCATTACTCCATTACTTCATCAAAGAACTCAAGCAAGTTAGTCAAACACGATTTTCCTTTAACAAATCCGTGCTGACTTTCATTTATTAGCCCATACTTTTTCAAGTGCCAATTAATTTTGTCCTGGACTATTGTCTCTAAAAGTTTCCCCACCACCAGCGTTAGGCTGACTGGCCTGCAATTGCCGGGTTTATCCTTGGTAGGAAGAATAGAAAAACAGAATATTTTTTAAATGGTGAGAAATTATTAAATGTTGGTTTTCAGAGAGAATTGGATGTCCTTGTACAAGAAACACAAGAAGTTAGTATGCAGGTACAGCAGGCAATTACGAAAGCAAATGGCATGTAGGCCTTTATTGCAAGGCGGTTGGAGTATAAGAGTAAGGAAGTCTTACTACAGTTGTACAAGGCTTTAGTGAGACCTCACCTAGAGTACTGCGTAGTTTTGGTCTCCTTATCGAAGGAAGAATATACTTGCCTTGGAGGCGGTGCAACAAAGGTTCACTAGATTAATTCCTAGGATGAGAGGTTAAGTAGAATGGGCCTATACTCTCTGGGGTTTAGAAGAACTTGAGATGATCTCATTAAAACATATAAGATCATGGGGGGGCTTGACAGGGTAGATGCTGAGAGATTGTTTCCCCTGGCTAGAGAGTCTAGAACTAGGGGGCATAGTCGCAGGATAAAGGGTCGGCCATTTAAGACTGAGATAAGGAGGAATTTCTTCACGCAGAGGGTTGTGAATCTTTGGAATTCTCTACCCCAGAGGACTATGGATGCTGAGTCATTGAATATATTCAAGGCTGAGATGGATAGATTTTTGGACTCTAGGGGAATCAAGAGATATGGGGATCGGGCAGGAAAGTGGAGTTGAGGTCGAAGATCAGCCATTATCTGATGGAATGGCAGGGCAGGCTCGAGGGGCCGTGTGGCCTGCCCCTGCTCCTATTTCTTATGTTCTTATGTTCTTATTCCTCTCCCCTTTTTTGAACAGGGGTGTAACATTTGCAATCCTCCAGTCCTCTGGCACCGTCCCAATATCTGAAGAGGATTGGAAGATTGTGGATACGTTTGTCCACAAGAGGTGGCCCCCATGCTGCAGCAGTTTATAAGACCCTGGTGTACATCCCTGTGAAACATAAGGGATAATGAAGCGAAAGATTCTGCTTTCCATGGCATTTGCAGTATCAATCCAGGAGGAGTTGTACAGAACTTCATTTGTGGCCACAATTTCCACCCTTACTTCCCTCAGTAACCTAGGATGCATCCCATCTGGACCGGGTGACTTTTTTACTTTGAGAACTGCCAATCTTTTAAGTATCTCCTTTTTATCTATTTTTATCCTATCCAATATCGCTACAACCTCCTCCTTTACTGCTACAATGGCAGCATCCTCTTCTCTAGTGAAGACGGATGCGAAATATTCATTTTGTACCTCAACCATGCCCTCTGCCTCCACAAGATGATCTCCTTTTTTGTCCCTAATCCGTCCCACCCTTCCTTTGACTACCTTTTAACTATTTATTTGTTGATAAAAGACATCTGAGCTCCCTTTTATGTTAGCTGCTAATCTATTCTCCATACTCTATCTTTGCCCCACTTATTCCCTTTTTTAGATCTCCTCTGTACTTTCTGTATTCAGTCTGCTTCTCTACTGTATTATGAACCTTACATTTGTCATAATCCATCCTTTTCTGTTTCATTTTAATCTCTGTATCTTTAGTCATCCAGGGAGCTCTAGCATTGGATGCCCTAGCTTGCCCCCTCGTCGGGATGTGTCTACTCTGTACCCAAACAAACTCCTCCTTGAAGGCCTCCCATTGTTCAATTACTGTTTTGCCTGCCAATTTTTTATTCCAATTCACCTGGGCAAGATTCCTTTTCAATTCACTAAAATTAGCCCTCCTCCAGTTAAGTATTTTCACATTTGTTTGTTCCTTGTCCTTTTCCATAACTATTCTAAACCTAATGATATTATGATCACTGTTCCCGAAATGCTACCCCACTGAAACATGTTCCACCTGCCACACATCATTCCCCAGAACTAGATCCAGTACCATTTCCTTCCTGGAAGGGCTGGAAACACACTGTTCCAGAAAGTTCTTTTGTACACATTTCAGGAATTCCTCCCCCTCTTAGCCCTTTACACTGTTACTGTCCCAGTCTATATTGGGATAATTGAAGACTCCCATTAACACTACTCTATAGTTCTTACATCTTTCTGTAATTTACCTGCAAATTTGCTCCTCTATCTCCTTCCCACTATTTGGTGACCTATAGTAAACACCCAGTAGCTTAATCGCTCCTCAATTTTTCCTTAATTCTAATCAATTAGGTTCTGTCTTTAACACCTCAACTACATCACCCTTTCCAGTGCTATAATAGTTTCTTTGATCAATACTGCCACTTCCCCCCCTCCCCACCTCACCTCACTTCTTTCTTTCCTTCCCTATCTTTCCTCAATACCTGGTAACCAGGAATATTAAGTACCCAATCCTCCCCTATTTTGAGCCAGGTCTCAATTACTGCCACTATATCATAGTCCCATTTGGCGACTTGTGCCTGCAGCTCACCAACCTTATTTACCACGCGACATACATTTACGCACATGCACTCGGGTACGGTAGCATAGTGGTTATGTTACTGGGCTAGTAATCCAGAGTCATGAGTTCAAATCCTGCCACGGCAGCTGGCGAATTTAAATTCAATTAATAAATTAAATAAAAATCTGGAATTAAAATACTAGTATCAGTAATGATGGCCATGAAACTACCGGATTGTCATAAAAACCCATCTGGTTCACTAATGTCCTTTAGGGAAGGAAGCCTGCCGCCCTTACCCGGTCTGGCCTATATGTGACTCCAGACCCACAGCAATGTGGTTGATTCTTAATTGCCCTCTGAAATGGCCTAGCAAGCCACCCAGTTGTAAAATCTCGCTACGAAAAGTCATAATAAGAATAAAACTGGACGGACCACCCGGCATCGGACCACGAGGCACCAGCAAAACACCAAGCCCAGTCGACCCTGCAAGGTCCTCCTCACTAACATCTGGGGACTTGTGCCAAAATTGGGAGAGCTGTCCCACAGACTAGTTAAGCAACAGCCTGACATAGCCATACTCACAGAATCATATCTTTCAGCCAACGTCCCAGACTCTTCCATCACCATCCCTGGGTATGTCCTGTCCCACCGGCAGGACAGACCCACCAGAGGTGGCGGTACAGTGATATACAGTCAGGAGGGAGTGGCCCTGGGAGTCCTCAACATTGACTCTGGACCCCATGAAATCTCATGGCATCAGGTCAAACATGGGCAAGGAAACCTCCTGCTGATTACCACCTACCGTCCTCCCTCAGCTGATGAATCAGTCCTCCTCCATGTTGAACACCACTTGGAGGAAGCACTGAGGGTAGCAAGGGCACAGAATGTACTCTGGGTGGGGGACTTCAATGTCCATCACCAAGAGTGGCTCGGTAGCACCACTACTGACCGAGCTGGCCGAGTCCTGAAGGACATAGCTGCTAGACTGGGCCTGCGGCAGGTGGTGAGCGAACCAACACGAGGGAAAAACTTACTTGACCTCGTCCTCACCAATCTACCTGTCGCAAATGCATCTGTCCATGACAGTATTGGTAGGAGTGACCACCGCACAGTCCTCGTGGAGATGAAATCCCGTCTTCGCACTGAGGACACCATCCAACGTGTTGTGTGGCACCAGCACCGTGCTAAATGGGATAGATTCAGAACAGATCTAGCAGCTCAAAACTGGGCATCCATGAGGCGCTGTGGGCCATCAGCAGCAGCAGAATTGTATTCCAGCACAATCTGTAACCTCATGGCCCGGCATATTCCTCACTCTACCATTACCAACAAGCCAGGGGATCAACCCTGGTTCAATGAGGAGTGTAGAAGAGCATGCCAGGAGCAGCACCAGGCGTACCTAAAAATGAGGTGCCAACCTGGTGAAGCTACAACTCAGGACTACATGCATGCTAAACAGCGGAAGCAGCATGCTATAGACAGAGCTAAGCGACTCCACAACCAACGGATCAGATCAAAGCTGTGCAGTCCTGCCACATCCAGTCGTGAATGGTGGTGGACAATTAAACAACTAACGGGAGGAGGAGGCTCTGCAAACATCCCCATTCTCAATGATGGTGGAGTCCAGCACGTGAGTGCAAAAGACAAGGCTGAAGCGTTTGCAACCATTTTCAGCCAGAAGTGCCGAGTGGATAATCCATCTCAGCCTCCTCCCGATATCCCCACCATCACGGAAGCCAGTCTTCAGCCAATTCGATTCACTCCACGTGATATCAAGAAACGGCTGAGTGCACTGGATACAGCAAAGGCTATGGGCCCCGACAACATCCCAGCTGTCGTGCTGAAGACTTGTGCTCCAGAACTAGCTGCGCCTCTAGCCAAGTTGTTCCAGTACAGCTACAACACTGGCATCCACCCGACAATGTGGAAAATTGCCCAGGTATGTCCTGTCCACAAAAAGCAGGACAAATCCAATCCGGCCAATTACCGCCCCATCAGTCTACTCTCAATCATCAGCAAAGTGATGGAAGGTGTCGTCGACAGTGCTATCAAGCGGCACTTACTCACCAATAACCTGCTCACCGATGCTCAGTTTGGGTTCTGCCAGGACCACTCTGCTCCAGACCTCATTACAGCCTTGGTCCAAACATGGACAAAAGAGCTGAATTCCAGAGGTGAGGTGAGAGTGACTGCCCTTGACATCAAGGCAGCATTTGACCGAGTGTGGCACCAAGGAGCCCTAGTAAAATTGAAGTCAATGGGAATCAGGGGCAAAACTCTCCAGTGGCTGGAGTCATACCTAGCACAAAGGAAGATGGTAGTGGTTGTTGGAGGCCAAGCATCTCAGCCCCAGGGCATTGCTGCAGGAGCTCCTCAGGGCAGTGTCCTAGGCCCAACCATCTTCAGCTGCTTCATCAATGACCTTCCCTCCATCATAAGGTCAGAAATGGGGATGTTCGCTGATGACTGCACAGTGTTCAGTTCCATTCGCAACCCCTCAGATAATGAAGCAGTCCGAGCCCGCATGCAGCAAGACCTGGACAACATCCAGGCTTGGGCTGATAAGTGGCAAGTAACATTCGTGCCAGATAAGTGCCAGGCAATGACCATCTCCAACAAGAGAGAGTCTAACCACCTCCCCTTGACATTCAACGGCATTACCATCGCCGAATCCCCCACCATCAACATCCTGGGGGTCACCATTGACCAGAAACTTAACTGGACCAGCCATATAAATACTGTGGCTACGAGAGCAGGTCAGAGGCTGGGTATTCTGCGGCGAGTGACTCACCTCCTGACTCCCCAAAGCCTTTTCACCATCTACAAGGCACAAGTCAGGAGTGTGATGGAATACTCTCCACTTGCCTGGATGAGTGCAGCTCCAACAACACTCAAGAAGCTCGACACCATCCAAGATAAAGCAGCCCGCTTGATTGGCACCCCATCCACCACCATAAACATTCACTCCCTTCACCACCGGCGCACTGTGGCTGCGGTGTGCACCATCCACAGGATGCACTGCAGCAACTCGCCAAGGCTTCTTCGACAGCACCTCCCAAACCCGCGACCTCTACCAACTAGAAGGACAAGGGCAGCAGGCGCATGGGAACAACACCACCTGCACGTTCCCCTCCAAGTCACACACCATCCCGACTTGGAAATATATCGCCGTTCCTTCATTGTCGCTGGGTCAAAATCCTGGAACTCCCTTCCTAACAGCACTGTGGGAGAACCGTCACCACACGGACTGCAGTGGTTCAAGAAGGCGGCTCACCACCACCTTCTCAAGGGCAATTAGGGATGGGCAATAAATGCCGGCCTTGCCAGCGACGCCCACATCCCGTGAACGAATAAAAAAAAACTCCAAACTCATCCTAGACGGCGTCACATTTGCCCTGTCTGATCCCTCCTATTTCTGAACTATTCTTTACTCTAGTGCTACTTGTCCCTCCCAGTCCTCTGTGCACCTTGTTTCTCCTCTCTACTGTTTCATCCTGGTGCCCATCCCCCTGCCAAATTAGCACCTCCCCCACAGTACTAGTCAACCTCCCCGTGAGGACATTGGTCCCAGCTCTGTTGAGATGCAACCCGTTCATCTTGAACAGATTTCTCCTGCTCCAGAACTGGTCCCAACGCCTCAGGAATCTGAAGCCCTTCTGCACCGTTGCTCCAGCCACGCATTAACCTGTCTTATTCTGCTAATTCTATACTCACTAGCACTGGGAGTCATCCAGAGATTACTACCCTTTGACATTCAGTTATTGTCTGCTTTTTAACATTCTCCCTAAAAACACAAGAACATAAGAAATAGGAGCAGGAGTAGCCCATACGGTCCCTCGATGGCTAATCTTCGACCTCAACTACACTTTCCTGCCCGATCCCCATATCCCTTGATTCCCCTGGAGTCCAAAACCCTATCTATCTCAGCCTTGAATATACTCAACGACTCAGCATCCACAGCCCTTTGGGGTAGAGAATTCCAAAGATTCACAACCCTCTGAGTGAAGAAACTCCTCCTCACCTGAGTCTTAAATGGCCAACCCCTTATCCTGAGACTATGCCCCCTAGTTATAGACTCTTCTGTGAGGGGAAACAACCTCTCAGCATCTACCCTGTCAAGCCCCCTCATAATCTTATATATTTCAATTAGATCACCTCTCATTCTTCTAAACTCTGGAGAATATAGGCCCATTTTATTCAATCTCATAGGACAACCCTCTCATCCCAGGAATCAACCTCGTGAACCTTCGTTGGACCGCCTCTAAGGCAAGTATATCCTTCCTTAGATAAGGGGACCAAAACTATGCACAGTTCTTCAGGTGTGGTCTGACCAAAGCCCTGTACAATTGTAGCAAGACTTCGTTACTCTTTAACTCCAACCCCTTTGCAATAAAGGCCAAGATTCCATTTGCCTTCCGAATTGCTTGCTGTACCTGCATGCTAGCTTTCTGTGTTTCTTGTACGAGGATACCCAGATCTCTCTGAACACCAACATTTAATAGTTTCTCACCATTTAAAAAATATTATGCTTTCCCATTCTTCCTACCAAAGTGAATAACCTCACATTTCCCCACATTGTACTCCATCTGCCACCTTCTTGCCTATTCATTTAACCTGTCTATATCCCTTTGCAGACTCTGTGTCCTCCTCACAGCTTACTTTCTCACCTAGCTTTGTATCATCAGCAAACTTGAATACATTGCACTCGGTCCCTTCATCTAAGTTATTAATATAGATTGTAAATAGCTGAGGCTCAAGCACTGATCCTTGCGGCACCTCACTAGTTACAGCCTGCCAACCTGAAAATGACCCGTTTATCCCTACTTTCTGTTTTCTGTCCGTTAACCAATCCTCTATCCATGCTAATATATTACCCCCTACCCCATGAGCCCTTACCTTGTGTAGCAATCTTTTATGTGGCACCTTATCGAATGCCTTTTGGAAATCCAAATATAGTACATCCACTGGTTCCCCTTCATCCACCCGTTACATCCTCCAAGAACTCTAATAAGATTTGTTAAACACGATTTCCTTTTCATGAAACCATGTTGACTCTGCCTAATCATATTATGATTTTCTAAGTGCCCTGTTACCACTGCCTTAATAATGGATTCCAGCATTTTCCTGATGTCAGACTAACTGGCCTGTAGTTCTCAGTCTTTTCTCTCCCTCCTTTCTTGAATACCAGTATTACATTTGCTACCTTCCGCTCCGTTGGGACCGTTCTAGAATCTAGGGAATTTTGGAAGATCACAACCAATGAATCCACTATCTTTGCAGCCACCTCTTTTAGAACCCTAGGATGTAGGCCATCAGGTCCAGGGGATTTGTTGGCTTTTAGTCCCACTAGTTTGTCTAGTACTTTTTCTCTACTGATATTAATTACTTTAAGTTCCTCACTCTCATTTGCCTCTTAGTTCTCCATTATTTTTGTTATGCTTTTTGTGTGTTCTGCTGTGAAGACAGATGCAAAATATTTGTTTAACGTCTCTGCCATTTCCTTATTCCCCATTACAGTTTCTCCTATCTCAGCCTCTAAGGGACCAACATTTACTTTTGCTACTCTCTTCCTTTTTACATACTTGTAGAAGCTCTTACAATCTGTTTTTATATTTCTTGCTAGTTTACTCTCATATTCTATTTTCTCCCTTTTTATCAATTTTTTGGTTATCCTTTGCTGGTTTCTAAAATTCTCCCAATCCACAGGCTTACTACTATTCTTCACAACATTATATGCCTCTTCTTTAGACCCTATCCTTAACTTCTTTAGTTAGCCACGGATGGATCACTTTTCCCGTGGAGTTTTTCTTTCTCACTGGAATGTATATTCGTTGAGAATTCTGAAATATTTCTTTAAATGTCTGCCACTGCTTATCTACCATCATACCTTTTAATCTAATTTTCTAATCTACCTTAGCCAACTCGTCCCTCACATCTATGTAATTGGCTTTATTCAAGTTTAAGACTCTAGTTTCAGACTTAAGTATGTCACTCTCAAACTCAATGTGAAATTCTATCATATTATGATCACTCTTCCCCAGAGGATCCTTTACTATGTGATTACGAATTAATCCTATCTCATTGCACAGTACAAGATTTAAAATAGCCTGTTCCCTGGTTGGTTGCACGACATATTGTTATAAGAAACTGTCCCGAATGCATTCTATGAACTCGTCCTCCAAACTACATTTGCCAATTTGATTTGCCCAGTCTATATGAAGATTAAAGTTCCCCACGATTATTGCATTACTTTTGTTACAAGCTCCTATTATTTCTGAATTAATACTCTGAGCAACGGTACTGCCACTGTTAGAGGGCCTATAAACTGCTCATATCAGTGTTTTATGCCCTTTGTTGTTTCTTAGCTCCACCCATACTGATTCTACTTCCTGATCTTCCGAGCCAAGACCCTTTCTCACGACTGTCCTTAGGTCATCCTTTATTATCAGGGCTTCCCCCCCTCCTTTTCCATTCTGTCTGACTTTCCGAAACGTCAAGTACCCTCGAATATTTACTTCCCAACCTTGGTCACCTTTATTTTTTATTCGTTCACGGGATGTGGGCGTCGCTGGCGAGGCCAGCATTTATTGCCCATCCCTAATTGCCCTTGAGAAGGTGGTGGTGAGCCGCCTTCTTGAACCGCTGCAGTCCGTGTGGTGACGGTTCTCCCACAGTGCTGTTAGGAAGGGAGTTCCAGGATTTTGACCCAGCGACGATGAAGGAACGGCGATATATTTCCAAGTCGGGATGGTGTGTGACTTGGAGGGGAACGTGCAGGTGGTGTTGATCCCATGTGCCTGCTGCTCTTGTCCTTCTAGGTGGTAGAGGTCGCGGGTTTGGGAGGTGCTGTCGAAGAAGCCTTGGCGAGTTGCTGCAGTTGCTACCTTGCAACCACATCTCTGTAATGGCTATTAGATCAAATCCATTTATCTCTATTTGTGCCACTAATTCATCTATCTTGTTATGAATGCTTCGTGCATTCAGATAAAGAGCCTTTAATTTTAACATTTTACCATTATTCCCTGCTTTGACCTTATTTGTTGATACACTATTTCCGTTAAACTCACTGTCTCTTCCTGTCACCCAAATTGTTACACTGCTCTATTGCCTTGTCTTTTCTCTTTAGATTTTTAAATTTACCCTCATCTGACCCCTCCCCCCCCCCTTTTTAGTTGAAATCCGTATATACCACCCTAGTTATTTGATTCGCCAGGACACTGTTCCCAGCCCGGTTTAAGTGGAGCCCATCCCAACGGAACAGCTCCCTCTTTGTTTGGTACTGGTGCCAGTACCCCATAGAAACATAGAAAATAGGAGCAAGGGTAGGCCATTCGGCCCTTCGAGCCTGCTCCGCCATTCAATATGATCATGGCTGATCCTCTATCTCAATACCATATTCCCGCTCTCTCCCCATACCCCTTGACGCCTTTTGTGTCTAGAAATCTATCTAGCTCCTTCTTAAATATATTCAGTGACTTGGCCTCCACAGTCTTCTGTGGTAGAGAATTCCACAGGTTCACCACTCTCTGAGTGAAGAAACTTCTCCTAATCTCAGTCCTAAATATCTTACCCCGTATCCTGAGACGGTGACCCCTTATTTTGGACCCCCCAGCTAAGGGAAACATCCTCCCTGCATCCAGTCTGTCTAGCCCTGTTAGAATTTTGTATGTTTCAATGAGATCCCCTCTCATTCTTCTAAACTCAAGTGAATACAGGCCGAGTCGACCCAATGTCTCCTCATACGACAGTCCTGCCATCCCAGGAACCAGTCTGGTGAACCTTCGCTGCACTCCCTCCATGGCAAGTATATCCTTTCTTAGGTAAGGAGACCAAATCTGCACACAATACTGCAGGTGTGGTCTCACCAAAGCCCTGTATAACTGCAGTAAGTCATCCTTGCTCCTGTACTCAAATCCTCTTGCAATGAAGGCCAACATACCGTTTGCCTTCCTAACTGCTTGCTGCACCTGCATGTTTACTTTCAGTGACTGGTGTACAAGGACACGCAGGTCCCTTTGTACATCAACATTTCCCAATCTATCACCATTTAAATAATACTCTGCCTTTCTGTTTTTCCTTCCGAAGTGGATAACTTCACATTTATCCACGTTATGCTGCATCTGCCATGTATTTGCCCCTCACTCAACTTGTCTAAATCGCCTTGAAACCTCTTTGCATCCTCCTCACAACTCACAATCCCACCTAGTTTTGTGTCGTCAGCAAACTTGGAAATATTACATTTGGCTCCCTCATCCAAATCATTAATATATATTGTGAATAGCTGGGGCCCA
This sequence comes from Heptranchias perlo, assembly GCF_035084215.1. Classification (NCBI taxonomy): domain Eukaryota; kingdom Metazoa; phylum Chordata; class Chondrichthyes; order Hexanchiformes; family Hexanchidae; genus Heptranchias; species Heptranchias perlo. Next base: position 50,838,463 of record NC_090331.1, read on the forward strand.
AGCACTGATCCCTGCGGTACCCCACTAGTCACTGCCTGCCACTCTGAAAAAGACCTATTATTCCTAATCTCTGTTTCCTGTCTGTTAACCAATTTTCAATCCATGCCAGTATATTACCCCCAATTTTGCACATTTGGCTCTTATGTGGGACTTTATCAAAGGCCTCTGAAAATCCAAATAAACCACATCCACTGGTTCTGGGAATTTATTTGTGTCCTCTTCCGTGAAGACAGAACCAAAGTATTTGTTTAATTGCTCTGCCATTTCCTTGTTCCCCATTATAAATTCTCCTGTTTCTGACAGTAAGGGAACTACATTTGTCTTCACTAATCTTTTTCTTTTTACATACTTGTTGAAGCTTTTACAGTCCACTTTTATGTTCCTTGCAAGTTTACTCTCAAACTCTATTTTTCCCCTCTTAATCAATCTCTTGGTCCTTTTTTGCTGAATTCTAAACTGCTCCCCAATCCTCAGGCTTGCTACTTTTTCTGGCAACTTTATTTGACTCCTCTTTGGATCTAATACTATCCTTAATTTCTCTTGTTAGCCATGGTTGGGCCGCATTTCCTTTTGTGTTTTTGCGCCAGAAAGGAATGTATAATTGTTGCAATTCATGCATTTGTTCCTTAAATGTTAGCCATTGCCTATCCACCATCATGCCTTTTAATGAAGCTTCCCAATTTATCATAGCCAACTCACTCCTCATACCTTCGTAGTTTCCTTTGTTTAGATTTAGGATCCTAGTTTCGGATTGGACTACTTCACTTTCCATCTTAATGAAGAATTCTATCATGTTATGGTCACTCTTCCTTAAAGGACCCCACACAACAAGATTATTAATTAGCCCCTTCTCATTGCACAATAAACATGAATCGAAACTCCTTCCTCCCACATCACTCTTTGAGCCATTCATTTAACTCTTTGATCTGATTGACCCTATGCCAATTTGCCCATGGCTGAGATAGTAATCCAGAGAATATTAATTTGAGGTTCTGCTTATTAATTTAGATCCTAGCTCCTCGAACTCCCTCAGCAGAACCTCATTCCTTGTTCTGCCTATGTTGTTGGTTCCTACATGGACCACGACAACTGGATCACCCCCCTCGTGCTCCAAGTTCTTTTCCAGCCACGAGGAGATATCCTTAACCCTGGCACCGGGCAGGCACCTCAGCCTTCGGGACTCTCTGTCGCTGCTGCAGAGAACAGAGTCTATCCCCCTGATTATGCTATCCTCTACCACTACCATATTCCTTTTTACTCCTCTCACTTGAATGGTCACCTGTACCACGGTGCCGTGGTCAGTTTGCTCATCCTCCCTGCAGTATTGTTCTCATCCATACAGGTAGCAAATACCTTGTACCTGTTGGACAAGGACAAGGGCTGAGATTCCTCGATCACTGCATCCTGGGTCCCCATACCTGCCTGACTCGCAGTCACACCCTCCTGTCCCTAAATACTGATTAACTCTAAAGTACTACTTAACCTAACGGGTGTGACTGCCTCCTGGAACAAAGTGTCCAGCTAACTCTCCCCCTCCCTGATGCATTGTAATGTCTGCAGCTCGGACTCCAGCTCAACAACTCTGAGCGAACGTTCCTCGAGCTGCACTTACTGCAGATGTGGTTGCTCGGGTTCTCGCTGGTCTCCACCAACTCCCACATGCTGCAGTTATGACACACCATCTGCACTGCCATCCCTATCTAACCTTGTTTTATTTAATTAGTTTTTTAAAAGTTTTTATTCAATTGATTATAGTTTTATTAATTAATTTGTTGATCTAGTTGAAGTTATTAATTTAATAAAGTAATCGTAGTTTTATTCTCTCAACTCTTAACCCACTGCCCTAACTTAGAAAGCAAAAAAAAAGCTGTAATACTTACCAGCCTGCTGTCCTGTGACGACACTCCTTGATTTTTTTTTGTTTTTCTTTTTCGATCCCACCAAATGTATCCTGCCTCCGCTGCTCCTCGAGACTTTTGGCCTCTGCTCCTCGTTCTTTATTTACGTGCCGCTGCTCCAGCCCCCGATCAGGTCCGCTCCTGCCTCCTAGCACCTGAAACTCTGACTGCAGGACCTCGACCCTTTCCCTTCCAATGTCATTGGTTCCCACATGGACCACGACTTATGGCTGTTCCCCTTCCCCCCTCAAAATGTTCTGCATCCTCTCAGTGATGTCCTTTATCCTGGCAGCAGGGAGGCAACACAACATGCGGGACTCATGCCACGGTTGCAGAAACGCCAGTCCATGCTCCTGACTATCCAATCCCCTATAACAACTGCATTTCTTTTACCTCCCTGTGCAGCCGAGTCTCCCACAGTGCTGTGGATTTGCTTCTGACTGCACTCCCCTGAGGTATCTCATTGGAATTCACAGAAACTCTGAGCTCGAGCTCGAGCAGTTAGCAGCACTTCCTGTATATGTGGTTTTTCAGAACACACGAAGTATTCTGGAGTTCCCACATGGCACAAGCTCAAACAAATCATTATTAATTTTCAGGAAACTGACTGTAGGAAATTTAAGTATCAAGTACTATTAATTTTTGTGTTGCAGTCTAATTTTGAATGACCGCCAATTGGATAATTAACCAGAAGTGCCAAGTAGATGATCCATCTTGGCCTCTTCCCAATATCCCCACCATCACAGAAGCCAGTCTTCAGCCAATTCCATTCACTCTACGTGATATCAAGAAATGGCTGAGTGCACTTGATACAGCAAAGGCTATGGGCCCCGACAACATCCCGGCTGTAGTACTGAAGACTTGTGCTCCAGAACTAGCCGCGTCTCTAGCCAAGCTGTTCCAGTGGAGCTACAACACTGGCATCTACCCAACCATATGGAAAATTGCCCAGGTATGTCCTGTCCACAAAAAGCAGGACAAATCCAATCCGGCCAATTACCGCCCCATCAGTCTCCTCTCAATCATCAGCAAAGTGATGGAAGGTGTCGTTGACAGTGCTATCAAGCGGCACTTACTCACCAATAACCTGCTCACCAATGCTCAGTTTGGGTTCCGCCAGGACCACTCGGCACCAGACCTCATTACAGCCTTGGTCCAAATATGGACAAAAGAGCTGAATTCCAGAGGTGAGGTGAGAGTGACTGCCCTTGACATCAAGGCAGCATTTGACTGAGTGTGGCACCAAGGAGCCCTAGTAAAATTGAAGTCAATGGGAATCAGGGGGAAAAGTCTCCAGTGGCTGGAGTCATACCTAGCACAAAGGAAGATGGTAGTGGTTGTTGGAGGCCAATCATCTTGGCCCCAGGACATTGCTGCAGGAGTTCCTCGGGGCAGTGTCCTAGGCCCAACCATCTTCAGCTGCTTCATCAATGACCTTCCCTTCATCATAAGGTCAGAAATGGGGATGTTCGCAGGTCAAAGGTTGGGTATTCTGCGGCGAGTGACTCACCTCCTGACTCCCCAAAGCCTTTCCACCATCCACAAGGCACAAGTCAGGAGTGTGATGGAATACTCTCCTCTTGCCTGGATGAGTGCTGCTCCAACAACACTCAAAAAGCTCGACACCATCCAGGACAAAGCAGCCCGCTTGATTGGCACCCCATCCACCACCCTAAACATTCACTCCCTTCACCACCGGCGCACTGTGGCTGCAGTGTGCACCATCCACAGGATGCACTGCAGCAACTCGCCAAGGCTGCTTCGACAGCACCTCCCAAACCCGCGACCTCTACCACCTAGAAGGACAAGGGCAGCAGGCACATGGGAACAACACCACCTGCACGTTCCCCTCCAAGTCACACACCATCCCGACTTGGAAATATTTCGCCGTTCCTTCATCGTCGCTGGGTCAAAATCCTGGAACTCCCTCCCGAACTGTGGGAGAACCTTCACCACACGGACTGCAGCGGTTCAAGAAGGCGGTTCACCACCACCTTCTCAAGGGCAACTCGGGATGGGCAATAAATGCCGGCCTCACCAGCAACGCCCACATCCCATGAACGAATAAAAAAAATAACACCAAAATTTAAGTAATTATCAATAGAGATGCACAATTGACAACTAGCCAAGCATGTGATAGACTTTGGTAATTATGAGCTATTTTAAAAACACAAACACTGAGACTTTTAATGTGGACGGAAGATGTGTTATTGAAATAATGAACAACCTGAGAGACACTTTACATTGATCACAGAACCTAATGCTTCTGCTGTGAATGGCTGAGATTAGGTTAATCGCAAATTCATATTTAAAGATATTGGCCCAGATATTCTGCATTCTTATAATAAGGGGTGCATATTCAGCATGGCAGGTATCCTGCCAGCCACAGAGATGCACCCCTGACCACAGCCAATCTTCAGGCCTACAAGTTGTGATGGGAGTGCCAAATTTTGCAGGAACAAATTCAATTCCGATGTTGATAGAATAAACACACTGAAGCTGTTTTAAAGGATAACATGGTTGCTCTGTAGCTGATTGATATGGATCAGTCTTGTCGCTTAGTTTTTATTTTTCTTTCGTATATGTAATTGACAAGGATCTACTCTCTATTTAACAAACCAAAAAAAAGGTCGAGGCACCTGTAAAACCTTAAAAAGCTTGATTTTTCTGTACCCATTTCCAGGCTGAGAAAAAAGCTACGGCTTTACGTAAACGTGCTGCTGAGCTGGAACATGAACAAAAAAGCATGGCTCTACTTGGAATCGAAAAGAAGCAATTTGAAAAGTATGCACAGCAAGTTATTGATGCAGCTACAAAAAAAGGGCAAAATACCTACCCACTTGTTAAGGCTGCTCACCGAGGCATTGGTGGTGGGCATGGTCCTGTGTTTACAGAAAAGGGTGGAATTAGACCTAGTTACCAGGTCAATGACACCTCTGGAGTTCAACTTCCAAATTATCAACGCAGTACAACCGAGGCAATTAAGAACATACATGATAAATGTGATGTCCAGAAATCCAAGCAATCGTTAGGTTTTATATGGTAAAAGCTTTGGAAATTACAAATGTGTCAAATTGATTCTTTTATTTTTACAAGTATTTTACATTAATGAACACTACTATTAATCTTTCTGTATGATCATCTGCACATCAGCAACCATGTACTGTCTAGATTTAATATAATTATTTTATTGCATGTATTTGAAACTAACAAAATGTTTGAGTAGCCATTCTAGTAGTGTGTTTCACAGAGAGATTTAAGTAAAATATCAAACAATGAATGAAGTATAATAGCAAGCTGGAAGAGATTAATAAACTCAATCTGAAGGAACGTTGAATTTTCTGCATCATTACAAAGAAATTCTAGACTATCATAATAAAATTATTGATAAAGTACTAGAATTTATGGTAATTGAATATGGGCTTATGTAATTCTTATGGGCTGCTCTTTCAAAACTGAGATGAGGAGAAACTTCTTCACTCAGAGGGTAGTAGGTCTGTGGAATTTGCTGCCCCAGGAAGCTGTGGAAGCTACATCATTAAATAAATTTAAAACAGAAATAGACAGTTTCCTAGAAGTAAAGGGAATTAGGGGTTACGGGGAGCGGGCAGGAAATTGGACATGAAGCTGAGTTCGGATCGGTCAAGGCCCTGTGGGTGGCGGAGCGGGCCCAGGGGCTGAGTGGCCGGGTCCTGCTCCTACTTCTTGTGTTCTTTAGATTTGAGGTTAGGATCAGATCAACCATGATCTTATTGAATGGCGGAGCAGGCTCGAGGGGCCGATTGGCCTACTCCTGCTCCTATTTCTTATGTTCTTATGAATAATAAGTCAGAAGAGAGATTAAAGTTTGATGCTCTTCGTCAGATACATTCTTGCATCTGTACATACAATTATAGGGCTAATAGTGTTCATTGTTAAAATTAGGTTAACAGAATAGTCCTTCAAAGTGAAAGCAAATTGAAAGAGCGCACATATCAAAACAACTGTACTATTTAAAAAATTAAAAATCTGACAAATCTTAAACCTTTACCTATAAAAGACAAGCAGGATACAGAGAGACCAGTTATACTGCAACATTCTGAGGAAAACTACAGTGTACAGCTGATTTTTCACAATTGATTTGATTGGGTAAATCCATCTAAAGTATAACTCAGGCAAACTTGCCATTCGATTTGTGTACAACAATGTCCCACAAACAGCAAATGAGGTAGTGTTGGTTGAGATATGAAATTGGCCAGTGTACCAGAAGAACTTCCTGCTGTTCTTCAAGTAGTGCCATGAGATCATTTACACCTACCTAAACAGGGAGACAGGGCCTCGGTTTAATGTCTCATCTAAAAGATGACATCTCTGATAATGCTGAACTCCCTCACTAGTGCACTAAAATGCCAGCCTAAATTATGTGCTCACCCCTGTCAGGATCAGCTGATCAAGGCAAAAGTGGACAGTTCCTGAAACAGAAGAGGCAGGAGATCTTTAAATTCAGATTTCTGCAGGTAGGAAATGATTCTGCCCACAGAGACCTACACTTGCTTTGGACTGTTCCTCAAAGGCTCGGACCACTGGTAGATTTTTAGATTTCTCATCCCTACCCACCATTAGGGCTTCTCAGGAGCAGCAATAGCATTCCCTGTGGGCAATTATTTTTGTGCTTCTCGGTACCACCTGGGGGCCAGGATCATTGGAGGTATATGGCTGCTGATGCTCCACAAATGGCTTATGGCAGTTTGCTCCTTGGCGGCTTTGTGTCACCTCCCACCTTCCACTGGTGTACCACTATGAGGGGGATGGCTGGAGACCTGGCATATGTTGCTCCCCTGAGAGATAGTGAGCTTCACCTCCTTGGGATTAAAGAGAGAAGAGTTGGAACGTTGTGGCTCTGTGGTGCTTCACCGGGATGCCAGGACAACTGTGTAGGTGTGCAGTCAGTAACCTGGGATAAGGGGTTTAAAGGTGGGGATTGTTGGATCAACAAGCAGATTAATCCAAATTATACAGGTTTGAACACCAGAGATAAATCAACTTGTTGATTTTATTAATAACGCTAGAAAGTACAAGCAAGTCTATACCACTATATACTTACAAGTAGGATATACAAAGAGGACTTTGAATAACTAATAAATGGAGGTGAGTTCTCAGTGCAAAATATCAAAGAACTACTAACAGTCATCTTATTTCCCCGAGGAACAGTTTCTAAGCAATGTCAGAAGACTTGCTCTGAACCTATGAATTCTTAGATTATTGTCATGTGATCCTGATGTGTCAAATGCTACTACACCTGTAGATGGCAATGTTGCATCACATATACTTTATTCTCACTGGAATGCAGGTGGCATTTTAGCTGGAATGCAGGTAGTCCCATAAAGAAATGATAATTTTGCATATAAACTTTCACACTCTTTCCAGGATAATGGCAACTTATACCAGACATGTTGTCTCCAAACTAGGCCATAATTCTTTACACAGATCCTTTGATGCTTCTAAAATTGCCTTAAACTGACAACACATCCTGCTTGTTTAGCTTTGGCCTGCAGAATCCTAACAACCTAATCTAAACCATGTATTAGTCTGTATCACACAGATTACATTCCCACAATAAAAAAATATTAATACTGGTTTCTGTTTTGTTAAGCTATTTTTCATTATTTCTCACCAGATGTTCTAAGCTTTCAACCGAATCATGTCCAATGTATGTCTGCGGTCTCTGTACTTTCCTCTTACTGTAGCCCTCTATGGTAATTATCCAATGATATCTTTACCTATGCCAAGCTGTTAACCTATTATACACTATCCTACAGGGATGCCCCTCCAGTGGCAGGCATTGCGTGCCAATCTATCCTGCAAGAAGATAGAGTAAGGCTAGCAGTTGAGGAGTGTACGCCAAGTAGCATGGGAGAGATGAAATAAGAGTTGTGACGCTGTTAAAGTGGAGGAAGCAGTTTTAGGGTTGTGCATGTTAGAAATTGTGAGGGGAGCTGGATATCCATAGTTCAAGTTGCCGAGTTGACACCCCCTCAACTAAAGAGCATTGTGAAGGGTTAATTATGGAACTGTTGCTTTAAGAGGGTGAAGAGTGTGCTGGTGCCAAGGGTGGGAAAGAGAGAACAGTTTCCAGATAATATCGATAAGTGTTATTTGAGCTTTCAAATTACTAGTGGAAAAAGAAGTCTGGGCTGAATGGCTCATATCCTCTCTTAGCGGTAAAGCACCTACAGCTTTTTCTTAAGTCAATCTGCAGCTCAAGGAACTTCGGCTCAGAGTTGTTGAAATGGAGTCTGAGCCGCGGACATTACAATGCATCAGGGAGGGGAAGAGTTACCTGGACACTTTGATCCAGGAGGCAGTCACACCTCTTAGATTAGGTAGTAGTTTAGACACATTGGGCTCGATTTTACCAGGCCTGCGGGTTTCCGGCGGGTTGGGTTTCGGGTGCGTGGCCTCCGCGCCCGGTGAAATTAGTGGGTTGCCCGCGCGATTGTAGCAGGCAATCCACTAATTGGAGCCACTTACCTGCTCCTCCGGGGTCCGTGCTGCTGGTCTGCGCGTCGGGCGGGCTGCGCATGCGCAGTACGATCTGTCAGCTGGAGGCTTTCTAGTTAAAGGGGCAGTCCTCCACTGACAGATGCTGCAACCAATGGAACAAATTACAGCATGGAGCAGCCCAGGGGGAAGGCTGCTCCCAGTTTAATGATGCCTCACCCCAGGTATCATCAGATGGGGTGAGGAGGAGGTGGAGGACAGAGATCTTCCACCCGGCGGGCGGGAGGAAGCGGCCTGCCTCTGACACCAAGAAGGCCTGGCTCGAGGTGGCAGAGGGGGTCACCTGCGCCACCAACATATCGCCCACCTGCATACAGTGCAGGAGGCGCTCCAATGACCGCAGTAGGTCAGCCACAGTGAGAACACGTAGTCTTTCCCCTGCACTCCGTCTGCCACAACACTGCCCCCACCCCACATCTCCTTCGGCACCGCCAACACTACTCTGTCACATCACCCCTCATACCCACTCAAACCCTATCCTCATCTTACCTGCACCTACTCACCTCGCCAGTACTCACCCCGCCACTAACACGCAACCCAATCCTCATACAATCTCATGGCTCTATCCCATACTCACCCTCTCGTGCAGCTCCCTCATGGCCAGCCTCACTCAACCTGCCACCACCTGTGCTGCAGCCACAGGGCATGCATCAGATATGTGCAGTAGGCAGCGTAAGGCAAACGTGTCGTGAGCATGAAGGGGATGCACAAGGGTGTCTGAGGGTTTGCCATGGGTGTTACCTATATTGAATTTCAGAGCAACAAACATCACACATTATATTGGCACCACCACTGCCATGTCTCCGCGAATCGTGTCTGTTGTGTCCAATAATGCCCGCTCCTGGGTATCACTATGAGGACCCACCACTGATGCCACCCATTGTGTTACTGCAGAGTAGGTGCAGGTGTATTTGCAGGGCTCTTCCACGCAGACAACTGAGAGACATCGGCGGTGTACCCGGCTGCACCCTGGAAGGATGCGGAGGAGAAGTTGTGGAGGGCAGTGGTGACTTTGGCAGCGACAGGTAAGCAGATGGTGCTGGGGCCAGCCAGGAGCAGCTCGGCATGAAAGAGCCTGCAGATCTCCACGACTACATGTCGAGTGAATCTGCGCCTCCGTGTGCACTGCTGCTCGGAGAGGTCCGGGGAGCTGCGCCTCGGTCTGTGGACCCTGTGGCGAGGGTAGTGCCCTCTGCGATGCATCCCTCTCTGCGGTTGCCCTCCCTCCTGCTGTGCAGGTGGGCGTGCAACAGCACTGTGTTGGGGGGCTCCACGTCTCTGCGGCGGACGGCGTGGACTGCGAGGCTGCTGGGGCTGGTCATGCTGTTCGTCCTCCGAGGGTGTCCACGCACCACCCATCTGGCAGGTGTTGGTCTGAGGGGTTGTGCAGGGTAGGTGGGTGGTTCCTCGGACTGGGGCTGCGGTTTCGCGTCGGTCTGTCCTCTGGCTTGGCGGGGGGTGGTGGGTGGCAGGGGTTGCCCTATGTGACGCGGTGGCCTCCTGCGTGGGTGAGGGCTCTCCCCCCCCCCCACCCCCGTGGAGTGCACCTTGGCAGCTGCCACATGCTGCTGGCTGCAACACGCCTGGTTGGAGGGAGACTGTTTCCCCCAGTGTGTGAAACACTCTGCGTTGAAGGTAAAATCCCACACTTCCTGTTTTGACAGCTGATTCAGCTCATTTAATGACCTCAACAAGCAAGGTAAGTACTCTCAAGTGGAACCCCGCTGGCTTTAATTGCCTGCGGGATTCCCACCAGCGGGGGCCGCACACGCAGCCCCACACGTCATCGGGGAACCCGGAAGTGGTCGGGATCGTGGCGCGATCCGGTCACGTGACTGGATATCGGGATTTTCGAGGCCCCCCCGCTGGAAACCCACAGGAAACCCGACGGTAAAATCGAGCCCATTCAGTGATCAGGGACAGCATGATGTGACTGCGAGTCAGGCAGTATGGGGATCCTGGTTGTAGTGATGGAGGAGTCTCAGCCCTTGACCTTGTCCAACAGGTACGTGGTACTTGCCACCTGTGTGGATGAGAACAAGGGCTGCAGGGAGGATGGGCAAACTGACCACGGCACTGTGGTACAGGTGGCCATTCAAATGGGGGGAGTAAAAAGTGACATCGTAATGGTAGGGGATAGTATAGTCAGGGGGATAGACTCTGTTCCCTGTAGCCGCGACCGAGAGTCCCGAAGGCTGTGTTGCCTGCCCGGACGCCAGGATTAAGGACATCTCCTTGCAGCTGGAAAAGGACTTGGAGCACAAAGGGGAGGATCCAGTTGTCACAGTCCCCTAATAGTAGCAATACCGTTGGACATAGTATTAATCATGAAATAATAGGAGCTTATAATAAAGGTAATGCAGTAATCGTGGGGGACTTTAATCTTCATGTAGACTGGGCAAATCAGATTGGCAAATTGGCATAGGTAGTTTGGAGGACGAGTTCAGGGAATGCATTCGAGATGGTTTCCTAGAGCAATACGTCATGGAACCAACTAGGGAACAGGCTCTTTTAGATTTTGTACTAAGTAATGAGACAGGGTTAATTAGTAATCTCACAGTAAAAGATCCTCTGGAGAAGAGTGATCATAATATGATAGAATTTCACATTGAGTTTGAGAGTGATGTACTTAAGTCAGAAACTAGAGTCTTAAACTTAAATAAAGCCAATTACGTAGGTGTGAGGGGTGAGTTGGCTAAGATAGATTAGGAAACCAAATTAAAGGGTTTGACGGTTGAAAAGCAATGGCAAACATTTCAAGAAATATTTCAATATTCTCAACAAATATACATTCCATTGAGAAATAAAAACTCCACAGGAAAAGTGATCCACCCATGGCTAACTAAAGAAGTTAAGGGTAGTATTAGATTAAAAAAAGAGGCGTATAATGTTGCCAAGAAGAGTAGTAAGCCTGAGGATTTGGAGAATTTTAGAAACCAGCAAAGGACGACCAAAAAATTGATAAAAAGAGAGAAAATAGAATATGAAAGTAAACTAGCAAGAAATATAAAAACGGATCATAAGAGCTTCTACAAGTATGTAAAAAGGAAGAGAGTAGCAAAAGTAAACGTTGATCCCTTAGAGGCTGAGACAGGAGAAATTATAATAGGGAATCAGGAAATGGCAGATGCATCAAACAAATATTTTGTATCTGTCTTCACAGTAGAAGACACAAAAAGCATACTAGAAATAGTGGGGAATCAATTGTCTAAAGAGTCAGGAACTTAAAGTAATTACATCAGTAGAGAAAAAGTACTTGAGAAACAAATGGGACTAAAAGCTGATAAATCCCCTGGACCCGAGGGTTCTAAAAGAGGTGGCTGCAGAGATAGTGAATGCATTGGTTATGATCTTCCAAAATTCCCTAGATTCTAGAATGGTCCCAGCGGATTGGAAGGTAGCAAATGTGACCCCGTTATTCAAGAAAGGAGGGAGAAAGAAAACAGGGAACTACAGGTCAGTTATCCTGATGTCGGAAAAATGCTGGAATTCAATATAAAGGAAGTGGTAACAGGGCACTTAGAAAATCATAACATGATTAGGCAGAGTCAACATGGTTTTATGAAAGGGAAATAGTGTTTGACAAACTTATTAGAGTTTTTTGAGGATGTAACTAGCAGGGTAGATAAAGGGGAACCAGTGAATGTCGTATATTTGGATTTTCAAAAGGCATTTGATAAGGTGCCACATAAAAGGTTGTCACACAAGATAAGGGCTCATGGGGTTGGGGGTAACATATTAGCATGGATAGAGGATTGGTTAATGGACAGAAAACAGAGAGTAGGGATAAATGGGCCATTTTCAAGCTGGCAGGCTGTAACTAGTGGGGTGCTGCAAGGATCGGTGCTTGGGCCTCAGTTATTTACAATCTATATTAATGAAATATTGGAAATATATCGCGGTTCCTTCATTGTCGCTGGGTCAAAATCCTGGAACTCCCATCCTAACAGCATTGTGGGAGAACCGTCACCACACGGACTGCAGCGGTTCAAGAAGGCGGCTCACCACCACCTTCTCGAGGGCAATTAGGGATGGGCAATAAATGCCGGCCTTGCCAGCGACGCCCACATCCCGTGAACGAATAATAAAAAATGACTTAGATGAAGGGACTGAGTGTAATTTATCCAAGTTTGCTGATGATACAAAGCTAGGTGGGAAAATAAGCTGTGAGGAGGACATAAAAAGTCTGCAAAGGGATATAGACAGGTTAAGTGAGTGGGCAAGAAGGTGGCAGATAGAGTATAATGTGGGGAAATGTGAGGTTATTCACTTTGGTAGGAAGAATAGAAAAACAGAATATTTTTTAAATGGTGAGAAACTATTAAATGTTGGTGTTCAGAGAGACTTGGGTGTCCTCGTACAGGAAACACAAAAAGTTAGCATGCAAGTACAGCAAGCAATTAGGAAAGCAAATGGAATAATGGCCTTTATTGCAAGGGGGTTGGAGCACAAAAGTAAGGAAGTCTTACTACAGTTGTATAGGGCTTTAGTGAGACCTCACCTGGAGTACTGTGTACAATTTTGGTCTCCTTATCTAAGGAAGGATATACGTGCCTTAGAGGTGGTGCAGCGAAGGTTCACTAGATTAATTCCTGGGATAGGAGGGTTGTGCTATGAGGTGAGGTTGAGTAGAATGGGCCTATACTCTCTGGAATTTAGAAGAATGAGAGGTGATCTAATTGAAATATATAAGATTATGAGGGCGCTTGACAGGGTAGATGCTGAGAGGTTATTTCCCATGGCTGGAGAATCTAGAACTCGGGGATATAGTCTCAGGATAAGGGGTCAGCCATTTAAGACTGAGATGAGGAGGAATCTCTTCACTCAGAGGATTGTGAATCTTTGGAATTCTCTACCTCAGAGGGCTGTGGATGCTGAGTCGTTGAATGTATTCAGACAGATTTCTGGACTCTAGGGGAATCAAGGGATATGGGGATTGGGCAGGAAAGTGGAGTTGAAGTCGAAGATCAGCCATGATCTTATTGAATGGCGGAGCAGGCTCGAGACACCATGTGGCCTACTCCTGCTCCTATTTCTTATGTTCTTATGTAATCCAATGGACAGTATGAACTTGAAGAACTAAAACTTGCCATTCTGAGTGCCTATGACTTTATGCCTAAAGCATTCAAACAAAAGTATAGAAATAGGGGGAAACTTCACAGTACTGTACAAATAGAGAATTAGCCAATGAACCAGAAAATATTTGGAAATTATGGCTGGAAAGTGAAAATATAAAACATTAATGGCCTTTGTCACCTAAAGTTGAGGAATAGATTTCTTGGAATGGTTCCAGATGACCTGAGAAGGGGGATGAATTTCCATGGGGGTTCTCCCGCTCATCTGCCATAACTTTGACAGAAGAGCCACAGAAACCCCAGAAAAATGGTATTCACATAATTTTTCTAGTGTTTTCACCGCTCTGCCACCAAAGTTACAGCAAACAATCGGGAGAAATTCACCCCCATGGTTACTTAACCAGGAATGTAAAACCCTGAAGCAGTAAGGTGAATGAGCAGACCATTTTGTAACCTCCTGAGTGTCAGGGTCCCTATGGGGGAATGGGTGGTTAGCTCATTCCCATCAGTGAGCTGGAGCGAGACACACCCAGCTGGTGTGCATTCACAAACCCGAGGCAGGAGTACACTACAGAAATCTCAAGTGTTATAACTGTAACACAGGACGCACAGTACAAGCAGTTGCTGGTGCAGCTATGGGATCAGACACTAAATGGAAAGACCAAACCCCATTATAAGACACTGTGGGGTGTGCAATGACACCTGTTGTAAGGAATATGACAGAATTCCTACACCCGGTCTTAATAAATGAGCAACCCACTGAAGGATTACATGATACTGGGTATACCCTAACATTGGTAGGACTACACTTAGTGTGGGCCGGCCAATACCTATAGGGTATGACAGCCCCTGGTTATGGTCTATTTGGGTCAATCAATGTATCACTGGCCAAGCTAGAATACCGCTCATGGTTGGGAGTGAAAGAAGTAGGACTGTCTGTACTGGTACAGTTGGAGGTTTTGCTGGGCAATGATCTGAATGATGAGAACATTAATTTTGCTAAGGAGGAGAAAGCGTTGGTAATGATTCAAAGTCAGACAAAGGCTGCAGAGCCGAGACAGTCTGAAATAGCGGTAACAATGGCTGCAACCAAAAAACTTCTAACAGATAGTGATAGCACAGGAGTATCTAATAGACTTACTAAAGGTACAACAACAACAACTTGCATTTATATAACGTTTTTAACATGGAAAATCATCCCAATATTACAGGAGCGTAATCAAAACAAAAGGAATGCTGAGCCAAAGAAGGAGATATTAGGAGAGGTGATCAAAAACATAGTCAAAGAGGTGGGTTTTAAGAGGTTTTAGAAACAGAGAAGGAGATGGAGATCTAGGGAGGGAATTTCAGAGCATTTGGCCCAGGCAGCTGAAGACACGGCCAATAATGGTAAGGCAAGGGGGGAAGGGTGCACCAGAGGCCAGAGTAAGAGGAATGGGAATTCCAGGGGAGGGGATGTAGGGATGGAGGAGGTTACAGTTAGGGAGGGGTGAGGCCATGAAGGGATTTGAAGCTGATAATTTTAAATTTGAGGCGTTGGAATACCGGGAGCCAATGTAGGTCAGCAAGGATAGAGGTGATGAACAAGTGGGACTTGGTGCAAGTTAGGATACAGGCTGGATAGTTTTGGATGAGGTAATGATTACTGAGGTTGGAGAGCGGAAGACTAGCCAGCAGAGCTTTGGAATAGTTGCATCTGGAGGTGATAAAGGCATTGGTTAAGGGTTTCATTGGCAGATGGGCAGAGGGAGGTGAAGAGATTTAGGGAGGGAATTTCAAGGTTGGGGCGAAGGCAAGTGATGCTACAGAGGTGGAAGTAGGGAATTGTTGTGATGGTGAGAATATAGGGTCAGAAGCTGAGCTTGGGGCTGAATAGGATGCTGAAGTTGCAAACAGTCTGGTTCAGTCTGAAGCAATGGCTGTGGAGGGGGATGGAATTGGTGACAAAAATGTGGAATTTGTGACAGGGGCTAAAGACTGACTTAAGCCTTCCCAATGTTTAACTATTGTAGCTCATCCACAACTGGATGTTGGACAAGCAGACTGACAACACAGAGGCAGTCGAGGGGTTGAGTGAGGTGATAGAGAGGTAGAGCTGTGTGTCGTCAGCGTACATGTGAAAGCTGACCCCTTGTATGTGGTTGATATCACCAACGGGCAGCATGTAGATGAGGAAGAGGAGGGGACCAAAGATGTATTCCGGGGGGACTCCAGAGGTAACAGTGCAGGGTTGGGAAGACAAGCCATTGCTGGTGATTCTTTGGCTATGGTCGGATAGGGAAGTGTAGAACCAAGTGAGGACAGTTGCACTGAGTTGGATAATGAAGGAGAGGCATTGGAGAAGGAGGGTCAACCGTCTGTAGCTGCAGAGAAGTTGAGGAGGACAAGGGGGGATAATATACAATGGTCACAGACACAGAGGATACCATTTGTGACCGTTAGGGCCATTTTGGTGTTGTGGCAGGGGCGGAAAGCTGATAGGAAAAATTCAAACATGGAATTGCAGGAATGGAAAGCATAAATTTGGGAGGTGACAATGAGTTCAAGGACTTTGTAGAGGAAAGGAAGGTTGGAGATAGGGTGGTCATTTGCAAGGAAAGAGGGGTTGATGGTAGGTTTTTTGAGGATGGAGGTGATGATGGTAGTCTTGAAAGGGGGACAGTACCTCAGGAGAGGGAACCATTTACAATATCAGCTAACATAGGGGCCAGGAAGGGATGTTGGGTGGTTAGCAGTTTAGTGCATTTGGGGTCAAGGGAACTGGATGTAGATGTCATGGATGACTTGAACTCAAAGAGGGCATGAGGGGAGATGGGAAAGAAACTAGAGACAAGGGGTAGCCCCTAATATATCTATCTCACAGGACTGTAGGGGATAAAACATAAAAAAGATAGATTTTTACAACACTTTCATTGGCATAGTATCTCCAAGGACACGATCAAATTGTGTAAGATGTGTGACCAATATCAATGTTCTGGGTAAAGCAGGGAACTGCAACAAAGCACCATTGCATTCCCTACCTAATACTAATGACTGCTTCCAAAAATGTGGGGATAGATAGCGTAGGTCTATTACCTAACATGACCCAGTCAGGGAAATGGCACATATTAACCATGGTAGACTATGCATCTAGGTATCTGGATGCAGTAGTTCTCATGTCCATGGACACAGGCATCATGGCCAATGCATTGCTAGAAAGATTCACTTGAGTTGGGTTCCCAGAAAATTTTTTGTTCAAATGTGGAAATAATTTCATTTATCAGTTAGTCACACAATTATGGCAACACAGTGCCAGATGTAACAAAGGGTAGACAAGGGTAATGCAGTAGAAGTAATATATATGGATTTTCAAAAGGCCTTCGATAAGGTACCACATAGTAGACTCATGACTAAGGTCAGAGCATGTGGAGTCAGGGGTCAAGTTGCAGAATGGATAGCAAGCTGGTCACAAAACAGAAAACAGAGAGTAGGGGTTAAAGGTAGTTACTCAGACTGGCAAAAGGTGGAAAGTGGTGTTCCACAAGGATCGGTGCTGGGACCACGGTTGTTCACCATTTACATAAATAATTTGGACTGGGGAAACGGAAACACAATTTCAGAATTTGCAGATGACACCAAATTGGGGTGAATAGTTAATACCGAGGAGACTGTGACAAAATATTAAGAAACTTGCGGAATGGGTGTGTAATTAGCAAATGAATTTCAATATAGATAAGTGTGAGGTATTCAATTTTGGTAGAAAGAATAAGGGGCCACATACTGCTTGGATAATAGTCTAAATGAGATAGAGGAGCAGAGGGATCTGGGGGCACAGATACACAAATCACTAAAAGTAGTGACACAGGTTAATAAGGTCATAAAAAAAGCAAACCAAGCACTGGGGTTCATTTCGAAAGGGATAGAATTGAAATGCAGAGAAGTTATGTTAAACTTGTGTAGAACCTTGGTGAGACCACACTTGGAGTGCTGTGCACAGTTCTGGTCTCCGTATTATAAAAAGGAGATAGAGGCGTTGGAAAGGGTGCAAAAAAGATTTATTCGGATGATACCAGAACTGAGAGGTTATACCTATCAGGAAAGATTGAGCAGGCTGGGGCTCTTTTCTCTAGAAAAGAGAAGACTGAGGGGTGATCTGATAGAGGTCTTTAAGATTATGAAAGGGTTTGATAGGGTAGACATAGAGAAGATGTTTCCACTTGCGAGGGAGACCAAAACTAGGGGCCATAAATATAAGATAGTCACTAATAAATCCAATAGGGAATTCAGGAGAAACTTCTTTACCCAGAGAGTGGTTAGAATGTGGAATTCGCTACCACAAGGAGTAGTTGAGGTGACTACCATAGATGCATTTAAGAGGAAGCTAGATAAACACATGTGGGAGAAAGGAAAAGAACGATATGCTGATAGGGTTAGATGTAGTAGGGAGGGAGGAGACTCGTGTGGAGCATAAATATTGGCATGGACCTTTTTAAGCCGAACGGCCTGTTTCTGTGCTGTACATTCTCTGTAATTCTATGTAAATAAAGCAATTTCAATCTATCCATATCATCTTCAGATGAATGGGCTGGCAGAGGGGTTTAATGGCACACTGATTCATATGCTAAACTCATACCATGAGCAGAATCCCAAGGACTGGGATAAAATGTTGCCATTTTTGCTATTTGCTTACAAGGGGGTACCTCAAAATCTACAGGGTTCTCATCTTTCAAATTAATATGCAGATTAGAGCGTGTTGGTGCAGCTGCCAGTGAAGCATAACGAGTTACAGGCGCACTGGGCAGGTCAATACATGGTGGTTGAAAGGTGTAGAGAGGTAGATTATGTAGTTGAGATACCCAATTGACTACATAAGTGTTGTATCCGCCATTTGAACACATTTGAAGTCCTAACTCTCTCACGAGGATGTGGTCCTGTGCATTGTCGCAGGAGGAGGGAGAGGAAGGCAGGATTAAAGATCTCTAATCCAAGAGTAAAATGGGTTCCTCAATAGACAGGATTGCTCAATTAGTTCAATTATTTCCCACACAGAAACAGATATCACACAGACTGATATCATTAGTCCCTGTTAACCTACCCACCTTCTATAACTTGAGATGTCTTCCACTTGCAGAAACTCATCCATCTCCCTTTTGAAGGCCTGCAGTGAATCTACACTCACTGCATGTATTGGCAACTATTTCCAGAGGTCAGAGATTTTATGAGAAAAGAAATACATTCTGGTATCTATCCTAACTATGTTTTGTAACTGTACTGGTGCTCCTGAATCTTCTTCCGCCTATCTAGTTCAAATAACCTATCTACTTGGACAGAATCTAATCGCTTCATTGTTTTTAAGATCTGTTATATTCACTCGAAGTTTATGCTTTTCCAAAGTAAAAAATCCCAGTTCGCTAAACCTGCTCTGATAACTAAGGGCCCTTAAAAAAGTTGTCAAGCGAGTGGCCCTCCTCTGAACCTTTTCCAGGCCTTTGATATCCCCGACTATGTAAGGGGACCAAAACTGGACATAGCATTCTAAATGGACTGGACCAAGGCCTTGTAGAAGATTGTACTTCTGGTTTTATATTTAATTGCGCTAGCTTTACAACCGAACACTACAACTGCTTCTGCAACAGCCTTGTGACACTAGTCATGGAACTTCAATTATTCGTGAACTATAACCCCCAGGCCCTTCTGTCGCTCAGCAGCATTGAGTGCACAACTTGTATTGATGTATTGATTCTCGGAATTGTCCCTGCTCAAATGCATCACGCTGCACTTGTCTATATTGAAAGACATCTATTAGACAAGGGCTCAGTGCTCCAATTTGTCGAGATCCAACTGCAAACTATTTTTTTTCATCCAAAGTCCTAACTCCTGCACATATCTTCATGTCATATGCAAATTTGTGGATCATTTCCCCAGTACCTTCATCCAGATCATTAATAAAGACATTGAAGTGTCCAAACACTGATCTCTGTGGGACTCCAGTAGTGACTGGCCACATGCGGAGCTGTCAACATTAATGACTGCTGTTTGTCTATTTGAATGAAACCAATTCTTTATCCAACCCAAGATCGGCCCTCCAATCTCAAAAGATGCAACCTTACTTAGCAGTCTTTTGTGCAGCACTTTATCAAAGGCTTTTAGAAAATCTAGATACACAATATCTACTGAGCTTCTATCATTCATCAATTTTATAACCTCCTCAAATAATTCAATCAATTTGGTGTGACAGGACCACCTTTTGCCAGAAGCCGTACTGCGAACCCCTAATAATCCCTAGTCATTCAAAATGATCATTCAACACATCTCTAATTACACTTTCTAGCAACTTGCCAATAAATGAAACTAAAATAATGGTCTTATAATTTCCTAGTTCTGACTTCCTGCCTTTTTAAAATATAAGAACAATGTGAGGCTTAAAGGGTTAAACTGAGGACATTGCTGCATAAACTTGATTTGTATTCCCTGGAATTTTGAAGGTTAAGGGGTAATCTAATCAAGGTTTGTAAAATGATAAAGGGATTCGATAGGGTAGATACACAGAAACTATTTCCTTTGCTGGAAGAATCCAAAACAAGGGGGCATAATCTTCAAATTAGGCCAGTTAGGAGTGAAATTAGAAAGCACTTTTTCCACACAAAGGATAGTGGAAATCTGGAACTCTCTTCCCCCAAAAGACAGTGGATGCTGGGTCAATTGAAATCTTCAAGATAGAGAATGATAGATCTTTTTCAGGTGAGGGTATCAAGGGATCGTGATCAAAGGAGGGTAAATGGAATTAAGGTACAGATCAGCCAAGATATAATTGAATGGCAGAACAGGCTTGAGAGGCTGAATGGCCTACTTGTGTTCCTATGTTCTTCTTTTCAGTCCAAGGGAACAATCCTGAGTGAATTGCTAAAGATATGAATCAGTGGCTCACATAACACAGCACCCATATCTTTCAGCAACCTGGGGTGAGTATCATAGAGCCAGCAGACTGATCAGCTTTAAGAGCTTTAACAGGAATTTATAATGGAAAAGGTTGACTCAAAGTGTGACAAAAATATAACAACGGGGAGGAAGGTGTGGTAGACAGGAAGTTCATGCAGGTATACGTTTTTAAATATATTATACGAACAATGCGTGCAGGAACAGACCCTCTGGTCCATCCACTCTGTCCCACACAATCGTGTACCTTGTGTATCAGAATATATAGACTCTCCACCCCACGTCATGTAATCTCCTGGCAGAGGTGAAAAACCAGACAAAAACTCTGGCCAATTTGGGGGGAAAATCTGGGAAATTCCTCTGAGACCACTTTGGCGATCGAAACTAGTCCAGGAGATCACTCTGGTCCGGAATTCTTTGCATTATATTACCTGCCTTTTGTAAGAGGTGATCTCTGTCCCAGCCAGAAACAGGTTCAGCTCTCGCTTGAAGGAATTCAGTGAATTAGCATCAACCGCATGAGTCAGCAGCCTGTTCCAGAGGTCCACTATTCTCTGGGAAAAGAATCACCCCCTGACATCTAATCTAGATCTGATCTTGTAAAGCAGGATTTTAGTTCCTGTTTTTCACTAACAATATATTCACTGTTGCAACAAGGTTTGATATTAAATAATATCCTGTACATCAGTGCTGTCCAATAGAAATTGCTGACCAGCCACAGGCTGCACCTGACAACAAAATACAGGTAAAGGTACTTCACGTGTATATTTACTTAAACATCTACCACCATTCAGTGTGAAACTTTGCAATCATTCTTCATTGTGCGTTCTCTGAACTCGATAATGTCAGCGCTGTGCGTTCTATGAACTCAGTAATATCAGTACTGTGTGTTCTCTGAACTCAGTAATGTCAGCGCTGTGCGTTCTCTGAACTAGGTAATGTCAGCGCTGTGCGTTCTCTGAACTCGGTAATGTCAGCGCTGTGCGTTCTCTGAACTCGGTAATGTCAGCGCTGTGCGTTCTCTGAACTCGGTAATGTCAGCGCTGTGCGTTCTCTGAACTCGGTAATGTCAGCGCTGTGCGTTCTCTGAACTCGGTAATGTCAGCGCTGTGCGTTCTCTGAACTCGGTAATGTCAGCGCTGTGCGTTCTCTGAACTCGGTAATGTCAGCGCTGTGCGTTCTCTGAACTAGGTAATGTCAGCGCTGTGCGTTCTCTGAACTCGGTAATGTCAGCGCTGTGCGTTCTCTGAACTCGGTAATGTCAGCGCTGTGCGTTCTCTGAACTCGGGAGTGTCAGCGCTGTGCGTTCTCTGAACTCAATAATGTCAGCGCTGTGCGTTCTCTGAACACGGGAGTGTCAGCGCTGTGCGTTCTCTGAACTCAATAATGTCAGCGCTGTGCGTTCTCTGAACTCAATAATGTCAGCGCTGTGCATTCTCTGAACTCGGTAATGTCAGCGCTGTGCGTTCTCTGAACTCAATAATGTCAGCGCTGTGCGTTCTCTGAACTCAATAATGTCAGCGCTGTGCGTTCTCTGAACTCGGGAGTGTCAGCGCTGTGCGTTCTCCGAACACAATAGTGTCAGTGCTGTGTGTTCTCTGAACTCGGTAGTGTCAGCGCTGTGCTTTCTCTGAACACAATAGTGTCAGCGCTGTGTGTTCTCTGAACTCAGTAGTGTCAGCGCTGTGCGTCCTCTGAACACAATAGTGTCAGCGCTGTGTGTTCTCTGAACTCAGTAGTGTCAGCGCTGTGCGTCCACTGAACACAATAGTGTCAGTGCTGTGTGTTCTCTGAACTCGGTAATGTCAGCGCTGTGCATTCTCTGAACTCGGTAGTGTCAGCTCTGTGTGTTCTCTGAACTCGGTAGTGTCGGCGCTGTGCGTTCTCTGAACTCAATAGTGTCGGCGCTGTGCGTCCTCTGAACTCGGGAGTGTCGGCGCTGTGCGTCCTCTGAACTCAGTAGTGTCAGCGCTGTGCGTCCTCTGAACACAATAGTGTCAGCGCTGTGTGTTCTCTGAACTCAGTAGTGTCAGCGCTGTGCGTCCTCTGAACACAATAGTGTCAGTGCTGTGTGTTCTCTGAACTCGGTAATGTCAGCGCTGTGCGTTCTCTGAACTCAATAGTGTCGGCGCTGTGCGTCCTCTGAACTCAATAGTGTCGGCGCTGTGCGTCCTCTGAACTCGGGAGTGTCGGCGCTGTGCGTCCTCTGAACTCGGGAGTGTCGGCGCTGTGCGTCCTCTGAACTCGGGAGTGTCGGCGCTGTGCGTCCTCTGAACTCGGGAGTGTCGGCGCTGTGCGTCCTCTGAACTCGGGAGTGTCGGCGCTGTGCGTCCTCTGAACTCGGGAGTGTCGGCGCTGTGCGTCCTCTGAACTCGGGAGTGTCGGCGCTGTGCGTCCTCTGAACTCGGGAGTGTCGGCGCTGTGCGTCCTCTGAACTCGGGAGTGTCGGCGCTGTGCGTCCTCTGAACTCGGGAGTGTCGGCGCTGTGCGTCCTCTGAACTCGGGAGTGTCGGCGCTGTGCGTCCTCTGAACTCGGGAGTGTCGGCGCTGTGCGTCCTCTGAACTCGGGAGTGTCGGCGCTGTGCGTCCTCTGAACTCGGGAGTGTCGGCGCTGTGCGTCCTCTGAACTCGGGAGTGTCGGCGCTGTGCGTCCTCTGAACTCGGGAGTGTCGGCGCTGTGCGTCCTCTGAACTCGGGAGTGTCGGCGCTGTGCGTCCTCTGAACTCGGGAGTGTCGGCGCTGTGCGTCCTCTGAACTCGGGAGTGTCGGCGCTGTGCGTCCTCTGAACTCGGGAGTGTCGGCGCTGTGCGTCCTCTGAACTCGGGAGTGTCGGCGCTGTGCGTGCTCTGAACTCGGGAGTGTCGGCGCTGTGCGTGCTCTGAACTCGGTAATGTCAACGCTGTGCGTTCTCGGAAATCGGTAATGTCAACGCTGTGCGTTCTCGGAAATCGGGAATGTCGGCGCGGTCTGTCCTCTGAACTCAGGAGTGTTGGTGCTGTGCGTTCGCTGAACTCGGGAGTGTCGGCGCTGTGCGTTCTCTGAACTCAGTCGTGTTAACATGGTCTGCTCTCTGAAATCAGTAGTGTTGGTACTGTACCTTGTCTGAACTCTATCGCCTGCCTGACAATGACGGGATCAAATTACACATTCCAGAGCACTTGGTTGAGTCGTGTCCTCCAACATCCTGTTGTTGGCAATACAAGAATGTCCTACTGCCATTTCCATTGTCATTAGGTTTAGGGTCACTAATGGTGTCTCTAAACGCAGCCATCTTTTAATTCTGGTATTAATGTATCAGGCACAGCATATCTTAGTGCAGCTTCTAAGTTTTTGTCCAGCAGTTGCAAGTGGTACTTTGACTTCATCATTGTGATTGCTGAGAAGGTTGACTCGCAAAATGAGATGTGTCAGAATGAGACTGGATGTTGTTTGCCCTTTGCCAGGAGATGCCCTGTTGGAGCTGCATTTTATTGGTTGGGCTTGCTTTCTTGTGCTGGCTTGGAGTGGTTATTCCGATGAGTCAAGCTGACCAAGGTGACCACTCCCCTGTCCATACATTATTGCTGGTATTCCATGGTGTTGAAGTCTGGCATTTTCACCTGTTACACGCCATTTTAGCAGATAACCGATAACCGAAGAAGTAAAGCAAACACAACAATCAAAAAAATCTCATATGCTTTGCTTTTTGTCTTACCAGTTTACCAACAAACACAGAAAAAGGTTGAAGTACAGATGCACATGGTGTGTGAATGAGTATTGAGATCATATGCCAAACGACGGTGTCTATTACTAATTTTTTATTTACTAAATATTGGGAAGACCGAAGCCGTTGTCTTTGGTCCTCACTGCAAACTCCGTTCCCTTGCCACAGACTCCATCCCTCTCCCTGGCCACTAAGGCTGAACCAGATCATTCGCAACCTTGGCGTCCTATTTGACCCAGAGATGAGCTTCCGACCACATATCTGCTTTATCACCAAGACCGCCTACTTCCATCTCCGTAACATCACCCGTCTCTGCCCCTGCCTCAGCTCATCAGGTGCTGAAACCTTCATCCATGCCTTTGTTCACCTCCAGACTGGACTATTCAAATGCTCTCCTGGCTGGCCTCCTATCTTCCACCCTCCATAAACTTGTGCTCATCCAAAACTCTGCTGCCCATATCCTAACTCGCACCAAGTCACATTCTCCCATCACCCCTGTGCTCGCGACCTACATTGGCTCCCAGTCCGGGAATGCCTTGATTTTAAAATTCTCATCCTTGTTTTCAAATGCCTCCATGGCCTCGCCCCTCCCTATCTCCATAACCTCCTCCAGCCCTACAACTGTCCATGATCTCTGCTTTCCTCCAATTCTTGCCTCTTGCACATCCCCGATTTTAATCGCTCCACAATTGGTGGCCGTGCCTTCAGCTGCCTAGGCCCTAAGCTCTGGAATTCCATCCCGAAACCTCTCCGCCGTTCTACCTCTCCTCCTGTAAGATGCTCCTTAAAACCTACCTCTTTGACCAAGCTTTTGGTCACCTGTCCTAATACCTCATGTGGCTCAGTGTCAAATTTTGTTTGATAACACTCCTGTCAAGTGCCTCTGGACGTTTACTACGTTAAAGGCACTATATAAATGCAAGTTGTTGTTGCTCAAAAATGCAATTAATCACATCTGGATTCCCAATTAGCCACAGGTGGCAAGTAGCTAACATATTGGACAACACTGCTGTAAATTAGTACTATTGAATAGAATTAAAGTACTTGAATCCTCAAAAAATAGGGGCTTCTAACAATCTGCTGCCATATTGAACATTCTTGATTTTTCTAAAAACATTGAGCATGGACCAAAAAGCAACCCATCAATAAAAACTTAAACACCCGGAACTCTCAAAAAAAAATCACATTCCCCACAATAAAAAGAAACAATTATATGCTCTTAAAAAAAAAGTTTTGGGCACCCTGGCAGCTTTCCAATCCCATATTTTAATTCACCCTTTCACCTCATGAACTCCTGCCATGGTTGCCTCCATGTCCCCAAACCTTCCTCTCTACTGTGCATTTCTGGAGACCTCACTGATCCTCCTATCCCCCAAGGCCTCCTAACCTAACAGCCTAGACTTCGTATTTCACTACCCTTTCTGGTGCTGATTTAGGCCTCCTTCCACCATTGTTTTGGAGCTCAATCTATCTTTGCTCTACGTATGTACATTTATTCCCTAAACCATAGCCTAACCACTCAGTGTTCATTTTTGCTTCTCAGTGATGTGATAGGCACTACTGATGCTGCAGTCAAGGATGCAGGATAAGATAATTATGTTACACAGCAAAAAATAACAGAACTAGCAGGATTCAGGAAAGAGCAAAAAGGAAGTAAGTAATAGAAGTGAATTCAGAAAACAAAGTCCAGGATTTAAAAATTAAAGGAAGAAGTACTGACAGGGGAAAGAAAAGTGAAAAATATAGAAGACAGAACCAAAAATGTAGCAAAGTAGGGAAAAGAGTAGTACGCTGAATAGAAGTTTGCACTTACAATGTCAAAACAAAGGTGCAAAAGTGGCAGTATAACTTTGTGGAGTTTGGAGTCAGACTTGGCAACACACTAAAAACAAGCAGTGAGACCGCCCCCACCCCCCCCCACTTCCAGGAGTCTGTCTCACCACTTGGAGTATAACTTCAGTCCGTAACTGCAGTATTACCTCCTATTTCTCATCTACATGCTGCCCCTCAGCAACATCATCCAAAAACATGTCAGATTCCACACGTATGCTGACAACACCCAGCTCCATCTCATCACCACCTATCTCAACCCCTCTACTGTCTCTCATTTGTCACAATGCTTGTCTAACATCCAGTACTGGATAAGCATAAACTTCCTCCAACTATATATATTGGGGAAAATCAAAGCCATTGTCTTTGGTCTCCACCACAAACTCCATTCCCTCGCCACCAACTCCATCCATGTCCCTGGCCACTGTCTGAGGCTGAAACATACTGTTCGCAACCTTGGCGTCCTATTTGACCGCGAGGTGAGCTTCCGACCACATATCTGCTCTATCACCAAGACCGCCTACTTCCACCTGCGTAACATCACCCGTCTCCCCCCCTGCCTCAGCTCATCAGCTGCTGAAACCCTCATCCATGCCTTTGTTACCTCTAGACTTGACTGTTCCAATGCTCTCCTGGCTGGCCTCCCATCTTCCACCCTCCATAAACTTGAGCTCATCCAAAAGTCTGCTGTCTGCATCCTAACTCGCAGCAAATCCCGTTCGTCCAATCGTCCCTGTGCTCGCTGACCTACATTGGCTCCCGGTCCAGGAATGCCTCGATTTCAAAATTCTCATCCATGTTTTCAAATCTATGGCCTCGCCCCTCCCTATCTCTGTAGCCAGCCCTACAACCCTCCACGATCTCTGCGCTCCTCCAATTCTTGCCTCTTGCGCATCCCCGATTTTAATCGCTCCATTGGCGGCCGTGGCTTCAGTTGCCTATCCTAAGCTCTGCAATTCTCCCTAAACCTCTCTGCCTCTACCTCTCCTCCTTTAAGAAGCTCCTTAAACCTACTTCTGACCAAACTTTTGGTCACCTGTCCTAATATCTCATGTGGCTCGGTGTCAAATTTTGTTTGATAATGCTCCTGTGAAGCGCCTTGTAACATTCTACTACGTTAAAGGGGCTATATAAATGCGAGTTGATGTTGTAGTATCTGTTGTGTAGTCTGCTTCTTTCCTTCACTGGTTAAAACTTCAGCAGTCCAGATCCCAGACTAATAGTGTGCAAAGCCACAGACTTACTAGTAGTTGATAAATAGCATTTGTCAATAATGCTTGCGCTCCATGAAATAACTCTTCAGCTTACAGGATTAGGATGGAGTACTACTGCTGCTTTAAATAATCACTAAATGTTCTAATAAATGATTCTCATCTATAAAATGCCGTTTGAAGCTTTTAATAATTTTATTGCAAGGTAGAATTTGTTATACGTTTTACAAATAAAATATGTTTGCAATATGATTTTATTGCATGATAGAACTTTGTAAAAAATATCACAAGGGCCATACACTAATAACCATACATTTGTTGAAGAAACAAATTCTTCCATAAATTTACTACAGAATGTAATCACGTGGAGAAACAAACCTGCTTCTATGAGTTCAGAAAAGAATAAAAAAATAAAGATTTTAATCTTTATCTTTTCATATGAATAAATTGAAATCAGAAATATTTAGATGATGTTTCAAGACAGAATCTCAGAAATAGGCAATTTTCAGACAAGTTCAAGAAAAAAATATTAAAGTTATGAAATTAAATTTTAAACTTTGCCTGCCCCAAACATTAAGACTACTGAAAATATTTTTATGGTATCAAAGCCTTGTTGCACAATTGGTGTATACAACTAGAAATACCGGTTAAGTTTTTGACAAAATATGCAGTGAAGCTCTATTAAGAAATTCAATTTTGCCAAAAAGGTTAGAATTATGAAGGAGACTAGAGCATCTGTTTCTCCAACTTTACCAGGGTAAATAAGAAATGTTCGTCCAAGTGTACAAGTTTAGGAATCACATTTCATAACATGACGTTTCACTTTATGAAGCATGTTTGTTCTGGGCTGTGGTTCCAATGTACAGAGTAAAAAACAATCACAGGGAGGATTAAAGTCTATTGCAGTCTTCAGAAATGCTGTGTTTATACTCTCTACCAGGAACTATTACTGTATTTTGGTGGAGCCCACTTGGCTAAAGACAGAGATCCATTACTACTCTGTATTACGTCACACAAATTCATAAAAAAAAAGTGTAGTGCTCAGTCCTGCAAAAGTACATTTTTAAGAATTTATAATATTTTGTAGTGCTTGAGCTTATGCAAATTGAGCTTATGCAAATTGAATGCGTAAGTAAATGGAAAACATGAAATCAAATCTTTGAATAAGACCATACATTAACTGAAGATTTTAAGTACTGTACTAGAATCCATATTTGAAACCATGTCTGTCTTATGCACTACCTGTTGTATACAACATCATAGCTAAACTAAAATAAGCTATTTTAACAGATTCTGCAACACCGTAAACTGATACATGAAAGTCAAATTTATACTGTACAGTTAAGCTGAAAATAAAAATACATATAATATTAAGTGAATTTCTGTAGTCATCAAGGTGAGGAAAACTCTTAACTGTGTCAATCACTTCCAGGTCAGGTGCAGTATGGACTGAATGCAGAGAATCAGCTTCAATATGCCTCAACAACAACCTCAACACTGTTAAACCCCACCCCCCCATACCAACCATCCTTGTGGTCTCTCTAAGCAACACTGCCAATTTAGTGCTAACTACGTTGCGTTGTGGCCAGTTTTATGCTGTGAGTTCAACGCACAAGGAACTGGGTCAAATCTGCCCAAATTATTTTCTACACAGGAACTGTGCTACTCAGTTCACTTTTGGGGAAAAAAGAATTAGGATGGTAATTACCAGAAAGCTTTCAGTCCATTCAGATATACTATTCCAGTCCAAACATAAAGATGTTGTTAATGAAAATGATCACTATGGAAAACACTAAAATTAAACTGCAATAAAAAGTTATTTATTGGTCTGTTTTAGAAATTTCAAAAAATAAAAAGCTAAAAACCATAATGCTCCAAAAATTAAAACATTAGATGAAACCATCTTTTGCACCACTTTACAAATTTATTAAAAGTCCAGTAGTACAAATAATCCAGGCTGCAGATTGTCAAAAAAAAACAAACTCAACTGAAATCCAGGTTTAAAAGACATGTCCCAAACATGCCTCTGAAAAAAAAAATCACAGAAACATTTATTGGCAATTGATTGCTTGTCCATAAAGCACATTTATTCACTTTTATCTTCATCTGAACTAGGGGTTGAATCACAGTTTGAGTGCTTCTCTTTGTCATGGTTCCGATCTTTTTCTCTGCTGTTTGACTTCTTAATTTTGTCATCACGTTCACACACTCTGCTTCTAGATGCAGATTTTTCTTCAGACTTTTTGCTTTTACTACTTCCCCTTTTTCTCTTTAAACTGGGACTACTACTTTGTTCCTTCTTCTTATTCCTGCCCTCATCTTCTTTCAGACTCTCAGAGCTGCTGCTGTGATCCCTACCCTGGCTTCTAGTATGGCTTTTCAGTTTTTCATTCTCCCTGTTGTGCACTTTTTTCCCATTTGAACTTTGATTTTCAGCAATCTTGAACTCTTTCTCCTTATTTTGATTATCTTCTGAACGTTTTGATTTTTCTTCCTTCTTTGAATCTTCATACCTATTTTTTTCAGGGGTTCTTTTGTCTCTGCTTCTTGACCGTCCTCTTTTTTTCTGTTCTTTATCTCTGTTCCTTTGACCATCTTTGCTTGGACTTCTATCCCTTTCCTTACTTTTGGATTTTACTCCTTTCTCTTGATCTTTACTCTTGCCCTGTTCCTCATCATTACTACTGGATTTAGTCCAGTTTTCTTTGCGTTTTTGTTCCCTGTCTCTGCTTCTTGAGTTTGCATGTTTTTCTCTTTCTTTACTTTTCTCCTTTTCCCTATCTTTACTTCTAGATTTTGCTCGCCTTCCTCTTTCTTTACTTCTACTCTGTTGCCGATCTTTGCTTCTAGATTTAGCCCTTTTCCCTCTATCTTTGTTTTTACTCTGTTCTCGATCTCGGCTTCTAGATTTTGATTTGGCCCTTTTTTCTTGCTCTCTACTTTTACTTCGTTCTCGACTTTTAGATTTTGATTTGGCCCGTTTTGCTCTCTCTCTACTTTTACTCTGTTCACGATCGCTACTTCTAGATTTTGACTTTGCTCGTTTTCCCCTCTCTCTACTTTTACTCTCTTCTCGATCCCTACTTCTTGATTTAGCCTGCTTACTCCTCTCTTTACTGTTACTCTGTTCTCGATCACGAGTTCTAGATTTTGACTTGGCTCTTTTCTCCCTCTCTTTACTGTTACTCTGTTCTCGATCACGAGTTCTAGATTTTGACTTGGCTCTTTTCTCCCTCTCTTTACTGTTACTCTGCTCTCGATCACGAGTTCTGGATTTTGACTTGGCCCTTTTCTCCCTCTCTTTACTGTTACTCTGCTCTCGATCACGAATTCTGGATTTTGACTTGGCCTGTTTCTCCCTCTCTTTACTGTTACTCTGTTCACGATCACAAGTTCTGGATTTTGACTTGGCCCGTTTCTCCCTCTCTTTACTGTTACTCTGTTCACGATCACGAGTTCTGGATTTTGACTTGGCTCGTTTTCCTCTCTCTTTACTTCTACTCTGTTCTCGATCTCGACTTCTAGATTTTTCACGTTTTCCCCGTTCTTTAATTTTGTTTTGTTCTCTCTCTTTACTTGATTTTGCATGTTTATCCCCCTCTTTGCTTTTTGTCTGCTCCCTATCCTTGCTTCTGGATTTCACCCTCTTTTCTTTTTCTTTGATTGGTTTCTGCTCTCTGTCCTTGCTTCTGGTTTTGGCTTGTTTTTCCTTATCTTTGCTTCTACTTTGATTTCTTTCTTTACTCCTTGATTTATTTCTCTTTTTAGATTTGTTTTTATCAGGTTTGTCATCTTTGTCTGTTTTCTTCTGTTCTCTTTCTTTACTTCTAGATCGATGACTCCTTCCAATCTCTCGGTCTGTTTTCTTATCCCCCTCTCTGCTCCTTTTTGGACTATCCAATATGTCCGGCCTGTAGTCTGAAGTCATTCTCTCTCTCCCTCTGCCTGGGCTTTTATTGTTGTGGTTTTCTTTCTTTTCATTCACTTCACCCCTTTAAACAGCAGATGGGAAAAAAACAGGAATTAGCAACCACCAAAACTAAAAATATTTCTGAAGTTGCAGTTTATGCCAAATATTGACTGCACATACAACCATTGCAAGTACATTTACTTCATTTTATTACCTGCTGAATTGGCAATTAAAAAAGACACAAAAACATGAAGTCACAAGGATGGGTGAAAGACACTATCCAGGAATAAAATAGGTTCCAGCTAGTCTGCATGGATGCCACCTTTATATATCCCTACAAAATGTATTTTTTTTTTTAAAAGGAAAAAAGACCAGTAAAATTTGCTATTCTTTACAGCTGGATGCTATCAACTGCTCAGATTGTCTCAATGGGTTTGAAGATTTGACAAACGTAAGCAATTCCTGAGAGTTAGGGTGATGGGAAAAAATAGAAGACAAGGCAGTGTGGAAAAAGTTGTACTGTGTATTCAGTAAACTTGTATAAACAAAATTTATACAAAAATTAACAAAGGAAACCAATGCATGTCAAAAGAGGAAAAAAGACATAATCCCATTTGTTGAAAAACTGAAGATGTCTTCTATTCCCGTTGATGCACATCTTTTTATTAACTACTCCAGAACTCTCTCTGCCATACCACAAAATAAGGTTTCAGTATTTCTTTTTACAAATTGAGAACTATACTTCCATGTTAACCATCAGGCACTGCAATTTATTTAGCATCTTTATTTAGACGTTTTCAAATATTACTGTATAAAAATTAAGGGACTTAAAATACATCAATACATACATGAAAGCTAAATCTAATAATTTGCTTTAAACACCTATATGATTCAATTCCACTTCAAAACACGTAAGCCTTGCAGTAGATTTTTGTTTACAAGTATTTTGAAGTTGTTTAGCAGAACCATTATTCTATTTATTAGTGCTCTTAAAAGCACATCATAATGAAAATATGAAACTACATTTAATTATCAAGAGTAAACTTAATTATCTATAGAGCAATAACCTAGTAAACAAAGATGTGGAGATGCCGGTGATGGACTGGGGTTAACAATTGTAAACAATTTTACATCACCAAGTTATAGTCCAACGATTTTATTTTTAATCCCACAAGCTTTCGGGGGCTTTCCCCTTCCACACCGCCTGAGGAAGGGGAAAGCCCCCAAAAAGCTTGTGGGATTAAAAATAAAATCGTTGGACTATAACTTGGTGTTGTAAAATTGTTTACAACTAGTAAACAAAAGTCAACATGGCTTTAGAAGGGGAACATCCTGCCTGACAAACCTCCTGGACTTCTTTGTGAGGAAGTGACAAACCAACTTCCAAAAGGAGCTGACAAAATTCCACATGAAAGACTATTAGTTAAGATCAAAACTGTAGGAATGAAGGTTAAATCCTCTGAATAAATAAGAAACTGTCTGAAGGGCAGAAAACAAAAATGCTTGTTGGAGGAGTTATGTTGGGGGGGGGGGGGGTTTACTGAATGGGGTGCCCAGAGCTGTCTAATTTACATAAATGACTTGGACCCAGACCCAAACACAATGTTAACTGCGAAGGATAACAAACTAGGAGGGGCAGAGAAATCGTAGCTCAGAAACTACAGAATGAGCTGGAGGCGATAGAGTAGTCAAGGCATAAACCCTGGGATCATTTAAGAAACAATTAGGTGTTGAAAGGGGGGGTGGAATTGTAGGGTCTTTCTGGATGGATGAATTAAGATGGACTAAATTGGTTCCCTCATTTGTAATTATCTTGTGTAATGTTTAATATTTCACAGTACAGTGAAGGATTTATTTTGTTTCTTATTTGAAAGCACTCAAAATTAATAGGGTTACCCAAGAAAGATGTTAGTGGAAGAAAAATATGCTGGAAAAAAAAACTAGTGCTATTATTCTCCTTACTTCTTTCATTTTGCTTTGAACTTTTTTTTATTCCATCACTTATCACTGCCTTCCAGGTCCCGTTAGATCTGCTAATTTTCTCTTTGGTAATATGCTTGTCTCTCTTCAACAACAGTCATCTATAGTCAACTGGAAGAGACCTCGAGCTTCGCAAGATATTACTACAGATGCTAATAGTCTATATGACTCCTTGATTAAAATGTAGATAATTCAAAAGTCCTCTTTGCAGCAATGGGCAGCATCATGTCTTGGAGCTCAAATGGATCAATTGCACTGAAGTCACCGATCAGAGTTGTACCATAATGGGCAAGTATTTTTCCACTAAGAGGGAAGTTGCTGTGGGCTACTCTTGCACACCTTCTAGTGGCTGATTATTAAGTTGAATTAGCAGAGACCTACTTCTCAGCCGGATATGGTGCATGTGATAAGGAGACCAAGAAAGGGGAAAAGCAAATATTAAAAGATAAAGTGCGATAATAAAAACAGGAAAACACAAAAGTAATAATCAACAACTGGAAAAATCAACATAGATCCAAATTTGCAGGTGGGTAGAAAACGTTTTTTTTTAAATCATTAATCATTTTCATCATTTGTTCTGAATAAACTATTTTTGGGAGGAGGGTAAAAGTATTTTTCAGATCTAGTAAAATAAAAAGGATGTTCTTGCCTCAGTTATCCCTGTGACCGAAAACTTTGGGATTCCAATACAGAAGCATGAACCACCAACAGAGCTCAGCAACATTAATACAACCATAAGTTGCTCAACAATAACTCTACTGATAGGCCCTTGAATATGGAACAGGACATTTAAAAATCTCATCTCCACCGAAATTCTCAATCACAAGTGTGCTTAATGCAAATAAATTATGTAGAAAAATAAACATCTGAATTATTGTGAAATTTAATTTTTGGTTTGCAGATAATCCATTACAATAAGAGCACTCCCCTCAAAGCTCTTTAATTCAAGTTCACAATAAAAGACAATTTCCATATGCAGATCTGCATATGCTATAATGTAAAACTTACAATCTTCCACATATCACGAATGGGATAGTGTACCACCCATTTACCGCAGACCCATGTGGGTTGCCCATGAATGGCAGGAAACACCGCACCACCAGACTGTGGTATTCAGCTAAAGCTGATAAATCAAATTTATTTACAAGGAAAATTATTGCAAAGGAAGGCAGCATGAGGCCAACAGTACAATACTTGAATGGTTCCAAAACAAATGAATGAATCCAGAATCTCATCAGCTCAGTGCAGAATGTTATAACTGGGTATCTAATGAATGCAACCGACATCACGGAACTCCTCTCCCTGCCGTAATTTGGAAACAGGCAGAGAAACACGAAACTGGGGAATAGGGAACGCCAGTAGCACTTATACTATTCCAAAGCAGACTTCAACTTACCAGAACAAATAAGCCCTTTCCCATTTGGGCAAGCAATCATACTATAATTCAATTCCACCATTCAAGTAGATAGAATATGAAAGCATACCTCCAGCAATTTGTTGGATTTAATTTGCTTTTGAAACCTGCCTTACATATCAAACTTCGCATTTCCCAAAGAGCCAACTGGGCTCTGATAATTTCCATGTATTAACTGAAAAATATATGGGAATTTTTGATGCAATTAACTTGTAAACAGATGCAGGGAATTCCTTCTTGGAAACTAGCTGGCCCATCTAATCCCCATAGAACTGTAAATATTCCTACATTTGTGCACTGTCTCTTTCCCCACAAAGATAAAGGAACACTTCAAATACATCCAACTTGAGATATCTTTTTAAATTCACAAAACTTTGGTGTATCTAAAGTTTCATAAAAAAGATATAATACGGATTTTACAGTTTAAAGTAAGGCAGCAGTCTGTGTCCATTGCACAACTAATACAACATTACATTATCAATTATCATGAGATTACGGTGAGCCTGTAAACCATTTGAGACATTTAAAATACTCTCAAGTTATCTGCAGACAATACAGAACACTTTCAGTAGCTTTGTAATACTTACTTGTCTCCTTTGATCCACCGCTCTCCACTTGAAACCCTCATTCTTTGTGCTCGTTGCATCTCCTGTCTCCAGTGTGGTGGAGTTTCACTGCGCCTAAATCGATCTCTTGACCGAGACCTTGATCTTGAAGGTGTTCGATAGCGCTACACAAAAGATAATTTTTAGAATATATAAATGTGTGTATAAGGTACATTACCAATTACATCTCATGGCAATACAAACTTGCATACATATAGCGTTAACAGCGCTGTCACGACCTCAGAATGTCCCAAAGCACTTTACGGCCAATGAAATAATTTTTGAAATGTAGTCACCGTTGCAATGTAGAGAAACGCGGCAGCCAATTTGAGCACAGCAATGTCCCACAAACAGCAATGAGACAATGACCAGATAATCTGTTTTAGTGATGTTGGCTGAGGGATAAACATTGGCCAAGACACCGGGGAAAACGCCCCTGCTTTTCTTCAACATAGTGCCATAGGATCATTTACATCCACCTGAGAGGGCCTCGGTTTGACGTCTCTTTGCACAACCTCCGACAGTGCAGTGCTCCCTCAGTACTGCACTGGAGCATCAACCTAGATTTTGTGCTCAAGTCTCAGGAGTGGGACTTCAACCCACAACCTACTGACTCAAAGGTGAGAGTGCTACCACTGAGCCATGACTGACACCTAAATATAGAAAGAAGAGGAAGAACTTGCAATTATAGAGCACCTCTCACAACCTCAGGATCTCCCAAAGCACTTCACAGCAGCTAATTGGTCCACAGCAGGGTCTTTTAATGAAATAATCAACCGGTTAATCTGTTTTAGTGATGGTGGTTGATAAACATTGACCAGGACATCAGGTGAACTGCCTTCTCTTCTTCGAACATTACCATGGAATCTTTTACGTCCATCTCAACAAAGGCTTGGTTTAACAGCTGGTCCCAAAGACTTCACTCCCTCAGTATTGGACTAAAGTGTCAGTCCAGATTATGTGCTCAAGTATCTTGTGGGACTTGATTCAGAGGTGCGAATGCTACCATTGAGTCAAGCCTGACACTCGTACTGAAGTAAATTTCTTTCCAAGACCAGTTTTAAGAGAAAAAAAGGTTCTGCAAAACAGTCACTTACCCGGGGTCCTCTTCCTTTAATTTTTCGGCCTGACCTGGTTACCAAGAGTCGTCTTTGATATGTAGATATTTGGGAATTTGATGCATTGCTGTTCAAAATAAAGGCAATTACTGTACAACTATATTTACTCATGGATGAAACCAAAAGCTTGGACAAAAATTAATTCCGTAACTTAATTCAACCTCACTGGCTCAAAAATGGTTACTTGCAACACTATATCACAGAAAATTGCTAATTTGCAAATTCTAAAAGTCAGGTTCCTGAAACACAGAATATGAGATTCACCCTTGCTGGCAACTCCACCCCACCACGATAAGTACGGCCAAGAGTTATTTTAGCAAATTTTAATTGGAACGTAGTGGTTGTTACATTACCATGTGATACAAAGTATAGCATATGGTCCAATATCATGACGGCAGACTAAATTTCTTTGCCCTGATTATGGTCATAATTTGCTGCATTCAAATGTTTCACAGCAGTAGTAGCACATTTATGGGTTACTGATTGCTGCTGAAGCAATGAAAGGAGCTTTTTCTATAAAGCTATGAAAGTATTTGGCAGGATACTCTAAATTATTAATGCTGTATGAAGTCAATGAGATAAATATTCATAGCAGCTCCATAACTCACTTTTGATATCCCTGCAAATACAATTTCAAGATGAATAAAGTTGCGCTTTGAAGGAATCAGTGAAGGTGTAGGAGAATAGAATAAATGTTCTATTTTGGGCATCCAGGGTCAACATCAACTATTCCCAGGTGAGAAATAACACACCAAATGTAGAATAAAGTTCAACTCTGCCCCAACAATGTGTTTTAATCTCAACCTCATAAGAGCAATGACTATTGCACTAGTATGATTTTTTCCCTCATTTCTTACACAAGCTATATTTTTAGGCTCTGAATGAAATTTTAAATTTGTAGGCTTTTTTTTAAAAAGGCACATGCCCACTAGAAACTTGGCTGACTGCCCAATTTCATTTCATGAGAAAGTGGGGGCTTAATTCCATCAGTTGATTCCCTCTCCTCAGGTATGGTACCCTACCGTTCAAAACCACAGTCATCACCCCTGCTCAAAGATTTCATCCTTTACCAGTGTCCTCATTAACTACCACCCCATCTCCAACCCCCCATTCCTCTCCAGGGTCCTTGGATGTGTTATCGTCTTCCAGATCCAGGCCCATGTTTTCTGCAACTCTTGCTTGAATCCCTCCCAAAGCACCAAAGCGACCCTAACCAAAGTTTGAAGGACATCCTCTATGACTGTGACCATGGTGCATTAGTCTTTCTCAAACTTTCTGCAGACGACATAGTTTATCACAACATCCTCCTCCAATGCTTCTCATGCATTGTCCAGCTTGGTGGGGCTGCCCTTGCTGGTTCCACTCTTACCTATCCGATTGGAGCCATAGCACTTTCTAGCAGCGGGTTCCCACCTGGAGGTTTAGGGAGGGAATTCTATACTGTGCAGCCTAGATGGATAAAGGCACGGCTGCCACTGGTGTGGTGAAGGGAGGGGGGAGATGCACAAGGGGTCAGAGTTAGAGGAACAGAGAGTTTGGTGGAGGCGGGGGGGGGGGGGGGGGGTTGTAGCACTGGAGGAAATTACAGAGCTAGAGAGAGGTGAGGCCATGGAGGGACTTAAACACAAAGATGAGAATTTTAAATTTGAGATATTGAGGCCAATGTAGGTCAGCGACAATAGGGGTGATGGGCAAGTGGAACTTGGCACTGGAACGGATTTCGCAGTAGAGTTTTGGATGAACTGAAGTTTACAGAGAGTGGACAATGGGAGGTCAGCCAGGACAGCGTTGGAATTATTAACTGCTTGAAAATGTTAAAATTCCAACTGTGCTTTCTTACAGTACAAATTTCAGATGACATTATTCACTCCTTGAAAAATTAAACCCTAATTGCTGAAACAGTATTGTCATTTTTTTTCCATCTTTCATAACCAAATATTGTGTTTCTCCTTTTTGTAAGATGGCCCCACAAATCTCTGTTAGAAAAGAATGCAGAATTGAATAGGTCTTCTATGACAGCCACGGTTATTTTTACTTTAGGACTCACTAAATAGGAGACGCTCTTTAAAATCCTGCTTTACACAGGGCATTTCCAGTAACCTGGTCGATGACTAATAACTTTAAAACAAAATTGTTCTTGCGATATGAGCAACACTGGCAAGGTGGCATTTATTGTCTATTCCTAGTTGTCCTGAACAAATTAAGAGTCAACCACATTGTATGGGACTGGAGTCACATGTAGACCAGACCAGCTATGGGTGGAAGATCACATCTCTGAAGGACATTAGTGAACCAGTTGGATTTTTATGAAATCCAGCAGCTTTCATGGTCATGCTTTTGATGAGGTAACAGATAGGATTGATGAGGGCAATGCTGTTGATGTGAATATGGACTTCCAAAAGGCATTTGATAAAGTGCCACATAATAGACTTGTCAGCAAAGCTGAAGCCCATGGAATAAAAGGGGCAGTGGTAGCATGGATACGAAATTGGCTAAGTGACAAGAAACAAAGAGTAATGGTGAACGGTGGTGTTCCTCAGGGGTCGGTACTAGGACCACTGCTTTTCTTGATATATATTAATGACATGGTCTTGGGTGTACAGGGCACAATTTCAAAATCTGCACATGACACAAAACTTGGAAGTATCACGAACAGTGAGGAGGATAGTAATAGACTTCACGTAGACAGGCTGGTGCCACAGGACACATGGCAGATGAAATTTAACGCAGAGAAGTGCGAAGTGATACATTTTGGTAGCAAGAACGAGGAGAGGCAATATAAACTAAAGGGTACAATTCTAATGGGGGTGCAGGAACAGAGAGACCTGGGGGTATATCTGCACAGGTCATTGAAGGCGGCAGGGCAGGTTGAGAAAGCGATTAAAAAAAGCATAGGGGATCCTGGGCTTCACAGATAGAGGCATAGGGTACAAAAGCAAGGAGGTTACGATGAACCTTTAGAAAACACTGGTTGGGCCACAACTAGAGTACTGTGTCCAATTCTGGGCACCGCACTTTAGGAAGGATGCAAAGGCCTTAGAGAGGGTGTAGAAAAGATTTACTAGAATGGTTCCGGGGCAGGTCTAGACAGAGTAGATAGAGAGAAACTGTTCCAATTGGCGGAAGGGTCGAGAACCAGAGAACACAGATTTAAGGTGATTGGCAAAAGAACCAAAGGCAACAGAAGGAAAAACTTTTTTATGCAGCAAGTGGTTATGATCTGGAGTGCACTGCCCGAGGGGGTGGTGGAGGCAGATTCAATCTTGGCTTTCAAAAGGGAATTGGATAAGTACTTGAAAGGAAAAAACTTGCAGGGCTACGCGGAAAGGATGGGGGAGTGGGACTAGCTGGATTGCTCTTGCACAGACGGGCTGATTGGCCTCCTTCTGTGCTGTAACCATTCTATGATTCTATGTTATCTGGTGCCAGATTTATTAAATTGAATTTCACAACTTGCTATGGTGGGATTTGAATGCACAACCTCTGCGTTTCTGGTCCCGTAGCTTCTCCACTAGGCTACAGTACCCACTAAACTATATTAATCATCCTGCTGCGGAATAAAAAGTGTGTATATGGAATCTGTGTGATGAATATGTGCCCATGGGTACAGATACCATGTAGTATCACACAGACCTAAATATGGACTGGAATTAATAAATATATAGAAAATTGTTCCAAAGCCTATATAGTTATACTAACCTCTCTTTTTCTCCCTCTTTTTTCTTCTCTTTCTCTTTTTCCTCTGTCTTGCGAGGACTCTTTCGCATTAAGAATCTGTTTTCTGGTACAGGGGGAATTTCCTCAGGACGGACAGTGGCAACTGTCTGCAGTGTGGTACTTTCGACACTTTCATCTGATGAGCTTCAAAAAAAAGTTAACAAATGAAACACTGTAATTACTAAATGTAATATATTCATATTACTTACACACATAAATAGCCAATCTTCTATGGCGTTGCATACGGGTAGCCAAGACCAAGGGTTAGAGAGTGTGGGATAATGGAACCAAGGCAGGGGAACGAGGAGAGCAAGAAAATGGGGAAAGGAAGGAAGATGGTTGAGAAGGGGAGAGAAGAGTGTGGAGAGGAATAAATGAGTGTTGAGGAAGGGGAATTCAGATCAGTACTGCTTGTCCAACATCAAGTCTTGGATGAGCTGAAATTCCCTTTAGTTCAACATTGGCTAGCATTAGCAAAACCAAAGCCATCATTTTTGGTTCACACCAGCAACTGTGTCCCTCTAACTTCAGCTCCATCAATGTCCTGGATTGAACCAAATGCTATGAAACTGTGACTTTCTCCTCAACCCTGAGCTGCACTTCTCTTCCAATATCTAGTCAGTCGTCTTGCCTTCAATTCCCCAACCCCATTGTTCCTATCTCAAGCTCAGCGTCTTCAATCCTTCCTTGCAAAGTGCTGCTAGATATTTTACTATGTGAGGGGCACGACATAAAAAAGCTGAAGGCTTAATTATCATACAGTGGCTTCTATTTGAAAAGTAGACCTTTGAACCATTTAAAAAAGATTGTAAGAGAATTCTTATTCTCTGTCATTTTGGAATGACCGATTCAAATGGTGCCATTATTAGTTAGCAATTCTATCTGCTCTAAGCTGTTAAAAAGAGAAACTCCATTAAATTTATTATCTGATTGACTGTCACTCAGCAACAAATATTATTCTGTTCCATTTATTTTGAAGTGAATCGAAGAAATGAAAAACAGCAACGATTATACATATGTATATTCGACAATCTTTTTAGAAAGAGGAAACAGCACGGGAAGAGAGACAAAGCTGTTTTATCCCTCAATTGATGTCATCTCTAACAAATTCAATGGCTAGTTACTCACAAGATGGTGCTTTCAAGCAGAGCATATAGCAAGCAATGTTAAAACGTCTGATTTTCTATTTAAAACATTGTGGGATTTTTATTTTGCATCAAGGTCTGCCGTGGATTACAGGGAAGCTTAGCAATGTGATTTTTGAATTACGTTCCTGGAATTACCTTTAAAACATCTATCCAACCTTCCAGCGGTTGGAAAGAAAGACAATTAGCTTTTTAATAAGGCTGTGAAGTATTAGCCTTTCGCTGTTCAGGATGTTAGGTGTTTTGATGCTCCCTCAAAGAAGAAAATATTTACATTCCCTTCAAACTGTTATGAACAAAGCAGCATTTTGTTATGTATTACAATAAATCTGATTTTATCCAATACTGGGGTAACTAATGTTGAAGCCTTTAATGAGCACCTGGGTGCTTGGATCTGCTATGAGTCAACAGAACATACTGATCTGGATTTTACACAAACTTAGAGACAGACTGAACAGAATATCCTAGAGTAATAATGAAACATAGAATGAAAGTAGTAAAACACAAGGCTTTACAAAAAATGGTAAAGAATAAATGAGCCTACAGATAAAACGAACAGATCTTCAAATCTTGGAAACACTATTAAAGGAACAGTAAAAGTAGCAGAAGCTTGCAATAGGTGGAGCGTTGCAATAGGTAGACTAATGCTAGTATCAGAGAACTGCAGTGGTTAATGGAAAGATGAATTTTTATAGTCTTGTAGTGCTCTACATCTTGCCTTCTGGAGCAGAAACAATTGTTTAAGTGCCCGGGGAAAGGTCTGAAACACAAAAATCCATTGCTCCCCATGCAAGAAATTTGCAGTGAAACAGAATGAATTTGTATCCAAGGAGACACATGACAGAAGGAACTTGTGAAACAATTACAAGAAACAGATACAAATGCAATGCCAGGTGTTAAAAAAGTATCTAAACAGTGCTTCTCTTCACCCACTGCAAGCAGATAAATCTGTCCTATACACAGCAGTTACATAAATAAATCTGCTCATATAGTTGAATAAATAATTCTTTGAAAAATTTACATCGTTTTTCCAGTCAAAGATACCTCAGATAAAGTGAAAAGTTTATACTTAACTTTGTTTGCATAAAAATTAGTTACCTTTACAGTCCTATTAATGGCTTCCGACCTTTTAGTGTTATTAGTCCTCATCATTGGACAGGAAGAGGGGCCAGCCTTAAAAATAGCAAATAATGGTATGCTACATGAATGGCCAGTCTTGCTGTCAATCATTAAAAAAATTCTGGCATGCGTTGCATCCCCCCCAGCTCCAAAACATGGTGATGTTCATTAGAATTAGAAGAAAGGCAGTCTTAATTTACATTCAGGAAGTTGTGCACAGGTTGCTTGTAGAGTGGAAATGATACATTCCGGGAGCAATAACCTTTACAAGTTTTTCATTCAGTTGATAAATGATTGCGCGGGGAAGAGTGTGAACTCAAGCCACAGGCTTCTCGGAGAGAGACAGACTTTTGACAGAAAATGTAACTGTATAGGTAAGTTTAATAATTTGCTTGTGAATTCTGTAGTTATTTCAGATCTTTCTTATCTTAGAAACCTTACTTCTGGTACTAAGTTGCCAGCTTTGGCAAAGTTAGATGGTGGCGGAAATATTTTTGGAGCAATTTCATTGGTTCTGCTTCACTTCTATTAAAAATTGGTAGCTAATTGTTCACTATTCTTGGTCAGTTTTTGTTCCTGCTTGTTACGTTTTGATTGGTACGCATGATATGTTGGGTTTTATCAAAATAATCTTGGAGTCAATTTGGTTCATAGTCGCTAATAAATCCAATAGGGAATTCAGGAGAAACTTCTTTACCCAAAGAGTGATAAGAATGTGGAACGCAATACCACAAGGAGAAGTTAAGGCAAATAGCATAGATGCATTTAAGGGGAAGCTAGATAAGCACAGGAGGGAGAAAGGGATTGAAGGGTATCCTGATAGGGTTAGATGAAGTAGGGATGAGGAGGTTTGTGTGGAGCATAAATGCTGACATAGACCAGTTGGTCCGAATGGCCAGTTTCTGTGCTGTAGTTTCGATGTAACTCGATGTAAGTATGCTTACACTTTCAAGTGTGGCACTTTGGGGTGTGATGGACATGCACTAGACATACAATTTTACTTATGTATAAAAATATATACACACGCACACATATATATAATAATCAATTGCCTATGGTGTTGCACACAGGCAGTCAAGACAAGGTGCAGTCTTCAGGTGAAATGGGGTTAAAGAACAGATAATTTGACCTGGGCGTGCAGATGGAATTAAAATCCCATTTTGAAGTCATTCATTTAGTTCTTATTTTTATAATTTCCATTATAAAC
Source organism: Heptranchias perlo (assembly GCF_035084215.1). Classification (NCBI taxonomy): domain Eukaryota; kingdom Metazoa; phylum Chordata; class Chondrichthyes; order Hexanchiformes; family Hexanchidae; genus Heptranchias; species Heptranchias perlo. The sequence continues at coordinate 50,881,850 of NC_090331.1, forward strand.
CCCTATGTCCACATGTATGCAGGATATTGCCTACGTAAAGCAGTCCTGTTCCAATTACACCCTCCCACCAGCTGTGGCACTGTAGCATCTTCACTAGAGGAAGAGTGTAATTATAGCATGACAAATTTACATGGGCAATTTCCATTATAAATGTGGATACAGAATTTATAACGGTAAAAATTGACAGGAAGCGTTTGGAGGTACATACACACATAAATTATGCCCATCAAACAATGGTGACTAGGCTTCAAAAGCAATTTGTTGGCTGTCAAATGCTTTGGGATATCCTATAGGAAGATGCTATATAAATGCAAGCTTTTTTTTAGTCCACTTGCTATTAAGTAAACATGAGTGAAGTCAGCATTTAACTGCTTTTTGGCTATACAGAAATTTGGATAACACTACGTGTGATGGACAGGAAAGATATGCTAGAAATACAATTTTTGTTATATTACTAGTGAATCTCCTGTGCCACTGTAAGTCAGAGGATTTACTGTTTTAGAAGAATAAAACCATTATATAATGTAAAATGCAATGTATTATTCTGTTATATGGTCCCTTTAAGGTTACAAAGTATAACTGATGTTAAGTAAACACTGAGTGAGTTCAGAGACAGGTCAGTTAAGAAGCTGGAGATATTCTGTCCCTGTTACTGGAAAGTCTTCATATTCCAAAGTGTGCCTTTGCTTCCTTGTACTTTGTTCCCCAGTGTGACAGACAGTTTGTGGCATCTCTGCAATCTGGTCCTCAAAGGCCAGACAACATAAGATTGATTTATGCTTGCTTGTATTTCTTATTTGCTGGCTTGTCCTGTTTTAGCACCGTTGCCTCTTTGGTGTATGAATCCTAAGTCATGCGTTGCTATTCACAGCTTGTGCGAAATAATGGGAACATGAATTTAAACTTTGTACGTGACCCCACAGGCTCTATCAAATGCACTTATGCAGACCACAAAGACAAAAAGACTACGCCTTCTCTAATATAGACATATATTTTCCTCAGGTGAGCAGTGATAGAAAATAACATCTATGTACCAAATGTAACTTTAAAGCACAAGTAACGTAATGAATTATGAAGTAACTGCCAAATACATGCCAGAGCAGCAATACAAGGGTTTCCAAGGAAGTGCAAAGTGGGGTTGTAGTAGGATGCGGGATTGCACTTCCAACTTGAATACAATGATTTACTAATCTTAGGTGTGCAAACATGTGGAGACATTGAGCTGAGGATGTTCACTTCTCCAGAAAGATATAGTGGGGTGGGGGTCAGCACTAACCCAGAGAACCAGTTGCCACGGACAAATATCACACACTTCCCAGTTACAGAATATCAATAGGAACAGGTTCCAGCATATCCCCTTAGTTTGGGAAGATGTATGACATGAGACAACAGCAAGTGGGAAAGAAGAGAAAATGATGAGGAAAACACCCGGTCAGGTAATAAGTTAGAATGCTATCACACTGGTTTCTGCACAAAAAAAGTTAGTTTAAAATCACTAAAATGATTCATAAGCTTATACTGAAATTTAGTGTTACTATAATGCTTTGAGGCTAGGGCAACGTAAAAGGACAAATAACCCTCTCACATATAAAAGTTGCCACCAACCTTTTCTTTTCCAATTTCTTTCTTCGTTTCTTATCTTTCTTTCGTTTTTTGGACTCTTTCTTACGTTGTTTCTTTTTTCTTTTCTTAGAATCTTCATCTGTTTCATTTTCTGACTCTGAGGAAGAGTCTGAGTCAGTAGAGCTCTCAGATTCACTTGAAGAGGATGATGAAGATTTCTTTCTTTTCTTCTCTTCCTTTTTGGCTTATTAAGTAAAAGTAAAATACACCCATTTGTTAACATGTTTGCCATTGTTGAAAAATCACCTGCACCTTTGAGTTATCTACAAATGAACAGAAAGTGAATTAAATGTACTTTCCAGTGAAACCTAAGTTTTGAACAAATAAGAGTGCAAATACAAAATGAAAAAGTGAAAATGTGAATGAGATGTGTGAACATAATGACTGTAAAATCTAGTATGCTGCAAGACATCAGAAGCACCAATATTGTAATATCAGTTTATACATTTTCCCCACAATTACATGCTGCTGTCAAGATATTACTCAGAAAATGTTATATATGTATATAAAAATTAAAGGGACTTTATACAAGTTTAGAAACTATTCTTGCTAAATAGCAATGATAACGAGAGTGGGGAGATGCGTATAAAGCAGATTTTCAGCATACACTAAATGTGATAAAAGTTTACAGCAATTTGTGTAGAACCAGTATGTTTTGTGACAGGTATAATTTGTGATTCCTGGGATCCTTGACTACTACAAGCACATAAATGTTCACGCTACCGCAACATTATTTTTTTACCCAATAACTCAGTCAGAGTACAAAAAATTATACATATTGGGTAATTTCACACATCACTTCTTCATAATGGCAACTATCAATTAACCAGCTACCTAGTTTATTTCACAGATCCCAAGACAGTGATAATCACAAAAGCTCTGCTATATTCATTTCCACTATTTTAGCCAGCAAAATCAGTCTGCAAAATCAGCAGAGCGAAAGAAAACAAAATAAGCTGCCAAAAACGGAGCCAGAACAGCAAACCTTTAAATAAACAAAACCAACTTATCACAACTTCCACGGTGCTCTAATAGCACCTGATCCGATTTGGACTCGGAAGCTAAGCAGAGCCAGGCTTGGTTTGCACTTGGATGGGAGATCAACTGCGAATACCAGCTTATCTTCCAGCTGGTTGCGTTAAGCCACTTTTATTTAAAATATATTATAATAAAAAGTCCCCCATTTAAGATAATGATTGCGATAAATATTTTGTGCATCATAAACACGACAAAACATCTATTACAAATATAACCATTTTACAGTATCAATAAGAACCATGTTACATAGCAATTAAAAATTAAAATGCTTTTAATCAAGAAAACAAGAGCTTTTCTTCCCTTTCCACCCACACTCGTACCTTTGGTTTTTGGAATCAATTCTCCACAGTTCAAGATTCGCACTTCTGCATAAGGTTTACTATTTGCATCTGTTTTCTGGTTTTCCACATCTCTTATTAATTCCTGACCTGAAATAACTTGACCAAAGACCACGTGTACACTAAGAGAATGAAAAGTGATTTTTATTTATAATTTTTGTGGTGTTATAAGCAACATTTTGATAATGACAGCTTAACTTATTTAGAAAATATACTCACCTATCTAAATGAGGTGCAGGCTTAGTAGTTCTTTTTGTTTTAACATTCGCAAAAATGGATGTTCATAACATGAAATCAGAAAAACAAAATTAGACAACTTATACAAGCTACAGTAAAAACACTGACTTTCAAACAAATACAGTAGCAAACTATCTTCTTGATAAACAATAATGAAAGCAAACATCACAATTACAAGACACACAGTCAACTACACAGACAAGTCTTGGGACAGCAAAAAAAAACCAAAAAATTTGTTTTGCTCTTTAGGCGTTTTTGATATCAACTTCTTAAATACATTTCTGTTCACATTGGGTGGGGGGGCAATGCAATAAGTGTAGTTAGAGAAAATGTTACTGTTAAAATCTAAATTAACCTGCTTATTATTTTAATATACAGAAAATACTATAATAAAAGTGGGACTCATTAGTCTTTATTTTTGGAAGAACAGTATTCAGCATTTTATCAAACAAGAAATCACCTATTAGTGATTTCTGCCGAGGATGATTATTTATCATGGAATGATCCGTGTCATACCACAATCAACAAGTTTACCACCTTATTTCAATGTAGGATATGGAGGAGCTACCTACACGAAACACTGTTCACTGGTAGACACCAAGATGCTGTGAGTAAATTGCCTAGACAAGACCTTGCTGTGTTGGAGAGCTGGTCTATGAGTCATTCTACATGTTCAGTACAGTCAAGTATGTACATTGATATATATATTTTTTAAAATAATCAACTACTGTATCTACATTAGTGTCAATTTTTATGGAACAATTTAGATGGGGTTTTAAAAAGTTGTGCTAAATTGGGCCGTGTAGTGCCTGTTGTTTCGGCGCTACACGGCCTCTCTGACATCCAAGATGGCATCTTGGATGCGCACATACATTTCCAGCGTGACATGCGCCAGACGCCATTTTGGTAGAGGAGTTAGTACAGACGCAGATAACAAACACTGGAATCATGTAAAGTAGGGAAAAAATGGCTTCAATCAGTGGGCAACGCTGATTTAAAGTGATAGACACATTTTGGGACATAACGCTCAACTCAACGCACGATCTTAACCCCGACCATCTGAACAGGTCTTAGAGTACCTGGAGGACCTCCCACCAGCGCTATTTAAAGGGACCATGCAGGATTTACAGGTTAGTTGCTGGATTATTGCATATGGCTGCCGAGACATTTGTAACTGTTTTTGGAGGTATCCTAGACTTGAATACTAGGACACGGGGACATAGTCTAACATTTAGAGCCAGGACGTGCAGGAGTGAAGTTAGGAAATGCTTCTACACACAAAGGGTGGGAGACGTTTGGAATGGTCTTCTGCAGAAGGCAGTTGATGCTAGCTCACTTGTGAATGTTAAATCTGAGATTGATAGATTTCTGTGATCCAAGGGTATTAAGGGATATGAGGCTCAGGCAGGTATATGGAATTAGGTCACAGGTCCACCATGATCTCATTGAATGGTGGAACAGGCTCGAGGGGCTAAATGCCACTGACACTTGCTGCCTCCTGATATGCGCCACCTTCTCCTGCAAGAAAGCGGGACGTGTGTCTGGGTGATGTGCCTGTCATGACTGAATAGCAGCCAGCGTGTGTGGCCTGTGAGTTGTGGGTGGGCGGCTTGCAACAGTGGTAATGTATAAGGGCGAGAGAAAGCGTCCGGTTGGAAGAGATGAGTACTGATGGAAAGAGTTTGTTGGTATATGGGTGATGGGGGTTGTAGTGCGTGGTGCAGTTGATAGGAGATGCCACTTGACCTCACTCACCTTGACCACTCATGTCAAAGCATTGAACTGTGTGCCTGGCATTGACTTTGTCCCCCCCTGCCTCTTGGATATATGTCTGGAGGGCCTCGCGCATCCCTCGCCCTGCGGATATAGGATGTCCCTCCTTCCGTCCAACCTCTTGCACCAAGGTCTCTAGTGCATCAGCAGAGAACCTTGGTGCATGCACTCTCGCAGGCCTGGTACCAACTCAGATCAGCAGATTGATGAGGTCTGGTGTGCGGATTGGAGGATGTGGGATTTAGTAGTGCGCAACCTTTATTCAATGTTTTAACGTAACGCATCAGTTTGTAAACACAGGGATGGGACCTGCATCTGTGTTTTATGTGTGCGATGTCTGATCTCCGTTCAGACAGTAGACAGTTATTTTCAACACATAACAGATACCAGCTACTTTTAAGCGATTTGTAAGAAACATCCTCCCTTTAAGAGATTGAGCTCCCCCTGATGGTGGAAAGTGCAAATTGCATTGATTCCACGTGAAAGGCCCGGAATGGAACACTGATTGCGGGTGAGTCCTCCGGCCGGCCGAAACTTGCGTCCTGTCTTCACGGGGTAATAGCGCATCACTCTACCTGCACCCAAAAACGGCCCCAATGCAATTTTCCCCCCAGAGTGTGAGAGAGAGAGACACACACAGAGAGCTCCTGTGAAGAGGGGGAAGAGAAAAAGAGAGAGAGCGCGAGAGAGGAGTGAGAGCGAGAGAAAAGGGAGGAATTTTACCTGCCAGCAGGAATCCGCTGGTTATCAATAGATTCTTGCCCGCCCACCCGTGGCGGAATGAGGCCAAGACATAACAGGCATACAAAACTAGCTGAAAATATAAACCTAACCTGTCGAGTCCAAATTACACAATTTCTATAGGATAATAAAAAAAAACTTACATGAAGAACTGTGAACCATTTGTATCCTTTCCTCTGTTAGCCATAGACAACAGGAACTCCTTGTTGTGTTTGACTGCAAAACTTTCATCTATTTTTATTAAGGAAATGTTTGATCACTTTACAGAACTGGAGTTAATATCTTAATAAAAGCACATTTTTTCATAATTCCTATGACAGTTCTATGGGTAGATTTAACAGATAAAGCATAGTGCAATCATGATAAAATACTGTAATTTCACAAAAGTAATCACCCCTTCGCTTTATTATATAGGAACACAGGAAAATACAGGAACAAAAAAGACCACTGTGGCCCATCTGGCCAATCCAATGAAAAGACGCACCCTCCGAGACTCAGTGGCCAAGTGTCAAATTGCATTCTACGCAGCAAGGCAAGATAGTTATCCCCCCCACCACCCCCCAATACAGCACAGAAGGGGGCCACTTGAAAGAGTTATCCAAATAGTCCCAACCCTTGTTCTTTCTCCATAGCCTGAACATTTTCCTTTTCAAGTATATATCCAATGCCTTTTCGAAAGTTATTACTGAATCTGCTTCCACCACCCTTTCAGGCACTGCATTCCAGATCATAACAACTCGCTACATAAAAAATCCTCCTCATTCCCCCTCTGGTTCTCTTGCCAATTTTCTTAAATCTGTCCCCTCTGGTTACTGACTCACCTGCCAGTGAAAACAGTTTCTCCTTATTCATACTATCAAAACCCCATATAATTTTGAACACCTCCAATTAAATCTCTCCTTAATCTTCACTGCTCGAAGGAGAACAATCCCAGCTTCTCTAGTTTCTCCACATAACTGAAGTCCCTCATCCCTGAACTAGTGACTTAAGAATGAATTTGTGTGTTCTTTACAGTCCTCCACTCGACCAGCTGGCTATCAAAGGTGCATTCATCTACAGAAGTTGAACAGAAATCCACTTAGGAAAACCACTGGTAAGCAGAATTTTGCGAAGCTCCTCCAACAAAGATGACCCTTGTCATCTTACAAATTGTATTTTTATGTTTATCAGAGTTTTTTTGTTAAATTGGAAATGGTACTCAAAATATTAAAAACAAGTATTTTAGTATTTTGGGTACCATACATAATTTATAAAAAATAAAATAAATCTACCCAAGTTATCGGGCTTCAAGTTATCAAGAGTGGCAATCCAAAATTTGGATATACAGCTAACTAGTACCATGCAACACCTCAGTGGCACTTGAATCTTGTGGATTCCATTACAGCATTTACTGCAGCTAACTCCTGATGTGAATGCAATTAAGGGAAGAAAAAAAATCTCTCCCCCACCCACCCCCCCAAACACATGTTTAAAACCCATTTTCTTCCCTTTGTACTTTTCCTTTAATTTTCCCATTTTAGTACTGATAGGTCATTAAAATCTCCCATTCCTTGGTTGTATAGCATAAAATATGAGTATGAGCAACAAATGCACAACAGAAAGAAATTACCTTCAAAAAACCCTCCATAGATAGATTCACCTCCTCTGCCATTTCCTAAAAGTGTTCATGAAATTCAGCAAAATCACTGTTAGTATATACATTATTTTAGTTAAAAGAAAGGCTTTACAATATTATGAAAAACACACTCTTGTTGACTAACCATGAAAGAATGACAGCAGGAAAATGTACATTTTGCTTATGACTTTTTCTATCATTTCAACAGAAGAAAGGACTGATGCATGCCACTGCAGGGACTTTACCATTTAACCCAAAACCAATTAAACAATTCCCCACAAAGGTATATTTAAGAAGCAAGCAGAACACAGTATTAAACTCATCAATGGAGATTTTGTTTTGAGGCGTGGGGAAGGGAAAAAGGGCAGGGATGCAAACTGGCATGAAAAGCATGTAATGAGCAGAGATAGTGGCCATATGTTTGCATACCTCCCAGTTCTGACAACTGCCTGTGATTAAAAAAATACAGGGTTTTCATAGTTGCCATGCACAAAAATGTCAGATGTGAAAATGAATTAGGCACTTGTTTTATTACTAAATAGGAGACAAAAGCGTAAACAGATGATTTATTTCCATTTAACCACCTTCCTCTCTTCCCCCACCCATTCAACTAAGACTGGGACTGCTGTGTGAAACAACATACTGTGCTACTCATTTATAAAACCACAAATCCTGATAAGTCAAGCAGTTAGTCTCTTATTTAAGCAGAAGGTTGCAAATTTAGATCTCATGGCTTATTAACATCAACTTGCTCCCTCACTTGCATCAGTTTTTAGATTAGCAACTAAGAAGGTAAAGGAACAATTTATTTGGCTTAAATCACAGGATACATAGAATGTACAGCACAGAAACAGGTCATTCAATCCAACTGGTCCATGTGGGTGTTTATACTCCACACGCGCCTCCACCCAACCTACTAACTAATCATAAAATAACCATATATACAGCTGTACAGAATCAGTTAGACTGGAAAAGCATACAGGCTGAATAGCCCGTAAGGAAGTGGAGGTCTAATCCTACAAGTCTTTGGAAGGAAAGGCAAGAACATCAACTTTTAGGATGCACACCACATAAACAACTACTGATTTCATACCTTCACTGAAGTCACCTCCTTGAATCATGAAATCTTTTACAACTCTGTGAAATAGGCAACCTTTATAATGTAAAGGTTTTTGAGTACTCTTTCCTACCCCCTTTTCACCTGTAATGAGATCAAGAGGGTACCATCACTGATAAAACAGGTATATAGATTACCAATAATAGTTACAATGCACCAAACAGCAGTGCCATCTCTTAAGACTGTATTCCTGTTCAAATTAAACCAGATATCCTGCCATTATTGAAAAGTGAACTGTTTTAAGTGCAGTTTCTAAGAATTATGCAAAAAAGCACATCAAGAAAGAAATAAAGAACTTGTATTTATATAGCGCCTTTCACGACCTCAGGACGCCCAAAGCGCTTTACAACCAATGAAGTACTTTTGAAGTATAGTCACTCATTGTTGTCATGTAGGAAACGTGGCAGCCAATTTGCACACAGCAAGGTCCCACAAACATCAATGTGATCATGGCCGAATAATCTGTTTTACTGCCCCATCTCCAACCTCCTTTTCCTCTCCAAAGTCCTTGAATGTGTTGTCGCCTCCCAAATCAGTGCCTATCTTTCCCACAATTCCATGTTTGAACCCCTCCAATCAGGTTTCCACCCCTGCCATCGTACTGAAACGGCCCTTATCAAAATCACAAATGACATCCATTGTGACTGTGTCTGTGGTGCAATTTACCTCCTCATCCTGCTCAACTGTCTGCAGCCTTTGACACGGTTGACCACACCATCTCCTTCAACATCTCTCCTCCACTGTCCAGCTGGGTGGAACTGCCCTCGTCTGATTCCATTCTATCTATCCAATCGTAGCCAGAGAATCACCTACAGTGGCTTCTCTTCTCGCTCCCACACTTACCTCTGGAGTCCCCCAAGGATCTATTCTAGGCTCCCTCCTATTTCTCATCTCCATGTTGCCTCTCGGCGATAACATTCATAAACACGTCAGATTCCACACGTATGTCGACGCCACCCAACGCTACCTCACCACCACCTCTCTTGATCCTACCACTGCCTCTGATTTGTCACACTGCTTATCCAACATACAGTATTGGCTGAGCAGAAATTTCCCCCATGTAAATATTGGGAAGACCGAAGCCATTGTCTTCGGTCCCTGCCACCGACTCCATCCCTCTCCCTGGGCGCAGTCTGAGGCTGAACTTAAGAAACAGGAACAGAAGTAGGCCATATGGCCCCTTGAGCCTACTCCGCTATTCAATAAGATCATGGGTGATCTTCTACCTCAACTCCACTTTCCCAACATATCCCCATATCCCTTGATTCCCTTAGTGTCCAAAATTCTAGCGATCTCAGTCTTGAATATACTCAAAGACTGAGCATCCACAGCCCTCTGGCGTAGAGAATTCCAAAGGTTCACAACCCTCTGAGTGAAGAAATGTTACCTCATTTCAGTCTTAAATGGCACACCCCTCATCCTGAGACTATGACCCCTAATTCTAGACTCTCCAGCCCGGGGAAACAGCCTCTCAGCATCTACCCTGTCAAGCCCTCTAAGAATTTTATACATTTCAATGAGATCACCTCTCATTCTTCTAAACGCCAGAGAATATAGGCCCATTCTACTCAATCACTCCTCACAGGATAACTCTCTGATCCCAGGAGTCAGTCAATCTAGTGAACCTTCATTGCACCCCCTCTAAAGGCAAGTATATCCTTCCTTAGGTAAGGAGACCAAAACTGTACACAGTACTCCAGGTGCAATCTCACCAGAGCCCTATGTAATTGCAGCAAGACCTCCTTACTCTTATACTCCAACCCCCTTACAATAAAGGCTAACATAACATTTGTCTTCCTAATTGCTTGCTGTACCTGCATGTTAACTTATTCTGATTCGTGTGCAAGGACACCCAAATCCCTCTGACTGCCAACATTTCTTAGTCTCTCACTTTTTAAAAAATATTCTGCTTTTCTATTCTTCCTACCAAAGTGGATAATTTCACATTTCCCCACATTATACTCCATCTGCCACCTTCTCGCACACTCACTTAACCTGTCTACATCCCTTTGCAGCCTCTCTGCGTCCTCCTCACAGCTTATTTTCCCACCAAGCTTTGTACTGTCAGCAAACTTGGATACATTACACTCTGTTCCCTCATCTAACCGGTCCATTCGCAACCATGGTGTCCTATTTGACCCAGAGTTGAACTTCTGACCCCATATCTGCTCAAATCACCAAGACCACCTACTTCCACCTCCGCAATATCACCCGTCTCCGACCCTGCCTCAGCTCATTTGCTGCTGAAACCCTCACCCATGCCTCTGTTACCTCTAGACTCGACTATCCCAATGCTCACCAAGCCAGCCTCCCATCTTCCACCCTCCATAAACTTGAGCTTACCTAAAACTCTGCTGCCCGTATCCTAACTCGCACCCCAAGTCCCGTTTTCCCATTATCCCTGTGGTCGCTGACCTACACTGGCAACGCCTCGATTTTAAAATTCTCATCATTGTTTTCAAATCTCCTCCGCAGCTTCGCCCCTATCTCTGTAATCTCCTCCAGCCCTACAACCCTCCGAGATCTCTATGCTCCTCCAATTTTGGCCTCTTGCGCATCCCTGATTTTCACCATTCCACCATTGGTGGCCGTGTGTTCAGCTGCCTAGGCCCTAAGCTCTGGAATTCCCTCTCTAAACCTCACTCTCCTACTTTGAGATGCTCTTTAAATCTTACCTCTTTGACCAAGCTTTTAGTGACCTGTCTTAATATTGATTTATGTGGCTTGGTGTCAAATTTTGTTTGATGACACTCTTGTGAAGTGCCTTGGGGTGTTTTACTACGTTAAAGGCGCTATACAAATGCAAGTTTTTGTTGTCGTTGGTTGAGGGATAAATACTGGCCAGGACTCCATCAGTACTGCACTAGAGTGTTAGCCTAGATTTTGTGCTCAAGTCTCTGTAATGGGACTTGAACCCACGAACTTCTGACACAGAGGCGAGAGCGCTACCAACTGAGCCACGGCTAAAAGAGCAAGTGTAGTCTTCAGATGAAGTGAGATTTCTCTGCAGTGCAGGCTGAAGAGCTGGGGGACACAAAACAGGTGATATCGCACCACCACTGGAGATTAGAGATAGGGAGGGGCGAGGCTATGGAGGAGATTTGAAAACAAGGATGAGAATTTTAAAATCGAGGCGTTGCCAGTGTAGGTCAGCGACCACAGGGATAATGGGAAAACGGGACTTGGTGCGAGTTAGGATATGGGCAGCAGAGTTTTGGGTGAGCTCAAGTTTATGGAGGGTCAAAGATGGGAGGCTGGCTTGGTGAGCATTGGGATAGTCGAGTCTAGAGGTAACAGAGGCATGGGTGAGGTCACAGCATGACCATCATCGACGCATTCACCGAGGCGTATGAGAGAATGGGCCTCAGGCTAAACATCCGGAAAACAAAGGTCCTCTACCAGCCCGCTCCTGCCACACAACACTGCCCCGACCATCAAGGTCCACGGTGAGCCTCTGGACAGCGTGGATCATTTCCCATACCTTGGGAGCCTCCTCGCAGCGCGAGCAGACATCGACGATGAAATTCAACATCGACTCCAATGCGCCAGTGTAGCCTTAGCAAGCCTGAGGAACAGAGTGTTCGAAGACCGAGACCTCAAATCCAGCACCAAGCTCATGGTCCACAGAGCAGCCGTGGTCCCCGCCCTCCTGTACGCATCAGAAACATGGACAATGTACAGCAGACACCTCAAATCCCTGGAGAGATATCACCAACGTTGCCTCCGCAAAATCCTGCAAATCCACTGGCAGGATAGACGTACCAACGTGAGCGTTCTCTCCCAGGCCAACATCCCCAGTATCGAGGCACTGGTCACGCTCAACCAGCTGCGATGGGCAGGCCACATTGTCTGCATGCCCGACACAAGATTCCCTAAACAAGTGCTCTACTCTGAGCTCCGCAATGGCAGGTGATCACTAGGAGGGCAGAGGAAACGCTATTAGGACACTCTCAAAGCCTCCCTAAAAAAAATGCAACATCCCCGCCGACATGTGGGAATCGCGTGCCCTAGAATGCCCAAACTGGAGAAGAGGCATCCGCGAAGGTGCCAATCACCTCGAGCGTCACCGACTGGAGCACATGGAGGCCAAGTGTAAGCAGCGGAAAGAGCGCGCAGAATCCAGAGCGTCTCATCCACCTACCTCATTAAACACTACCTGCCCCACCTGTGGCAGAGTCTGCGGCTCCAGGATTGGACTATTCAGCCACCGCAGAACCCACCCTCCCAGAGTGGAAGCAAGTCATCCTCAACCCTGAGGGACTGCCAAAGACAGCATGACAAGTTTACATAGGCAGTTTCCACTGCAAATGTGGACATAGGAATTTATCATGGAAAGAAGTTGACAAAAAAGTGACAAGAAGCTTTTGTCAACAGGAATTGTGAACCAACATATATATAGGTAGACTTTATTTCTAATTACTTAACCCTCCGATTGAGATAAATAGCATGCTCTATTTATCAACCTTCAATGGAACTGGAATGACAGCCACTCCAATAAAATGTAACAATCTTAAATTGTGGTTTTTCAAAAAGTAAGAGCATGATACTCAATGGTATTTAGAAGAATTTTAATGTAGACCTCTAGAACTATAGGTCATAGTCTCAAGATAAATTGGTTGGCCACTTAGGACCAAGATGAGTAAAAATTTCTTCACTCAGAGGGTTGTGAATCTTTGAAATTCTCTACCCACAGGGCTGTGGATGCTCATTAGTATGTTCAAGACTGAGATTGATGGATATTTGCACAATAAGGGCATCAAGGGATATGGGGATAGGGTGGGAAAGTGGAGTTGAGGTAGAAGATCAGCCATGATCTTACTGAATGACGGAGCAGGCTCGAGGGGCCGTATAGCCTACTCCTTCTCCTATTTCCTATGTAATCAAAACCGATCACTTAAAAACAATGTCGAACAAAACAATAAAGCATATAAAAACAATAATGTCTAACAAAACCGAAGGTCTTTCTTGGCCCTGCAACAAAGCACCCTCAGTATTCTGCTGTAACTAACCTGTACAGAGGCAGCGAAAGTTCTCGCAAGTCTTTGGACACACGTCTGAAAACAATTCAAAGACAACTCTGCCCACTGTAAAGAAAACATATGCATCAGTTACATATGAAAGTCCTAAAAAGGATAAAATAAAAATCTTATTGTTACTTTAACGTCATACTGCATTCATCTAGTTTCTAATTTTATCTGCAACACGCAAAACTATATCAATGTTAGGCAAACTATAGAAGAACATTTTTCAACAGAGATACACACAAGCCATAAAGTGGCAATTTCATTCAAGAAAGGCCATTCGTCAGAAGTGGAAAATTCACAGTGCAGCAGTAAGGACGGCTCTTCTAGAGCTGGAGTTAATGCACATTGCTGAGAACGAGTAAAGGGAGCTTCCCTCTGCATTTGACTTGTACTACACCTAACCTGAGAATGCTTGATGCTGACACAAAATATTCCATTCCCCAGCGCCAATGTCTGTCATCATAATGGTAGTGCATTTGAACACTCTTACCCCAAAATATAAAAACTTAGATATTGGAAATCACCTATTTTTCCCCCTGTATTTCAAGGAGGATGGTATCTCCATCCTAGCACATTATGATTCTAATCAATGTTTAAAATTCTAAAAACGTCAAAATATTCCATTCATTTATTTCCAATAAATGTACGCATTCCTTTAAACCGCACAACTTGAACTTGCAACAAAGTTCCAACCTAACAGCAGATTCTTAAAGAAAGACGTCAGTAAAGTGCTTGTGATTACAATACAACAAAATAAACTCAAAAAGATTAACCTGGTCCCGTGGTCATTTCAGTATATCAAAAGTCTGTGTGTTCACGCAAGAAACAGAATTGCTGTAATACTTTTCCCTTACCAAGCATATTATTGACAGTTATGTCAAAAAAACATCGAGGACGCTGGGTTTTCACCCCCATGCTTTCCACAAGCTGTAGTTACTGCAGAAGAAACAGATGCCATAATCATTAAAATGTTCAGTACAAAGGATTTGTTCACATAGCAAACTTATCAACAAGGTCATTCCTTTTTTGAACCTTCACCCTTACATCTCATTTAACAAGATCTCATTATTTAATAATTTGAGCCAAAGGTCACATAAAATTTAACCGGTGGAACATTATAGTACCACATTTGGTCAGGGGTCACAAATGGCACTAGTTCGGAAGTCTGGGGGTTACATTTTTTGTTTACAGGCCAGCAGAAAATATTCCTGTAGCCCAAGCATTTGTGAAGCAGAGGAAATCCTACGTGCATTTTGAATGGGCCAAATTTTGCTGTAGCAGGACATCCAGTGGCATCTGCTGTTAGTTGGGCAGGTGAAAGTGCAAGGGAAACAGGGCATCTGGGACCTGAGTGAACAGAGCAAGCAACTGTGTATCTCCTTAACCAATCAGATTGTAGGAGTGCGAAATTAACAGCGCAAGTACTGAGAAGCAAGTGTAAATTAGAGTGGGTTGAATTCAATGTCAAATCAGGTACAGAAAGAGAAATAAAGAGAGGGAAGAAAGATTGGATTGAGAGAGAGAGAGAAACAAAAAGACAAAAGTAAAAAATATTTTTTAAAAACCTGAAGGAATTAGACTCCACACTTGAAACAGTTAATTTTCAGTGCCAGCGAGGTGGTTTGGCAGTAATTAACACTTATCACATAGTTAAAAGGGTACTTAGACTGAAATAGACAAGGCAAACTTTCTGTGGCGAGTTTGTTTAGTTTGTATTCTACTGTGCCAATAGAGCAACTTCATGCCGTTCAATGCATTTCAATGGTGAGCCAGCCAGCCAGCTCCATTTTTGCGAAGCTAATGGTGGAGCGGCGCAGCTCGGACGGCAATTTTTGGATATTTGAGTTTAACCGCGCATCTGCCCCTTGCCTGAAGTTGCTGTACCATTTGCGCACAAATAATGGCAAGCGCCATTAGCCTCACCGTTATTTTGACAGCAAAATCTGGCCCATTAACTGAGAACTCCAGTGCTGACAACGAACTCCCACTCTGGAATCCTTACATGGTGTAAAATTCATTTTTGTGGGTAAAACAATCTCTTCTTAAACTTCATCTTTACATTAAACGATAAAACTGGAAACCAGCATACAGTATCAGTGGGGAACATCATAATTTTGAGCCATGACCCAACATAATATTTTTGGTGCCTATTCTTCTTCAAAACCCAAAATGCTGACTGTCTGTCCTCTCCACAGATGCAAAGTGATCTGCTGTTTCTAGCTTTTGATGGTTTTTTCAGATTTCTAGCATCTGTAGCATTTTTCTTTTTAATAATATTTTTGGTATTACATTTTAGATAGCGGCAGAGTCCATAGCACAGTACCAGTAAAAAAAATGCTGAAAACTGAACTCATTTTTAAAGGTTATTTTAAGAATATTTAAAAGAGAGGTGTAATCTGGACAAAGATTCAACCAAAATTTTCTGCACAATACTGCTCAAAGGAAATACACCATTAAACAGGGGCCTGAGGAGTGCCCTAGAGAGAATCAAAAATAAGGCTGGAAATTATTAGCCCTTCTTATTGTCTTCCCTTTTTAAATTAGTTGGTGAATTGTTGTAAGAAAAAAGGTATAAGTTGTCAGCTAGAAACATAGTAAAATATCCCTTTTCATATAGTCATGCATTAAATGGTAGTTCAGTTTTCAGTTGAATAAAAAAACGACGTTAAGTGGGTGAAGATAATTTTAAAAAGGCAACCCATGGTGCAGTGGACTAGACACTGGACATGCACCTCTTTAGCCTATCCCTAGCCCGATGAAATGAAAGTCGCTGCTGTCTGCAAGGGTCCTCCATGAAATAAATTTTGGTAGTCCCAATATAATTTCAAGTAGGTTCCTACTGAGCATAAGTCTACAGCACAAAACTTACCCATATCTAGCAACAATTGGCAAGCTCCCACAAAAAAGGATGGTGGTATAGGAAATGGATCAAAACGACACGCTGGTGCAGTAGGTTGCTCTTCTTAAGGTTGGGGCTGAGGCATATTGTTTGGATAGAGTAGAAGGAGCTTAACTATATGTCTAATGATGCAGTCATGCTTTGTGTTTCTTTAGTCTTATTTACTTTCAGGTTCTTTGTATTTGAATTAAATGTCTTGGCCCACTTCCTTAGACATCAGGTACAGACAAACTAATCAAAATCTGTAATTGTATCAAGTTAAGCTGATTTATGATTTTTGTGAGTGAAGCTGGTTTTTAACCCCTTATGTACCATGACAGAAGTAAAGACAATACCAATGCTAAATCTTAGACAAAAAAATGCTTCCTTCTTGATGAACACAAAAGTTTAAAAAAATGATTTTAACTCTGAACTGAAAACATAGCACTGTGCATGAACTACACAATATGAAGACTATATTTTTGTCTACATGGAATTAATATGCAGAGAAAAGGGCTGTACATGGGCTCAAAAGTTATTACCTACACAACAGGACTTGCTGTCATCTTCCTTTTGCAGCAGTGATAAGTTCCTTTAGTCAGAAAATGAGCAAAGGCGCTTCAACCATTGATTCTATCCTATAAATTGGGTTTGCAACAGGAACAGAGCAAAGAACACTTTGCATTTTACTTCTGAGAAAACTATGCCCTTCATCTACATAGTCACCTCAAGATTGCTAAATCTCAACTTACATTTCAATAGCCAGCGCCACCCCATCCCACCCATGACATGAAAACATCTCAGAACACTTGAACATGTGGGAAAAGGTGGTCACTGAATTATTCTGACTTGAGTGGAGTCTGGCAGTTGTGGGGTATGGATTAATGCATACTGGGAGCTGAGCTGAAACTACAAGAATTCACGTCACAGTCTTTAGCCCAGTATTGCCCAATACGTTAGTCACTAGCCATATGTAGCTAATTAGGAACCTAGATGTGGCTAATTGCAGCTCTAAATCAGTAAATAAAAAGTGAGAAATAAGACACTGTTGTTGGACATATGATCTCAATACTCATATTTGTACAGTGTATGTGTGTATACTTTATCCCTTTTCTGCATTTGTTGGTAAAATGGTAAGATGAAAAGCAGAGTGTGCATGTGTTTTGTGATCACTGAGTGCTTGTTGAATGGTGGTAGGTGTTTGTTAAGTAAATATACACGTTAAGTATGTAAGGCGTTTTCTACTAAAATTAGTGCATGTAGCTAAAATCGTAGCCACACCTGTGGCTAGTTAGCAATTTCGATTGGACAACATTACTTTAGCCTATTCACCAACATGAAACTCTACAGTTCCTTTCTGACAACATAAATATATATTTAGTTTTACACTAATATTTTCTTCAATAAGCAATCTGTGAATAAATTACTTGGGCACATGAAATTCAATAAAGACTGTTAAAAAAAATACACTCGTAACAGGCAAACCTTTTAGAAAGCACATTGGCCCAGCAATTAGAGTGAACTATTGGAGAGAAAATACTTCCATCACATGGTACCAGCTTGAATCAAAACAGTAAATATGAATAATGACACAGTGATGGATATTATTTTTGACATATGAGGAGAGGTATAATGCTTCAGAAACAACTATGGGATAGGTGGAAAAAAGTTTGAACATACTTCACACCAAAACTATAGCTGCCCGTGAATTTGGAGCCAAGAAGAAAAGCAAGGCTAGATATGCAATGCACACCAAACAACCACCAACGGTTGGTTATAACCCTAATATACCTATAATGTATATAAGCTCTAATATACACACACCAAAGGGTTATCAGGTTAGGTAAAAGGAGCAAGGCTGCAGTGTTATGTGATAACTATCGTAACTTTTACAACGCATTTTTAAAAACATCCCTAAAAGTATTACTCTGTACATTTTTTAAAACTCTGCAAATAGTGAAACCAGTAGGTGTTAGGAGAAATTAGTTTTAACACCACTGGACAATGCACATCTGAAGTTTACTCCACATACAGGGAGAAGTGATGAGACTGACAAGTTAGGAAATGTGGGCAACAGTACCAGAGGCAAGATTTCCAGGGTCAACAGTCAATCAGTCCACAGTTCTCCTGTTTGATATACATTTATTAGACAAAACCTTTTTCTTGTTGGTGCAATGCAACAACTGCAAAAAAAAACTAACAAGAGCAGTATATTAATTGCCAAACGTTCCCACAAAACAATGTGATTTAAATTTTCAAACTACAGATATCGGTATAATTAAAATTCTCAACAAATTCACAAATGCAGCACACTAATCAGCCGTAAATTATTTTAGATGTGTAATTAATTTCACTTGGTTTTCTCCTATGGTAAACTATTCTGTAATAAATGAAAATCAATTATTTCTGCACTTGCTGTATAACTATCAAATAGCAATACATCACATGAATCGCACCAATGATTAGGCAAGCAAATTACTTGTATAATTACAAACATACAAAAATAATGGACAGGAAAAGACCAACTGTTCCATCCAACCAGTCCCATATAGTTGTGATGCCTTGTGCATCACGATACAGACATTTCCTACCCATCCGGAGCCATGTAAGCTCCCGGGAGAGGCAAAAATACCAGAAAAAACCCACTGTGGCACCACTCATGAGGTTATGCTGAGGTACCCAAGTGGAGGAGAGCTGCACAATCTCCAGTGAAAGAATCAAGAAAGAAATCTCCTCAGATATAGTGACGTGTATTTTTATTGGTTACTGGGCAATAAGTGTTTTCCTTACCCAGTGTATGTAGATAAATAATGTTATTTAATAAATTTCTGCATGTAATATGGGGAAAGCAGCTCTTTATTGTCCATCTGTTAGGGTGCAGCCTTTGTAGTGAATACCAGAAATATAAACATATTAGACTATTTTTATTTGCATTTTCCTTCTTTACCAATTACCTCTGCAACAGTACTTAGTGCACTGAAGCAGAATTTTTTTTGTAAAACCTTTTTAAATTCAAGACTTTTATTGAAAACCTCTCACCAATCAAGCTTCAACAATAGGTAGTCTTTAGTCTTTCCATAAGTTTAGCATTGTTTAATGTTTGTCACAAAGGTAACATGCCACAAACAATCTCTTGACTTAACCTAAATTATTTTTTTTGATAAAATTGCTCCAGAGTAGTTGAAGAGTTTATATTTCAGCTGGGCTTTGATGTCTTATACAAAAAATTCCAGTTACTGTCATCATCCTAAAAATGATTTCCTTGGGGGGCGGGGGGTGCACTCAATCGCAATAATTTTCCATCAGAAAAGGTGGAGCTTACAAACTGCAAATCCTGGAATGTGAATGTCAGTCTTGCTGCTGATCATAAACATTTGTAGAAGTTATGAACCACAGGTGCATGCTGCGAGCTGTAACTTCTATCATGGCTAGTCTTTTCAGCTGAAGGCGACATCCAGGAATCGGCATGAACTCCAGGCTCAGACTTCTTACATAGGTGCAGGATTCCACCAGAAAACAGAGAGCAAGTTATTATCTTAATGGCGAGAAACTGGAAAGTACTGCAGTACAAAGGGATCTGGGGGTCCTAGTGCAAGAAAATCAAAAAGTTAGTATGCAGGTGCAGCAGGTGATCAAGAAGGCCAACGGAATGTTGGCGTTTATTGCTAGGGGGATAGAATATAAAAACAGGGAGGTATTGCTGCAGTTATACAAGATATTGGTGAGACCGCACCTGGAATACTGCATACAGTTTTGGTCTCCATACTTAAGAAAAGACATACTTGCTCCCGAGGCAGTACAAAGAAGGTTCACTCGGTTAATCCCGGGGATAAGGGGGCGGACATATGAGGAGAGGTTGAGTAGATTGGGACTCTACTCATTGGAGTTCAGAAGAATGAGAGGCGATCTTATTGAAACATTGTGATTGTGAAGGGGCTTGATCGGGTGGATGCGGTAAGGATGTTCCCAAGGATGGGTGAAACTAGAACGAGGGGGCATAATCTTAGAATAAGGGGCTGCTCTTTCAAAACTGAGATGAGGAGAAACTTCTTCACTCAGAGGGTAGTAGGTCTGTGGAATTTGCTGCCCCAGGAAGCTGTGGAAGCTACATCATTAAATAAATTTAAAACAGAAATAGACAGTTTCCTAGAAGTAAAGGGAATTAGGGGTTACGGGGAGCGGGCAGGAAATTGGACATGAATTTAGATTTGAGGTTAGGATCAGATCGGCCATGATCTTATTGAATGGCGGAGCAGGCTCGAGGAGCCAATTGGCCTACTCCTGCTCCTATTTCTTATGTTCTTAAAACATTGTTACCTACATTTCTAACATAGAAAATGCTGTGTAGATAGGACTAAATCATTTTTTTGTGTTAATTTACTGTTATTATATTAACCGTATTTCTAGCAGGGTCTACAGCTTAGTGGAGAATTCAAGGTGGTTTGACAGGTTTGCTTTTTTAAAAAAAATACACCGATAGCTTTTTCTAACTGCCCATCCTTGAAGTTCATATTTGACGTTTTCATTCCTACTAGTTCCTTTCTGTTCAGTTGCAATTTGCTGCTGTTTTAATGAATATTGAAATTTTGAGCCAATCAGAAACAAATGTGGCAGCCATTACGTATAGGCAGACATAACATGATACATATACATGCAATGATATCCAAAATGTCACTTAACATGCCAACAAAATGGAAAAATTACAACATTTTCCACATAAGCATATAAAACATTGTGAAATCAGCAAGGAAAAGGGCACTTTATATCAAGATTGTTACTGCACATGAAAATGAGCATTTCCAGCAAGTTACACCATGTAGTCAACCTGGCTCTGACTATAATTTTCCAAAATTCTGTGGGAAGAAACTGTGCCAGAGGACTTGAGAGTGGCAAATATGACACCTTAAAAAAGGAGATAAAGATAAACTAAGAAATTGTAGATAGTCTTCAGTTGTTGGTAAACTATTGGAGTCCATAACATGGGATGAAATAGCTAAACAATTGGGAGAGAGTGTAAATAATTAGGACCAATTGGCACTGATTTCCAAAAAATAAGTTTGGTTTGACTAACTTGGAATTCTTTGAAGAAATAACATGAGTATATGCAGTGGCTATGACATTTCAAAAAGCACTTGATATCGTACCACACAAGAGACTCACGGCAAAGATAATGGCCACTGGAATTAGGATAATGTGGTCATATGGATAGAAAGATGGTTGGAGGGCAGAAAGCAAAGGCTAAGGGTAAAATTAAAAACTTTGTGTGACTGGAAATAGGGAATGAATGGTGTTCCAGGGGTCTGCTCTTATATTTACTATATACATAAATGACCTGCATTTAGTAATGGAAGGAACAATATTTAAATTTGCTGATGACACCAAATTGGGGCATTTGGCAAATTATGACGAGGATTGTGAAAGACTGCAGGAGGGCATAGATAGGGCTAGCAGGATGGGCAGATGTAGTTCAATATAGAAAACATTTTTAAAATAAGAATTGAAAAATGAAATACACCTTGAAAGTTAAGATTTTAAATGGACTGACTGAGCAGAGGGACCTTAATGTGCAGATGTACATAACACACAGATAAGGCCATAATAAAGACAAACAGAACCCTAGGTTTTGTATCAAGCCTTTAATTACAAATGCAAGGAGATAATGTGAACTTGTACAAGACATTAGTTAGGCCACAGCTGGAATACGGTGTACAATTGGGACACCCCATTCTAGGAAGGATGTAGAAACATAGAAAATAGGAGCAGGAGTAGGCCATTCGGCCCTTCGAGCCTGCTCCATCATTCAATATTATCATGGCTGATCCTCTATCTCAATACCATATTCCCGCTCTCTCCCCATACCCCTTGATGCCTTTCGTGAGTAGAAATCTATCTAATTCCTTCTTAAATATATTCAGTGACTTGGCCTCCACAGCCTTCTGTGGTAGAGAATTCCACAGGTTCACCACCCTCTGAGTGAAGAAATTTCTTCTCGCCTCAGTCCTAAATGTCCTACCCTGTATCCTGAGACTGTGACCCCTCGTTCTGGACCCCAGCCAGGGGAAACATCCTCCCTGCATCCAGTCTGTCTAGCCCTGTCAGAATTTTGTATGTTTCAATGAGATCCCCTCTCATTCTTCCAAACTCATGTGAATACAGGCCGAGTCGACCCAATCTCTCCTCATATGCCAGTCCTGCATCCCAGGGATCAGTCTGGTGAACATTCGCTGGACTCCCTCTATGGCAAATATATCCTTTCTTAGGTAAGGAGACCAAAACTGCACACAATACTCTCACCGAGGCCCTGTATAACTGCAGTAAGACATCCTTGCTCCTATACTCAAATCCTTTTGCAATGAAGGCCAACATACCTTTTGCCTTCCTAACTGCTTGCTGCACCTGCATGTTTGCTTTCAGTAACTGGTGTACAAGGATACCCAGGTCCCTTTGTACATCAACATTCCCCAATCTATCACCTTTTAAATAATACTCTGCCTTTCTGTTTTTCCTTCCCAAGTGGATAACTTCACATTTATTCACATTTCCTGCATCTGCCATATATTTGCCCACTCACTCAACTTGTCTAAATCACCTTGAAGCCTCTTTGCATCCTCCTCACAACTCACGATCCCATCTAGTTTTGTGTCGTTGTAAACTTGGAAATATTATATTTGGTTCCCTCATCCAAATCATTGATATATATTGTGAATAGCTGGGGCCCAAGCACTGATCCCTGCGGTACCCCACTAGTCACTGCCTGCCACCCCGAAAAAGACCCATTTATTCCTACTCTGTTTCCTGTCTGTTAACCAATTTTCAATCCATGCCAGTATATTACCCCCAATCCCATGCACTTTAATTTTGCACATTAATCTCTTATATGGGACTTTATCAAAAGCCTTCTGAAAATCCAGATAAGCCACATCCACTGGTTCTCCTTTATCTATTCTACCAGTTACATCCTCAAAAATCTCCAGTAGGTTTGTCAAACATGATTTCCCTTTCATAAATCTATGTTGACTTTATCTAATCCCATTGATATTTTCTAAGTGCTCTGTTATCACATCCTTTATAATACACTCTAGCATTCTCCCTACTACTGATGCTAGGCTGTAGTTCCCTGTTTTCTCTCTCCCTCCTTTTTTAAATAGTGGGGTTACATTTGCCACCCTCCAATCTGCAGGAATTGTTCCATATAAAAAGCAATGGAATGTGCAGTACAGAAAATGTACTAGTTGTTAAGAATAAGGGCCTACAGTTACAGAGAGAAACTTAAAGTTGGGGCCTTTTTCCAGGAGAGCTGAAAATGTTAAGGGGTGAACTGGTAGAGGTCTTCAAGATTATCTAGGGTTATGATAGTGCAAATAGCAATAGACATGAGACTGCCTCCATGGGAGACGGCACAAATTTAAGAATCATGACGAACTGAAGGAAAGGTTAGAAAAAGTTTCTTTAGAAAGTGGTTATCCATGCACTTCAAAAGACCTGAGTAAAGTAATAAATTCAAATCTTTACAGAAGGTTGTTTACACTACACCATCTCAATAATTTAATATAATTTATTGCCTTAACATATATATTTATTGCTGAAATTATTAATCAGCTCCAATAGACCCACCACACATTGTCATAACATGGAACAGTTGAGAACCTCACTCTCATATAGTTTAAAAGAATCTGACCAAAGTAATGCTCACCCTTATGCATGATTTACCATCCTTACAATTCAATTAAAAATAGTACTTTTTAAAAAAAGGATTTTTCAGAATTAAAACAATGTATTTGCACACTTTCACTATCGTGACGTTTAGGCCCTGAGGACTTTGCCAACAAAACAAAATGCACCAATCATATTTATTGATGGAAACGATCTCAATTTTCAAAATTATGCTTAAATTTGACGATTAGAGTTCTAAATGTAACTATAAGAGGAAATGTTATGGATTTACTGTAAAACCAGGTATGATATCTATATGGTTAATTAACAACCTCTTACCCCTCAACCCCATTGATTTCCAAAAAGAAGCTACCATTGAACTGCCTGCGATAAACTCACGGGGTATTGTCTCTTGGGCCAGTCTGCACCCAAATTGGAAGTCGGACTTGGATGGGACTGGAATATTTTGGTTAGGCTGCCAGATCAGTTCAAGCCGTTCATCACCCGAAGTTTGTAAATGGAAACGAAAGCAAACGCGCTGATGGGACGAGACGCGTATTCACAATCTCTTAGTTGTTTGCGCCACCCCCCCCCAATAAATTAAAGACGTTTCCCCGTGAATTTTAAAAGATATTTTAAGCAAATGCAGACGGTGTAAGAAAACACCACACAAGACCCGCGGCTTCACCCGTCTTGAAGCCAGTAAAAGACTCACATCTCGCCCGATAACGTCCGCTCTGCGACTCCGTAAACCGGAGGAGGCTACCGAGGGACGACGCCGGGCCACTGTCCCGGGCACCGACTCGATGGTTTAACCTGCTCGGGATCGCACGCTCGGCCTCGGTTTCTAACAACGTTGTCCTCATTCAGCAGGCGCCGAACTGCTACAACCAAACCTCATTCATTCAGTTCCGCGCCCGCAGCTCTGATTGGCGCACACACACCACCCTGCCCCCACAAACTCACACCCGACATTACTATTGGTCGATCCAGCCGCCAATCATATCTACGTCCCGCCTCTGCGTTATCAAGTTTGGTTGCGCAGCAGCCGCTACCTGACGGATCTCTCCCGGTGCGCACGCGTCCTGTGGGGGTTACAGTTACTACTCGAGGCCCCGGATTGTGGCCTATCCTATCGTGGCCGTAGCTCCAGGTAAAGCCTACATATTTGTTACAGATATTTGGGGTTGGCAGGGGATGAAGGGAGGGGGGGGGGAAGGACAGGCTCAGGTTTCGGAGTAAGAGGCGAAATGTGGGGGAGTGACTGACCGGCTGCGGCCTCCGGGCGGCTGTCGCTGTGGTTTAAGAGGCCGCCACCTCGCTCATTCACTGCGACTCCCTCCCGATCTCTAAAGATGGCGCTATCGGCAACGTCAGTGCATTTTCCGCTCAAAGAAAACCCCGTGCGCTCCGGCGGATCAAACTGGCGAGGCTGCGGCCTGGCTCACTGAGCAGAGCAGAGCAGGCTTCAGTGTCCGCCTGGTGGTGGCAGAGCCGCCCGCCTGTCTGCCCGCCCCCATTTATTCACACCCCTCCCCTCCTCCCGGGACAGGCGGGTGGAGCCGTTTGCACCATACTAGGATCCGTGGTTAGGCGCCGCGCAGTGTCCGAGGCCAAAGCCCCGAGTACCGAGGAGGGAGAAGCGAGCGCTGCGACCCTGTCGCTCCCTCTTGCCTCCGGCCTCGCTCCCAGCGGGTGAATGGCCAGGTGTCGGGTTGAATGTTATGGTGCCCGGGGCCGGACTTGCGCATTCGGTGGAACTGCGCGCCGCTTTTCACCGCAACGACTCTGCACTGCAGCCAGGCCCGAGCTCGGGGATGAGTGGAGGGGGCTGAGTTCAGGCCCTGGTGCTAATAGGAGAGGAAACGCAAACCGGAGCACAAGGGCAATTAGGGGTGGGCAATAAGTGCTGGCCTTGCCAGCGACGCCCATGAATGAATATTTAAAACATTTCACGGATTGGTGAATAGCTGCTCAGACCACACGATGACCAACTGCCCGTGCAGTAAAGGCAATTAAAGTTTGAGTTTTTAGCTGTATAAAAATGAGTATCTGTGAAACCTGCAGTGAGAATGTGATCAATGTTGAAAGAGAAGGCAGTGAATGGGGAACAGAGCACTAACCATTTATCGAAAGAGTGCGCAAGACCCGACGCCCTCGCCATTGAAATGCATTTTGTATTTCTGTTACCCACTGACGGTTGTGTTCATGCTAAACGAGGGATAAATTCAGTTGGAGCTTTTTTAGGATATATACTCTAACTGAATATATATATATATTATATATATTTCGGTCGGGCAAATATGTTGTCGAGAATACCACTGGACCCATATTAATTCATCCATCCAGGAGCACCCTACAGTTTCTTCATGCAACATCTTAATTGCATGCAATGTTTTTGCGCCCATCTCTATTGGGAAGTCTATTCCAAGTGTTGATCACTCTGCATGTATAACTTCCTGCTATCAGTACTAAAGTTGTCTTATACTAGTTTGGCCTACTCCCCACAATCTAATTTAAAATAATAATCTGGATTTATATTTTCCATACCATTTACCATCATTTCTATAGGATCACTTTTCAGAAGCTTCATTTTTAAGTTGAAAAACTCGAGTCTCCAGTCTTTTACATAGAATTTTACAGCACAGAAACAGGCCATTTGGCCCAACAGGTCTATCTCGATGTTTATGCTTCACAGGAGCCTCCTCCCACCTTACTTCATCTCATCCTATCAACATATCAAACTTAAACTAGAGATCTATCTCATAGCTCTGGTCTGCACTGTATCCAGCACTTGAATGTCTCCATTGGATCTCGACAACCCGAACTGGATACTCAAGGTGTGGTCTGACCAGAACACTAGAATTTAATCATGACTTCTTCTGATTTGTATTCATTAATTTTGGCTATTTAATTCAATATTTTACTGGGGGCTGTTTGCTGTTCTGCATTGGTTGTACATGTTTGGAGTTGGGATTACTAAGACTCCAAGGTCTCTTTCCACTTTATTTCAACGCCATTGTGGAGCATTTGGTATCTATTATTTTTCCATCGAGTGTGTTATTCTTTGCAGTTGTCTGCATCAAATTTAATCATTTATTGATTTTCCCATATGCTTAATTTGTCTCTCATTCAATAATTTCTGAGTTGCTTCTTCGATTCCATTGACCGAGTGTGGCACCAAGGAGCCCTAGTAAAATTGAAGTCAATGGGAATCGGGGAAAATTCTCCAGTGGTTGGAGCCGTACTTGGCACAAAAGAAGATGGTAGTGGTTGTTGGAGGCCAATCATCTCAGCCCCAGGACATTGCTGCAGGAGTTCCTCAGGGTAGTGTCCTTGGCCCAACCATCTTCAGCTGCTTCATCAATGACCTTCCCTCCATCATAAGGTCAGAAATGGGGATGTTCGCTGACGATTGCACAGCGTTCAGTTCCATTCGCAACCCCTCAGATAATGAAGCAGTCTGTGCCGGCATGCAGCAAGACCTGGACAACATCCAGGCTTGGGCTGATAAGTGGCAAGTAACATTCGCGCCAGGCAATGACCATCTCCAACAAGAAAGAGTCTATCCACCTCCCCTTGACATTCAACAGCATCACCATTGCCGAATCCCCCACCATCAACATCCTGGGGTTACCATTGACCAGACACTTAACTGGACCAGCCACATAAATACTGTGGTTACAAGAGCAGGTCAGAGGCTGGGTATTCTGCAGCGAGTGACTCATCTCCTGACTCCCCAAAGCCTTTCCACCATCTACAAGGCACAAATCAGGAGTGTGATGGAATACTCTACACTTGCCTGGACGAGTGCAGCTCCAACAACACTCAAGAAGCTCGACACCATCCAGGACAAAGCAGCCCGCTTGATTGGCACCCCATCCACCACCCTAAACATTCACTCCCTTCACCGGCACACCGTGGCGGCAGTGTGCACCATCCACAGGATGCACTGCAGCAACTCGCCAAGGCTTCTTCGACAGCACCTCCCAAACCCGCGACCTCTACCACCTAGAAGGACAAGAGCAGCAGGCACATGGGATCAACACCACCTGCACGTTCCCCTCCAAGTCACACCATCCCGACTTGGAATCACTGGGTCAAAATCCTGGAACTCCCTACCTAACAGCTCTGTGGGAGTACTTTCGCCACATGGATTGCAGCTGTTCAAGAAGGCGGCTCACCACCACCTTCTCAAGGGCAATTAGGGATGGGCAATAAATGCTGGCCTTGCCAGCGACGCCCACATTTTCCAATCTGATCGCTTTGCATTGAGTTTCTGAGCCCAGGTCATTTATTTAACTGAGAAGCAGTAGCAGTTCTAACACCGAACCTTGGGGTGCCTTGCTTCGTACTCCCTCACCACCCCACCCCCATCTTGACATAACTTCTGTAATGAGTATGCATTGTTTACTATCCTTTAGCCAGTTTCTTATCCGTTCCCAGGGTTTATACTGAACCTCCACAGCTTTGAGTTTGACTAATTGCCTTTCATTAAGGACTTTGTCAAATGCCTTCTGGAAGTCTAGGTATGCTATATCATAGAGCTTTCTCGAGTCCAGTTGGATGCAAGTTTCTCAAATGTCAGCCATGGCTCAGTGGTAGCACGCTAGCCTTTGAATCAGAAGGTTGTGGGTTCAAATCCCACCCCAGAGACTTGAGCACATAATCTAGGCTGATACCAGTGCTGCATTGTCAAAGTTGCTGTCTTTCGAATGAGACGTTAAACTGAGGTACGGTTTGCCCTCTCGGGTGGATGTAAGATATTCCATGGCACTATTCGAAGAAGAGCAGGAGAGTTCTTCCAGTTGTCCTGGCCAATATTTATCCCTCAACCAACATCAGTGAAACACATTATCTGGTCATTACCTCGTTGCTTTTTGTGGGACCTTGCTGTGCGCATATTGGCTGCCTTATTTCCCTACATTGCATCAGTGACTACACTTCAAAAGTACTTCATTAGCTATAAAGTGCTGTGGAACATCTTGAGGTTGTGACTGGCGCTATTGAAATGCAAGTTCCTTTTCTTTCAAAGAAGTTGAGGAAGGTGTCACACTTGATTTTCCCTTTCTGAATCCATGTTGGCTGCTGTTTTCTAGATAATTGCACGAGTAGGCCATTCAACAACAACGATGCTTTTAACGTAATAAAACGTCCCAAGGTGTTTCAAAGGAGCGTAATCAGAAAAAAACTGATACCGAGCCAAGGAATGAGACATTAGGACGGGTGAGCTTGGTCAAATTGGGTAGGTTTTAAGAAGCGTCTTAAAGGAGGAGAGAGAGAGGTGGAGAGGCTTGGGGCCTAGATGGTTGAAGGCACAGCCTCCAATGGTGGGGTGAAGGAAGTGGGGGATGCATAAGAGGCCAGAGTTGGGAGGAAATCAGAGTTCTTAGTGGGTTGTAGAGATGGGGAGGGGTGAAACCATGGTGGGATTTGAACACAAGGATGAGAATTTTAAAATTGAGGCGTTGGACTGGGAATCGACGTAGGTCAGCGAGCACAGGGGTGATGAGTGAGTGGGACTTGGTGCAGGTTAGGATATGGGCAGCAGAGTTTTGGATGAGCTCAAGTTTATAGAGGATGGAAGGCCAGCCAGGTGTGCCGTTTGTGTCTGGGGGTAACCAAGCATGGACGAAGGTTTCAGATAAGCTGATGCAGGGCAGGAGATGGACGCTGTTATGGAGGTGGAAGTAGGCAGCCTTGTGATGGAGTGGTTATGGGTTTAGAAGCTCAGCTTAGGGTCAAATAGGAGTCGCAGACTCCCAGTTCATGTTAAATTTTATCATACTGTGCTCATTTCTCCTGAGGTATTATGACTTCTATTTCCTGTATATTACCTGTATCCTTTCCAAATACTAGGTCAAGGTGATAACTGCTACTTGTTGCTTCCTTTGACGCACTGGGTCATAAAAGAATTGTGCATTACATTTACCAACTCTGATTCTAAAACGCTTGGGTTTTCCCAGTCTGTATTTGGTTGATTTGAAGTGTCTCATTAAAATAACTTTCCTTTTTTCACGTACCCTTCCTATCTCCTTGTACAGTCACTTGTCATCTTTGTTATGCTGACCTGTGGGTCTGCAGTACACCTCTAGTACTAGCTTGAATTTTTTTAGCATTAGTTCATTCTGTAGCTTACCTCCTTCCACAGGATTAGGTTTGTCTACTTCCCAGGCGTCCCTAATATCCAGGGCTACCCCACCTCCTTTTTCTGTCCACTCTCTTCTGAAAATTCTATATGTACCATTGAATGTTATTTACACTTCTATCCTCATTATTTATCCATGTTTCCATTGTTTCCAATACTTCTTTGTTTCTAACTACCCCAATAGCCTCCAGTTCTGGTATACTTCTAGCATCCATGTGTATACATCTTAATATAGATCCACCCCCTTCAATCCCCCAATGTCTGCTTATTCCTGGTCTCTAGTTCTTGTATATCTGGTCTCATCCTTGATCACATTTCCTCCCTGCCCTTCCACTCCCCCCCGCCCCCCCACCCCCACCCCGGCCCAAATCTAGTTTAAATGGTTCTCAATATCTGCCTCAATGTTCATCACAAATCAATCATTAGAAATTTGTGTGTTTTTCTACGAACTATCACTTGCAAACCAGGTGGAAACATCATAAATGTATACGTGGCAAATGTTAGACATTTTACAGACTGTTTTTGGAAGAATCTACCATCAAAAGCTTTTGTTGTCACAGCCCATGATCTAAGGCATTGCAAACCAAATTTTCTTGATATCCACGTTACCTTAGAATTTTTTTTTATGTCAACAGCTATGGAACATGTACAAATATTTCTGTAAAGACCGTGAAATTTACAGAGGCAATGGAAGCCAC
Source organism: Heptranchias perlo (assembly GCF_035084215.1). Lineage (NCBI taxonomy): Eukaryota > Metazoa > Chordata > Chondrichthyes > Hexanchiformes > Hexanchidae > Heptranchias > Heptranchias perlo. Next base: position 50,912,733 of record NC_090331.1, read on the forward strand.
GGGAGATGTTTTGGTGCTTTGGAGGATAGTTATTCTGGGTTGTGTGTCAATTAAGAGCAGGTGAAACAGACGATCACTCATGGGTAATGTAGAGGGAATGATCTGGTTTTCCTGAATCTGTATGCCTTAAATTAAAAGGATTGTAACTCTTGGGCAGCTTAAAATATTGATTTTTAATTTATCACCTGAAGTCAACATAATTTCTTCAAAATCACAAAATATTTGTTTTATGTCACCTAACTGGATTTCTCTCTCTATTTTTACAGATAATGAATGTATCCTAAATGTAGTCCTCGGGAGATGAATCTCTTAAAGGAGTCTGCAGATGTGCATTTTCAGTGCGCTACAGAAACTTTTCAGTTCATTTTGTAATTTAAAAAAGATCTGAAAATATGCTTTAAGTTTGAAAAAACATGCTACCATTAAAAATACTTCGCTTGAAGCACATATGCTACACTTCAGTGAGGTTCTACCACTCAAGGGTAATGGGAAGTGATTCCTTGCTAGATCAGTTGGGCAACTGCTCAAATGAGGACCAAATATTTGATATTGTAGGGAAGAACAAAGCCAAGCTTTCCGTGAAGCATGTGGGGCGTGCAATAAATCTACTCTGGCAATTTCAAAAGGAGAGGCCACAGATGCTGAGGACTATAGATTTCATCAGAAAACATTCACAGTTCATGGTTCTTCGTGTGCTAGCTGAAAACAAGATTGACCTGATGGATGATGAAACACTGGTGGATATGTTATACAATGCACTGAGGTAACTACAAGTATTGAGGCTAGTTAAATTCTTGAAACAGGGTAAGAGTTCCTAAATAGGTTCAATCATTTTTACACATACAGTCAGTCTTTATAGCGCATTAATATACTTCTGATATAAAGCTTGTTGTTTATGGCTTCCTTGTTAATATGATGCTGTACAAAATGGCTCTTGCTATGTAACTTCTTTACACTCTAGTTCAAAATAGCTGTGCTATATTAAATAGGGGTTTGCTTTATTTAAATGCAAGTACATCAAGTCATTTAGAGTATGTATGGGAATGAGGGCATGTAATATAACTTATATCTAACTGTTGTGGATTACCCCATAGTTCACAAATTGTAATGTTTGATTTTTAGATGTGTGTAGATCATTCACAGTAGTGAAATGCAAATCAGCATTGCCCTCCGTACCTACATTTATCATTTTCTAGAGATTTTTAAAAACTATTGTTTCACTTGGCAGAATGGATTGGCAGGGCTTTTTCCTTCCTGGGTATGATCGACTATGAGATTAAACTTATTTAGTTATTTAAAGGAGCTAAATGTCTTAATTTAGCATTGCTTGTAGTAGAATTGTGAATATTGTAATTCTACCACGAACACTTCTTGAAACAAAAATACATAAACTTCAAAAAAAAGTGTAGCATTTCTACTGCCCCTCCATGGTCATCATTTTGTAAGTGTTGTTGCTGACCCTGCATTCTGGCTAGTTTTTGTAAAGCGACAAAAGCAGGATGTTCACAATTCAGTTTTGCTTCAACCGAAGCAGAGATAGGGTGGAAGGAGGTAGGACTGATTGGGCTAGGGGACTATTTCCTTATTCATAAAATATAAAATAAATGACTTCAAGAGGAATGAGGGTGCACAAAAACTGCATTAATGACCAGCAGGTAGATGCAGATGAGGAAGAGAGCCTACAGTCCTTCCTTCACTGCATGCACCTGTTTCCTAAATGATTCATGGGTTTTTGCCTCCACTATATCTGGAAGCCCATTCCATATGTTGATCACTCTTTGTGAGAAGGATTCCTGACATCAGCTATACATTTGCCTTTTACTGGTTTGAACCTGTGGCCTTTGTCCTACTGTCACAGTTAAGTATCAAGTAGTGGTTTGGATCTATTTATTCTATTCCACCTACTATTTTTTTAATACTGCCATAAGGCTGAAAAGCCCAAGTTTCTCCAGTATTTCCTCATAGCTCATTCTGATGCTGGGGTTCAGTCTCAAGGCTCTTTGATCTGCCACACGGGGTGTCAGTGTCTCCTTTGTGTTTTGATTACCAGAACTGCACACACTACTCAAGGTGTGGAATGACCAGAGTTTGAGCATGATTTCCTCCTACTTGTGATCTAGTGTTTTGACTGCATTCTATTTGCGTTGTTGGTTGCTGCAGCACAGTGATTGGGCATGCTGAGCGTTTAATTTACTAAAACTCTGCAATCTTTTTCAACTTTATCCATGGCTATTTTATCACCATTCATGAAGGGCAAGATTTAACTCATTGATCCATGACATATTTTGAATTGCTGGGGTAGTTCAATTGGTTTGTGTTAGTCCAATTTCAAATTAAATATGAATGTTGAAATATTATCACTGAATTAGAATTATGCTTTGAACATATTTACTGATGTTTTCTGGTATAAAGTTCAACCTCTTCTGCAAAATTACTGTATCCTCACTCATATTCATAATAGAGTGTAGCATGTAAAATGCTTGGCTTCTAAATGGTTTTTTAACATGGATGGTGTGTTGTTTAATGAATATCTCAAGACCAGCATTCTTTTTGCTAATAGTAAAGGGACGAAACATCAAACATGGAGGATGAATATGAACTTAGCATAAGACAATATTAAGATGAGATGAAGCTAGCTGTGGGGGGGTGGTACATAATGTAAAAAGATGTATGGAGATGTTTGAGAACAATTAAACTTGTTGGTCAGTTAGGGTTCATGGTTCAGTATAATATCTTGGAAGATAGTCTGTGGCAAACAATGTTTGAGCATCACCTCTGATCCGTAAGATGGAGAGACTGCACAGCTTTATTTGACAGAAGATCCGGAAAGATATCCAGAATCTGATTTTTTTTAAAAAACAAAGTTCTGACCTTCTCAATCTTGCTTCCAGTAGTCTAGATTTGTGATTCAAAATTGGTCTTGTGCTTGGCCCCAATTAGCATTAGTTCAGAAATCTCGTTGAGTAATTAACTTCGGAGTAAGACCGCAGTAAGCATCAGTAGCCATATTCCAGACCCTGGACTATCCATGAGCAACATCAACTGTTTTTAAACTTGTGAATTAAATTAGATGCTTAAGAATATTAAAACAGTTTCCAAGGCCAATGGCACATCCATCTGCATGACATTCAGTGGATAAATGTAGAAGTATAATCACTGTGGACATAGTTTGCAATTTTAGAGTGAAGCTAAATACCCATTTAAAAACTTGCGCCTATTCATGTGAAATCAACATTGCTCCAAGCATAATGGTTCTTATCTAACAATAAACTTCTGTCTTTACTAAAAGGTTGAATGTTGAACCCCATGATTCCCTGGTGCAACAACTTGTGGTAGAGGCATGGGGACGAATTGAAAGGTAAGTACAGTAGGTTTTATTCTCTTGATTATAATTTTAATAGTTTTTAACAATTGATGTTCTTTCTTGCATTTAGCCTTTTTAATAAAAAAAAATTCATCACGGTATTTCACTTTGAAAACAGTACAGGATTGACAGACCAAAACTTCTCTGAAGTTCAGTATACTATTTGCATAAAGATGGAAGTGTGCAACAAAATGCTGACTATTAAAGGATTAATACTTGAACTTGTACTTTCAGTAAATGTGACTAGTAATGGCAAGTATTCTGCAGTTCCCTCTTATGCTTGATACAATGTTTCTTTTCAGATAATAGTTACTATATAAAGTACACCATGTGTAGAGTACATGACAGTGGATACAACCAATAAGTCATCTGAATTATCTCCCATAAAATGGCCAGATAACATTCCTCTTCCTTTGAATCATTTCCCTGCCCGTTGGAGGCATTCCCTGTCAATCTGAGGCATAGAAATTGATTGTAACGTCATCAAATGGAACTTTGGACGTGATAATTTGAGTGAGATGGACACTGGTAAACCTATAAAGGCCCAATCTACACACGGTGTACCATGTACTGTGCTTCTTTTGCAGTAAAACACATAATTAAATGTCTCGGCTAGAATTTCCTCTCCTTTTATTTTTTCAAAAATGGAAGATACGCTCGTTTTTGTCGCAATTAATGACCTATCAAAATTTGGGAATACGTTTTTGAAACGAGCAATTTCTGACAAAATGATTCACCTGCAATAATGATTCTCAATGCTTCTCAAGGAGCTCGCAAATAACTTGTCGGTAAAAAAGCTCAACTGTTCTTTAAACAGTTTTTGGTGAGGGAGAATTGCTCCCAAGTATGCTTAGAAGCACCAAATGAGGCAGTATGTCACAGCAAGAATCAATGCTGTTTCAACTACTTGGAAGACTTAGCTGGAGATCTAGAAGAGAAATGTATGACTTAAAGAAAAGCATAAAGGTAAGGCATAAATAAATATAATTTGTACAATGTATTGCATCAGTGTGCCCATACACTGAATGGATGCATATAATACTTTAAATGAATTGATTCCTTTCTAAAAAATGTTTTGCTATATTCATTTATTGCACTAGTCCCATTTAATATTTATCACAATAGTAGTATATTATTATATGGCCTGTTCCTTCTTTGGTTTAGAAATGGAATGTGTTTTGACCAGAAGACCAGTTGGTAACTTCCTCCATGCTCAGACATCAGAGGACAGGCAGAGCGCTGGCACTTCACATACACTGCTGATCAAAAGTCATAATAAGAATAAAACCGGACGGACCACCCGGCATCGGACCACTAGGCACCGGACATGACAACGGCAAAACACCAAGCCCAGTCGACCCTGCAAAGACCTCCTCATTAACATCTGGGGACTTGTGCCAAAATTGGGAGAGCTGTCCCACAGACTAGTCAAGCAACAGCCTGACATAGCCATACTCTCAGAATCATACCTTTCAGCCAACGTCCCAGACTCTTCCATCACCATCCCTGGGTATGTCCTGTCCCACCGGCAGGACAGACCCACCAGAGGTGGCGGTACAGTGATATACAGTCAGGAGGGATTGGCCCTCGGAGTCCTCAACATTGACTCTGGACCCCATGAAATCTCATGGCATCAGGTCATACATGGGCAAGGAAACCTCCTGCTGATTATCACCTGCTGCCTTCCCTCAGCTGATGAATCAGTCCTCCTCCATGTTGAACATCACCCGGAGGAAGCACTGAGGGTAGCAAGGGCACAGAATATACTCTGGGTGGGGGACTTCAATGTCCGTCACCAAGAGTGCCTCGGTAGCACCACTACTGACCAAGCTGGCTGAGTCCTGAAGGATATAGCTGCCAGACTGGGCCTGAGGCAGGTGGTGAGCGAACCAACTCGAGGGAAAAACGTACTTGACCTTGTCCTCACCAATCTACCTGTCGCAAATGCATCTGTCCATGCCAGTATTGGTAGGAGTGACCATCGCACAGTCCTCGTGGAGACAAAGTCCCGTCTTCGCACTGAGGATACCATCCAACGTGTGGCACTACCACCGTGCTGAATGGGATAGATTCAGAACAGATCTAGCAGCTCAAAACTGGGCATCCATGGGGTGCTGTGGGCCATCAGCAGCAGCAGAATTGTATTCCAGCACAATCTGTAACCTCATGGCCCGGCATATTCCTCAGTCTACCATTACCAACAAGCCAGGGGATCAACCCTGGTTCAATGAGGAGTGTAGAAGAGTATGCCAGGAGCAGCACCAGGTGTACCTAAAAATGAGGTGCCAACCTGGTGAAGCGACAACTCAGGATTACATGCATGCTAAACAGCGGAAGCAACATGCTATAGACAGCGAAGCGATTCCTCAACCAACGGATCAGATCAAAGCTCTGCAGTCCTGCCACATCCGGTCGTGAATGGTGGTGGACAATTAAACAACTAACGGGAAAACATCCCAATCCTTAATGATGGCGGAGTCCAGCACGTGACTGTAAAAGACAAGGCTGAAGCGTTTGCAACCATCTTCAGCCAGAAGTGCCGAGTGGATGATCCATCTCGGCCTCCTCCCGATATCCCCACCTTCACAGAAGCCAGTCTTCAGCCAATTCGATTCACTCCACGTGATATCAAGAAACGGCTGAGTGCACTGGATACAGCAAAGGCTATGGGCCCCGACAACATCCCAGCTGTAGTGCTGAAGACTTGTGCTCCAGAACTAGCTGCGCCTCCAACCAAACTGTTCCAGTACAGCTACAACATTGGCATCTACCCGACAATGTGGAAAATTGCCCAGGTATGTCCTGTCCACAAAAAGCAGGACAAATCCAATCCGGCCAATTACCGCCCCATCAGTCCACTCTCAATCATCAACAAAGTGATGGAAGGTGTCATCGACAGTGCTATCAAGCGGCACTTACTCACCAATAACCTGCTTACCGATGCTCAGTTTGGGTTCTGCCAGGACCACTCGGCTCCAGACCTCATTACAGCCTTGGTCCAAACATGGACAAAAGAGCTGAATTCCAGAGGTGAGGTGAGAGTGACTGCCCTTGACATCAAGGCAGCATTTCACCGAGTGTGGCACCAAGGAGCCCTAGTAAAATTTAAGTCGATGGGAATCAGTGGGAAAACTCTCCAGTGGCTGAAGTCATACCTAGCACAAAGGAAGATGGTAGTGGTTGTTGGAGGTCAATCTTCTCGGCCCCAGGACATTGCTGCAGGAGTTCCTCAGGGCAGTGTCCTAGGCCCAACCATCTTCAGCTGCTTCATCAATGACCTTCCCTCCATCATAAGGTCAGAAATGGGGATGTTCACTGATGATTGCACAGTGTTCAGTTCCATTCGCAACCCCTCAGATAACGAAGCAGTCCGAGCCCGCATGCAGGAAGACCTGAACAACATCCAGGCTTGGGCTGATAAGTGGCAAGTAACATTCGTGCCAGGCAATGACCATCTCCAACAAGAGAGAGTCTAACCACCTCCCCTTGACATTCAATGGCATTACCATCGCCGAATCCCCCACCATCAACATCCTGGGTGTCACCGTTGGCCAGAAACTTAACTGGACCAGCAACATAAATACTGTGGCTACAAGAGCAGGTCAGAGGCTGGGTATTCTGCGGCGAGTGACTCCCCTTCTGACTCCACAAAACCTTTCCACCATCTACAAGACACAAGTCAGGAGTGTGATGGAATACTCTCCACTTGCCTGGATAAGTGCAGCTCCAACAACACTCAACACCATCCGGGACAAAGCAGCCCGCTTGATTGGCACCCCATCCACCACCCTAAACATTCATTCCCTTCACCACCGGCGCACCGTGGCTGCAGTGTGTACCATCCACAGGATGCACTGCAGCAACTTGCCAAGGCTTCTTCGACAGCACTTCCCAAACCCGCGACCTCTACCATCTAGAAGGACAAGAGCAGCAGGCACATGGGAACAACACCACCTGCACATTCCCCTCCAAGTCGCACACCATCCCGACTTGGAAATATATCGCCGTTCCTTCATCGTTGCTGGGTCAAAATCCTGGAACTCCCTACCTAACACCGCTGTGAGTAAACCTTCTCCACACGGACTGCAGCGGTTCAAGAAGACTGCTCACCACCACCTTCTCGAGGGCAATTAGGGATGGGCAATAAATGCTGACCTCGCCAGCCACGCCCACATCCCATGAACGAATTTTTAAAAAAAGGTAAACCAGGAAACAAAGTTGCAGATTGAAACTGGTAACACCAGTTCACATAACCAGGAACCTAGAATTAAATGTACATTTTTTTTAAGGCGTTTAAGTTCTGGATCCCTGTTCCTGCAAAACATCTCAGACATAAAAATTATCAATTATATAGGAGTGCCTGCAATAATCATAGAGTACCCAAATGAATAAATGTGGTTTTGTACTCAGTGGTGCACCTGCACCTTTCAAAGCAAGGGGAACCAATGGTTGACAAGCATATGTAAAGAGCATCATGCCAGCTGTCAGCAGTCCTGCTTGAAGCAAGCACCAAGACTGATGCACACTGTAGGAGAAGATCATAGTGATGTTGAGGAAGCAATGTTGAAGAAGGGGTGCCAGCTGGTGTTAGGCCAAGGTCCAACATGCTGAGTGCTCCTGAATTTTACAGGACACAGACCTAACTGGATCTCCTTTCCAACAGAGGTATTGCAGAGTCACTTGCACTTATGAATGCTACATTGGTTCTTGATCTGAGTAGTGCAGGGGAGTTGAACTCTCATGTCATTTTCATGCACTATAATCTCAATGAGCACATAACAAAACCAGTGACATCTGCAATGCAGACTGTGGCTATGCAGGTCATGGGCACAGTAGGAACATCTTCATGAATATTCTCCTTGCTGCTGTGGAGGCTTCGGACTACAAACTCCAAGATGGAGTTGTAACAAAAGTTCAGCCCATCAGGTCCACTGCATGGCTGGTTTCAACTTGCTTAGAGATCATTTAGAGGAAACCATGAAGAAGGGATTCCAAGACTTCAGGTAACTATTATTCTATGCTTAAATGGGTTTCTTCCAGCAGTAGCATATGTGGAATAGCGCATCAGCAACCAATTGGCACTCATGTCAGTGACAATTTTTTGCCTTCACATAACCCTGAAGAAGTATGTGCTGCCTTTTAAAACGTCGAGCCCACCATAACTTCAACAAAGGAGACTCTAGCACTGATGCAGGTCCATCACAGTTGGTTACAGGTAAGAGGGTTTTCTATACTCCTTGCGGGTTGCCAGTTGACTATGCAACCATCCACGAGCACTACTCCCTTATGAAGGGGAGCACTTAGGGCACATCCACATGCAACAGAAAAGTTCACAACACACAAGGCAAAATGTGGCCTCAAAATTGTTAAATATGTATACCACAAGCACAAAAAATAAAATTATAATTCATTTTTAATATATTGTGCTGTTATGTTACTGTTTTATTGTGCAGAAAAGAATGTGCCGAATGTCCTAAAGATAGACAAAGTGGCTGACTCTTGTGATGGCTTCTAGGAGTATCTGGAAGATCCCTGTTCATAAAAGCTGAGAGCACTGAGGGTGACCTACACTACCACTAATAGTGCAGTACAGATGGTTGACTGTCCCTGGAACCCCTCCGTCACAGCCTTCCTGGTGAGCTTGAGCCACCTCTTACACTATTATCTGCCATGGATAACTGTAGCTGGCTTTGTTGTCTGGGGAAAATACCTGATCCAAGTCATGTGGGTCCTGTGCCTTCTGCTATACTGGACTGCCCTCCTACTACCAATAGTCAGTATGCTCTTTAAACTTCCTCTACTATTTGATTTTTTTTTCCCACTAATGCCACGATGATACTTTGAAATGTTCCCTTAGTTAAACTGACTAACTCCAAAGAAAAACAGAAAATGTTGGAAACATTCAGCAGGCCAATCAGCATCTTTTTTTATTATTCATTCATGGGATGTGGGCGTCGCTGGCAAGGCCAGCATTTATTTGCCCTTCCCTAATTGCCTTGAGAAGGTGGTGGTGAGCCGCCTTCTTGAACCGCTGCAGTCCGTGTGGTGAAGGTTCTCCCACAGTGCTGTTAGGAAGGGAGTTCCAGGATTTTGACCCAGCGACAGATGAAGGAACGGCGATATATTTCCAAGTTGGGATGGTGTGTGACTTGGAGGGGAACGTGCAGGTGGTGTTGTTCCTATGTGCCTGCTGCCCTTGTCCTTCTAGGTGGTAGAGGTCGCGGGTTTGGGAAGTGCTGTCGAAGAAGCCTTGACGAGTTGCTGCAGTGCATCCTGTGGATGGTACACACTGCAGCCACAGTGCACCGGTGGTGAAGGGAGTGAATGTTTAGGATGGTGGATGGGGTGCCAATCAAGCGGGCTGCTTTGTCCTGTATGGTGTTGAGCTTCTTGAGTGTTGGAGCTGCACTCATCCAGGCAAGTGGAGAGTATTCCATCACACTCCTGACTTGTGCCTTGTAGATGGTGGGAAGGCTTTGGGGAGTCAGGAGATGAGTCACTCGCCATAGAATACCCAGCCTCTGACCTGCTCTTGTAGCCACAGTATTTATGTTGCTGGTCCAGTTAACTTTCTGGTCAATGGTGACCCCCAGGATGTTGATGGTGGGGGATTTGGCGATGGTAATGCCGTTGAATGTCAAGGGGAGGTGGTTAGATTCTCTCTTGTTGGAGATCGTCATTGCCTGGCACTTAACTGGCGTGAATGTTACTTGCCACTTATCAGCCCAAGCCTGGATGTTGTCCAGGTCTTGCTGCATGCGGGCTTGGACTGCTTCATTATTTGAGGGATTGCAAATGGAACTGAACACTGTGCAATCATCAGCGGACATCCCCATTTCTGACCTGTGGGAGAATAGAGGCAATTTAATGTTTCTGGTGTAACCCTTCATCAGAAATGGGAAAAATTATAGATGAAGAATAGCATTTAAAAAGGAACAGAACAAAAGGGAGGGAAGGGAAAAAGCATGCACACACTTACAAGAGGAAGTAGAATGACAAAAGGAAAGAAGATGGCTAAATTATGTCAGCCGTAGCTCAGTGGTAGCACTCTTGCCTCTGAGTCGTAAGGTTGTGGGCTCAAGTCCCACACCAAAGACTTGATCACATAATCCAGGCTGACACTCCTGTGCAGTACTGAGAGTGCGCTGCACTGTTGGAGGTGCCGTCTTTCGGATGAGACGTTAAACCGAGGTTCTGTCTGCCTTTTCAGATGGATGTAAAAGATCCTATGGCACTATTTCGAAGAAGAGCAGGGGAGTTCTCCCTGGTGTCCTAGCCAATATTTATACCTCAACAAACATCACTAAAACAGATTATCTGGTCATTATTTCATTGCTGTTTGTGGGAGCATGCTGTGCGCAAATTGGCTGCCACTTTTCCTGCATTACAAGAGTGATTATATTTCAGAAGTACTTCATTGGTTGTAAAGCGCAATGGGATGTCCTGAGCATGTGAAAGGAGCAATATAAATGCATGTCTTTTTTTATGTGATGCTAACCTAAGATGATAGGAAGTATTATAATATAAAAAATTAAAGGTATTAAGAGAGACACAGTACATGTGACTAGCTATGGGGATAAGGCCAGTCTAAGTGGAAACAGGAAAAGCTGATAAAGTAGAACAGAATCCAGCTGCCTTAGAAGAAAAAAGAAGGCTGGCACCAAGGGTGAAGATTGCCCCACCAGAATGATGTTCTGATGGAGGGTTTCCGATACAAACATCAACCTGTTACCACTCTTTCCCTTCCTTCCCCCCCACCCATCCCTCAAAAACAGACACAAACCCATCCCATATCAGCAGCATCCCCTGCTGTAAAAAAAAAAGTGGGAACTATAGTTAAGGTCTTAAGTTATTAAAGTCAATATTATGGCTGGAGGACTGCAAAGTACCCAATTGAAAGATTAGATTCTATTCCTTGAGTGCATTGAATTTCATTGGAACAGTGTAGAGGGCAAAAGACAGGCCAGAGTGGGACGAGGACAGAGATTTGAAGTGGCAAGTGACGGAGCTCATAGTTGCACTTACATTCAGATTGGACGTTTTGACATAGTGAAAGGGCAAGTGTTGTATCTCCTGCACTCGAATGGGAAGGTACTGTGGGGAGGAGAGCGAGTGTTGGGGGTGATGGAAGAGTGGACCAGGGTGTCGTGGAAGGAGTGGTCCCTTCGGAAGGCTGGAAGATGTTAAGAGTTAAAAGTCTCACGACTCTTCCACCCCATCCCCACGATGATAGAGTCCCCTCTTGTCCTCACCTTCCACCCCCACCATCTGCTGTCCTTCCTCAGTGCCTTCTTGTGCAAGTGCAGTAGATGCAATACCTGTTCATTCACCTCCCACACCATATCCATGTGTGAAGCAATTTATGCTATAGGAAAGATAGAGCAGGAGGTAAGAGAGGAGGGGGAGTTGCGTTCTTGATTAGGGAGAACATCACGGCAGTAGTGAGAGAGGATATATCAGAGGGTTCGCCCACAGAGTCTATGGGTAGAACTGAAAAATAAGAAGGGAGAGATCACTTTGATAGGATTGTACTACAGACCCCCAAATAGTCAATGGGAAATTGAGGAGCAAATATGTAAGGAGATTACAGACAGCTGCAAGAAAAATAGGGTGGTAATAGTAGGGGACTTTAACTTTCCCAACATTGACTGGGACAGCCATAGCATTAGGGGCTTGGATGGGGAGAAATTTGTTGAGTGTATTCAGGAGGAATTTCTCATTCAGTATGTGGATGGCCCGACTAGAGGGGGCAAAACTTGACCACCTCTTGGGAAATAAGGAAGGGCAGGTGACAGAAGTGTTAGTGAGGGATCACTTTGGGACCAGTGATCATAATTCCATTAGTTTTAAGATAGCTACGGAGAATGATAGGTCTGGCCCAAAAGTTAAAATTCTAAATTGGGGAAAGGCCAATTTTGATGGAATTAGACAGGAACTTTCAGAAGTTGATTGGGAGAGTCTGTTGGCAGGCAAAGGGACGTCTGGTAAGTGGGAGGCTTTCAAATGTGTGTTAACCAGGGTTCAGGGTAAGCACATTCCTTATAAAGTGAAGGGAAAGGCTCATAGAATTAGGGAACCTTGGATGACGTGGGAGATTGAGGCCCTAGTCAGAAAGAAGAAGGAGGCATATGACATGCATAGGCAGCTGGGATCAAGTGGATCCCTTGAAGAGTATAGAGATTGCCGGAGTAGAGTTAAGAGAGAAATCGGGAGGGCAAAAAGGGGACATGAGATTGCTTTGGCAGATAAGGCAAAGGAGAATCCAAAGAGCTTCTACAAATACATAAAGGACAAAAGAGTAACTAGGGAGAGAGTAGGGCCTCTTAAGGATCAACAAGGTCATCTATGTGCGGAACCACAAGAGATGGGTGAGATCCTAAATGAATATTTCACATTGGTATTTACGGTTGAGAAAGGCATAGATGTTAGGGAACTTGGGGAAATAAATAGTGATGTCTTGAGGAGTGTACATATTACAGAGAGGGAGGTGCTGGAAGTCTTAACGCGCATCAAGGTAGATAAATCTCCGGGACCTGATGAAATGTATCCCAGGACGTTATGGGAGGTTAGGGAGGAAATTGCGGGTCCTCTAGCAGAGATACTTGAATCATCGACAGCTACAGGTGAGGTGCCTGAAGATTGGAGGGTAGCAAATGTTGTGCCTTTGTTTAAGAAGGGCAGCAGGGAAAAGCCTGGGAACTACAGACCGGTGAGCCTGACATCTGTAGTGGGTAAGTTGTTAGAGGGTATTCTGAGAGACAGGATCTACAGGCATTTGGAGAGGCAGGGACTGATTAGGAACAGTCAGCATAGTTTTGTGAGAGGAAAATCATGTCTCACGAATTTGATTGAGTTTTTTGAAGGGGTAACCAAGAATATAGATGAGGGCTGTGCAGTAGACGTGGTCTACATGGACTTCAGCAAAGCCTTTGACAGGGTACTGCATGGTAGGTTGTTACAAGATTGGTGGCATTGTGGACAGTGAAGAAGGTTATCTAGGATTGCAACGGGATCTTGATAAATTGGGCCAGTGGGCCGATGAATGGCAGATGGAGTTTAATTTAGATAAATGTGAGGTGATGCATTTTGGTAGATCGAATCGGGCCAGGACCTACTCCGTTAATGGTCGGGCGTTGGGGAGAGTTATAGAACAAAGAGATCTAGGAGTACAGGTTCATAGCTCCTTGAAAGTGGAGTCACAGGTGGATAGGGTGGTGAAGAAGGCATTCAGCATGCTTGGTTTCATTGGTCAGAACATTGAATACAGGAGTTGGGATGTCTTGTTGAAGTTGTACAAGACATTAGTAAGGCCACACTTGGAATACTGTGTACAGTTCTGGTCACCCTATTATAGAAAGGATATTATTAAACTAGAAAGAGTGCAGAAAAGATTTACTAGGATGCTACCGGGACTTGATGGTTTGACTTATAGGGAGAGGTTGGATAGACTGAGACTTTTTTCCCTGGAGAGTAGGAGGTTTAGGGGTGATCTTATAGAAGTCTATAAAATAATGAGGGGCATGGATAAGGTAGATAGTCAAAATCTTTTCCCAAAGGTAGGGGAGTCTATAACGAGGGGGCATAGATTTAAGGTGAGAGGGGAGAGATACAAAAGGGTCCAGAGGGGCAATTTTTTCACTCAAAGGGTGGTGAGTGTCTGGAACGAGCTGCCAGAGGCAGTAGTAGAGGCGGGTACAATTTTGTCTTTTAAAAAGCATTTGGACAGTTGCATGGGTAAGATGGGTATAGAGGGATATGGGCCAAGTGCAGGCAATTGGGACTAGCTTAGTGGTATAAACTGGGCGACATGGACATGTTGGGCCGAAGGGCCTGTTTCCATGTTGTAAACTTCTATGATTCTACAGAGCCAGGGAAATGGGGGGGGAAGGAGGAAAGAACGGGGGGGAAGGAGGAAAGAACAAAAGGGAAGGTCTATGATCGGTAGAGGGCGTGAGTGATTAAATGACAAAAGGGATGATGGTGCAAGGCAAGGAAGGTGGTAATGGGACAGGTTAAGAAACAAAAGATTGATTAGGAATAGCTGTAAATGACAGCAGCACAACCATTACCAGCATTAACTGACTGAAAAAATGGGAACAGTGGTTATGATCTGAAGTTATTAAAATCAATGTTGAGTCCAGAAGGTTGTAAAGTGTCTAAACGAAAGATGAGGTGCTGTTCCTTGAGCTTACGTTGAAGTTCACTGGAACAGTGTAAGAGGCCGAGGTTAGAGTGGGAGTGGGACAGGGAATTAAAATGGCAAGCAACCGGCAGGTTGGGGTCACTCTTACGGACAGAGCGGAGGTGTTCAAGGTGATCACCCAGTGTGCGTTTGGTCTCCCCAGTGTAGAGGAGACCGCATTGTGTGCAGTGGATATAGTATACTAAATTGAAAGGAGTGCAAGTAAACTGCTGTTTCACCTGGAAGGAGTGTTTGGGGCCCTGGACGGTGGGAAGGGAGGAGTTGAAGGGGCAGGTGTTGCATCTCCTGCACTCGCACGGGAAGGTGCCATGGGGAGTAGAGCAGAAGTTGGGGGTGATGAAAGTGTGGACCAGGGTGTCCCAGAGGGAGCGGTCCCTTGGGAATGCTGAAAGGGGAGGGGAAGATGTGTTTAGTGGTGGGGTTGCGTGGAGGTGGCGGAAATAGCAGAGGATGATACGTTGAATGTGGAGGCTGGTGGGGCGGAAGGTGAGGACAAGGAGGACCCTATCATGGTTCTGGGGGGGAAGGGAAGGGGTGGGGGCAGAAGTGCGGGAAATAGGACAGACACGGTCGAGGGTCCCAAACCGGCTGACAAGGGCGGCACTGTTGTGTGGCGAACAAACCTCTACCTTGTGGAAGCTGAACGCCAACTCTCCGACACCTTCTCCTACCTCCCCCTGGACCATGACTCCACTGCCACGTCAAGCCATAGTTTCCCAGACGTCACTGACCTCATCTCCGCTGGAGATCTCTTTTTTCTTTCCCCCCCCCCCCTCTTTCTCTTTTCCCCCCCCCCACTCCCGCCATGGCCTCCATCCTCATAGTTCCCCCAACCCTGCACAGCCTGCTTCTACGTCCTTCCCAAGATCCACAAACAGGACTGCCCTGGGAAACCCATTGTTTCAGCCTGTTCTTGCCCCATGGAACTTACTTCCTCCTATCTTGACTTTTTTTTCTCTCCCCTTGTCTGGTCTCTTCCGACCTACATCCGAGACACGGCTGACACCCTCCGCCACTTTACCAGTTTCTAGTTCCCCTGCCCTAACCATCTCCTTTTCACCATGGACGTCTGGTCACTCTACACCTCCATCCCCCACCAGTCTCATTATCCATTCTAGTAAGTTAGTATCTGTTGAAATTTGAAAGGGTGGCCTAAAATATTACTTTTATAATAGCATTACTTGGTCATTTCCAAATTATTGAGCATTAGATTTAAAGTTTATGTGGGGGTTGAAGAGGGGAGTATAGTGTTCAGTACTCTTTTTAAATTCTGACAGCTGGATAGTTCATTAATACTCTAGGTTTAATAGGCTGAATCTATACCATAACTGAGTTTCCAAAGATATATTCTCTTTCAAAATAAACTTTCAGCAGATTATGTAATAAAACTGAACATGCTGGAAATACAAAGCTCTGCACCCAAAGTGTTAACCTGTCCTCTTATTATTTCTTATCGGTTGCTGATAGAACTGTAATGAATTTCCAATATTTTCTCTCTTGGATTTCCAGTTTTTGTAGTTTTTTCTTTTTATCTTACTGGATTGAATGGATTGAAAAGTTAAACTTTGGGTGCTTGGCTTCGATTCAATTCATGTCATCAATGATGGGATAGTCTGTTGAGAACAAGGTAGCAGCATCAATTTGGCAGAAAAATTGTAAGGATTTTAACACTAACTTTAAAGAATGAGTCACCATTCGTACCCATTTAACTTGATTAACTTTAACTTAAACATCCTTTTAAGATTTTTTTCTGTTTCTGTTAAAGATTATTTTTTGACATTATCAAGGAAACCAGCACAGAGGAAATCCAGATCCCACAGCATGAGACCCAAAATAGCCCCAATAGCAATAAATTAGGGTACTGCAGCAATGAGATCATTGCAAGAGAATGTTAATTTCAAATCTCTCTCGGTGCTGGGTTCAGCAACTTCCCCAAGCCATTTTCCCCAGTAGTGTCGTTAACACACAATTTTCTTAATTTTATTGAAACTATGAAAGTACACCAGTTTGATGTTAAAGGTAAAAATTCCCTTAATTTTCTTTCTTTAGGGGATGTTGATGGTAAATTTCCCACCCTCATTAGTAATAGATTGTTTTACTTTTTTAAAATTTGCTATTAGTAAATATGGATCTTCTACAAATCTGATGAATATATTTTGAATTTTAAAAATAAGCTGACCATCATTGCTAATGTACTAATACACTCCACCATAGAATGGTAGGATAGGTTTGTGACTGATTTCTCAGTTTGTGCAAGGCATTTGAAGCGTTTAAGAGAAGTGGATAAATATTTGGGGAAAAAAATTAAAAGGTTATTGGGAAAATGCAGGGGATTTGGATTAAGTGGGTAGCTCTTTCATGGAGCTAGCACAGGTGCGATAGGCTGAATTCTTTCTATATTATGAAATCTAAGGATATCTTCTATCTGCCCCCTTCAGGAATCATTGTAAGTGCCTGGGAGAAGGGAAAGTAAGCAGTGTTAAAGTTATGAAATGTCATTAAAAATCAGCATAACCAAAATCTCACTTGTCAGAAAAGAAAGCAGGCTATATTAATGCTGATTGAGGGTAGGGGGCAAAATGAGATGACACTGTTTCTAAAGAGAATTGTAGGGGTACATTTTTGTCTGTCTCACCTGGGTAGAGCACAGAGAGGAAAATTGGGTAGAAAGGATTACATGCCCATAATGGAGCCTGCCTGATCTGCCTTCCAAAATGGAATAATTTAAACCCAAGGGGTAGAGATGAAAATCTATGCGGTGTTGGATGCTGTAATGAGGTCTTTGGTTAAGTGAAACGTCATGAATGAAATGTGTTAGATAAGTCTCGCTGAAATACTTAATGGAGTTGCATCACAGAAAGCTAGCCAAATCTGACTACTGTAGAAAATAAAAGTATTACATAGTGTTGTGACTGGTAAGGCATACGTTTTTGATGTTGGTGTAGTTGCTGCATTGAGACAAATTGTGGCAACAACTGTGGTGCTATCTATTATTGGTGCTATTTAGCACTATTGCACTGCCAGTTCATCTGGCTGTGACCAGACCCACAAGGGTAAATAAACATCTAACTTTGTACTGAATATTTACACCACTGCAGTATTGTTTTCTAGGCTGTAAGAGGGCCCTGTGTTAAAGCTGTTTCTGTTATGGCAGGTTTAGTATGGCTACATTATCCAAGTTTGCTGTGTGTCTGACTGATCAACACATGCACCATAGTCCACTAATGGGAGAAATCACTGATATTGTTAGCAGGAAACTGGAATCTATACAGGATGTAAGGTAAGATTGTTAATAAGCAATTACTACCAGTGTTGGTTCCTATGGCTGCAGCATTTTGTGTCACTAATCTTGCATTGGTTTTAGGTTTGCCGACTTAACAGCAGGAACTGCACTTCAAAATAATTACTTGCATGTGAAGTGCCTTGGAATGTTTCTCAGAAACATAAGATGCTATATAAATGGAAGTTTTCCTTTCAGATGTAAAGAGAGAAGCTGTTGAATTTTGGGGGTTGGTGTATTAATTACTGTATTTTAATAAAGCAGTATTTTTTTTAAAGTATATTTCCTGAAGTGCAGTTGATCAAGGTTATACATAATGATGACAATTATAGATCAGTTGGTGTTCTTTTGCACTAGTAAGTTGTCAGCAATGATTATTTTTTATTCCAAAAGATAGAAGATCGCTGGCGACCAAATAATGAAGTAAACATATTTTCAGATGTTTATGAATGTGATCTTTTAAAATGATATGAATGGATCATGACTAAACAGCAAAACACCAGAACACAAGAAATAGGAGCAGGAATAGGCCAAACGGCCCCTCAAGTCTGCTCCGCCATTCAGTAAGATCACGGCTGATCTTTGATCTCAATTCCATTTTCCCGCCCGATCCCCATATCCCTTGATTCCCCTAGAGTCCAAAAATCTATCGATCTCAATCGAAAACAGTTTGATTTCAATGGAATAGATTTTTTTTAAATTGTGGCAGTTCAGTACTAAAAAAAAGTCATATTAATATTTGTCTGTACCAACCCCTGTTGGTATTTACTGAATCTCATCATCTGTTAAATTAACTACTGTGGTATATGGAAAATTTGTATAACTTGCTGTAATATGGAACATCAAATATTGTACAAAACAATGATTTTGATAGCATTCATTCTGTCATTGCTAATTATGTCTATCTTTTGAATAGGATACTTTCATCATTAATGTTAAGCATATCTGGCATGATCTCTACTTGCCTTCGGAATTGTCTGATAGAAAAGGCAGAATTTCTATTGGATACCAGGGATACCTCGCAGCTTAACAATGCACGCCGAATAGTACAATTTCTACGTAATATCAAGTTCAATTATCGTCCTTTGTTGGAAAAATGCAACACTATTTTTCTTCAGAACATAAAAAGCCTAGATGCTGATGATATAAGTATAATCCTTGGATTGTACCAGTCTCTGCATTTTAACAATTGTGATTTTCGGCTAGCTGCTAAATGGAGACTTACTGAACTTGCAAACGTTCACACTGATCCTGCCAGTTTTGTTAGGCTGTTCGCAGCATTAGGACCATTATCAGAACCGGTGGTTAGGGAAAGGTATGTCACTAACTTTGGCAATTATGACATCTAAAAATAACTTCTGACCATTAATCAAGTGCACTTTCTTTAGTTACTCATTGTTTAAGAAAAATGTGAAGTTGTGTCCTTTGTTTTCACGAGTTCTATTATTATTGTAAGGTTTAAAAGCCCCTCTTAAAAATCCTGTAAAGGCCATTGTTTTGAGATTTTAATTTCATGATCTTTGTCCATTTAAGAGAGACTGAATTAAATCCCAGTAAAAATGAATGGAAGCCATTAATAATATAGTTTTTATCATTTAATATAGTTAAAGCCAACAAATATGTTTTTAAAACCATCTCATTTAAATTGATTTCAAATACTGTAAAATATGTAATTTAAAACAAATTTAGAACTATATTTGTGTGATTACATTTTAATGAGTTTTGACTTACACAATTAACAAAATAACTGGCAACAAACTTTTTCCTCCTTCCTCCTCACCCCCTGCCATAAAGGCTTGAATCGGCTACTCTGTTAATGGTTGAAGAGTTTAGCCCTTCACAAACATTAGCAGTAATAGAGACCATGGGAGAGATGGAATGCAGGAATCCACAACTAATTCAAAAGTAAGTGTATGCTCTATTGCTCACAATAAAAATGTACTGTAGTGGATGTAAAAAGTATTTATACTCAAAGTGCTATGACCCCATAAATTTTTATATTAGCCTTTAACCAGAAAATGCTTGATTTTTTTTTTTCCCTCTCTTCTCACTCAGAGTTGCATCAACTTTGTACAAGCAATTGGATGTATACAAGCCACTGGATATTGCAAGAATAGCACAGGCATTGTTGTTGCTTCACTGTCAAAATCCAGAGTTGTACGCAGAACTGAGGCGAATGTTAGTAAGGTAAAATGAATATTAGAAAAACTGAACATCTCACACAATATTTTCATGATAAGTATTTGTTGTGCTGCACTTTAACAAAAATAGGTTACACTACCATAAAAATATTCACTTTTTTTTTATATGGTTACCTTGGATGATGAAACAAGTGAGATAATGGGCCAGATTTTGCTGTGATCAGCGACCATTAGACTTGCATACTTTCTATGGGGTTTTGCACAGCAAGTTACTATCAGCCATATATCCAAACGGCGCAGCGACCTCTACAGGGCATCTGGGACCTGTGTGACCAGGGCAAGCAACTGTGTATCTCCTTAACCAGTCAGATCGAAGAATCGTTAATGAACAACGCAGCGTTTGAACCAGGAAGTGTAAGTTAGACTAGTGAATTCAGTGTCAAATCAGGTACAGAAAGTGAAATAAAGAGAGGGAAACAAAGATTGGATTAAGAGAGAGAGATGAAAGAGACAGAAAGAAAAAGTTGAAAGAAAATTAAAATTTTCTAAAAATCTCCAACAGTAATTAAAAGCTGAAGGAATGAGACTCCACGCTTGTAAAAGTTAATTTTCAGTGCCAGAGAGGTTGTTTGGCAATAATTAAGACTTACCCATGCCGTTAGAAGGGCTAGACTGGAATGGACAAGCCCTAACTTTTTGTAGCAAGCTTAGTCCGTATTTACGACGTCAGTACAGGAACTTCATGCCGTTCAATGTATTTGAATGGGGAGCCAGATGGCAAGATGCTGTTTTCGCATAGCTTACGGAGGGGCAGTGCACCTAGGACAGCAACTTCTGGATTTTTGCGTTTAACTGCAGACGTGTGCTCGCCAGAAGTTGCTGTCCAATTTGCACATAAATAACATTATTTTCAAAGCAAAATCTGGCCCCTTAACTTTGAATTCTTTCTTCTGTACAGCCTTTTTAACACCTCTTTCGGAACACCTGCAAAACTGATCAATTTTCTGTAAATTTTCTGAAATTACTGCAATGTAGAATTTAAGTTTGTTGCAGTACAGAACACTAGTTGCACTGAATAAACTCAATGCTACTAGAATTTTAAATGTTCAATCTTTAGCCGTTGCTATTATGCATTAATCAACATAGTATTTTCAATAGTTTTTGCTATATGTTACTGAAAACTGTATGTACTTTGGACACTGAGATTTTGTACACTTGCACCAGCAAGTGTTCAATATTTTTTCAAGTGCTCAGTGAAAATTATGCAAAATTCAAAAAAAAATTAGCAGCCCGCTTGATTGGCACCCCATCCACCACCCTAAACATTCACTCCCTTCACCACCGGCGCACTGTGGCTGCAGTGTGCACCATCCACAGGATGCACTGCAGCAACTCGCCAAGGCTTCTTGGATAGCACCTCCCAAACCCGCGACCTCTAGCACCTAGAAGGACAAGAGCAGCAGGCACATGGAAACAACACCACCTGCACGTTCCCCTCCAAGTCACACACCATCCCGACTTGGAAATATATCGCCGTTCCTTCATTGTCGCTGGGTCAAAATCCTGGAACTCCCTTCCTAACAGCACTGTGGGAGAACCGTCACCACACGGACTGCAGCGGTTCAAGAAGGCGGCTCACCACCACCTTCTCTAGGGCAATTAGGGATGGGCAATAAATGCTGGTCTCGCCAGCGACGCCCTCATCCCGTGAACGAATAAAAAAAAAGCTTAGGGCCTAGGCAGCTGAAGGTACAGCCGGCAGTGGTGGAGCAAAGAAAATGGGGATGCAGAGATTGTGGAGGGTTGTAGGGATGGAAGAGATTACAGAGATAGGGAGGGGCGAGGCCATGAAGGAATTTGAAAACAAGGATGAGAATTTTTAAATCGAGGCGTTCACGGACCGGGAGCCAATGTAGATCAGCAAGTACAGGGGTGATGGGTGAATGGGACTTTGTGCGAGTTAGGATACGGGCAGCAGAGATTTGGACAAGCTCAAGTTTATGAAGGGTGCAACGAGGGAGGCCGGCCAGGAAAGCATTGGTATAGTCAAGTCTCGAGGCATGGATGAGGGTTTCAGCAGCAGATTTGCTGAGGCAGGGACAGGGTCAGGCAATGTTATGGAGGTAGAAGTAGGCGGTTTTGGTGATGGAGAGGATATGGTGTCGGAAGCTCATCTCAGGTCGCCACGATTATGAACAGTCTGGTTCAGCCTCAGACAGTGGCCAGGGAGAGGGTCTGAGTCAGTGGATAGGAATGGAGTTTAAGAGCAGAGGAGGCTGAGGGGAGACTTGATTGAGGTGTACAAAATTATGAGGGGCCCAGATAGAGTAGACAGGAAGTACCTCTTTCCCCTAGCGGAGAGCTCAAGAACTAGAGGACATAGATTTAAGCTGATTGGCAGAAGGATTAGAGGGGATATGAGGAAAAACTTTTTTACCCAGAGGGTGGTGGGAGTGTGGAATTCGCTGCCCAAATTGGTGGTAGAGGCAGGGACCCTCAACTCTTTTTAAAAAGTACCTGGACCTGCACCTAAAGTGCTGTAAGCTGCAGGGCTACGGACCGGGTGCTGGAAGGTGGGATTAGAATGGGCACCTGATTGTCCTTCGAGCCGGTGCGGACACGATGGGCCGAATGGCCCCCTTCTGTTCTGTGGTTCTATGGTTCTAAGTTGACAGCGTGTTTGTAGTATAAACCTGTAGTGTATTAGAAGTAGTGACTAGCATGTGAACCGATTATTTCCAGTTGTACCTATGATGGCATTGCTGCCTGTTCCTGTACAGTAAATGCTTGCGCTGGTTCTGCCATGTAAGTTTTCTTGGGATCAGCAATTTTGATCTGATTGGAGATGAATCTTGATGAATACTCAGGTTATTTTACAAGATAACATGATTTGGTCTTATCGAGCTGCAGTGGAAATTCAGATACATTTGCTAATATTTTCTTAATTTCAGAATTACAATTTAAAGTTAAATATTGGTTAAGGCACATAGGGAGTACTGTAATTATGGTTTAGTGATCACCATGCGTGCATCGTAATGACTGTTTTGCACATCTGCATTGCATGGAGAGCGATGCCCATATACCAAGCACTCCTGGATTGCCTCCTTTCTTATTAGTATAAATACATCATTCAGCTCTGTGAATATTTGATAACTGTTTTATTTTTAACTTGGGGAAAACACTGCAGTTCAGGTTTGCAGATTTAACTAGCAGCATGGTCTAAATCTCATTCCTATCATCAGATATGAGTGCATAGCTGAATATGCATATATGACTTCTAAATACTCACAATTTTGTCATTCTTTTTTTCCTTTCTCCTCTTTCCCCACCGCACCCCCCCCCCCCTTCAGTTATCTTCATCTTAGTGTTGTCCCCTATGAGGTGTCCATGTTAACTCGGGTTCTCTCCCTGCTTCCCTCTCCAAGAACTGATCACTTGATCCTTGCACGCATCGATGCT
Source organism: Heptranchias perlo (assembly GCF_035084215.1). Lineage (NCBI taxonomy): Eukaryota > Metazoa > Chordata > Chondrichthyes > Hexanchiformes > Hexanchidae > Heptranchias > Heptranchias perlo. The sequence continues at coordinate 50,936,180 of NC_090331.1, forward strand.
GTCTTGCCCCAGTGTAATTTAAGTGACTTGAATACATTTGCCATTGCCATCACCAAGTGGGTACGAAATGGCTCCTCAACCCAACCTGGCACAGCAGCAGTGTATGTGAAGTTACTTCAAAAGCTAAACAAATGTGGTTTGGAGAGACTGCAGAAGGCAGACAGTCTGGACCTGCTGATAGAAGAGCTAAAATACGTCTCCGGAGAATGGTTTGAAGAAGTCCTTGCAGAAGAAACTATGGCAACCTTCGATCGATTGATTGATCAGATAACTTGGTCCAATGTTCCTGAATTTGCACTATTTCTAACCAAAACAAATTGCCTGCATACTGGTCTGCTGGACCAAATAGCATCTGTCACACTTGAACACATCAACAAGGTATGTAAAAGTTAGTACATTATATAAGAAAAAAGCATTATTTTTCCTCCCCTTTTGACACCTCTATTTAAACCCGTAAACTCAAGTTTTATCATATTGGGTGAAACTTTCAACTTTGTTAGGGGCTTAAAGCGGGCGGTGGCGAATCACTACACAACCTGCCTGACTTCAATGGGAAGGAAAATCGGGCGTGATGTACACCACCTGCTTTATGTCCCTGTCGAAATCGAAAGTTCCGTCCACTGCTATGCCTCTTCCCTCTTCTTCTCTGTCCTCAAAGTTTTATACTTGGGTATCTTTAATTGCTATTCCTGACTCAGCTGTAGCCAAGTTTTAATTACTGCTATTAAGCCACAATTTTCTATTTTAATCAATAATTCTCGTTCTCAATTTTGTTTCTTATACTCTATGCATTTGGTTATTAATTTTTCTCTTTTGCTTTCCCAGATCCAGATTTTTTTTTTCTTTTTTACTATTCTATTTAGCCTCTCGTCAACTTTTTTATTGTCTAAACGTGTGGAATTTACTTCCCCTACCAAGCTGTTTTTCCCTTCCTCCCTGCCCTATTAGTTTAAATCCTCCTCCCACAGCTCTGATTAACCATCCCATGAATACACTGGTCCCTGCTCTGTTCTGATATAGGCTGACCTGTCAGTGCAGCTCACTTCTGCTTGAGAACTGGTGCTAATGTCTTGGGAGTCTGATCCCTTCCCTCCTATATCTCCAGCCATATATCCACCTCCTTAATCTGGCTAGTGTGTGACACTAGTAGTATAGAATCATAGAATGGTTACAGCACAGAAGGAGGCTATTCAGCCCATCGAGCCCATGCTAGCTCTTTGTAAGAGCAATCCGGTTAGTTCCATTCCCCCGTTCTTTCCCTGTAGCCCTGCAAATTTTTTCCTTTTCAAGTATTTGTCCAATTCCTTTTTGAAAGCCATATTTGAATCTGCTTCCACCGCTCTTTCAGGCAGCGCATTCCAGATCATAACTACTCGATGTGTAAAACAGTTTCTCCTCATGTCGCCTTTCGTTCTTTTACCAATCACCTTAAATCTGTGTCCTCTCGTTCTTGACCCTTCTGCCAATTGGAGCAGTTTCTCTTTATTTACTTTATCTAAACCCCTCATGATTTTGAACACTTCCATCAAATCTCCTCTTAACTTCTCTGTGCTAAGGAGAACAATCCCAGCTTCTCCAGTCTATCCACATAAGTGAAGTCCCTTATCCCTGTAACCATTCTAGTAAATTTTTTCTGCACCCTCTCCTAAGGCCTTCACATCCTTCCTAAAGTGCAGTGCCCAGAATTGGACACAATACTCCAGTTGTGGCCCAACCAGTGTTTTATAAAGGTTCAGCATAACTTCCTTGCTTTTGTTCTCCATGCCTCTATTTATAAAACCCAGTATGCTTTTTTAACCGCTTTCTCAACCTGTCCTGCCACCTTGAAAGATTTGTGCACATATACCCCCAGGTCTCCCTGTTCCTACCACCCCCTTTAGAATTGTACCATTTAGTTTGTATTGCCCCTCCTTGTTCTTCCTGCCAAAATGTATCACTTTGTACTTCTCTGCGTTAAATTTCATCCGCCCATTCCACCAGCCTGTCGATGTCCTCTTGAAGTCTATCGCTATCCTCCTCACTGTTTACTACACTTCCAAGTTTTGTGTTATCTGCAAATTTTGAAATTGTGTGCTGTACACCCAAGTCCAAGTCATTCATATATATCAACAAAAGCAGTGGTCCTAATACCAACCCCTGGGGAACACCACTGTATACCTTCCTCTAGTCCGAAAAACAACCGTTCACCACTACTCTCTGTTTCCTGTCACTTAGCCAATTTCGTATCCATGCTGCCACTGCCCCTTTCATTCCCTTTAATTTTACTGACAAGCCTATTATGTGGCACTTTATCAAACTCCTTTTGAAAGTCCATATACACATCAATTGCATTGCCCTCATCGACCCTCTCTGTTACCTCATCAAAAAACTCTATCAAGTTAGTTAACCACGATTTGCCTTTAACAAATCCGTGCTGGCTTTCCTTTATTAATCCACACTTGTCCAAGTGACTATGAATTTTGTCCTGGATTACCATTTCTAAATGCTTCCCCACCACCGAGGTTAAACTGACTGGCCTGTAGTTGCTGGGTTTATCCTTGCATCCTTTTTTTGAACATGGGTGTAACATTTGCAATTCTCCAGTCCCCTGGCACCACCCTCATATCTAAGGAGGATTGGAAGATTACGGCCAGCACCTCTGTAATTTTCACCCTTACTTCCCTAAGCAACCTAGGATGCATCCCATCCGGACCAGGTGACTTATCTACAGCCAGTCTTTCTAGTACCTCCTTTTATCAATTTTTCGCCCATCTAGTATCTCAACTATGTCCTCTTTTACTGTGACTTTAGCAACATCTGCTTCCTTGGTAAAGACAGATGCAAAGTACTCATTTAGTACCTCAGCTATGCCCTCTGCATGAATAGATCTCCTTTTTGGTCCCTAATTGGCCCCATCCCTCCTCTTACTACCCATTTACTATTTATATGCCTATAGAAGACTTTTGGATTCCCTTTTATGTTGGCCACCAGTCTATTCTCCTACTCCCTCTTTGTCTCTCATTTCCTTTTTCATTTCTCCATTGTGCTTTCTGTATTCAGCCTGGTTCTGACTTCTATTATCAACCTGACATCTGTCATATGCCCCCTTTTTCTGCTTCATCTTACTCTCTTTTTAGTCATCCAGCGGGCTTTGGCTTTGGTTCCCTACCTTTACCCCTCATGGGAATGTACCTAGACTGTACCCGAACCATCTCCTCCTTAAAGGCCGTCCATTATTTGATTACACTTTTGCCTGCCAATCTTTGATTGCAATTTACCTGGGCCGGATCTGTTCTCCCCCCACTGAAATTGGCCCACCTCCAATTAAGTATGTTTACTCTAGATTGCTCTTTGTCCTTTTCCATTACTAATCTAAACCTTATGACACTATGATCACTGTTCCCTAAATGTTCCCCCATTGATACTTGACCCACGTCATTCCCCAGAACTAGATCCAGCAATGCCTCCTTCCTCGTTGGGCTGGAAACATACTGATTTAAGAAAGTTCTCCTGAACACACTTCAGAAATTCTTCCCCCTCTTTGCCCCTTACACTATTACTATCCCAGTCTATGTTAGGATAGTTGAAGTCCCCTGTTATCACTACTCTATATTCTTGGACCTCTCTGTAATTTCCCTGCAAATTTGCTCCTCTATATCCTTCCCATTAGTTGGTGGCCTATAGAAACCCCCAGTAGTGTAATGGCACCTCTGTTGTTTCTTAACTCTATCCAAATAGATTCTGTCCTTCACCCCTCAAGGACATCCTCTCTCTCCAGCACTGGCATATTCTCCTTAATCAAGACTGCCACCCCCTTCCTTTTTTTCCTTCCCTATCTTTCCTGAATATTTAGTACCCAATCCTACCCTTTTTTGAACCAGGTCTCCGTTATCACCACTACATCATGTTCCCATGTGGCTATTTGCACCTGCAGCTCACCAACCTTATTTACCACACTTCGTACGTTTACACACGTGCGCTCTAAACCTGTCTTAGACCTTCTAGTATTCTCTCTTAGTCTGATCCTACCTAATACTTGTACTATTTCTTACTCTAGTGCTATCTGTCTCTCTCAATCCTTTGTGCACCTCGTTTCTCCTTTCTATTGCTACATCCTGGTGCCTATCCCCCTGCCAAATTAGTTTATACCCTCCCCCACAGCACTAGTGAACATCCCCACGAGGACATTGATCCCAGCTCTGTTGAGGTAAACTTGAGGTTGCCAGTTTTGAAGTCCGACATAATATAGTTCCTAACTGCTGGAACTTTTTTTTGTTGGATCTAAAACCCATTCTTCCATATGTTGTTGGTTCCAACGTGAGCCATGATTTCCAACCGATCTCCCTGTAAGAACATCTGCACGTGCATTGTTATGACTCTGACCCTGACGCTATGAGATAACAAACCTATTGGGACTTAGGTTTGTGGTTACAAAATGACTCTTTATTCTTCTCAATATCAGTTCTCTACTGCCACCCTGTTCTGCACTCCTATCTTGCTCACTCTTTCACCTTCCTGCTACCACTCTTTCCTTTGTGCCATGGCCCTCCCCTGAATCACTGTCTTTGGAACAGTTATTCAGTATTGAAAACTTATTTGCTAAAGCTGTGACCTCAGGGGACCCCTGCACTACTTCCTACTCTCTTCCCACCTTGATGGATGGTTGACCGCTTCAAATCCTTATCCTGTATATCTCTCTGCCTGCCTGCCTGCGACACTACCATCTCTTGGAATGTGTGTTCCAGAAACCCCTTCCTCCACCTTACATATGTGACCGAGTATTTCCTGCTGTTCCTCAAGCTAAGTAACTTTGAGCTTAAGTGAGTGCAGCTGTTAACACTTTCTGCAAGTGTGTTGTAACAGATGCTCACCATCCACAAATTCCCATGTCCAACAAGGTTCACACAACTCAAGTTACAGCTAACCTGTCATTGTAGCTTTTTAAAACTTTAACTAATGTTATACAAAATATTTTTTAAAATAAACTAATACATCAATTTACAAAATTAGTACATTAACTAATAATTTATCCAGCGAGTTGTTATGATCTGGAATGCACTGCCTGAAAAAGTGGTGGAAGCAGATTCAGTAGTAATTTTCAAAGGGAATTGGATATATATTTAAAAAGGAAGAATTTGCAGGGCTATAGGGAAAGAGCAGGGGAGTGGGACCAATTGGATAGCTCCTTTCAAAGAGCTGGCACAAACATGATGGGCCGACTGGCCTCCTTCTGTGCTATATCATTCTATATAACATTTATGTGCACACAGACAGCACAGTTCATACACTCGGCAAAATTATACACACCAATTACTGTACTACATGCAAGTGCTAATTATAGAAAAAGAAAGTCATTTGCCAGTCCTAGCCCTGTAGCTTTAGACCAAATGACCCTTTAGTGCCAAATCCTGAATTGGGCCAAAGCTCCCTTACAGCTTTACCAGAAATAAAAAGCAGACAATTTTTTTTATTGGTATATGCAAGAGAAAACCACCCAATAATGGATTGTTGAGGTATTAGTGAAGAAAAGAATGGGTCACATATTTGCCGTCACCTTTTGCTCAGGATGAATCCTTATGCAAATTATACAAAAAAGTAATTGAGTGCTGGGGAGAAATCTCAATATTCATCCACTTTTAACTCCACAAGAGGGAAGTTAGAAGAATCTTTTTACACAGAGGGTTATTTGAATAAGAAATGCTTTATCACAAGTAGCAATTGAGGCAGAGGCTACATAACAACATAATTTAAAAGAGGATTGGATAATTATTTGAAAAGAAAGAATATAAAATGATATGAAGAAAGGGCAAGGAGATGGGATTAGAATAAAGTTGAAAAGCCAGGAGTGGGGACAATGGGCCAAATGGCCTACTCCTCATAGAATCATAGAAAGTTACGGCACAGAAGGAGGCCATTTGGCCAATCATGTCCGTGCCAGCCAAAAAAGAGCTATCCAGCTTAATCCCACTTTCCAGCACTTGGTCCATAGCCCTGTAGGTTATGGAGTGCACATCCAAGTGATGAGTTGAAGGTTTCTGCCCTCAGGGTGAGTGGGGGGGGGGTCTGGAACTCACTACCACCCTTTCAGGCAGTGAGTTCCAGATCCCCCCCCCCCAACCATCCTCTGGGTGAAAAAATTTCTCCTCGGCTCCTGTCTAATCCTTCTACCAGTTATTTTAAATCTACGTCCCCGGGTCACTGACCCTCTGCTGAGGGAAATAGGTCTTCCCTATCCACCCTGTCTAGTCCCGTCATGATTTTATATACCTCAATTAAATCTCCCCTCAGCCTCCTTTGTTCCAAAGAAAATAACCCCCAGCCTATCTAATCTTTTCTCATAGCTAAACTTCTCCAGCCCTGGCAACATCCTTGTAAATCTCCCCTCCAGTGCAATCACATCTTTTCTGTAATGTGGTGACCAGAACTGTACGCAGTACTCTAGCTGTGGCTTTTCCAATGTTTTATACAGTTCTAGCAAAATCTCCCTGCTCTTATATTCAATGCCTTGGCTGATAAAGGAAAGTATCCCGTATGCCTTTTTAACCACCTTATCTACCTGTGCTGCTACTTTCAGGGATCTGTGGAAATACACTCCAAGGTCCCTTTGTTCCTCTGCACCTCTCAGTATCCTCCCATTTATTGTGTATTCCCTTGCCTTGTTTGCCGTACCCAAATGGATTACCTCACACTTCTCTGAATTGAATTCCGTTTGCCACTTTTCTGCCCATCTAACCAGTCCATTAATATCTTCCTGCAGTCTACAGCTTTCCTCCTCACTATCAACCACACGGCAAATCTTTGCATCATCTGCAAACTTCTTGATCAAGCCTCTCCACATTCAAGTCAAATCATTTAATATATACCACAAAAAGCAAGGGACCTAGTACTGAGCCTCGTGGGACCCTACTGGAAGCAGTCTTCCAGTTGCAAAAACACCCGTCAGCCTTTACTCTTTGCTTCCTGCCACTGAACCAATTTTGGATCCAACTTGCCACTTTCCCTTGGATCCCATAGAAAATAGGAGCAGGAGTGGGCCATTCGGCCCTTTGAGCCTGCTTCTCTATTCATTATGATCATGGCTGATCCTCTATCTCAATACCATATTCCCGCTCTCTCCCCATTCCCCTTGATGCCTTTTGTGACTAGAAATCCATCTCGCTCCTTCTTAAATATATTTAGTGACTTGTCCTCCACAGCCTCCTGTGGTGGAGAATTCCACAAGTTCACCACCCTCTGAGTGAAGAAATTTCTCCTCATCTCAGTCCTAAATGTCCTACCCTATATCCTGAGACTGTGAACCCTCATTCTGGACCTCCCAGCCAGGGGAAACAGCCTCCCTGCATCCAGTTTGTCTAGCCTTGTCAGAATTTTATGTTTCAATGAGATGGGCTTTTACTTTTTTGACCAGTCTGCCATGTGGGACCTTGTCAAAAGCCTTTCTAAAATCCATGTAGACTACATCAAACGCGCTACCCTCATCAACCTTCCATGTTACCTACTCACAAAATTCAATCAAGTTAGTCAGACACAACCAACCCTTAACAAATCCATGCTGGCTTCCTTGAGTAACCCGTGCCTTTCTAAATGACAATTTATGCTGTCCCTCAGAATCGATTCCAGTAATTTTCCCACCACCGAGATTAGACTGACTAGCCTATAATTACTTGGTCTATCTCTTTCTCCTTTTTTAAACAATGGTACAACGTTAGCATTCCTCCAATCCTCCGGCACCATGCCTGTAGCCGAGAAGAATTAGAAAATAATGGTCAGAGCCTCCGCTATTTCCTCCCTTGCTTCTCTTAGCAGCCTGGGATACATTTCATCTGGGCCTAGCGATTTTATCTACTTTCAAAGATGCTAAACCCCTTAATACCTCCTCTCTCACTGTTTATCCCATCTAATATTTCACACTCCTCCTCCTTAACTACAATCTCTGCATCGTCCCCCTCTTTTGTGAAGATAGACGCAAAGTATTCATTAAGAATCGTACCCACATCTTCCGCCTGCACACATAGGTTACCTTTTTGGTCTCTAATAGGCCCTACTCTTTCCTTAGTTATCCTTTTGCTCTTTATGTATTTATAAAGCATTTTGGGGTTTTCCTTAATTTTACTTGCCTGTATTTTATCATGCCCTCTCTTTGCTTTCCTAATTTCCTTTTTAATTTCACTCCTGCACTTTCTATACTCCTCTAGGCTTTCCACAGTATTGAGCTCTTGGTGTCTGACATAAGTTTCCCTTTTTTGCCTTATCGTATACCCTGTATGCCCCTTATCATCCAGGGGCTCTAGATTTGGCAGTCCCACCCTTTTTCTTTGTGGGAACATATTTGGTCTGAACCCTCACTATCTCCTCCTTGAATGCCTCCCACTGCTCTAACACTGATTTACCTTCAAGTAACTGTTTCCAGTCCACTTTTGCTAAATCACTTCTCAGCTTAGCAAAATTGGCCTTTTTTAGAAAATTTAGAACTTTTTATCCTGTTCTATCTCTGTCCTTTTCCATAACTATGCTAAATCTAACTGAATTATGATCACTACCACCAAAATGCTCTCCCACTGATGCTCCTTCCATCTGCCCAGCTTCATTCCCTAAAACCAAATCCAGAACTGTTTCCCCCCCCCCACCTCCCCACCCCACCCTTGGGCTTACTACGTACTGGTTAAAAAAAATTCTCCTGAATGCAATTTAAGAATTCTGCACCCTCTATACCTTTTGCACTGATTGTATCCCAGGGTAGTTGAAATCTCCTACTATTACTGCTCTATTGTTTTTGCACTTCTCGGAAATTTGCCTACATATGCCTACTCCTGTGCTGTAGTTTTTCTCTGATTCTATTCCGTAATTCTGAACTTTAATGAATGTAGCGCAATGTTCCTGAATATTTCTAAACAAATTGCTTGAATACTGCTCCGCTTGACCAAATAGTTTCTAGGTTTACATGTGAAGAATGGCTACTGGAGGACACCTGTAATTCCTGGGACCATTTTTCAGGAGATGTCACACTCAGGACAAAATCAGAGAAGAGGGAAATGGATAAAATTTACTACAAAGTCTTGATTTTTGATTTCATCTGCATTTTATATGTTAGAGGTTTCTTAGAATATGGAATGCTTTACCACACATTTGTACTGAGTCAGAGATTATAACATAATTTAAAAGGGAATTGGATAAAATAATGTGAGGAACGGTGGAGAAATGGGATTACAGTAAACTGCTCCAGTTGCAAATCTAGCACTAGCGCAGGCACGATGGGCCGAATGGCCACCCCGTGTGCTGTAATTTCAATGATTCTAAATGATCCATGTAATTCAACTCCATTGATGGATCTGAAAAAGTTAGCAATAGTTATGGATATTCGGATCTTGCTGAAATGTTGTAGAAGCTATTATGCTTTCAATCACAATTCCTTGATCTTCCATGGACTAACTTGGAGCATTTTGAATAATGACACCTGCTGAGCAATTTATGGAACAATCTTATGGCCAAAATGCTTTTGACAAGAAGAATATGATGGTGACTTTATTTTTTTAATAATTCAGATCCATTATTCAGCCACTTATGCCATCCTGCTTCCGTTCACTATCTTGAATTATGATCCTCCACAAGGTGAAGATTTCTTTGAATCTTGTATACAGCGTTTCAGGCCTCATTTGAGTGAGTATTGTACTATACGTCATGAGAATGCAACATATAAATCTTTGCAGTCGGGATATAATGTCCACATATTTTCTTCCTAAGTCAGTGAGTCTCATATTCAAGCACAGAGATTTATTCTCAATCTGTAAATGATTTTAATGCATTACAAAATGATATAATAGTGTAAACTTTGAATTCACCTACAGTAAACATGTAATATTGAACACTGCAGTAGTGATTGTTTGGCTTAAAATTGGATTTATAAACTACAGTATATAGTTCATAAACAAAACCTCTTTATTGTGGCTATTTCCTCGCTCAGTCCATTATTTTAAACAGCGCACAGGGAATTGGAGAGGTAGTGGTGGTTTGAGTGCTCTGCCATATTGCAAATTGGTAGGATGATTCTGAGCCGCTGGCCCAATTTCTTCGACAACTGTTGGCTCAACCCAGTAGGCTGCGTACTGCATTTGATGGTGAACCTAACTTTGGACTGAACTAGGAAAGCTAGAATAAAGATTTATTAGAGGTGGGCTGAATCAGTAAACAAAGATTAATTTCAGAATGTCTGTCTTTTTGAAACACAAGATCAGTGACTTGATCATTTTTGTGCTGGGTCCAAAGATCTACTTATGTCGCAAGTGTGAGGGTACAGTCTATATTGTATCTGTATTTTCAATTAAATTGCCCTATTTGCATAATTAGCTACTCTGGCTATATATTCTAGCTCAGTAAACAACTATATTTTCATGTGCAGCATCATACCCAAGAAAGGATATACTTGCCATAGAGGGAGTGCAATGAAGGTTCACCAGACTGATTCCTGGGATGACAGGATTGTCATATGAGGAGAGACTGAGTAGACTAGGCCTAGAGTTTAGAAGAATGAGAGGTGATCTCATTGAAACATACAACGTTTTTACAGGGCTTGACCCGGTAGATGCAGGGAGGATGTTTCCCCTGGCTGGGGAGGCTAGAACCAGGGGTCACCGTCTCAGATTAAGGGGTAGGCGATTTAGGACCGAAATGAGGAGATATTTCTTCACTCACAAGGTGGTGAATCTTTGTAATTCTCTACCCCAGAGGGCTGTGGAGGCTCAGTCATTGAGTACATTCAAAACAGAGGTCAATAGATTTCTAGATATTTAAAGGCATCAAGGGATTTGGAGAAAGTTCAGGAAAATGGCGTTGAGGTAGAAGATCAGCCATGATCTTGTTGAATGAGGATCAGGTTCAAGGGGCCGGATGGCCTACTCCTGCTCCTATTTCTTATGTTCTTATGACCACAGTGGGGATGGAGATTGGATTTCTCACACTTTTCTGAGTTTCTGCCATAATTACGCTGCTGTGGGAAGTGTAGAAAAAATGCCAGCCACATCTTTGAGGGAGGGAGAATTTGGAGAGTTGTCCTTCCCTGGCTAGTGTTGGTAGCAGCTTGGAAACACCCACCCTCCTCTCAGGAAGACCAGGGCAACTAGGATGAAATATCTGGATTTGATGACCTTTTAAACAAAAAGGCCATGTAGGATTTTTCAGTTTCTATCTACCTTACTACGACTGTAGATATCCAAAACATAAATATAACCTGTCAAATGAGAAACGAAAGTGGGGAGCGCATCCGAGTTCCTGATACTTTTAGGAGGCAAGGACTGAATGATGATAAAATTTACAATATAAATTACAGATCAAATAATTTTAACTAGATATGTGACAAATGACTAAGTATTTTTGAAAGCTATATAGTTACCCCTAATTTTGAACTCTCTTTCCCACTTGAATGACTTTGAAGATTACAGCCAAAGATGTCTGTAGAGAGGTGAAGGCTATCTTGCATAAAATAATTGGGGTGCATTTGTGTTTCTTCCATAAGTAATTAAAAAAAAATTTTTTGATCCTAGCTTCCAGTGATCATACTGTAACTGCATCCCAATTGTATAAGTGTTCATATTACTTTTACCATACAGATGAGTATTGAAATACAAAAATACCAATAATGTTGAAGAGTTAGTACATTAGTCTTGTTAAAATGGCCAACTTTAATGATTGGAATACGAAATCATTTTTCAGTCATAAATTATTTCTTTCTGGAAGTTTAACATTTTTGATATCTTTATTATGATTTAGATTGTTCAGTAATATAGTGGATTTATTTTTTTTCACCTACATTACAACAGTGACTACACTTCATAAGTACATCATTGGGTATAAAGAGCTTTGGGAATTCCTGAGGTAGTGAAAGGTGCTATATAAATGCTAGTCTTTTCTTTTACATAGGTTTATTTGCCCCTCATCTTCTGGTGCTATTTGGTTACTCACTAGCTCTTGCAGACTACTTTCCTGAAGATATAATTAAGACTATTTTTAGTGTGGATTTCCTTGCAAAGTTGGACTCACAGCTGGACAGTAAGTTTCTTTTGTTATTTAAGCATTGGTACTTGTGGATTATTAAAGTTATTGTTAATGTGTCATTAATTCTAACTGTTTTGAGATCCTGTGCATCATTGGGTCAGCACATTTCTCCCCACCCCCCAATATAATTTCAGAAATAAAGCATCCCTTCCTTTGATCAAAACAGACATTTTGATTAGTATTTTCCAGATGTGATTTAAAGCATTAATTACCAAGATAGGAATTCCCAGACTTTGGATGTCACTCCAGAGCTTTTTGGGGCACTGTGTGATGGCATGGGCCTATGGTTGGATCGGCTATTATATTGGGTGAATTTCTTCAATGCCTGCCATTTTTGATATCTCAAACTTTAACTTTTTTGAGCAACCAAAGGAACCACTTTTGCTCTTGTTAAACTATCACTGCATAATGCAGTATTGACGATAAATAGCAAAGTAGACAAAATTCCTCCTTTCATGAATGAAACCTGTCTTCCTTACTCCTTCTGGCCTATATGTGACTCTAGTCCTACACTAGTGTGGTTGACTCTAAACTGCTCTCTGAAGTGGCCTAGCAAGCCACTAATTTGTATCAGAAGGCTTACCACCATCTACTCAGAGCAACTAAGGATGGGCAATAAATGCTGGCCTTGCCAGCCGTACCCACATCCCGAGAATGAAAAAGAAATTGTTAGACATCGCCTGAATTGCACTTCTGTGTTATATTGTGTTGTTTTACCCAATCAGCCAAAACCTCTTCTGATTATCATTTTGTTTTTGAGTCAGTTGGATTGCTTATTTTAGGAGCAAATTCAGCTCTGGGGTACTGTTAGTTTTGATTCTCTCAAATGTATGACATCTGCAGCAGTTTGCTTACATTTAAATCCTCAGGGTAATGTCTTAAAAGTGACTTAGGATGCATGCTTAAACCGTGTAGCCTATGATGTACCAATGGATCAACTGGTTAAGACAGTAAACAGCTGAGGCATACAGAAAAGGACGGTCTCCATTTGTACTGTTAGCTAACCTCCATCGTAATCATACAACAATTTGCTTCGATGCCCCTGGGTAAGGGAGGGAAAAATTCCCACATCTGATTGCTATCCATTGACTGGCTGTGAGTCTGCATGTGGCCGTTGGGTGAGGATAGGATCAGACTCACCTGTGACACTTTATGTGGTCAAATAGCTTGCCAACGCTCACTGTCTTGGCTTCCATGAGTAGAATGCCCCTGTGGACAAAGTAAACACTAATTATGAAACTGTACCCCAGCAAGGAGTCAATGCCTTTAGGAGAGGGGAGAAAAGTAGTGGAAAAAGAAAATGGTGTAATCTATTCTAATAATATGGTCTCTAATACTAGCACTGCCTGATGTTCTGAACATGCGGATCCGATTACGTTTGATGGAGCTGAACAGAGCTGTCTGTTTAGAGTGCCCAGAATTTCAAACCCCTTGGTTTCATGACCGTTATTGTCAGCAGTTGCTCAATAAAGGTTAGTGATTGCTACTATAAATAAATTGTATTTTTGAACCCTTTCTTCCGTTTTTTTCCTATTCCCCTTTTAATGTTTGTTCACCTCAGTCTATGCTGCTGTCGGAAGGAAAACTAGTCATTTATCTGCAGTTTTAGGGTGGATTTTGTCTGTCTGTATGAGCTGTGGGAGAGCCAAGTATCCAGTATTTGGGCCCAACTTAGGAAACTTTGACACCAGGAAATATCCTTCTTCACACTTGTGCTGCAGAACAGGGCAAATTCAAAACAGTGGTTGGCAGATTTTGGTGTTGGTGTTAGAATATGAATTTGCTACAGCTGTTTAATCAATTCAACCATTAAGCTGCAGTTTTAAATTCCCCTCTGGTGGCACTTCTCTAGTTCATACCTTACACAGGCCCGGAATTCACCACAATGGCGATATTGACGATGAGCGCCATAAGTTATCATGCTTCCCAATCCTTCTGTGGCAAATTCACGCCACAATTTGCTGTAATAATGATTGGAATACGCCACAGCGAGCATAACGACAGATCGGGAGTGTCGCGGCCAATGTCTGATACCCATCCAAGGTACCGGGGCCCGACTCAGAACAGAACAAAGGTTATTTAACAGTGACACATTTAGGAGCAATGGCTCCGAGCTGATAATGTGAGAATGGGTCACAGCATGTACAAACAGAATGTTCAGGTCGGGTTTAATATTATTGAGATTGTACTGAAACCATAGTATAATATAAATATATAAATCAGCATTAGAAGGAACCAGCATGCAAAGGGTTGTCTTGTGAACTGCATGCGATGCCTAGCCACATTTAATTACCAGCAGCAATCCAAGCCTAGCGCACAAGCTCAATTAATATTAAAATATATCAGAACAAGCTTGAATGTCAAAACACTTATTTAATTCTGTAATTGAGGTTTAAGATGTCAATGAAGTTCCTAGGACAAGTCAGTAAAAATGTTACTCTCAGGTAACTTGCTGAGTGATTGAATGCCCTCCAGTGCCATTCTATAATGGCCTAAGTGGCTGTGGCGATCACAGTGCTGTTAATTCTGCAAACTTGATCTTGCCATGATGATGGAAAGAGGTTAGCATTAATTGCCTGGTACAGACAGTTGCCCACCATAAGCATGGGTGGTACAAGTGGTGGGGACTGTACCATCCTTTGTTTTTTGATTTTGTATTTTCAATAAATATGTTGAAGCCACATATGGTGTGCTGAATTTATACATTATTTGTGACGTGCATTCAAATGCGTCTATCTCTGAGTGCAACACAATGTTTTTTTGTAATATAAATTGTTTCTCTTTATAGGCAATGTTTATGTGAGTGCAATCCAGCAGCAGATTCATGAAATATTGGGGCAGTTATTGGGAGGAAGTAACTATGCCAAAGCCTCTGTTTTCACCCCATATTATTATTTTATAGGTATGTTATTTGACTTTTTGGAGCCTCCTTTAGCTATAATCATTGTATTTTTTTGGAGGAATGGTAATTTAGATTTCTTGTTGGATTAATTTCTGTTCTCGGGAATTCCAATGGTCTAATCCACCATCATGAGTTTCTGGATTATGTGGGTGCTTGAATTTGGAAATATGCGGGTGTAAGAGTTCATTGGTTTTTGAGTATATGATTTTTTTTTAAAAGACCTTCAAGTCTACATTTGGTCTTTCGTTTTAGTAACTACAAAATTGATCAGTAATTGAAATAAATTTTATATTCTACAAATGGAACCCAAAATTACTTAGTTGGAACAAATGAACTATAACTACAACAGCAAATTAAGCTCTATTAATAAACATTAATGGATTCTTGCTTTACAAATCAAATATAACATTTTGTTTCCACAAACTGCAAAAAAACTGTTAACAGTTGGATATACTTGGCTTTTTTTTTAACAACTTTTGATTTGTAATGTAGAACTGTTCAGTGTGTTCCTCCATGTCTTCTGAGTTTCCAGCCACAGCCTGCTAGCTCTGGGGTGTTACTGGAGCTGATGGATGAAATAGTTTGGGATTTTGACACGTGGCGAAGAGTGAGTAGCTCTAGCTTAGTTACATAGCATTTGTAGCACAGAAACAATCCATTCGGCCCAGCTGGTCTATGCCAGTGTTTATGATTCACACGAGCATCCTCCCAATCTACTTCATCTACTTCATCTAATCCTAGTTGATGTGTGCATGGCCTTTTATGTAAATGTAATGGAAGACTTTTACATATCTAGGCAGATGATTGTTCTTTTGCCTAAAAGTCTTTAGGTGAACCCCATTATTAAACAGAGGTTAGCAACTGGGATGACTGAGTGTATCTTTTATTACTGTCTAGGTTAGGGTCCTTTTTTTTTAAGTTAAAGCTCATTCTACTAGTGAATTGGTCATCTCTTGGGCTAGTGTGCAGTGTCTTCCTTTTGAGGTCAAAATTAAGGCCTGAAGAAGCATTCATACATTCACTAAGCATTGCTGTCTTAATTTGATAGCTTAGAATGACAAGTATTTTGATACTGTTAAACTCCAAATTGGCCTGAATCTGTGGATAGATTGAATGAATGAGGAAGACTGTTTGCTTTCCTCTGTTCTATAAGAAATAGGAGCAGGAGTAGGCCATATGACCCCTCAAGCCTGCTTCGCCATTCAGGCTTGAGTGGCTGATCTTCGACCTCAACTCCACTTTCCTGCCCGATCCCCATGTCCCTTGATTTCCCCTAGAGTCCAAAAATCTATCACTCTCAGCCTTGAATATACTCAACGACTGAGCATGCACAGCCCTCTGGGGTAGAGAATTCCAAAGATTCACAGCCCTCTGAGTGAAGAAATTTCTCCTCGTCTCAGTCCTAAATGGCCGACCCCTTATCCTGAGATTATGCCCCCTAGCTCTAGACTTACCAGCCATGGAAAACAGCCTCTCAGCATCTACCCTGTCAAGCCCTCTCAGTATCTTATATGTTTCAATGAGATCACCTCTCATTCTTCTAAACTCCAGAGAGTATAGGCTCATTCTACTCAATCTCTCCTCATAGGACAAGCCTCTCATCCCTGGAATCAACCTAGTGAACCTTTGTTGCACCACGTCTAGGGCAAGTTTATCCTTCCTTAGGTAAGGAGATCAAAACTGTACACAGTACTCCCCACATTGAAATCCACCTGCCATAGTTTTGCCCACTCACTTAGTCTGTCTATATCGCTCGGTAACTTCTTGCTCCCATCCACACAACTTACTGTGTCTCCTAACCTTGTGTCATCTGAAAACTTGGATATACAACTCTCTATTCCTTCATTCAAGTCATTAATACATATGGTGACAAGCTGAGACTCCAGTACAAATCCTGTGACTTATTTTAGGTTCCCTTGTACTGCTGGTATTTTGTCCACTTCCTCCACTGTGAAAAAGGATACAAAGTACTAATTTAACAAGACTGTTATTATCCATAATAGTTTTGTTTGCACCTGTCTTCAATGCACCCACATTCCCCTTTACCACTCTTTCTCTGGATATATTTATAAAAACTTTTGCTGTTAGCTTTGATATCTCCTGCAAGTTTTATTTTGTATTTCCTTTTTGTACCTGTTATTACGATCTTTGTATGCTTCTTATAGCTCTCCCAGTCCTCTAGATTTCTACCTTCCCTTGCATTTGTGTTAGTCTTCTCTTTTAGCTTGATATCCAATATGGAGTTTCCAAGAACATTGGAAGAATGAGGAAGACTATCCCTGCAGTCAGTAGTCTAACATTTAGCACTGTTCTAGAACTTCAGTTCCATTTAGTTTTATACCGTGAAGTAACTGGCTGTAGAATAAACTTATTGGCAGTAACAGTAAATTCCAGCCGTTTATTCTTTCATGTGGACGGCCACTATAGGTTCATGCTTGGCATCCTCTTGAGGATGAGCCTTCACCTGGTCAAGAAAGAACTGTTGTTAGTGGTGATTTGCCCTCGATCCAAATATTTTTACACTGAAATTGATAAATTATTTCTTGCAGACTTTGAATGCGTCCTTGATAAACACCAGAAGCCACTTCCCTATGTGGATCAGAGTAGTCTGCTACTTTCTAAAAAAGGAAAAGTGCCTTGGGAACTAGATAACCAATTTATTGGAGAGAAACAGCTACTTCCAGGAGCAAAAAGGTTTGTGCAGAGCCAGTTTTAATGTGTTTTCTCAAAGATTTTTCTGAAAACATCTATGAATTCTGAAGCAGTACTTTTCAAAATATCTCTGCAAGAAATAGATCATCCCAGCAAGATACAGACTGCACTTTTTTGGTGTACCTGGTTAATAATTCAAAATATTGAAAGTAATTCACTTTCTATATGCTCCTATCCATCCTAGCACTTACCAGAATTGTGTAACTTTGTGGATGGTCATTTCTCCATAGCTGCTATCAGTATTACTCTGTAATCTGCCTGATATAAGGCTAGTTCTCCAGGGCATGGCAGTGCTGGTTCTTTTTATTTTTGTGTTTTGCTCTGAAATAGAATTCTCTGGAAATTCTTAGTTGGCTGTTAATTTCAGAACTTTGTGATGACAAAGGCAACCCAATTAGAATATAATTTCAGGTTACGATTTGAACTTTTAAATCTGCAATGTCAAACGTTAAATTTATTCAATCAGCTTTTCCTTGGGAACTGTTGCAAACTTGATGGAGTCCTCCAGACATTTTGATATGGTTCAACATTTTTTTTGAAGACTGCAAACTTAGATGTTATAAATTCAAACATTGAACTTAATTTTTTTGCCTTTTTTTTAACTGGGTGGTTAAACTCATATTGAATCATGCAATTGGAATAAAGTAGTTCAGCATGATTTTGGCATTTAACCAGAATGCTATATTGTGTTCTTGATGTTTTTGAGTATGAATATTCATATTAATAATTAGCAATATCGAGTTAGTAAAATTATTGACACAGTCTTGTATTCTTCAGCCATTTAATTAAAACTGCTGGAATTGCATTGCTAAGACCTTGGCAACCAGCTGCCTGGAGCGGAACTGATGAGGCCGGTCTGGGTCCTGCTACAGAGGCACTTCTCAACCTCTACTACAGATCAGCACTTCCTCTCTGCTTCATGCTGATCTGGTGGTTTCGGGTTGAAAATTAACCTTACTTCCTATATCTGATTTTTCTAATGTAAAATCTGTATGTCAATTTGTTGCAATGGCTTTTTTAAAAAAAGAGCCTATATGTGTTTATGTATATAATAAATGTGAGAAAAGCGGTTATTCACTTTTCTCACATTTATTTAATTGGTGGTCAAATTATACTCCAAATTATTAGGTTGACACACAATGTCTGTCTTCATCCTCATTTGACTTTTTAAAAAAACAGTAAGTAGAAAGCCTCTAATTGCTATCTGTATTTGTTGATGTAAACATTCTAATCACTGGTACCTGTGAAACACAGATAAAGAAAGAGAGGGAGGCAGGCAGGCAGAGATGGACAGAAAAGTGCTTCCAAAAAAGTCATAACACCAAATTTAATGTTTGAGATCTCTTAGAAAGTTATAAATCAGTGCTGTCAGGCCTTGGATGTTCCCACCCTGAGTGTTCATGCCATGCCCCTCCCCTCACAGCTGACAGCTCCCAGGAATCTACTAGTGAGTCAAACCACACATTCCACCATCTGGTTCTACCAACTTCAAGTAGTTCTTCCACAGTGATGTCAGATCGCAGGATCCCTCCATACTGACAAACCCCAGTAATGCTGCCAATGCAGGTTCCTCATCCCAGTGGTACGAAATCAAGGACCATCTGCAGTCTTATCAAAATTCAGGACTGATCCCAGTGCTACCAAATTACAAGACCATTCCCTCCATTCAGTATTGCTAAATATCAGATCCCTAACTCTAAACAATACATCTTACTATTTTTTTTTGTTCTCTGGACATTGGTGGCACGAGCAAGGCCACATTCATTGTCATCCCAAATTACCCTGAGAGTGTTGATGGGCCTTCTGCTTTATAGCAACTGTTTGTGCAACAAGAATCAACCATGTAGTGTGGGACTCGAGTCACGTATAGACCACATCAAGTAGGCGCCCTTCCCTGAAGGATGTGAGTGATAGTCACCCATTTCCCTTCCTCTGCCTCATGATTCCTCTCTAGTTGTGGGGTGATCACCTCATTTGGTTGTTACAAAAAGAATATACAAGAGGTAAAGAGTCTCCTGAGCTGCATCTATGTTCTAGATATTAATTATAATAAAGTCAACATTAGAAAGGTGTGATATATTTACTTACATCATGGGTCATTATTCTTGAATATAGGTTTCTGCTGATTAAACCCAGAACCCGCAAATCGTGCATTCTTGAAATATCTCTAACATATACTGTTAAGATGAACTTTAAAGTGTGCTCTTTTAGTTCTTAACTTGCATTGACTGAAGCTTCAAGAAAGTTCATTCACTCTGCATCAGTGTAAGAATTTGAATAAGGCTTAACTGGCTGGTCCTTGGGATCGGCCAACCATTTTGTATAATGCATGCCATCTGTTCTCAGCATTATATCTATCTAGGGTAAATGTATCTCCTAATAACAGACATATAATCCCAGAAAAGCCTAAACCTCTTGTACCTGAGGGAATTGTGGTGGTTAGCAGTTGTTGCCTAAATTGGGGAAAAAGGTGTAAAAAGCTAAAGATACAAATTATGCTTTTTTTAATCAATAGAAGACTCAATGGTAGCAGTATTTTATGGCATTATTTGATGACTTAAAAATTAACTAAGATGTTGTCATTCCTACAGAGTTGCTGTAGAGTTTCTCGACTCTAAAGCTTTCTGCAAGAACTCTCGTCACGTTAAAGGAGAAACTGTTATGAAAAAGAGACACTTGGAGATCCTGGGATATCATGTAGTACAGGTACATTGGTATTTCTGTGAGCATGCATATCTGTACAGAATAAGGCAGTCAATCAAAATATGGCAAATAGCCTAAAGACCAAGAAAGTACCTGATACACAGCAAATATTTTTTTTAATTCCTTCACTTTCTGAACTCCTTTTTAAAGCTATATTCAGGTTTGAACATATTAACCCAAATCTTGTTGCACCATATTGTTTTTGATTTGATAAAATCTCACATCTGCATGATAACTTCATTCACAGAAAATATCAGGTATATACAATTGAGTAGGAATTTTAACAATTATAACTGACAAAACATTGTATCCACTAACCTTTGCAAATATATTACAATTCATGGTGATTTTTTTTTCAAATTGAGCTTTGTGACAATTTTTCTTTTACCAAGTAATGTTTAAACAAATCACTTTTTTAAATCTTAAAATCAGTTTCCATTGCTCTAGCCAATTATGATGTGGAGATGCCGGTGATGGACTGGGGTTGACAATTGTAAACAATTTTACAACACCAAGTTATAGTCCAGCAATTTTATTTTAAATTCACAAGCTTTCGGAGGCTTCCTCCTTCCTCAGGTGAACGATGTGGAAAATGTGTATTTTCCACATCGTTCACCTGAGGAAGGAGGTAGCCTCCGAAAGCTTGTGAATTTAAAATAAAATTGCTGGACTATAATTTGGTGTTGTAAAATTGTTTACAATAGCCAATTATGATTATAGAATTCCTACTGGATATCCAACAGTATTCATTTGTCTTGTGATTGGTTTCTCTTTTGGGGGATGGATTTGTGAAAATTAAATTGTGTCAGAATAAACCACAGTGGCCTAGGTTTGTCACCCATTTTCCAGCAGTTCCTGAGCAAACAGGAGTGTGAAATGTGGCAGGGAGCTGTTCCACTGGCTCCCTGGCCTCCTCCTCCACTTCCAGGATTTTCCACTAGAAATTACTAGATTCTAAATACGCCTGTCCATATTTGGATGGGCAAATAAAATGAAATAATAGGAATACATTATCCACTGTATTTTCTATTCTTAACGCTTCCACTGGATGTCAGCAATATGTTACATGCCATTGCTAAGGCAGTGAAGTGTTCCTTAAAGATTAAAGGGCACATTGTCTGGTGCAAGGTTGAGAGACTGCACTAGGCAAAGTGGGATATGTAAAAAGAGAATTAAATTTTATTTCTTCAGCTGACATTGCCAGTCATTGGTGAGGTGGAAAGACCAGAAATAGTGCTGCGAACCTACCGGTAAAATTAAAATGAACAGGGTTAGAGTGCCGACGCACAGGTTTGTGTAAAAGCAGCATCACCTCCAATGTGGCAGGATTCCTGCTGGATTAGGAAAATCCAGACCACTGCGCATTAACCACTTTCATTTCCCACAAAAGTCACTTTTTATGGGCTGTCCATGTGAGGTGCTGAATTATGGCCAGTTAAGTCTTATGAACTTTGAAATTTTCTTTTACCGTAATGTAGTCATCAGTCAGTTCTCATTAACCAATAACAAGAGCTTTAACTTAGTTTTCATTTACTAAATTACACAATGTTTCTGATACTGTGATAACTGGTGGAGCAATAATATTACCCAAATACTCTTTGTCCTTATTTATTATTTTGATCTTGTATTTAAAGCCTGCAACATGGCTTAGTCAATAAATGATAAAAAATTTGGCCTCAAAGATTTGTAATCCAACGTGTATTGCATCTTTCATCACATTTGTTAGCATTGTTCCAGTTTGTAGTTTTTTCTTGCAATGTAACTTACTATATATTTTATAATGTACTTTTATTGTGGAATTTTAAAATTTTGCCTTTGTTGGAATTACCTTTATAGATCCCTCATTTTGAATGGAATTCCATGGAATTGTCAACAAAGGATGCTTGGATAGAATACCTCAAACAGAAGATATTTGCAGAAGAATCTTGAAATCATGAAACAAATTTTAACTGAACTGATTATAGTATGTCTGCTTGTGGAAATGTATTGAATATTTTAATAAATCAGGTTTATTCTTATACTGTTAATTTTTCTTTAAGATTTGGGATTTAGAAATGGTAAAGTCAATTCTCAAAAACATTGAAATTCCATATCAGTATAAAAAATGTAAAATAAAAGTAAGGATGATGACATTTTAAGGAATGTATCCTAAGTTAGTAAAAGAGGTTCAATGACTGGAGGTTGGACATATTGAATATGCAATTTCTTGGTTGAAATTTCTGTACAGTGTTGGAAAAGTAAGTATATTGTAATACTAATGTACTGGAGGATAATGAATTATTTGAATTTTTTTTAAAGAATAGAGACTTTAATCAAGGCAATTCTCTCGAGCAGTATTCGAATAACCAGTGTTCTTTAGATGAGCACCAGTGTTTAAAATGTATAACAAGTAGTCAACCATTAGAGTTATGCCCCAAATCTTCTGGAATTCAGTGGGAAGGAAATTCAATTTTAAATAAGGCTATCGGAGTCCTTTTTTTAAAAAAAAAGACAAGGCTTGTACAATTAATTGGGCAAACTGTATGTGAACTATAAGAGAATGGGTTGAATGTATTATTTGCTTTATTTTTAAAATAAATTTTATAAGTGCCTACATCTGCATTTGTTGTGTTGCATTACAAATAATCTTACATACAGGTATGTGTTTTCAGCTTCTACAGCATGCATGTACTCTGCACCCCCTCATTGGTGTCAGATAATATCAGTTGGTACCATACACCAGTTATGCTTGTGTATCATATAGCAGCAAAATTAGTGACACTTTGGAACTATTTATAATTTGGTAAGTCTAAACATGTTGAGGCGTACAGCAAGACATGTGGCTCCTGCAGCATAGTTGATTTCTTTCAGCATGCCACACCATTCCTTCTTGTCATCTTCATATCTAAATAAAAAGTACAAATGCATTTTAGTACATTCTTTGCATAGCCATTCAGGTAAAATTCAGCAAAGTATGTACAGCATCAATAAATGATTAATTTTTTAAAAAATTCTACTTGTTTTAAACCTTTGAATTGTTGGGTGCTATACAGTATGGGGTATAATCTGAACTCTTAATTGGGACCAAGGGAATCTGCTGCAACTCGAAGGTAGATTTGGGTCACCAATGAAACTTCAAAAGCAAAAAAAGCTTTAAATCAAATGCTACTCTTGTTAGAGCTTTGGTAGGATGTTTTTTTTTCACCTAGAAAAAAATGCAGGATTCCAAAATGCTGGATTTAAAAGTACTGCAAAACATAGCATAGTGCCATGGAGTGGTATCATGTCCATCCAATTTCCTCACCTTGTTTCTGATCCTAACTAGGCCAATTGATATTGTATTTTCAGGTTGTACAACATGCATATACTCCATGAGGAAACGGATGGCCTCTACCTCCCACTCAAGAAAGGTGAATGGGGTGTGAAAGTTACTCTGGACCTCTATCAAACCTAAGCCTATAAATAGGGGCATGGAGCAAAAGAGTAAAGATGTAATGATGAAGTTATATGAAACATTGGTTAAGCCACAATTAGACCAGTGTGTGGAGCTTTGGGTACCCTATTATAGAGAGGATTAAAGCCATTGAGTGTACAGTGTAGATTCATCAGGATGATGCCACGGATAGGAAACTATAGTTATGAGGAAAGACTGCAACTAGTTCCTCTGGAGTAGAGAAGACTAAGATGAGATTTACAGTAAGTTTTAAAAATTACAACAACTTGTTTTGATAGCTTGAATATTTCCTTTGATTGGAGAATTAGTGATGAGTGCTTATAAATTTAAAATTATTACTAAGAGGTAGAGATATGGTTGGAGAAATTTTGTTATGCAGAGAGCGTTGGAGCATGGAATGCTTTGCCACATGGAGTGATTAAGGCAGCAGACTCCAGTGGCTAAAAGGGAGGAGGGAAAATAAGAAAAATGGGTGGTACAATGTTCAATTTTAAGAGCATTTAGTTAATTATTACTGATGTAAGTAGTTGCAAAATATAACCAAATATTAAATTTGCCAATAATTTCAAAATGAAATTGATCTATTAAAGAACCTTCTACAAATTTACAATAAATATTTGACAATGTCTGACCTATTTGTTAATGGAAATGAAATAATCTCATTGTCCCAAACTATTTAAGTGGGTGAATTCATCTTGCATTAATAACTACATGCAAACACTAGCTAATCTACAATACTGCTGTATTGCAATGTGTTGATTATTTTCATTAGCTTATAGAAAGGTTATATGAGCTTCTTGCATCTAGAGCATACCTGACATTTGAAAATATTACACTTGGATTGATTCAAGGGGCAGAAACAGAAAAAAAAACATTATTCATGAATAAAATTACACGAAACTAGGTGAATTATTTCCTGCATCTTTTTTCTAACCTTGATAACATGGGTTTTCATTAAGAGGAAGAGTTGGAGATTTGCAAGCAGCTGCCATTCCTGAACAATCTTTCCCAGTAACAACAATTTGTTTCTATTTAGTCTTAAGAGCACTTGGCCACAGTTGAACACAACTGCACTTAGCAGCTAAACATTGCAAATATGCTCCAGCCTACCTATGATCAAAGATATGGGAGGCCAGCTGGTATTCTATAATTATAGACTTACTTCCACACGTCAGTGAGTTCTGAGGGAGCATATTCTTTATTTTCCAGCTGAATCATAGCAAAACCTCCAATAGCATAAAGTGATCCAGCCATATTGATGATGTTTATAGAGCTTCTCTCTTGAGGGAATTCAGGCATTGTTTCCCACCTGTGATAGTCCAACAAGAACAATATTAAATGTACAGTTGGATATGTTCACTCTTACTACAAATGGTTGTATGGCTTTTTAGCTCATGTATTGTCAAGAAAAAATCAAAATAAATTTGGTACATCTTTCATTCAAGAAATACATATGGTGTAGGTGGCATGTAATTTTTGTGAAGAATTTTATTTGGTGCTTCTATATTTTTTCATTCAAACAAAAATCCTGCCAATAAATATTACACAGATTGTAACATTGCACCACTACATTGTTATTGAATGATTATATGATGAAATATACTAAAGTTGCCAGTGTACCTTGTATAGCATAATATAAAGTTTAGCTTGAGTGGAGAAATTAATGTTAGTGTTGTTTTGATGTCACCAGAAGGCTGTGCATTTTACAGCATGCAACAAATAACTTTTTATTCTTTTAATCTTCATTAGCAGTTTTAGTACCTGTGCAAAAATTAATATTTTTTTTTTACATGTACTTGGGTTCCAAAATCATTCACAAGGGTATGTTTTTCCGAGCCTTTATCTATGGCAAGGTACCTGGCCTGCTGTGAGTACAGATGGGGAAGTCACGGACATGCTGCCTATGATTTTTCATCAATTTATTTCAATGGCCAGAAAATCATGGGTGATGCACTCGTGATTTGCCAATCGTGAAAATGATTTTCCAAAATGTGCTTGTGGTTGGCCAGGTACCATACCACACGTGAGGACTTGAAAAATCTACCCCATAGTTCCAATTGTTTCCTTAACCTTAAGACTGCTGGCAGGTCCAGGAAAATAACACTCTGGGACAGGTTTGGAAGTTTTCAGCTCACGCATGTGACACTGAACTAAATGCTAATATTTCTGTAATAAAGCTGCTCAGTGTCTGCAAGAGCTTTTACTGTTAATTATATACAACAAAAATGAACAATTTTAAATACTCCTTTCTACCTTTTCATCTAATTTTTCGTTTAAAAAAAAACGAATTTTACCTTTTTTTTAAAAAAAGAAAGTGACAAACACTTCACTTAAATTATTTTTCTACAATTCCACCATCCATTTTGGAGGTGCGTCTAACTTCCAAAAGAATTGGGCTTTTATTGTCTAAAACCTGGATTCAAACACATTTTCTCCCCCAGTTAGTTAATCAAAAATTCAACCCACTTAAAATGGACACTTCCTATCATCGTTAAAATTCAATCTGACATGTAAAACATAAAAATGACATTTGTTAGCACCCCATAGAAAATTGTGAGAAGACTCAATCTTCTGTATCTCAATTACGGCAAGATAGCGCCAGAAGTCTCTTCTATGCATTGTTTAAAAAAAAATCTTACTAAAACCATTCTATCTTTGTGTTCATGCTTAGCCGTAAGTTTGGGAGAGATTGCTATGAAATACTAATCCTACCACATTTTGTTTTCATGATGTGGAGATGCCAGTGATTGACTGGGGTTGACAAATGTAAAGAATCTTACAACATCAGGTGACGAAGGAGATAATCTCCGAAAGCTTGTGATTTTCAAATAAAACTGTTGGACTATAACCTGGTGTTGTAAGATTCTTTAATTTTGTTTTCAAGCATTGACTAAAAGTTTTTAATAAATTCTCATATCTGAAATTGTACTGTACCATCGTAGTAGCCTCTATTGTGATATCACATAACAGGAATGATCCTGTTTCTGACCCTACATCATCTCTCGCCATTCCTCACTTTGGTAGCCCTAGTATTTCATCCCCATTCTTTTCTACCAAGGCATGAAATCGCTTCCTCAGTGCTATTTCATAATCCTGGTCTCTGACCCCAGTCCTTGACTACTTCCCTAATGTTAACATCTTACTGTTAATTTTTTTAAAAATTACTTGTTTAAATTCACAAGATAATTACCAAAAAGGAAGGCCTTCTGGCCCATCTTCAAAAAGATCCTACAGTCCTGCCATTGCAGCTTCCAATTGTTTCTTAAAAGATTATACAGTTTTTGCCCTCACAACTCTTCCTGAAAAGCAATTGATGTATTGATCACCCTCTGTATGAAGACGAATTTATGGACATCAATTTAAATGTACTTTTTATTAGTTTAAACCTGTGCCCCCTTGTCTTTTTCTCATAATTTAAATTAATATTCCAGATTTAGCTTTTCCAGCCCCTTAACTATCTCTACAAGATCACCTCCTATGCATGCATCTCCTTTGCAGGCTGGAAAGACCAAGTCTCACATTCCTTTTGGTCTTACTCACTTATTACTCGTGATGTCATATGCTTCAGCTGCAGCTGTCAGACCCTCGTCAGTGACTCCTCCAACAACCCAGATTTTGCTTTGATGCATAGCAGCTCCAAACATGGCACGCGCTGTCTTCATAGCTGCCAGCTCCCTCCATTCAGATCTCTTTGGATTGTAGACAAACAACTTGTTGAGACACTTACTGCGGATAAATCAGAAATATAATTAAAATGATCAATTATGTCAGTCTGGAAGTAATCTATAAATGTGCACAACCTGCCTAATACTTACGTGTCATCAGCCTTCCCGCCAATAATGTAGATTAATCCATTGTGTGAAACCACAGAGTGGCCATAAATCTTAAGCGGGAATGCTTTGGATTCATTCCATTTTAGGTCACTGGAAAAAAATAAAACTTGCATTGAAATGAAATTCTCATCGTACCCTTCACTAGTCGAGGTAATGTTAATCAGATTTAAAAATTACAACATTGGTTCATAACCCTGGTTTACTCAAAGCTTTAGCCAAAAAGTAATGTTTCAGAAGATAGGGGAGATCAGGTATACAAAAGAACAGGGTAATCTATTTGCATACTAAGCCTAAATATGAAAAATCATGTCATTAGCTTGTCAGTGATTAAACATCAGCTCCAAATTGCATAGTTGTCAAATAGAATGGTGAAAGATAGTAAAATTTGTTTTAAATATCAGGGCCCACGCCATTATTATACCTTGAGATGGATGTAAACACACTTCTGTGAATAAAATGAAGCTGTTGAAAAGTCATCTGAAATCCAAGGTCAAGTACCAAATGTCTCCTTAAATACACAGTAGCTTAATAAACATCAAAATCGGACAGAAGAAAGCTAAACGCCTTTTTCAAAAACTAGATGCCAAAAAGTTACTGGCTCCAATGGCACAGGTGCTATTGGGTAATCAGTCAGAGCTTTATCTGAATAACTACTTTTCCCTTAGCGATGCATGTGTCTTCCTCATCATTGCCTCTAGCACCTTGTCAATGCCACATGATATACAAATAACATTTAAATATTGCAGTCATTTCCAAAAATTGAGCTAATAACCCTCTGACCCAACCAATTCGATTGTGGGCCCTACTATTTAAATGGACAGATTAAGGCTAAAATAATCTTGCTATGGATGGGGCTCATATTCTTAATGACAATATTATTTTTATGTCAATATATAGGTCTTCTTACTCAATGTAATTTAATCATGATTAATATTAAATGATAAAATAATTGAAACAACACCCAATATTCAAGATTCCAAGAAAAAAAGAATGGTTCTGCTTAACGACAATGGTTTTGCTGCAGCATTTTGTTATACATCATTTTATGCATTAATAATATGTATACCCTATGAAAAATAATTCGAAGATAATACATCGTTTAAAAGGAAACAATCTGAATTTACTTCATGTCATAGCACAATACTGAATCCAGCGATTGTTCATTTTGAAGATCCTTGCCACCAATCACATAAAGGAAGTTCTCTGTTTCTCCCATCCCGAAAAGGCATCTGGCTGAAGGCAGTGGTGGCAAGCCATTCCATTCACCAGTAATGTTGTCAAACTAAAGCACAAAACAAGTGTTTTAAATTTGTGACCGATTTCTTTACCAATTTAGTACATTCACAAATGCATTCAGAGATCCGATGAGATTTGATAGAAATTCGCAATGGTCCATTTTTATTTCACTAAATTATCACATATTGCGCAAAGTTTTTAAATGATACAAATTTCCACAAATATTTCTGACAGAACAGAAATCAAATGGGAAAAGTTTAATATTTTTTAAACGACTAAATTCATTTTTGTGGATTTTTGGTGGGATGTTTTTGGAAACATTTTGAAATTGTACAAACTTTTAATAACAGTTACAGAAAATATTAAGTTTCAAATGTATATTTTTGCAAGGAAGATAAAAACATAACTAATTTCACAACCAAGTAGATTTGTGTATACCTGGAAGAAATAGCAGTGGTAAGGATGTTCTTTAACTTCTTCGTCCACGTATAACCCACCAACAACAAAAATTCTATTTCCCTTTGTCACTAAACTAACATGGTTTCTGGGAATCTGATCATCTACTGCAGCCAGAAAGCATTGATTTAGGTTTGGATCATATGCCACCGCCACTGCATCATTAATGAACAAGATCATCTGCTTGACGAACATGCCATGTCTGGGAATGTCATTCAGGAAACCAGGGAGCAGATCCTCATCACCCACGTCATCATTAACCAGATCTTCATCACCCTCTCCTTTCTTTGCAGGCTCGGGAAGTTTCCCAGCAAAAGCATCTTTAATCATTTGAACCTTCTTCAGCAGATCTGGATTAGCCTTGATAATCTCATCTTTTTCGACGTGGTCTTTGACATATTTCTCAGCCATAAGACGAAAACGGATGCAGTCAAACATTTCTCCTAAACTTTTGACCCTGTTCTCTTTGTCCGTCCGGACCCATCTCATTACAGCTTCAAATACAACCTCTTCCTTCTCCACATTTAAAGTGTCATTCGCAATTACGCCGATGAGCTCATGCGAGGCAAGTTGCATAAAATCCTCATTGTCTTTACAGATTTGTTCAAAACGAGCGGACGCGTATTCGCGGGCAGTAATAGCAAGCCGAGGACAATCAAGAAGAAGTCCTAGTCTGAATATGGCCAAACAGTTATCGACGGCTAATTTTTCCTGAAGATAGGTGACACACAATGTGAACACGGAGGGGATCTGAAAGCGGCTGGCCACAGCAAAGACATTTTGCACGTTCTCATCGTTCAGTTCTATCTCTGAAGAATACAGGTACTTAAGTATCATATCCATGATATTCTCGTCAACATCTTCCAGAATCACCTCACATTTCTTCTCTTTATTTTCTTCTGAAAAGAAATACTCACGGAAGTAGGGGCTGCACGCTGCCAGGATTAGTCGATGGCACGGGAGGAACTTATTGCCAACCTTCAGGGAGCAATCAACAAACTTGTGCTCATCTAGTAATTTTTTCAATCCATCCTGAAGTAGGGTGGTTTGATAGAGCCGAGATTCTTCCCTTATATCTTTACGAAGGTCCATTCTGAAGTAGACTTGGTGTTGGAGGCTAAGAGGGCAGGTGGCGCTTGCCGCACTCGGGTCTTGCTGAAAAAGGCAGATCGCTGTGGCTTGCTACAATGTAATTTAGCTCTACCCGCTAAAAATAGAGACCCCTGCACGTTGGAATTCAGGTTAACCAATGTGGAAAGCGGACCTCACTTTGGCAGCTGCTGTGGACGGAAAGAGACAACTGTGATCGGCTTAAGAGTAAAACAGGACAGGCAGGCAGTCACTATAGGGAACGATTACTAAGGGAATTAAATTTAGTTATTTTTATAATATTGAGACAACGTCATAGCTAGTGTGTAACAGAGCCATGAATATCGCACATTACGGAATAAATCCTTCTACTAACTTCTAGTGCCAATTCTCAAATCACAAGTCACACCCATACAGCTGCCACCAATTACTCACAAATGCTCTTTAGGTGTTGATAAAAGGCTTTAAGAGTCCTTAGGATCGATTTTAACATTTGGAAAACTAATTTTAAAGGCATTACTTTAACAATCGAATTATGACTACTTTGTTAGAATATTGTAAGGTAGTACAACGGAATGTAATCTACGCAAGATTCTCATACTATGTTCTTTTAATGTCTCTGTCTTGATCATCGTGAAATTTAGTCTTCAGACAACTGGAGTTTACAAATGTGCTTTCCAAATGCTAATCTATAAGTACTTAAAAGTTTAACTAATAGCAAGATGTTTATAGACTGCTAGCATCAAAATTACAGGGGGAAAAAAGGTAAAATATTTTAATACACAAATGGCACCTAGCTATGAAAACATTTTTTGAACAACGAATCAAACAGACCATGTGTACACGTTTACAATATATTATTCTTGGTGCTGTTTATGGATAGAATGGGTGTCTCAGTAAAATATATTTACATTTCTCAAATGTAAATACGAAACTTGAACGACAAATTTACATACGATGGTGAGCAAAATCCTCTGCCAACATCCTTTGAGAACTGGGAACTCACGCGGGAAACATTTTGAACTTTTACAAATCCTAAACCCATCTAAAAGACATAATGCTTTTTATTTTAGCTTGAAAATTGTGTTTGTGGCTATCCTATTTTGATTTTCAAGTAACTTATTCACTGTACTCTTTTACAAGCAAGATCAGCTGCTGAACAGCTGAAAGTAGCGATCATCTCAGCTCATGTCCATTTTTAGATTTAGAAAGTTGATCATTAGTAAACTTAACATTTGTCTCACTGTCCTGCTGCTTTAATAAAACAATGTGACTCATTTTCTCCAGCACACGTATGTGTTAGCATCCTTTAAACTTGGCAAGTGTATAATGTGGCAGATATGTAAGTATATACTTTATTAATAAATTAACAGTTGAGTATGGTTGGAAGACTGCTGTTAAATTCAAAAGATTCAAAATGAAGCATCCTTTTTTAGTGCTATCAACTCCATAGTTCTGAAGTGGAGAATGTCTTGTTTGAATCTTCATTGGTCTGCATGCTATGTTGAACAATGAATTTCTACGGTTCAACTTTCATCTGCTCCATTTACATCTCCTGAAAGTTCTTCCCAAGTCATTCTAGGCAGAGAGCAGGATGGCCAGCCTACACTCAAGCCATCATGTTGATCAATTGTCTGATCCCCCCTTCTAATAGTGCTTCAATCCAGTCTTGTCTTTTCACTCTGACTCCTGTCCAGCCCAGCCTGGCCCATCAGGAATACCCTGTTGTCAAGACAATTTTCTTTGCTGCATTCAGCTCTTCCACTATATTTGCTCGTTGCAGTTAGGATTATAATCAGCAACATATAGTAGAAGCCAAGAAAACTGGAACAGACCGGGGTAGTGATTCACGGCTCACATGCTGTTTCCTCTGGCTCTCTTGATTCCCCAATTCCCCCATGTGCTTTATAGTCCACTTGCTTGCAGCCCATCGAAAGTGCTGGTCAGCCTGCTTGCTCTTCCATGCAGCAGTGCTTCCCCATCCACCTGCTTGTACCTATCCAACCCAATAGCTTCCTGACCCACCTTGTGTTTACAAATTCATCTGCTCGCTCAAACACTCAGCCCAAGTGCCTCCCAGCCTGATAAATGGTGGAAGAGGAGTGAGAGGTGAAGGAGGCAATGAAAAAGAATGAGAAGTGAAAGTGAGAGAGCAAGAAATGAAGGAGGAAAGCAAGGGAGTGAGAAGTAAATGAGGAAAGCAAGACTTGAAGGAAAAAGAGAGAACAGAAGAAGACAGAGAGAGGGGAGAGAGCGATGGGATGAAAGAGAGGGAGACAGACAGACCCTCACAGTGCCCTCACAGATCCTAGCAACCAACGTACTCTTCTATTTTCTTAGACCCTCTCAATGTTTCCAGTTCCCCCTCTCAGTACTCCCAAAACCTATCTTCCATTTCAGTGCTTCCAGTTTCTACCATTCCCTCAGTACCCCGACTGTCCAGTCTTAGAATCATAGAAAGTTTATGGCACAGAAGGGGGCCATTCAGCCCAATGTGTCCCCGCCGGCCAAAAATGAACCATCCAGACTAATCCCACTTTCCAGCATTTGGTCCGTAGCCTTGTAGGTCACGGCACTTCAGGTGCACATCCAGGTACTTTTTAAATAAGTTGAGGGTTTCTGCCTCTACCATCCTTTCAGGCAGTGAGTTCCAGATCCCCACAACCCTCTGGGTGAAAATTTTTTTCCTCAACTCCCCTCTAATGATTCCACCAATCACTAAATCTATGCCCCCTGGTTATTGACCTCTCTGCTAGGGGAAATAGGTCCTCCCTATCCACTCTATCTAGGCACCTCATAATTTTGTACACCTCAATTAAATCACCCCTCAGCCTCCTCTGTTCCAAAGAGAACAACCCAAGACTACCCAATCCTTCCTCATAGCTAAAATTCTCCAGTCCTGGCAACATCCTTGTAAATCTCCTCTGTACCCTCTCTAGTGCAATATGATGACTAGAACTGTACACAGCACTCGAACTGTGGCCTATCCAGTGTTTTATACAGTTCTAGCATAACCTCCCTGTTCTTATATTCTATGCCTCGGCTAATAAAGGAAAGTATTCCATATGCCTTCTTATCATCTTATCTACCTATCCTGCTACCTTCAGGGATCTGTGGACATGCACTCCAAGGTCCCTCACTTCCTCTACACCTCTCAATATCCTCCCATTTATTGTGTACTCCCTTGCCTTGTTTGCCCTCCCCATATGCATTACCTCACACTTCTCTGGATTGAACTCCATTTGCCACTTTTCTGCCCACCTGACCAGTCTATTGATATTTTCCTGCAGTCTATAGCTTTCCTCCTCACTATCAACCACATGGCCAGTTTTTGTATCATCTGCAAACTTCTTAATCATGCCCCCTACATTTAAGTCCAAATCATTAATATATATCACAAAAAGCAAAGGATCTAGCACTGAGCTCTGCGGAACCCCACTGGGAACAGCCTTCCAGTCACAAAAAGACCGTCGACCATTACCCTTTGCTTCCTGCCACTGAGCCAATTTTGGATCTAACTTGCCACTCTCCCTTGGATCCCATGGGCTAGTACTTTTTGACCAGTCTGCCATGTGGGACCTTGTCAAAAGCCTTGCTAAAATCCATGTAGACTACATCAAATACACTACCCTCATCGACTATCCTTGTTACCTCCTTAAAAAATTCAATCAAGTTAGTCAGTCACGATTTTCCCTTAACAAATCCATGCTGACTGTCCTTGATTACTCCTTGCCTTTCTAAGTGACAGCTTATCCTGTCCTTCAGAATTGATTCCAATAATTTGCCCACCACCGAGGTTAGACTGACTGGCCTATAATTACTCGGTCTATCCCTCGCTCCCTTTTTAAACAATGGTACAACGTTAGCATCCTCCAATCCTCCGGCACCACGCCTGTATCTAGTGAGGATTGGAAAATGATGGTCAGAGCCTCCGCTATTTCTTCCCTTGCTTCTTTTAACAACCTGGGATACATTTCGTCCGGCCCTGGTGATTTATCTACTTTCAAAGATGCTAATCCCCTTAATACTTCCTCTCTCACTAAGTTTATCCCATCCAATATTTCACACTCCTCCTCCTTAACTACAATGTCTGCATTGCCCCTCTCTTTTGTGAAGACAGACACAAAGTATTCATTAAGAACCATACCAACATCTTTTGCCTCCACACATAGGTTACCTTTTTGATCTCTAATAGGCCCTACTCTTTCCTTAGTTATCCTCTTGCTATTAATGTATTTATAAAACATCTTTGGGTTTTCCTTGATTTTACTTGCCAATATTTTTTCATGTCCTCTCTTTGCTTTCCTGATTTCCTTTTTAATTTCACACCTGCACTTTTTATACACCTCTAGGCTTTCTGTAGTATTGAGTTCACGGTGTCTGACATAAGCTTTCCTTTTCTGCCTTATCTTACCCTGTACGCTCCTTGACATCCAGCGGGGGTGGGGGGGGGGGGGCGGGCTCTAGATTTGGCAGCTTTGTGGGAACATGTTTACTCTGGACCCCTTGAATCTTCCCCTTACGTGCCTCCCACTGCTCTGACATCGATTTACCTTCAAATCCCCTCTCCATTGCATCTGGAATCATAGTCATTGAATGATACAGCACAGAAACAGGCCATTTGGCCCGTCATGCCTGTACCGACTCTTTGAAAGAGCTATCCAATTAGACACTATTCCCTGCTCTACCCCCATAGCCCTGCAAATTTTCCCCCTTCAAGTATTTATCCAATTCCTGTTTGAAAGTTATTATTGAATCTGCTTCCACCACCCTTTCAGGCAATGCATTCCAGATCATAACAACTCAGCGTAAAAATCTTTTTCCTCAAGTCTTCTTTGGTTCTTTTGCCAATTACCTTAAATCTGGGTGCTCTGGTTACTCTTCTGCCACTGGAAACAGTTTCTCCTTATTTACTGTATCAAAATTGATAATGATTTTGAACACCTCTATCAAATCTCCCCTTAACTTTCTCTGCTCTAAGGAGAACCACCCCAGTTTCTCTAGTCTCTCCACGTAACTGAAATCTTTCATCCCTGGTACCATTCTAGTAAATCTCTACCTGCGCCCTCTCTAAGGTCTTGGCATCCTTCCTAAAATGTGGTACCCAGAATTGGCCACAACACTGCAGCTGGGGCCCAGCCAGTATTTTATTAAGGTTTAGCATAATTTTCTTGCTTTTGTACTTTATATCTCTATTTATAAAGCCAAGGATCCCATATACCCTTTTAACGGCCTTCTCAGCTTGTCCTGCCTCCTTTAAAGACTTGTGTACGTACACTCCCAGGTCTCTCTGTTCCTGCACCCCTTGAAAATTGTACCATTTAGTTTACATTGTCTCTTCTCATTCTTCCTACCAAAATGAATCACTTCACACATCCCTGCATTAAATTTAATCTGCCATGTGCCTGCCCATATCACCAGTCTATGTCCTCCTGGAGTCTGTTAATATCCTCCTCATTGTTTACTACGGTTCCGAGTTTCATGTCATCTGCAAACTTTGAAATTATGCCCTGTTTACCCAAGTTCAGGTCATTAATATATATCAAAAAGAGCAGTGGTCCCAACATCAACCCCTGGGGACACCACTGCACACTTCCCTCCAGTGTGAAGAATAACTGTTCACCACTACTCTCTGCTTTTTGTCCTTCGCCAATTATGTATCCACGCAGCCACTGCCCCTTTAATCTCATGGGCCTCAATTTTGCTAACAAGTCTATTATATATTATTTATCAAACACCTTTGAAAGTCCAGATACACAACATCAACTGTACTACCTTCATCAACCGTCTCTGTCATTTCATCAAAGAACTCAGTCAAGTTAGTCAAACACAGTTTGCCTTTAGCAAGTCTGTGCTGGCTTTCATTTATTAGCCCATAGTTTTCCAAGTGCTAATTCATTTTGTCCCAGATTATTGTCTCTAAAAGTTTCCCCATGGCCAACGTTAGGCTGACTGGCCTGTAGTTGCCGGGTTTATCCCTCTCCCCTTTTTTGAACAGGGGTGTAACATTTGCAATCCTCCAGTCCTCTGGCACCTCTCCCATATCCAAGGAGGATTGGAAGATTGTGCCCAGAGCCTCTGCAATTTCCACTCTTATCTCCTCAGTAACCTGGAATGCATCCCATCTGGATCGGGTGACTTTTCTACTTTGAGCACTGCCAACCTTCTAAGTAACTCCTCTCTATTTTAATCCTATCCAATTTCTCTACTACCTCCTCCTTTACTGTGACATCAGCAGTATCCTCTTCTTTAGTGAAGACAGATGCAAAGTATTCATTTAGTTCCTCAGCTATGCCCTCTGCCTCCACAAGAAGATCTCCTTTTTGGTCCCTAATCAGCCCCACCCTTCCTTTGACTATCCTTTTACTGTTTGTATGTTTATAAAAGACGTCTGGGTTCCCTTTTATGTTACCTGCTAATCTATTTTCATACATTCTCTTTGCCCTTCTTATTTCCTTTTTCAGTTCTCCTCTGTAGTTTTTGTATTCAGCTTGGTTCTCTACTGAATTATGAACCTGACATTTATCATAAGACTCCTTTTTCTGTTCATTTTAATCTCTATATCTTTAGTCATCCAGGGAGCTCTAGCTTTGGATGCCCTTCCCTTCCCCTTCGTGGGAATGTGCCTAGTCTGTACCCGGACTATCTCTTCTTTGAAGGTCTCCCATTGCTCATTTACTGTTTTACCCGCCTGTCTTTGATTCCAATCCACCTGCGCCAGTTCCCTTTTCAACTCACTGAAATTAGCTCTTCTCCAATTGAGTATCTACTTCCAGTTACTTACATGTCGCAGCACACTGTACTCTTTCTATGTCCCAGCTGTGCACACTGATCCCACAGCTCCCTCTCTGACTGCTCACAACTCTTGAGCACTCCAAGTCTACAGACTTATCGCGAGTATTTGTAGGCACCGGACCCCTTTCTCCCATTTCCACCAGGAATCACATCCAGCCTCATAAGCATTCCATCACACAGCCCTCCCTACAAGTATTGCCAGAGCCCAGCCACCTCCAAATCCTACCAAAGCAAGACCACAATCCTATAGAGTGTTCTTAGACCCCATCACATTCATACCCCATCCTCTTATGAATATCCCAGGTCCTGCACCACTCTCTTTACTCAGAGAGTGTTGAGAATGTGGAACTTGCTACCACATGGAGTGGTTGAGGTGGATGGCACAGATGTATTTAAGGGGAAGCTAGATAAGGACAAGAGGGAGAAAGGAATAGAAGGATATGTTGATAGGATGCAATGAAGTAAATAGAGTGGCCTGTTTCTGTGCTGTAAATTCTATGTAAATTTGACAATAATTACTAAACTAATTTTACTGCACTTACAGTGGTTGATCAGAGTGGCTAGTCTCTTCAATTTTCGGTTTTATTTATGGACATATATTTTTCCTTTACAACTTCGCCTTTACCTGGTCATTGAGTGTAAAACCACAGTATAGCGAAGCACATGTTTTCTCATTGTAAATGTTAGTTTGCAGTACTGCCAAGGTATGTATTACTTGAATATTTCAATCTTTATTCTAAATTCTACTACTGAAACTTTTACAAACAATAGTTGAACACCTAAAGACACCTTAGTTCTGAAGATCTTGTGGCAGAATCACCATCAACAAAAAGCCCTGACGTCTCAGCACAGTTGATTTGAGGGGGAAGAGAAAAATAGATATAAAGACCATGCACATGCAAAACAGAAGAAAAAGAACCAGTGACATCTATTAAGGTGGAGTAGATTTAGAGGATGTTAAGTGCCCAAGAGGTAACTCATGGGGGCAGACTGATATGTACACATAGAAGATATAATTTGAAGACTAAATTTTTTATGGTGAATTTGTGCTCATCAAGTGATGGGTACCAGTGCTGAAGAAAATAATGCATTTCCAGCTTCTCACACCAATGTTAGCATCCAACATTCCCAGGTCAGCTTTAACATGGGCAAAATCCAGAGTAAATGGGCTCGATTTTCGGACATCCGAGCGCGTGCGTTCGTGATGGGGAGCTCCGAAAATTGGGGATTCCCGGGGCAGGTCTGGATCCCGGCTCCCACCTGCTCACTTCCGAGTTCCCCAGTGACGCGCTTAGATGCGCGCGCAGCCCCCGCATGCGGGTCGCCCGCCGGCAATTAAAGCCGGCAGGATCCCACTTAAATCAATTAATTGGATACTTCAGGTCATTAGCAGACCTGATTTGTAGGATATTTTAGGAGGGGTGGGATTTTCATCTAAACTGAGAGTGTCTCCCATAGTGGGGGAAACACTCCTAGTTGAAATGGACGTGTTGCAGCCCTCAGCTTGTGGCAGCTGCAAAGGTCCATTTGACAGGTGGGGGTTGAGACCCTCACTCATTGCAGGAGGCCACTCTGTCACTTTGGACAAAGTTTGGCCTCCACCACCCTCCTCCTAACAACAAAATTCACCAACTTGCAACCTCAACCCCAGTGTGCAGACACATTTACCTAACTTGCGGACCCCCTCAAACGTACATCTTCCGGATGGGGGCTGCCGTAGCTGCAGTCATGACCTCCTCGGGGGACGAACAGCATCACCAGCCTCGCCATCCACCTCTTACACAAGGAGCTCCACAACACAGTGCTGAAGGGAGGGCAACCGCAGAGAGAGATGCGTCGCAGAAGGCACTACCCTCGCCACAGGGTCTACAGACTGAGGCTCAGCTTCCTGGACCTCTCTGAGCAGCAGTGCATGTAGTCGTGGACATCTGCAGCCTCCTTCATGCCAAGCTGCTCCCCGCTGGCCCAAGCACCATCTTCTCGCTGTCAAAGTCACCACTGCCCTCAACAACTTCTCCTCCGCATCCTTCCAGTGTGCCACCAGGGACATCGCCGGCGTCTCTCAGTCGTCTGCACAAAAGAGCCCTGCAAATACACCTACACCCACTCTGCAGTGACACAATGTGTGGCATCAGTTGTGGGTCTTCATGGTGATCCTCAGGAAAGGGCATTATTGCACAAACCAGACAAGATTTACAAAGACGTGGCAGTAGTGGTGACAATATAATATGTAATGTGAGTTGATCAGAAATCAAATATAAGTAAAAACCATGACAAACCCTCAAACACCCTTGTGCATCCCCTTCATGCTCACGACACGTTTGCCTTACGCTTCCTACTACACATATGTGATGCATGCCCTGTGGCTGCAGCACAGGTAGTGGCAGGTTGGGTGAGGATGACCATGAAAGAGATGCATGAAAGGGTGAGTATGAGATAGAGCCATGAGACTGTATGAGGATTGGGTTGAGTGGTAGTGGTGGGATGAGTACTGGCGAGGTGAGTAAGTGCAGGTAAGATGAGGATGAGCTTTGAGTAGGTGTGAGGAGTGATGTGATAGAGTAGTGTTTGCAGCGCAGAAGGAGATGTGGGGTGGGGGCGGTGATGTGGCAGACGGAGTGTAGGGGAATGAGTAAGTGTACTCACTTTGGCTGACCTACTTAGGTCATTGATGCGCCTCCTGCACTGTATGCAGATGCGTGATATGTTGGTGGTGCTGGTGACCTCCTCTGCCACCTTGAGCCAGGCCTTCATGATAGCAGAGGCAGGCTACTTCCTTCTGTCCGCCAGGGAGAAGATCTCTGTCCTCCCCCCTCCTCCTCACTCCATCCATTAGGACCTGGAGTGAGGCATCATTAAACCTGGGAGCAGCCTTCCCCCTGGGCTGCTTCATGCTGTAATTTTGGCTCCTTTCTGCAGCATCAGTCAGTGAAGGACTGCCCCTTTAAATAGGGCTCCTCCAGCTGACAGTCTATGATTTGGGTGCGCAGTCTGCCCGCTGCGCAGCTTTCCAGCGCGAAACCCGGAAGCCAAGGTAAGTGCCTTCAATTAGGCTGCGATTGCGTGCGGAGCACCCCGAATTCACTGGGCGCGTTACCCACACGCCCAGTCGACCCCCAGCTGCCAACACGCCTCGCTCCTAATATCGAGCCCAATGTCTCTCTATTCCACTCCAATCCCATGCCAGAAAGAGTACTTTTGGTTGTGATTTTTCCCCAATTCCCACACTAGCCATTCTTATTGCCTCAGAAAATTTCTACTTGACAATATGCACTACTAAAAAGAATCATAGAAAGGTTACTGCACGGGAGGCCGCCATTCGGCCCATTGAGTCTGCACCCGCTCTATGCAAGAGCAATCCAGCAAGTCCCACTCCCT